>NC_080574.1:13750000-14375000 GCF_029962835.1 Magnolia sinica | reverse complement strand
ATATGCCAAAATAGAAAAATTGCAACGTGGCGAGCAGCCCCCACAGGGCCTCTCGTACGATGCTAGCTTCCTGCTTTGGTAGGTGAACTCTCCCACACATGTGGGGAGTTCTGAGAAGTGTGGATGCTTTGCTGTCTCATTCTATAATTCGATTAGGGCTTTAGATGTGGGCTTAGACTAAAATGGACATTGGGCGTAGTTTGACAAGGTGAGTTGATTGGATAGGATGACTAGATGAGTTGACTCAATGGGTTGACATGGTGAATTAACTAGTTTTGACTAAGTTTTCCCTAAAGTTAGGTTTTTGAGTTAGGCTTCTATTAGGTCTATCTGATTGGATTGATTGAGTTTAGGGTCGATTTTTAGAGTTTTGGGTTCAAATAAGGGTTTAAGGTTTGGATTAGGTTTCGTACATTCTCGATAAACTTATTAGCCTGGGGTGGGGTATCTACATATACTCCTATTTAGTAGAAGTTGCTTGCAATCGAATGCCAAAGCAAGTGGATACTCCCACATTCCTTAGTTAGATTTGCATGTCGTCTGACTTGTTGCTTGCCTTTGTATCTATGTCAATTGATTGTTTGGATCCTTACTCTTGCTCCGGTGGTAGACTCTTAGGAGTTTCAACACTTGGTGTCACCCCTTAAACCCAAAGATCGGACTCACAAGAACTCCGATCACCGAATCTGGTGCCAACAGCCTTCGTAGTACCCCATTCTCAGCTCCCAGCACTTATACGCCAGATTCCGATCCTAGGATCGTACAAAGAGGATTTTTTTTAGCATACATTTATCTAGTAATAAGCATAACCATAAGTATACGTAAATCATAAAGGCAACATCATCATCACATATCCACTAATATAAACAGTTAAATACAGTGCCGAAAGGGAAATACATATGTCAAAAATCAAAACTCCATAAGTCCGCTGCATGCTCCAAGCTCAATGTTGCTGCAACCTAACACCACCTGCACGCATGTATCGTGCATAAGCTTATAGAAGCTTAGTGGGTGGTGAAAGTGTATGCACAAGGTAAGTGCCAAGTAAGCAATTTCAGAGTAATCAGAGTAAGCAGAAATACTGACAGGCCCATAAATCATACAATACCAGAATAATGCGAAAATATACTGATAGGCCCATAAATATCATCAGCCTTATCCAGGCTATGCGATGCAAAAATATAATAACCAATATCATATACTGAGGAAGCAATGTAAATCAGCTATGCAATGCGAAGACAATAAGCCAAATTCTATGTGATGAGTATATGCAATGCAATATGCGATGTGAATGAAATGACCAAGCTGGAGTGCGAAGTCGAGATGATAGCACATAGTATCGTAGGCTATGGAGTCTATCACAAGGGACTTCTATCCAAACCAATCTCATACCTAAATTTGGATAGTCAGACTCAATGCAGTAAACTCCTGATCTTAGGTTAGTCGCGCGCCCAACCGAAATCCTGGTCATGCGAAGGTACACAACAATTAGTTGCCCACCACCAGCCCGAGTGGATAGTGAATGAAATGAATGCATGTGTATGCAACTCCTACTCAATAAGTCCACATATTAGTACGGTTCCTCTCTGAAAAATCACTGGGGTCTATTACACTCCAAACCAGATTGTCGCCCCATCGCAGGCAACATGGTGAGTGGAAGAGACCTCACTATCTGCCTGCCAATATAGAGCCCGGCTCGTCGATAGCGGACCCATTCATCAAGATGATCAGACTCAGCCTAGCATTGCCCCCTCCTCTCGGGTAGGTAAGGCCGTACTCCCTTCCAACCGATCACGACACAGTGAGAGACAGATCCTAACGGTATGCAGCCCTCATGCGGTCTAGACGTTGGAGCAACCTCTGGAACCAAGAGGGTTTAAGAACTTTCACCTAGAGATATTTATAGCACTCCATATAAAACAGATTTTCAGTGTCTCATCTGACCATCCACGAAATACCTATGGAGGCTACGACCCTGATGTCGCTAGAGCGTATAGTAGTCACAACACACAGTGCAAGATGCATGAGTCATACAAATCAGTCATGCATCAATCCTGCGTATACCGTATACTCATGTGAGACAATCTTCGCCTATCAGGGAGTCTCATAACAACATGCTCAATGACGTATGCAATAGTCAACCACATCTCATAACAAACATGAAGATGATGTGTATGGGCATGTATCATGATGCTATGCTGTCACATACTCATAATCGGTACCAATAACTGGCACCGACAATCGGCCTCGATAATTGCCATCAACAATCGGCCTCGATAATGTGAATATTTTACCAACATTACCCCCAAGGAGTGGGCCACATAGAGCCTAACATATAATGGACCTATGGCCTCACACAAGGGCCTAATATACAACACCATAGGCCTCATACACGGGTTGCACATACATCATATAGGTCTCGACAATTGACCTCGGTAATCGAAATCGGCCCCAACAATCGAAATCGACACTCAGAATCGGCCTCAATAATTGAAATCGGCCTATACAATCGGCATCGACAATCGGAATCGGCCTTGACAATCGGAATCGGCCTATACAATCGGCCTCGACAATCGGAATCGGCCTTAACAATCGGAATCGGCCCGGCCTCGACAATTAGAATCGGCCTCGATACTCGACCTCAACAATCGGAATTGGCCTCGATACTCGGCCTCAACAATCGACATCGATAATCTGCCTCAATAATCGGCACCGACAATCAGCAAATAAATAAGGCGGGGTCCATAGATGAACAGACGATCAATCATAATATAAAGATCAACCCTCGGCAGTGGTTATATCAAATCCGATAGCACGAAGCCATCCATATATGGTGAATGGGGCCCACTGATTAGGGTTAACCCACAAGTGAATAATGAGAATGAGACTATCAAGGCCTAAGGGAAGGTCACAATGTGGACATTAAACCATTATTGCCCATCTATGTGGTCATTTAACCAACATTGCTCTCAAGGAGTAACCCACATAAAGCCAGACGTTCAGTGGGCCCACGACCTCACACAAGGGACATATATATCACAATGGGCCTCACTCAAGGGGCCACATATACATTACATTGGGCCTGATATACATCATCATACACATCGCGATGGGCTGAAAATACATCACAATGGGCCGGAAATACATTATAATGGGCCTTGACACATGGGACATAAGTTTATCACATTAGGCCTTGTCCATGGGCCTCAAATACATCACAACGGGCCTCGCCCATGGGCCTCGAATACATCACAATGGGCCTCAAATGCATCACAAATGGGCCACAATCCATGGGCTTCAAACACACAATAGGCGGGCCTTACACATGGGCCTAATACAATCAAGTGGGCCTCAAATATATCTCAATTGGTCTCAACCCATGGGCCCTAAATACATCTCAATGGGCCTCGGCCCATGGGCCCCAAATATATCACAATGGGCCTCAACCCATGGGCCTCGAATACATCATATCGGTCCCTTCCAAATGGGCCCTAAATACATTCAATAGGCCGTATCAAATGGGCCACAACAACTACACCATTCATCCATCTATGGAGATCATTTTAGAGCATTATCCAAACAATGAATTATATCAAAAGATCATCTGGACCATACCACAATAATAGTGGTAATAGTGATCAAAAGGTCAGTTGGACGACATCACAAATAGTAGTGGAGACAGTGATTTCCACTGTACAAAATTTCACAGGGGTCATCATATCATGTATTAAGTCACAAGGACCTGAACCAACCTGAGAAACAAATATCATATTGGTCCAAAACTTCTGTGACCCAAAGGGGTTTCAATGGTAGACATCCAATCTCCATTGTTTTTTGGCAATGTAGTCCACTTGATAACTACTTCTGTGACCCAAAGGGGTTTCAATGGTAGACATCCAATCCCCATTGTTTTTTGGCAATGTAGTCCACTTGATAACTAGATTTGTTTTATTTTTAGTCTCAAGCCGTGAGACGGGGTTACCAAATGGATGGACGGTTGAGATACAACACATGAGGTGATGGACGGTCAAGATGGGATGCGCCCACCAGCAGGGGTGCCACTAATCTAGCTGGCGTCCTATGGCATTAGCATACATATATATTATATAATATAATATATATGATATGATATCATATAATATAATATATTATAATATAATATACATAACATACATACATGAAATGTAAAAAGGTCACCATCCAGAGTCTGGATGCTCCGGACGGTGCTGGTCTAACGCATGAGATCATGGTGGGTCCACACGTAGGAGTGGCCCACTATAGTATTTAATATAAAATATTATATAAAAATATATATCATATGTATACACACACACGTGTGTGGGAAAGTGAGAGTGTCAACGTCCAGCGTCTCTAGACGCTGGACGGACGGCTTGATGAAACACATCCATCATAGTACCCCCACATGAATGGACGGTCTGGATGATTAGAGTCCTCCAGCGTGGGGTCCATGGCAACGTCAGATGGATGGACGGTGTGTGAGAAACACATGCGTCACCATGGGGTCCACCATCCTGGACAAGTAGGGAGTGAGTATAGAACAAATACATCATAGTGGGTCCTACACAGATGGACGGCACAGCCATGATGGGACCCTCAGAGCTCGGAGATAAAACACATATATCATGGTGTGGTCCATTGCACGGACGGTGCAGATGGAGCGCATGCATCATGGTTGGCCCCACTAGCTAACGTCCATGTAAATGGACGGTGCAGATGGCGGATGGGACTCACAGAGCTTGGTGACATCACTTACAGAACCTACTTAGCTAGGATGAGGTACACCAGCCAATCCACTCCCAACACGTCCAGACGGATGGACCGTGGATAAACAGATACATCATGCTGGGCTCCACGCAACACACTGTCCAGATGGACGGTGTGGATTCAAGACACATACATTAAGGTGGGTCCCACCCCACACGTGTCACACGTGTGGGATGGGCCTCACGCATCTAGATATGGATGGACGGAGTGTATATAAAACACATTCATCAGAGGTAGGGGTCTTACGGACCTAGCCAATGGACGGTGTGCAAAATAGCACATGTACATCAAGGTGGGTCCCACCCCACACGTGTCACATGTGTGGGTGGCCCCACACCAAAAAAGAAAAGGGTGAACGATACGGTATAATACATACCTCGTGCCAGACCAACAGAACTTGCTGTTGTCAGTAACGGCAGCTGGTAACTGCTGGCGTGAGGTGCTCCAGCCAATCCACATCCAGGTGGGTCCACACGTGTGTGGCCCACCAATTACTGCACCAAGCTGGCATATATAGGCCACCATGTACATTAGGATGGGTCCACATGGTGGCCCACCCGAGCTAGAATCCAGCTGATATTTGTGATTCCCCTTCATCCAGATCAGGCAGCGGGGCTGACTCAATGGCTGGACGGTTTGAATCACACATACACAAAATAGGTGGGCCACATCACAAGGAAGGAGAGAGAGAGAGAGAGAGAGAGAGAGAGAGAGAGAGAGAGAGAGAGAGAAGCACCCACCTATGATCTTCTCCTCCTCCTTCCGCCAAAGCATGCTAGAGCTCCAAAGGGACAATTCCAACGGTTGAGATGAAGCTTGGATGGTGGAGATGAGAAATAAAAAGTGGGCCACACAAAGCTCCTCCCATGGAGAGCCATGGACGTGGGTTGCTTGGGAGGAAATGAGAGAGAGAGATGGGTGAGTGATGGAAGAGTTGACTTTGGGGTTGCTTGGGGATGGGGTTGTACTTGACATGTTAGGTAATGAGTACTTGATTGATGGGATTTGATGTGATGTTCTCTTGAATTTGGCAACGCGTGGTGTTTTTCCTTGAACTAAATGCAGGTTCACATCTCCTGGCCTGGGTATTACCTCGGTGCACGAGACGCCGCATCGGAACTGCGGCGACGACGACAAAATCGCACGGGTACAAGTCTCTGGTCAAGTCGACTCTGAATAATGGGATATGACTTAAGGTTGCGCGCAAATCCCGATAATAGAACGTGGGTCGCCAAAATTCGACCGAGAGGTCCGCGGAAGCCTACAGAATGGTACGGGCTAGGATACGGGTCTTACACCTGGTCAAGGGTTCAAGTATCCATTGGTGGTAAAATCCCACTACAGCATGAGTGTGTGGGGGTGTGTGCATGTGGAAAAAAATGTCAATTAATTACTTAAAAGTAAGTGACTTACACATATCATGAAGGTTTGAGAAATATGTTGCAATTGTCCCAATGCTTTTTACAAAATTACGAGCAACCAATCACATCCCTTTCACTTATGATTAGTAGTAACATTGGAAGAACCCAATACAGTAGAGCCCCTACACTTTCTATGGCCTTATAGTGATATTGTCTATAGATGGAATGTTCGCTGCTTCTCAGATCACCCCATGCGTATTTGTTTTGCTTGATCGTCAAAGTGGTTTATTGCCCTATGCTTTTTGCGGTCTTACAGACAACTCACTATGCCGATTTGGACTTGATCAAGGCATGTAAGTATCCAGGACTAGGTATGTGCAAGTGACTTTTTTCATGCAATCCGTTGATTTTAATACTTAGTTTACAATTTATCTTGTTCACCATTTCAGACAGTTCCTTTGGAGTGAGGTATGGTCTATTGTCTATCTTGGCATTAGCATTTGATACGATTGTTCTGACAATTTGAGTTTAGCTAGCCCCCACCTAGAGATACGAGGATCTCTTAATACCTTGGAGACTTAACACTTTATTTTTGGAGTTTTTGTAAAAGTCACCCCAACTTGGGGAGTGACACTTCGTGGGGGTCTTTATTATAAATGCTTTTAAGGATGAATCCAACTCATTTAATGAACTCCACCGTGAATATCTGTGGGTTCCATGAGTTGGTTTTTATTAAAAACATGCAAACGACTAATCCGTCCTTTCATGGTCAGGCGATCGAGATCGGCATTTAGATTTGTTGGGGATAATTTTTAAGCTTGTTAATTCACTTCATTCTTCACGTGTTTCAACCATGATCGAGATTGGTTTGGCATTCTTGATCAAGATTCTGATTAAGCAGTTGGATCAGTTTTATTATCTCAACGTTGCAACATGATTCCCCGAGGACTATTGAGGACTTTGCTAAGGATGTTTATAGAGGGGTTTAAATCAATTTTAACCATCCATTTTTCACTATTGGTGGGATTTTGCTTGGGATATTCTCTTTGAAAAATTCAGGATTGATCTGGCCCATTGGACCGCAAATCATAGCGGCTTTTATTGAAATATTTTTATGATTTTTTGAAATATGATCTTGTTTGTTGGATCATGAATCAAGGGTCGCGATCGATGCCGATTTTGTATTGAAATATTTTGTAATTTTTTTAAAGATAATTTGGTTTATCAGACCACAAATCGATGGTCATGATCGATGTCGCTTTTATTGAAATATTTTTAAAATTTTTGAAAGATGATCCGATCCATCAGATTGTGAATCAATAGTTGTGATTGATGTTATTTTTTTATTGAAATATTTTTTTTTGTGATTTTTTAAAAGTTGATCTGGTCCGTCGGATTGCGAATTGTCGGTGCAATCGATGCAGTTTTTATTAAAAAATATATATTTTTTTAGTAATTTTTGGAAGATGATCTGGTCTATTAGGTCGCGAATCGTTGGTCGCGATCGATGTCGGTTATTAAAAAAATTGTGATTTTTGAAAGATGATCTTGTTCATCGGCTCGTAAATCGAAGGTCATGATCGATGTCAATTTTAATTAAATGATTTTTATGAATTTTTTAGAAATCTTAAAGGATTTTTCTCTCTCCTCTACAACATGTCCTGAAGTTCTCTTCAAATTCCATTGAGATTTTCCTTTTTGATTTAAGTTCAAAATTTCCCTCCATTTTTTAATTTATTTTCTCTTCTCTCTTCCATCAATTCACTCTTACATCCGTGCAAGATTCTCTCCCAAAGCCCATCTTTTCCCACAGGGAGAGAGCTAGGCTCAATCCCATCACTCCAAAAGTGACTAGCAACCCCTTGGGGTCCACTCGTCACCCAATTGCCCTCCAATTTTTTTTCGGGTTGCAGATAATGGGGTGTAATGCTCTTTTCTATAAATCTTGTGTCGTGGGGAGGGTTGTTCTAACGTCTGTTCAATCCTCTAAGTTCTCTCTCTCTCTCTCTCTCTCTCTCTCTCTCCCCTCATTCTTCTTCTTTCCCATCTCTCTTTCTTCCTTAGCTTTAGTTCTTTTTGGTGGTCATTGAAGTTCTTGAATCAGCAAGGTGGTCATCTTGGCCTAGGTAAATTTTCTTTCTTAATTTCCCATCTTCCCTTTCATCCTTCTCATGTCTCTCCTCCTTTCCTTTCGTAGGTGGTGTCTCAAGAGGCTAGGTGGAACCAAGGGTGGTGACAAATGCAAGTACACATTAAGCCCAAGGTAGTGCATGGGCACTGTGTTTCAAGATTCAAGTTCTTTCTCAATTTTCCCTTCATTTTCTTCATTTCTTTCACTCCCATTTTTTATTTCCCCATGTATATCAAATTTGCATGGGGAGGATTTCATTTTTCTGGGAGATGACTTTGTCATGTAAGAAATGGTACCAAAGTGATCCTTTGGGCCCTATGTCTGCTTTGGTGGGCCCTAGCTTCATTTTGGTTCTCCATCTTTGATTTCCTTTCATGCACCTTTTTTCTTTCCTTTCCTTTCCTTTCCTTACTCTTCTTCTCTCTTTCTCTTTGTTTTTCTTGACAATGGTTGGGCCCACATGAAGTTGGAGAGGACCACATCAGATTTTTACCTTATGAAATCCTTTAAAATGGCCCAAGCTTTCCTATAGATTAAATAGGCAGGAGAGAGTGGCCCACAGCCTACTTGGTCACTTTAAATTCAAGTGGGCTTGGAATTCATTGTTGGGCCACGTGGATATGGACAAGTGAGCAAGCCCATTTGGTTGATCTTGCATGAACCCTTTCTTTTTATATTCTCGTGCTTTGGGCCAAAATAACCAAATTTCTTTATCCTTGGGCTCTTGAAACTTGAATGGGCTTTGAATTGCTTCTGAGGCCCATACAAGTGTTAATAAAGAGATTTGGTTTCTTAATCCTATGTGGGTTTTACCTTGCCTTTACAAGCCCCGATGAATGCTTGCAAAAGGAGCTTGCTCATTTGTGTATTCTCATGGGCCTCTAACGCATCTTTGTACATGCGGACTCCTTAAAGGGATGAATCTTAAGTGGTTCTCTCTTCCTTCATTAGTCACCCCTTTCGTAACTATTCATATCATCGTGGGGCATGGAGTAAGATTTCTTGCACATGCATCGTATTTGATCATATGAGCCTTTTCCATATCTCACTAAGATGTGGGAAGTTACTTGCACGTTAAAGAAGAAGGGTGAGACGCTAACCTTGCCTCCTCATGTGTAGAAGTCGAGGGGAACTCGGAGTCGTGTTAGTTCCTCTGGTGAGCCCAAGGTGGATCCAGCCCACATCCCACGATCTGGCCTTCATTTGTCCTCTATAGCTGGCAAGGGGTGTATCTTTGTCCTTCATTAAATGTCACGGCGTTCGAGAGAAGTGGGATGAATGGTTTCCCGGCCGTCAGCGTTGCTTGGATGAATGAGAGAGGATGGATAAGGAATACTTGAAATGTGAAGGGAAAGGAGGTATTTATCGCCTCCCAACATGGTTTTCAATGTAATTCTTGCAAACCCCAGGTTAAAAGGCTTTGGATGGTAGAGATTTGAGATTGCCATGTGACAAAACCTCATGAGTTGAATTGGATGGCATATGGTGTAATTTTGGGCTCAAGAAAGGGGTCTTAAGTCATTTCATTTTCTCATACATTTGGGTTTGTTTGATTGGATTGACTAAGTTTATGGTCAGTTTGGAGGGTTTTGGATTAAGGTTTTGGGTTTAGATAAGGGTTAAGATCAAAGTTTCCAATCTCAATCAACTTATTGACCTGGGGTGGGGTGTCTACAGTTGCCCCCTTCTCAAATGCTCTATCAGATGTGGCAGCACCTGAAACGGTCACGTATTCAGATTCCTTCCGTTACTGGCCTCATCACACACACACACACACATATGAGAGAGAGAGAGAGGTGAGGGGATTTTTTTATATGATGAAAATCATTGAAATGCCCTTTGGAAACCCTAATAGGCTGGCCTTATGGGTTACTATACATGGTCTAAGTCTGATCTGATTGACAAATGGGCTTGGATTTAAAGCCCTAGCCCAACCCGAGGGCCTAATCAGCCCAAGTTCAGCCCTGGGCGGGCCTGCCCTACCTATTGACAGCACTACTAAAGAGTGAGCAATAAGTATCTGTTTTTACCTTTTCCTTGAGACTAGGTTGCTACCAACGAAAATACAGTAACTGGCAATATAACGATGATCACTCGAGGATCCTGGCCAGTTAAAAGCACGTAGGAAATTAAAAAATGTAAGGAAAGATAGTGGAATGATAAATATATAGATTAATGAAGTAGTTTTTTAAAAACCTTTTTAAAAAGGCTATCAGATTGAAAATTCTATATTAATTAGGTATTTTTTTAAAATATAAAATACCCTTCTATTTTTAAAACATATGCCAGCAGCCAGTATATGAGTGGACCCAATCAATAAATCACCTTGCCACATGCCTTACGGAGAGATGGCTCTACCATATATTTCCCAAAGAAAACGGGACTTCTCCATCTACAACACCCATTTCTCCTTCAAATCCCCACGTTTTTTACTGCAAGCATTTCAACCGCATCCAACGGCTCTGATGACCACACTTTAAGTGTTGGTAAATTCACATGTTTGATGGCAGCATCAATTTTCTTGTATCTTTTGTTTTATCTAATCAATACAACTACATGAATTCAAAGACAAAGTTCATGATTTTGGCTTCTGGTCATGTGCTCTCTCTATTACTTATTGATTCTCTGTGTTGGTGAGTTCTACTGCTCCAATGTCTTAACTAGTTTTCTTGTATCCCAATAATTTATCTTCGTGAAATAAAAAAAAAGATGTACTTACATGCATTAGACAGCTTAAAAATACTTACATATTTCTTGATTTTATATGTAATTAGCCAATGTACATCAACAGTTTTCTTGAATTTCTATCTTTTTCTTTTTGGCAATTATTTCATTAATCTGTCTTTTGCCTCTAATTGTTTGTGGGTGATGTGAACCGCATATCATGTGGCTGCAATTTACATGTATGCTTCTCTCTGATTCAGGCACAATCTTCCTTCTTGTATAATCGTAGATCATTCCAAACTGTCCAGATAGCTGACCCAATTGCAGGAGTATTCTTGACGGATACACTTCATAGTCTTCCTTAGAAGAGAAGTCTTACCTTAGACCATAAATGGTTAAGAAAAACTACAACATCAATCCATGCGTGCGTGGGGGTGTTAGAGTGTGTGTTTCTCACCTTTCAAAAAATAAATAAAAATAAAAATAAAAAAAAATCAAGAAACACCATGGATTAGATGGCTAAAACCTTACTGTTTATGAATTTTTTGGGGGCATGTGAGATTTGATGGCAGGATTGCCAGATCAACAGTCTCGAGTCACCAAGCCATGGGCCTCACCTGTACACAATGCACATTTACTTCATCCAACATTGTCCTCAGTGATAGACGGCTTCCATACGAACTAGTGATGGGCCTCACTACAAACTGCTGTAAAATCTAGGGTCAGATCTAGCCTATTTATCTCGCGATCTTACTATTAGGCCTAAGCCCATTTTATAAGCATAAAATTGGAAAAACACCCGGCCAAGGTAGCAAAAATCAAGCTTTTATTGGTTAATATTTGTTGCACGAAGAAGCACATCGAGCTAGATATTGGGGGTGATCATAATCCTAAGGATTGGTCAATAGCTAATCACAACCATGCACATGATTACCCATCTAAATAATCTAAACTAGCCATTTGATAGGTTGGAGGGAAAACACAGGTATAACTCCGTTCCAAAACTCCTATAACCCACCAAGGTTTCAACGGTTGGCATTCAATATTCACTTGTGTGGCCCAATCATGTCCTTAAATGAGATGATGAAACGGATGGACAGGGAAATAATACAAACATCATGGTTGGGCCATAGAACTTTGGGTTAAAGGGGGGCGACGTCATAGGAAAAAAAGAGAGTTAGGCACTACGTAAATTAAAAAAGCACAAATTTAAAATTTCTTTTCTAAAATTAATTAAGTGGGCCAACTAAATACACTTGAAGCGTAAAATAGTAATTTCTAAAGTCAAAATACTCTTTTAGCATAGCCAAACAGGCCCAAGTCTTCATTCTACTGCAGCTTTCACATGCTAACATGGCACACGTGTAAGATCCATGCTGCTTCAGGTGGACCACACCACGTGGATACCCCTGGCTCAGATTAGAATGACCCACCTTATCAAGCCAGCAAGAAGTTTTGGAAAAGGGCCAACACAAAGGTATTGAATGTATGTAGCAACCAGATAAGTTGGGGCCCGACTGAATTTACACCAGGCATACGATGGCCTAATGATGCCTAAAATCGTTGGAGTTATTAACTCTACCACCTACTATTTATGTAACTAAACAGTAAGTTTTGTGGGCCCATTGTGATATCTATGTTATATCCACTCCCTTCGTCTGTTTTCTTTGACTGATGTCAAAGCTTGGTTTTAGAAATTAAGTAATTCAAAAAACAATAGGGATTGAATGTCCACTATCCAAGCTTTCTTAGAGCCACGGAGGTTTTTGAGCCAGTCAGATACTTGTGTTTTCCATTCAATCAAGTGGGAATGAGATTATGAATAATCTGGGCCAGGAAGGTTTTAGTTGTTTTTATTACTCACATTTCATGTGATAGGGCTACTTGAGTTTTCGATGGCTCATGTTTTAAAATAATAATAGTAGATATGAAAGATACATTATGTTGGGCCCATAGAACTTATGGTTACATGGGATTCTTAAAACCCTGGTATGTAGATATACGACATGGCACCCATGCATTCTTAGCATGGTTGGATCAAAAGAAGGCCAAAAGCAAAAAAAAGTAGTTTGTTAAATTTAGAAACAATCTTATGTAGAGCTTGATGTAACTGAGGGAAGTTAGGTTCGAAAAAATTCATTCGAATGCGAAAAATTGCCACTCGAAATGTAAACATAAATTGGTGATACCCTATGATTAAGTATTGTTATGGGACACATGAGATATGCATCTTTACTGTAAAAATGATGTGGTTGTAGAAATGCACATCATTTTATGATATATAGCTAAAAATGAGCCTGTTCTAACACTGAGTGGGCTGAAAACATGAGGGTTGAACATGTACAGTTAAAATATTCGTGGTGCCATAGGAATTTTGAACGAGGATTATATTTGTGTTTTGAGTTCATCATACTAAGAGTGACGTTACGAAGGGTATGGATGGAATGTAAACGAGGAGGTTTCAATTGTAGGAATTTGCCTACCCACCTTTTCCTTTAGTGCCGGCCACTTGAGTCTTGAATCTTGTTAACTTTTGTGATGAATCCTAAAAAATGAGCTCATAAAGCGGATGGACGGAGTGGATGTCTCACAAACAACACGGTGAGCCCCACCTAGGATCCCAGCGCAGTGCGAAAGGTTTCCCAGGAAATCCGTGTCGATAAATGGGTGGAATATCTCACGTGGCTCTCCCTCATTCGCACGCGTGCGAGTTCCGTTTGCATACCTACGCCACTCTCCCTGTGTGAACAGCAGTGAGAGAGGGGCTGTCTCTGCTTCTATCTTCTCTTACTCTCGAGTGAGAATTGAAGACGAGAGGATCAGAGATAATGGCGTGCAGCACATCAACCCTTCAACCCCGCCTCATCTCTTCCTTCGTTGGGGATCGTCTCATTCATTCAACGGCACGAAATCCGTTCTTCGGTACCCTTTTCCATCTTCTCCTCTTCTCTTCCTTCTTCTTTACTTTCCCTTTTTCTGTTCTCACCTAATATGAGTGAATAGTTAACGGGAATTACATAATTGCCCCTTGTCTCATAACCCTTTCATTCATCCCCAACCTTCGCTATTAGCCAATGGTAGAGTGGTACAGACCGTTGGTATGATGGGCCTCACCATCCGATTGCCCTCTCACCATCCAATCTTGGGGATTTTTTTTATAGGGTTCATGGGCCATCCATGAAGAGGCCCATCATATGAACCATGGGTCTCACTTATTCAAACTGGAACCCAAACTGTACGGTACGAACATTCGGCCCTAAGAGAGTGTCCTCTCGTGTTTGGCCACTGGGAATGTAATTCTATGGAATCCAGAAACTGTGTTTTGGATACTGGGAAAGAATTGCCGGGAATACTACTGCGCAGGTGCTTTTTATATTAAAAAAAAAAAAGAATTCAACAAGGTCACTATTGAAAAGAAATCCATTTCCTTGGAATTTGTAAGCCGGCCTCTTACCAGAAATCTAAAAAATGGCACGAAAGCTGGAACTGGTATCCGTCTGGAAACCATTTGTAAGTTTTTCTAGGGTCCCAATATGAACTTACCCTTATTTATGGATTCCATTTCTAGATGAATATGTATTTTCGACGGACCTATACACTAATTCAGGCAATGAGAATGTCCGTCTGTGTAGATTTTACATTTCTTTTTTGTTTTTTCTCAGGCCTCTCCTGTGTCATTCTTGATTTGCGGTGTTCCTGTTTTTCTGTTTTTCATGTTGACTAATGCATTCCTGTTAGTTAGCATCTGATTGTCCTTGATTACTGAATATAATTGAACATTTGGTAAGGTGTATAGATTGCTTAAGTATGTAAGATTCTTGGGTGCAGGAACTCGACGTGTATCAATGCAGTTATCAAGGACCTTATCTGGATTAACAGATTTCTTATTCAATAAAAGGCATGCTACAATCTATCTTCTCCCTCATCTTGATTATGTTGATTCATTTTTTTATTTTTATTTTTAAAATTTTGCATTTCAAGGTCTCATTTACAGTCTCATTTACAGATTCAAGCAATACTGTGCACATACTTATCAAGTATGATTATTGCTGGTACATTAACTCAAGTTAAACTGACTAAGTTGCAGAACCCAGTGTCGTTAAGTCACAACTCCAAAATCAGATTGGTAGAGTAATCCCAACCTGATGAGGACATCATTGTCCGCTTGTAGTATATCTGGACTGTCATCCAACAGCTGGACCATGTGGATCATTCGGATCAAGAGAATACCAGCTGTCGGCTTAGATCAATTGTTCGGATCGGTGCATTGGGCCGGATTGATGCATGGTCCACTGCTCCCTCACAAATCATGAAGGCCAGATGAGTGATTGATGCTGACAAGCGGTCTGTGCCAGAAATTCAGGTCCAAATCGCACCAAAGCCTATCCAGTAAGCAGGACCACTTAGTTAGATATCCAACTGTGTGCAGGAAACTTTGGGTCCCACTTTATGGACTTGAATCTCCCTTGTTACATGTGTAACATGTGAGATTGCCATGGTTCTTGCATCCTTTTACAGGTGGTGTATCCATGTGTCAAACCCTCAAAGGGCCCTCAGGCTTGTGTGGGACCCACATGCTACTGGAAGATCTCCAATATAGCAAGGAACCTTACTGTTACATGTAACCTGCATATCCTGTGAAGTGCATGTGTCTGTGCCAGTTTTCCCACCCATCCTTGAGGACATCTTTACCCATCTCCCTACCATTGTGTAGGCCCAATGGTCACCTATCAAGAGGTGGTTGCTTCTCTAGATTTGGTGGGCCCCATTCTGTGTTTGACAGCCTCCAAGTGCGTATGTTGGCAAAGTGCATGTGTTTGCGACGGTCTTCCCGCTCGTCCATGAGGGCATCTTTACCCATCTCCCTACCATTGTGTAGGCCCAATTGCTACCTGGTGAGTGGTGGTTGGTTCTCTGGATTTGGTGGACCCACGCTGTGTTTGATAGCCTCCAAGTTCAGCCCAAAGAAAAACATGCACTGTGCATCCGAATCTCTCTACTTCCAACCCCCTCTCCTATTTTCTTTGGCTTCTCTTACGCTTGAGCATGTAGGCTCAACTTGGGAAGGTCACGTGTCACTTTGGCAATGAGGGAAGCGCCAAGGGAACTGGAGCCCGGAGAAACTATTTCCCCATCCGTAGTGGGTTTCCATATCGTACAGGTTTCCTTGCTGAAAATCCCACACAAAAATCTTTTCTCCAAATTGGAGTTCAGCTTGAGCATACCTATCCAAAGACACATGTCCAACATCAATTGGAAGAAAGCCATGGCCCCACCAACATTCCCATCACGCTGAAAGAGTCAACGTTCTCAACCTGGTTTCCATGCCCTTTTGATCACATAGAGCCTATGTGTCAAGTTTTAGCTGGATGAGGAGAGAATGACCCCATATGAAGCCTGAAGCACGTAGGGTTAGAAGTTTTTATGTTCACCCTATTTCCTCTTGACTTTTCTTTTTATTGCCTTTTATCTCATCAGGATAGAGTTTGAATTTATTTGGTTGTTAGATTTTTAGGAATCATGTGATAGGCACCTCATGTTGAGGGCAATGCCTTTTATCTCACCATCAGGCTGATCCAAGCCGTTGGAACGCCTTGTTGCGTCATCTGTTGGATCCCCTTCGCTGGTAATTTGCATCTTCATTGTGCGTTGCTGGGCCCGTTAATCGAGCTCTGCATCAACCTTTGATTCGTGGACACTTGTTTGTGGAAGTAAGGCCAAAAGTTATTTTTCATTTTAACCGTCCAATAAATGTTCACCAATCTGACCGTCAAATAATTAGATAAGTGTAATTTTGGTTCGTGATACATCTAAATTGGGAACCATAATGTGGACAGCTTAATTTGGCATAATTGTATGCATGTATGCAATTTCTAAGTAATTTCTAAAAGCATATGTATCATCCATCAAACTCTGTCAAAGTATCAAGGCTTTTCTATGTTCACACGTATCATGCATCTCTTGTAAATGTTTGGATACTTTCTGTTATTTTCGGTTTTGCTCATAGACTGGAATATTTGTTCTAAATGGAACTGAGCGTGCAATGTACTGAAAATTCAGTGCTTGATACAAAGTTATAAAATCCAATACTATCTAGTTTTGCACTCTCATGATAGGGGGGGAAAGGCTAGGCCAGGCAGGGCCTATCATCCAAGTCACCAATATTGAATAAGTTGAGCCTGAATGTGTCTACTTGTCTGGACATTGGGCAGATGCGAGCCTGAGTCTAGCCAATTAATTATTGCCTAAAAGTCAGGCCTGGGTCCAACCTACGGCCTCGAAACTGAAAGTGGGCTGGACTTGGGCTGGGCCAGGGTTTGCCACCCTACTCACGGACAATTTGATAGACAGACCAAATTCAATTTTAAGTCACTATCCACTGTCTAGTCATCCTCCTTCTCAGGAATGGTACAAGACAAACCTTATTGGATATTTGGTGCTGAATTTGGTACTTGGTTGAAATGCATTTGCATTTATAAGCAAAGCATTCAATAACAGTAACGATGGCTGTAATGTCCATCACCATTACCGTTACGATACGGCCTTACGGTCTCTCTCTCTCTCGAAAAAAAAAAAAACAAACCTGTATCAGCCCCGTAACGGGCCACACAACCCATAACACAAGTTATATCTGGACTTTCTGTAGTTTAATTGGGTAGGTTCCTTTATTTTTAGAATATTTTGCAATTGACATGGATTTTGTAAAGCTGAAATGATTCCTTAGATATCCTTGCAATTTTAGGGGCAGCTGGGTGGATTATTCTCTTTTAGGTAAATCTAACTTCTAGAAGGGATGTCCTCATTCTTATAAAAAATTTAAAAATAAAATAAATAAATAAATAAAAAAGAAAGAAAAAAGTGGAAGGAATGCCTTTCATACCTTGTTACATTTGTTCCTCATCATCTAAATATCCACCTACCCCAAATAAGGATGCTCTATGATGATGATCTGAACCTGAGCATTCCATACAACTACAATCTAGGTAATACCTTTCCTTGGTTAGATGAGTTTAGATTCATTCTGAGTTATAGATGTTTAACATTATAGGACCTTTTGATTATAGAAGTAGGCAAATATGCATTTGGATTGCACACGTAACTTGAATTGTGAAAAAGTTCATGAAGAGAAAATGACAAACATTAATAATGTTTTTTCCTATATTGATAATGAGGAGGCATCCCTCAAACGTAAGTTTTCAAGTCCAACTTCAAAGTAATGTAATTGGAATTTGGAGCCCATTCGAATGCTAGAAGAACATAATAACAGTTTGGTTATTCCACTTCTTTAGAAAATAATTCCATTTTCAATTTGATACTGCAAGGAAATTTTAAACTCACCCTAAGGCCATGTTTGGAGACCATGAATTCCATGCCAAACAATGGAAAAGGAATTTATTTTATTTTTTTCCCCTTCGATGTGACAATTTGTTTTGTTTGGATAGCAAGGGATGAGTTCCACCCATCCTTCGATGAAGAAGGCAATGCGTTGTGGAGGCTATCCTTGCTAGCTGGTCTTTGAGTGATTTGGGGGTAGAGGAATTATAAGTGTTTCAAAGATAAAGACAGATTGGCCTTAAAAGTGTTCAGGGGAGTGAAATTTGATGTGCTTGATTGGGATTCTTCCGTGAAAATCTTAGCTGATTGTATTGTATTTCCTTGCCTTGAGTTGGATGTTTCTTTGTAGTTTTCTTTCGCCTTTTGGTGGTTCTTAATAAAATAAAATCATCTTTCAGAAAAAGAAAAGAAAAGTAAAGGATGAATTCTTCTAAGCAATTATTTCACTTTTCCATATTTTGGATTCTTGGCATAAGAAACTAGGTGAGTATCGTGAGAGGAATATGAGATTTCCACATGCTATCCAAACAAGATGTCAAAATTAGAATCCATGTTTCAATAATTCTCATGGAGATCATCGTTAGATAATAATTGGTATGTCCCTTCTTTTGGATTCCACGTAAACAAACTTTCCCAAGCCCAAAGTCAATATGGAGCATAGGAGTCTTGAAATTTAAGTCACAAGTAGAGATGGACGTTTTTTTTTCCCTTTATAAGAAACCAATCCCATTTTCTCATCTCAAGTATACATGAAGTGGACTGGATGGTTAGATCAGGTTGCACGGGGACGGGACATGAGAGTGGTCGAGTTCACTTGAAACCTAGGACCTGGGTCAATTGGTGTTACCTATGTCCTTGAAATACCATACATTTACATTGGTGAACTTGCAATCAGTGTTAAAAATATAAATATCACCTTATAGATTGCATCCTTTATATGCAGATACGTATCGGTTATCGCTAGCGTGATGCGTAGCACTCAGCCCTCTATAGCGTGTAGCATAAGCTACACGATACTTCTATTTTTTAATTTTAAAATAGGACAAATATAATAAATAGTGAATATATATATATATATATATATATATATATATATATATATATATATATATATATATACATATATATAAATGCCTAAAAGAATATTCATTTTATCAATTATAAGCATGTTCAAAAAAGTTATTAGTTATCATTTATCAAAAGCCAATCCACATATATAAGCCAAATTAAATAATTATCACATCAACAATTTTCTAAGCTAACCACTTTAATTAACAATGTCTAATTGAAACCACAAGTCACAATTATGAAAAGAAATAAAAATCCCATAGACCTTTGGTACATGGGTGTTACCTCTTAAAACGACATAAATGAAAACCGGGATAGATTAGCTAGGTAACTTGAATTTATCATGTGCAGGATAAGACCTTTCGTCAACGTTGAGGCCATCCACCAGGACCCCTAGAAACTCGATTTGTACTCCACACTAGTCAAGAAGGTGACCTCAATCGAACATCTTAAGCCAGATCAGTTTCTAAGTCAACTAGTTATAGCAGCATTCTAAAACTCAATCCATGAGGATCAGTGGGTAGCCAACGGAGTACCACTGCGTCTTAAATTCATACTTAACCATTGAAAACGAATATCAAACCCATCTGACCATCGAATCACCACATATGGGCTAAATATGGCCCCAAAAGGTGTGTAACGGCCCACTTGGGCCTCATCATCGGCCTAAAGTGGGCCAGGATGTCCAAGTAGAACCCATAAGGTGATTGAACGGAATGGATGCGATGCAACCATCGCAATGGGCCCCACACGCGGTGCGTGTGCACCCTAGGCTACCGTGCACGTCGTGCACTAGACCAAAGGAATCGGTCAAAGGACCCTTCACCGTGAAATCTTTGCAAACGGCGGAGCTCTCTTGCCTATTTTAAGATTTTGAAATTGTAAGGCTTCAAGCCCCAAAGTGGGCCACCCGGGGAGTTTTCCGAACGATCCAAATCGTCCATTTCATTCGAGAGGGTCCACTGATCAAAACCGTATAGGGTCTTGGACCCATGCAAAGGGATGGGGAAGATTGGTTTGAACCATCCACTCCCTTCATGTGTGGCTGAGATCCAAAGGAGAGGACCATCAGGTGGCTTCTCTTGCAAGCCAGCACCACCATTATCCAGGGGATTCAAGCCTTCCACGAGCCAGCTGGGGAGAGTCTCTTCATGGCTAAAAACAGCTAGGAAAACCTTAATGGAGGAAAAGTAAATTTTTCATTTTTGTTTGGGATAGGCTGGCACCACCTTGACCATCTAATGGGGCCACGTGGCATCATCCTAGCCCTCCCAACAGGGCAGTACGAAATGAGAAACTCACCCATCTCATCTCAGGAGAAGGAGAGGAGAAAATGAAGTTTTCTCATGAGATGGATCAAGATACACATCTACGATCCAAAAAGTGGACCCCATGCCGCTTATGGGCCCTATCGAGACCGTAAAAACGGTCTGGATTGCCTTAAAACCCTCTGATTAGCGATCCACCATTAGTGGATGGGTCATCTTCCTCGATGACCCATCCAACCTTGATCGCGAGATGGGCCCCACCAGACCCAAAGGATGTACTTTTGGGAAGGCCAAGGTGTTAGCAATCCATCCTAAACTTGGATGGGCCCCACGCAAAGCCATCTTTTGATCACAACCGTTGCATGAGGAGAGCCTTTTCCCAACCGTTGATGACATTTCTCCCTGCCTATAAATAGAACACCACTGGCCTCTGCTTCCACACCAGAAGAGAGAGAGAGAGAGAGAGAGAGAGAGAGAGAGAGAGAATAGGAGCGTGGGCCACCCTACAGACTGGGTCAGGTAACAACCTAGCCACCCTTCTCTTTTCCTCCTTTTTAGGTTGATTTCAGCCACGTTGGAGGCCAAAACAGTGCTCCAACCAAGCTGTAGATCTAGACCAAAGTCAGGCCCTTATCGGGTCTTGAACCAAGCTAGAAAACGGCCTCCAAATTTGGACTGATTCGGCCTCTCTAAGAGGCCGTAAGTAGAGCTGTGTCAGGCCACCACTCTCAGCTAAAACAACCCTCAAATGGGGCCTTGGCTTGAGATGAAAGGTAGGCCAGGAACTCAGCTGAAAATACCCTTCTTTTAGCCCTGCATCAAGCTAAAAATGGACCTCACCTGGGCCCTGAAACGATGTTGAAACTGAGCATCAGTAGGCCATGAAAACAACATTCAGCTGTTGCATAACTGCGGCTGAAAATCAGCCTGAAGGCAGCTAAGGACCGGCTGAATATTCAGCTTAAAAACAGTTGAGAATCAGCTGAAAACAGCTGAGGTTTGTAACTAAAGAGAGTTGAAAATCAGTTGAGAGGCAGTTGAATATTTAGCATAATATCAGCTGAATATCTAGCTTGGAAATAGTTGAGAATTGCACTTACAGACAACTAAATGTTTAGCCAAGAGCAGTTAAAATAAGATGTTTAAATAGGCCTTGATCTCAGCTAAAAGAGCTGGCCACAATCCCTGCTAAAACCATGCCTCAAATGACGATATAACGGCCTGAAATCAAACCGTTTGGAGGCCGTGAGGAGGGCTGTAGCAAGCTTTGAACAGGCTTCGTCTAGCCCTTGCACCAAGCTGGAAACCGGTCCCAAAAAATGGACCTGCGCGTGCGCCGCACCATATTCAGGCAGGCCCCACCAAATATCAGTGGGGCGCACTATGACAGTTAGGGTGGACCGCGCCTGATTTACCAATCAGTGGGCCGCGCCATGGAAAAAAGGTGGGCCTCATCTGAGATAAAATCCCAGTGTTTATGCCCAGCGGGCCACACTGTTTATGCCCAGCGGGCTTGCACAATTGCAGGTGGGCCGCACCATGTAGCCAGGTGGGCCGCACCATGCAAAGCCTGGTGGGCCGCACTAGGCAGGCAGGTGGGCCACACCATGCAAGCAGGGTGGGCCGCACCACTCAAGGACGGTGGGCCACACCAAAGGCTCAGATGGGCCACACCTAGTGGGCCTCACCACCAGTCACAATGGGCCCCACCCATGCGGCTGTGGGCCACCTTTGACCGTAATTGGGGCGACTACGACTGGGCCAAACTGGGCCCAGTCTAGCCTAGTCTCTGGGCCATAGGTGGGCAACAACTGTGGGCCCAACTCGGGCCTTAGTTGAGGGCATACTCCAGGCCCGGTCTAGGCCATTATTGGGACAGATTTGGTGGGCCTAGCCACTCTAAGGCAAGCCTAAAACAACCTTGTTTGGGGGCCCTCCAAACCCCCCACCAAGTTCTCAATATACTAATAGATGAAAACCTTAGGAAACACTTAACTAATGCAAATTGTTCCTTTAGGAAGTTGCTTGCGTGACTTCCGACCGCAAGAGACCTACAGGGAGTTGGATCAAGGACAGAACCACAACTCTTAAGGTGATGATTTCCTTCCCCTTGAGCTTTCCATCTCTAAACTAGATTAGAAGTAGTCTTTTACAATAGTTGTAAATGATCTCATAAGGAGTGGATGATCATTCAACTTGTTTAAATAAATATCTATCTCATAGTTTTATTTAGCCATTGATTAGCTATTGAACATGCATGTCAAAAATGATCTAAAAAATGATCAAGTCCTTATTCTATTTCATCCTACGTCATATCATTGAATTGTTTACTCCATATGTTCTTGGAATTCGTTGAATTGCTGATTGTTACCTTGAAGGCATGAGTTGGATTTATAAAAATAATCAATTAAGCACTTGATACGCATGCTTTAGGAATTGATAAATTAGGGATATATGATTTTTAAACCGACTGTATACATGAGCCCTACTTCAAATATCAAAGCATGTCTCAATCTTCATGAGATTGTATTGTATGTAAGTCACACATTATTTGAAACCTCTCTATGGAAACTCTTATTTTAAAGAGAGTCTGTGCTTAGGGTGTAACAGAACTGATTATGATGAGAATAGACCCTCAACATGGAGGTTATGGTTAGTGGTGGTTTAGTTCATGGGATTTACCATTTATGGAGTGATTCCACTTACCTGACTATGGAATGAACCTCACAATATTTATTTCCACCGTTGTTATTCGTATTTGAATCATACATACCGTCTCATTTAGTCGCTGCATTTAAAGATTTCTACATTTCATTCCTAGTCAGCAGATGGTGGTAGTTCCTTAATGTTGAGAATTAATTGTCCACGTGTTGATGGGTTCTACACACACCCTAAGGCGGTAGCCTCATGAGTCGAGGATGATGGTATGAGACCTATGCCCGAGCTGTCGGCTTGCGTTGGTGTTAAGCCCCTGTAGTGACCTTGAGCTTACTTAAAATGGCTGATTGTAACTGGATTAATAATGGTTGGCTAATCATGGATACATGGCACAGATCAACATCTATTGCTATCGTATGTGATGTACGTATTTGTCCGACTGGATGATTTTCTCAGGTCGATGATTGCATGGGTGACGAGCCTAACTTCCGCACGGATGTGCATCCCCGGGGCGATGATTGCATTCACGCATCACTGCATTTGCTATGTTTTGGATTGCCTGTATGTTTTATGCTATTTCTTGTCTGGGGCGGCGGCGTGTAATCTTAAGGGGAGATCACACTGAACTAGCCACTCATTCATCAATGTTCAACCGTACATATGAGACAGGTACAGGAGTTGACGAACGTGCGGCGGACCCGGAGTCAGCTACCACTGAAGAGGAGTTTTACAATAAGGAGTCGCATCAGGAAGTGGCTGCCTACTATGGCTTAAATCAATAGACTAGTTATAGTTACTTTTGAACAATTACATTTTGGAATTTTGTATATGGGCCCCGATTGAGTGGCCCAGGATATTCATTTTGAGATGGGTTATATCTATACTACGCTTGCTTCTATTAATCGCACTTTGATTTAATTGAGTTGATCACCAATTAACACCAGGTTTTCAGGAAATGAGTTGAATACTCGGGTCTCGAAAACCGGGGCATTACAAGTTGGTATCAAAGCGGAGTATGAGATAGCCTGGCTGTGGGATCAACATACAAAAACCTTAAGGGATTAAACTTAGACAAAACTTAGAAATTTCCCTTAAAAAGTAAATAGTAAACATAGAAACAGAGCACTTAAGCCCCTTAGGTATTAGTAGAATGGACAATTGGACTTATGAAGAGATCCTCAATAGCTAGGAAGAACTTAGAGCATGAACCACCTAGGAAAGAACTTAAAATCCCTTGAGAAACAACAAGCTAGTCGTTCGAACTTAGAAACAGAAACCTTAGTCCCCTTGAAAATTTAAGCAGGAATAGCATTTAGAAGCTAAACTCCCTCGCCATGCAACCAGCAAGATTTCTGACCTTGTAATTTCTAAATCCACAGGAAATCATGCCACCCGTATTACGGTCACAGAGGACAAATACAGTTGATATACACCCTATTCCATCAACGGAACGTCAACGGGAGCTTAGTCCTGTCTACACGCCAGGCCTTTTGCCTGGGGTGGCAAATGGGGACACCGGGTTGGAGGCTGTAGGGGATTCCCCCTCTCCCCAGATATTCACGTCAGGGTTGCCGTTGCAGTATTTCGAGCGATGGACACCTTCAGCTAAACCTTCAGCTATCGCTTATGCAGACACGCTGACGGGAGCTGCCACCTTCGCAACCTTTGCGTAAATGGTGGCGACCATGCAACAACAGCAGACTGCCTTCATGCTGCAACAGTAGGATTCGCACGCTCTCATGATGGAGACCTTGCAAAGCCATGGAGGGACGTCACGCGATGCAGAGGTGAGAGGTGCCGACGTGTTTGATCGTTTCATGAGGCTTCGTCCACCGACTTTCGGAGGAGCGCCTGACCCGGTTCAGGCTGAGCACTGGTTGGTGAGGATCACCAAGGTGATGGGGACCTTGGAGTGCTCCGATGCTCAGAAGGTCAGTTTGGCCGCATACCTGTTGGCGGGAGAGGCCGAAAATTGGTGGAACAGCGTGCAAAGAGGCGTGCCAACTGGGTACGCCTGGACATGGGTTGGCTTCAGGACGAAGTTCCTGGAGAAATACTTCCCATGGTCGTGCCGAAGCGAAAAGATCGCTTAGTTTTTGAAATTGGAGCAAGGGAACATGATGGTTGCCCGATACGAGACAGTTTAACGAGTTGTCTCAATATGTACCCAAAGCCCTCGAAGATGAGGAGTATAAGTTGGAGAAGTTTAAGGAGGGGCTAAAGCATGGATACAATCTCGGCTGTGCACCTGGGATTTCGGGGACTTCCCTGAACTGGTGGACAAGGCGATGCGAGTAGAAAAGACAAAGGTAGGCGCATCCTTCTTCGTCTACTCCAGCAGAGAAGTCCAGGCCGCTACCAGCACGAGCTCCGCCCTTGCCTTCTGGTGGGAGCTGTGAATACTGCGGCAAGGCGAACCACATTGCCCGAAATTTTTTCGAAGAATGCGCGATCTTGGTATTCCGCTACCGAGAAACCGCCCCTAGCAGAATCCGGGGGCAATCAGGACGGCGCCCAGGCCCCAACAGCCTAGGCTGGGACCCTTAGCCCAATAGAGGGCGCCCTCGGCTCGGGTATACGCAGTCGCTGCCTCAGCAACCGAACAAGATCCTCTCTAGACCATCCACGGTACCGCTCACATTCACAATACCCCTGTACTTACCTTATTTGATTCCGGTGCAACTCTTTCTTTTATTGATTCTGCTATTGCATCTAGATTAAGACTGAATACAACTCGAATGCATACCCCCTAGTTGTAGCATCCCCTGTAGGTAAATTTGTACAAACGAACAAAACGTGTAGGGCATGTCCCATCGCCTTCACGAATCACAAGGTGACTGTGGACCTAGTCGTCATGCCCATCAGACAGTTAGACGTCATCCTGGGGATGGACTGGCTTACACTTGTGTGCGCAGTCATGGACTGTCGTGGTAAGACGGTTATGATAACAGTCCCCGGGTAGGCTCCTTTCACTTTGAAGGGAAAGGGCAGGCACAAGGAGTTTGAGAGCTTGCAAGCTCTAGCCGAAGGCCAGGCAGAGGAAGTCTCTGATACCAGTCGTGCGGGAATTCCCAGAGGTGTTTCAAGAAATACCAAGGCTGCCCCCAAGGCGAGCAGTGGGTTTCTGCATAGATCTTAAACTAGGGACCGCCCCCATTTCACTGCCCCCGTTTTGCATGCCTCCTTGCGAAATGGAGGAGTTGAGGAACCAAATTGATGAGCTGCTGGGCTAGAGCTTCATCCGCCCCAGCGTTCCTCCTTGGGGAGCGCCAGTTCTCTTTGTCAAGAAGACGGACGAGTCAATGCGTCTCTATACGATCAAGAACAGATATCCCCCATCTCGTATCAACAATATATTTGATCAGCCAAAGGACACCAAGTATTTCTCCAAAATAGAGCTGCGCTCAGGGTATCATTAATTGAGAATTAGGGACGGGGATATCCCTAAGACGGCATTCAGAACTCGCTATGGGCACTATGAGTTCTTGGTAATGTCCTTTGGGCTTACGAATGCTCCATCAGTGTTCATGGACCTTATAAATTAGGTCTTCATGCCGTACCTAGACCGATTCGTAATTGTGTTCATTGAAGATATCCTAATTTATTCCAAAAGCCGGAGGGAGCATGAGCAGCACTTGCGCACTGTCCTGAGCACCCTAAAAGAAAATCAGCTATATACCAAGTTGTCCAAGTGTGAGTTTTGGGAAGAAGTAAAGTTTTTGGGACACGTGGTTAAGGCAGACGGATAGCGGTTGATCCAGCGAAGGTGGAAGCGATATCTAAGTGGGAGCAGCCCACTACAGTTACCGAGGTCCGGAGTTTCCTTGGCATGGCAGGATACTACAGGCGCTTCATCAAGGAATTTTCCTGGATCGCGCGGTCACTCACCCAACTGACAAAGAAGAACAACCGATTTACGTGGGATGAGAACACGGAAGTAGCTTTCCAAGAGCTGAAGACGAGACCGACTTCTGCGCCAGTTCTCACTCTTCCACAAGAAGGAGAAACGTTCATAGTATATAGCGACGCTTCGAAGTTTGGTCTAGACTACATTCTGATGTAGAACAACAGGGTGATTGCTTACGCTTCTCGCCAGTTGAAAAAGCACGAGGAGAATTACCCGACTCATGACCTAGAGTTGGCAGCTGTGGTCTTCGCTCTAAAAATATGGAGGCACTATCTCTACAGGGAAGACTTCCAGTTATTTTGCGACTACAAGAGTCTGAAATATATATTCACGCAGAAATATCTGAATATGCTTCAGCGTCGGTGGATGGAGACGCTTAAAGACTTCCGTTTTCATATATCATACCATCCTGACAAAGCAAACTCTGTGGTCGACGCTCTGAGTCGAAAGAAGAAGCATGAACTGATGGCCGCCCTGATGATCAAAGAGTGGGAGATGATGGAGTTCCTACAGGACTTCGACATCCAGCTCACACTCGATGAGCCAGATGCATACGTAGCTCTTTTGACCATTGAGTCGACCCTAATGCGCCTTATAATTTCAGTCCAAGATCAAGACAAATGGCTGGTTAAGATGAAGGAGAGGTGTAGGAGCGAGGAAATGCCCGGTTGGAGGATTGATGATGATGGCGGCCTCCGATATCAGGGGCGGGAATGCTTACCTAACAATGTAGATCTGAGGAAAGAAGTGATGACAGAGGCACATCATTCCAGAATGGCCATACAACCGGGGAGTACAAAGATGTAGAATGACGTGAAGAGACAATACTGGTGGAATAACATGAAGAGGGACATCGCAAGCTTTGTGGCAAAATGCATGGTGTGCCAGAAGATCAAGGTCGAACATCGCAAGCCTGCTGGCCTCCTTCAACCGTTGCCGCTGGCTAAATGGAAGTGGGACAACATTTCAATGGACTTCATATCCGGCCTCCCAAGGACACAGAGAAAGCATGACTCGATATGGGTCATCGTTGATGGGTTGATAAAGGCTGCTTGATTCCTCCCGATTCTAAGGGAAATTTCCAAGTTTTGTCTAAGTTTAATCCCTTAAGGTTTTTGTATGTTGATCCCATAGCCAGGCTATCTCATACTCCGCTTTAATACCAACTTGTAATGCCCCGGTTTTCGAGAGATGGGCACTGAGCTCGAGTTCAGCACATCATTCCATCCTCAGACAGACGGACAGACTGAGGTGGTGAATCAAATCTTAAAGGACATGTTGAGGGCATGCGTTATGGACTTTTAAGGTAACTGGGACGATCATTGGCTCTGGCAAAATTTGCATATGGCAACAACTTCCAGTCCAGCATAGGAATGGTGTTGTATGAGGCTCTCTATGGTCGCCCTTGCCGAGCCCCTTAGTGATGGGCAGAAGTTGGGGAGAGAAGTTTGTTGGGGCCCGAGCTTGTCCAAGCTACTACCCAGATCATTGATGTGGTCTGACAGCGTTTACGAACCGCCCAAAGCAAACGGAAGAGCTATGTAGACAATCGGAGGTTTAAAATACTGGTTTTAATTAATATTTAATAATAAATATTATTTTATTTTTTTTCAAAATTTCCCTTCAACCAGCTGTCAATTGAGACTAATTTCAAACTATTTAGGAGTGTTTGAGGAAATGATCATCACGTACACTCTAAATGTTATGCATTCAATTTGAATATAGTTACATTAGTTCAATCAGACAGCACATAGCTTAGGACCATATAGAAATGAAACCCATTAAGTGCACTTCTTTTTTGAGATGCCATGAATTAAAAGTGTGTATTTAGGTCTTTTTTAACAATCCCTAAAGTTTCTCAATAAAATTCAACCATTTTCCTAATGTTTCCCCATATTTCCCAAAAAGTGCGATAAATTACCTGATACAAATGATCTGTAACACCCCGTACCTCCGGTACACGGGTGTTACCTTTTAAAACTATATAAATGAAAACCGAGATTAATTAGCTAGGTAACTTGAATTTATCATGTGCAGGATAGGACCTTCCGTCAACGTTGAGGCCATCCACCATGACCCCTAGAAACTCCGTTAGCACTCCACACCAGTCAAGAAGGTTATCTCAATCGAACATCTTAAGCCAGATCAGTTTCTAAGTCAACTAGTTATAGCAGCATTCTAAAACTCAATCCATGAGGATCAGCGATTAGCCAACGGAGTACCACTGCGTCTTAAATCCATACTTAACCATTGAAAACGAATATCAAACCCATCGGATTACGACATATGGGCCAAATATGGCCCCAAAAGGTGTGAAACGGCCTACCTGGGCCTCATCATCGGCCCAAAGTGGGCCAGGATGTCCAAGTAGAACCCATAAGGCGATTGAACAGAATGGATGCGATGCAACCATCGCAATGTGCCCCACACGCGGTGCGTGTGCACCCTAAGCTACCTTGCACGACGTGCACTGGACCAAAGGAATCGGTCAAAGGACCCTTGACTGCGAATTCTTTGCAAACGACGGAGCTCTCCCGTCTATTTTAAAATTTTGAAACCATAAGGCTTCAAGCCCCAAAGTGGGCCACTCCGGGAGTTTTCCAAACGATCCAAACCGTCCATTTCACTCCAAAGGGTCCACTGATCAAAACTGTATAGGGTCTTGGACCCATGCAAAGGGATGGGGAAGATCGGTCTGAACCGTCCACTCCCTTCATCCGTGGCTGAGATCCAAAGGACAGGACCATCAGGTGGCTTCTCTTGCAAGCCAGCACCACCATTATCAAGGGGATTCAAGCCTTCCACGAGCCAGCTGGGGAGAGTCTCTTCATGGCTAAAAACAGCTAGGAAAACCTTAATGGAGGATGAGTATTTGGGGAGAGGGGGAATCCCCTACAACTTCCGACTTGGTGTCCCCGTTTGCCACCCCAGGTGGAAGGCCTGGTGTGTACACGGGACTGTGTTGTCGTTGACGTTCCGTTAATGGAATATGGTGTATATCAACTGTATTTGTCCTCTGTGACCGTAATATGGGTGGCATGATTTCCTGCGGAATTAGAAATTACAAAATCAGAGATCTTGCGGTTGCAGCTATTTTTAGCCATGAAGGGACTCTCCCCAGCTGGCTCGTGGAAGGCTGAATCCCTTGGATAATGGTGGTGCTGGATTGCAAGAGAAGCCACCTGATGGTCCTCTCCTTTGGATCTCAGCCACACATGAAGGGAGTGGATGGCTCAGGCCGATTTTCCCCATCCCTTTGCATAGGTCCAAGACCCTATACGGTTTTGATCAATGGACCCTCACGAGTGAAATGGACGGTTTGGATCGTTTGGAAAACTCCCGGAGTGGCCCACTTTGGGGCTTGAAGCCTTATGGTTTCAAAATCTTAAAATAGGCAAGAGAGCTCCGCCGTTTGCAAAGATTTCACGGTGAAGGGTCCTTTGACCGATTCCTTTGGTCTAGTGCACGACGTGCACGGTAGCCTAGGGTGCACACGCACCGCGTGTGGGGCCCATTGCGATGGTTGCATCGCATCCATTCCGTTCAATCACCTTATGGGTTCTACTTGGACATCCTGGCCCACTTTAGGCCGATGATGAGGCCCAAGTGGGCCGTTACACACCTTTTGGGGCCATATTTAGCCCATATGTGGTGATTCGATGGTCAGATGGGTTTGATATTCGTTTTCAATGGTTAAGTATGAATTTAAGACGCAGTGGTACTCCGTTGGCTACCCACTGATCCTCATGGATTGAGTTTTAGAATGCTGCTATAACTAGTTGACTTAGAAACTGATCTGGCTTAAGATGTTCGATTGAGATAACCTTCTTGACTGGTGTGGAGTGCTAACGGAGTTTCTAGGGGTCATGGTGGATGGCCTCAACGTTGACGGAAGGTCCTATCCTGCACATGATAAATTCAAGTTACCTAGCTAATTAATCTCGGTTTTCATTTATATAGTTTTAAAAGGTAACACCCGTGTACCGGAGGTACGGGGTGTTACAGATCATTTGTATCAGGTAATTTATCGCACTTTTTGGGAAATATGGGGAAACATTAGGAAAATGGTTGAATTTTATTGTCATTCCCAGGTTGCTTCTTCCTCTCCATGGTGCGACTAGAGAACCTTGACTAGTGGTATCATCTTTGTCCGCAATCCCTGCTCCTTACGATCTAGGATGCGAATAGGCTCCTTGGTACATGAAGCATCTTTAGTGAACTCGACTTGCTCTCAGCTGATGATATATTACTCGTCTGGCGTATACTTCTTTAGCATGGATATGTGGAAGACGTTGTGAATTCTAGCCAGTGCGGTAGGCAGTGCTAAGGGGTATGTCATGGTTCCCACACAGTCCAAGATTTCGAATGGACCAATAAATCGCGGTGCCAGTTTCCCCTTCTGCCCAAACCTTATCAAACCCTTCATGGGTGAGATTTTCAAGAATACATGATCGCCTACTATGAACACCAAATCACGCCTCCGATTGTCTACATAGCTCTTCCGTTTGCTTTGGGCGGTTCGTAAACGCTGTCAGACCACATCAATAACCTGGGTCGAGTCATGCTTTCTCTGTGTCCTTGGGAGGCCGGATATGAAGTCCATTGAAATGTTGTCCCACTTCCATTTAGCCAGCGGCAACGGTTGAAGGAGGCCAGCAGGCTTGCGATGTTCGACCTTGATCTTCTGGCACACCATGCATTTTGCCACAAAGCTTGCGATGTCCCTCTTCATGTTATTCCACCAGTATTGTCTCTTCACGTCATTCTACATCTTTGTACTCCCCGGTTGTATGGCCATTCTGGAATGATGTGCCTCTGTCATCACTTCTTTCCTCAGATCTACATTGTTAGGTAAGCATTCCCGCCCCTGATATCGGAGGCCGCCATCATCATCAATCCTCCAACCGGGCATTTCTTTGCTCCTACACCTCTCCTTCATCTTAACCAGCCATTCGTCCTGATCTTGGACTGAAATTATACGGTTCATTAGGGTCAACTCAATGGTTAGAAGAGCTAAGTAAGCATCTGGCTCATCGAGTGTGAGCTGGATGTTGAAGTCCTGTAGGAACTCCATCATCTCCCACTCTTTGATCATCAGGGCGGCCATCAGTTCATGCTTCTTCTTTCGACTCAGAGCGTCGACCACAGAGTTTGCTTTGTCAGGATGGTATGATATATGAAAACGGAAGTCTTTAAGCGTCTCCATCCACCGACGCTGAAGCATATTCAGATATTTCTGCGTGAATATATATTTCAGACTCTTGTAGTCGCAAAATAACTGGAAGTCTTCCCTGTAGAGATAGTGCCTCCATATTTTTAGAGCGAAGACCACAGCTGCCAACTCTAGGTCATGAGTCGGGTAATTCTCCTCGTGCTTTTTCAACTGGCGAGAAGCGTAAGCAATCACCCTGTTGTTCTACATCAGAATGTAGTCTAGACCAAACTTCGAAGCGTCGCTATATACTATGAACGTTTCTCCTTCTTGTGGAAGAGTGAGAACTGGCGCAGAAGTCGGTCTCGTCTTCAGCTCTTGGAAAGCTACTTCCGTGTTCTCATCCCACGTAAATCGGTTGTTCTTCTTTGTCAGTTGGGTGAGTGACCGCGCGATCCAGGAAAATTCCTTGATGAAGCGCCTGTAGTATCCTGCCATGCCAAGGAAACTCCGGACCTCGGTAACTGTAGTGGGCTGCTCCCACTTAGATATCGCTTCCACCTTCGCTGGATCAACCGCTATCCGTCTGCCTTAACCACGTGTCCCAAAAACTTTACTTCTTCCCAAAACTCACACTTGGACAACTTGGTATATAGCTGATTTTCTTTTAGGGTGCTTAGGACCGTGCGCAACTACTGCTCATGCTCCCTCCGGCTTTTGGAATAAACTAGGATATCGTCAATGAACACAATTACAAATCGGTCCAGGTACGGCATGAAGACCCGATTCATAAAGTCCATGAACATTGCTGGAGCATTCGTAAGCCCAAAAGACATTACCAAAAACTTGTAATGCCCGTAGCGAGTTCTGAATGCCGTCTTAGGGATATACTCGTCCCTGATTCTCAATTGATGATACCCTGAGCGCAGATCTATTTTGGAGAAATACTTAGCGTCCTTTAGCTTATCAAATAGATCGTCGATACGCGGTAGGGAATATCTGTTCTTGATCGTATAGAGACGCATTGACTCGTCCGTCTTCTTGACAAAGAGAACTGGCGCTCCCCAAGGAGGAACGCTGGGGCGGATGAAGCTCTAGCCCAGCAGCTCATCAATTTGGTTCCTCAACTCCTCCATTTCGCAAGGAGGCATGCAAAACGGGGGCAGTGAAATGGGGGCGGTCCCTAGTTTAAGATCTATGCAGAAACCCACTGCTCGCCTTGGGGGCAGCCTTGGTATTTCTTGAAACACCTCTGGGAATTCCCGCACGACTGGTATCAGAGACTTCCTCTGCCTGGCCTTCGGCTAGAGCTTGCAAGCTCTCAAACTCCTTGTGCCTGCCCTTTCCCTTCAAAGTGAAAGGAGCCTACCCGGGGACTGTTATCATAACCGTCTTACCACGACAGTCCATGACTGCGCACACAAGTGTAAGCTAGTCCATCGCTAGGATGACATCAAACTGCCTGATAGGCATGATGACCAGGTCCACAGGCACCTGATGATTTGCGAAGGTGATGGGACATGCCCTACACATTTTGTTCGTTTGTACAAATTTACCTACAGGGGATGCTACAACTAGGGGGTATGCATTCGAGTTGTATTCAGTCTTAATCTAGATGCAATAGCAGAATCAATAAAAGAAAGAGTTGCACCGGAATCAAATAAGGTAAGTACAGGGGTATTGTGAATGTGAGCGGTACCGTGGATGGTCTAGAGAGGATCTTGTTCGGTTGCTGAGGCAGCGACTGCGTATACCCGAGCCGAGGGCGCCCTCTATTGGGCTAAGGGTCCCAGCCTAGGCTGTTGGGGCCTGGGCGCCGTCCTGATTGCCCCCGGATTCTGCTAGGGGCGGTTTCTCGGTAGCGGAATACCAAGATCGCGCATTCTTCGAAAAAATTTCGGGCAATGTGGTTCGCCTTGCCGCAGTATTCACAGCTCCCACCAGAAGGCAAGGGCGGAGCTCGTGCTGGTAGCGGCCTGGACTTCTCTGCTGGAGTAGACGAAGAAGGATGCGCCTACCTTTGTCTGATTTGGGCGTCTCAGGCTGGGAGGCGAGAGCGAATGGTACGCTCGAAGTCCTTTTCTACTCGCATCGCCTTGTCCACCAGTTCAGGGAAGTCCCCGAAATCCCAGGTGCACAGCCGAGATTGTATCCATGCTTTAGCCCCTCCTTAAACTTCTCCAACTTATACTCCTCATCTTCGAGGGCTTTGGGTACATACTAGGAAAGCTCATCAAATCACACCTCATACTGGGTAACAGTCATGTTCCCTTGCTCCAGCTACAAGAGCTGCACGATCTTCTCGCTCCGACATGACCATGAAAAGTATTTCTCTAGGAACTTCATCCTGAAGCCAGTCCACATCCAGACTTACCCAGATGGCATGTTCCTCTGTACGCTGTCCCACCAATTTTCATCCTCTCCCTCCAGTAGGTATGTGGCCAAGTTGACCCTTTGAGTATCGGAGCACTCCAAGGGCCCCATCACCTTAGCGATCCTCGCCAACCAATGCTCAGCCTGAACTGGGTCAGGCGCTCCTCCAAAGGTCAGTGGATGGAGCCTCATGAAACGATCGAACACATCGGTGCCTCTCACCTCTGCATCACGTGATGTCCCTCCATGGCTTCGCAGGGTCTCCATCATGAGAGCATGTGAATCCTGCTGTTGTTGTATGAAGGCGGTCTGCTGCTGTTGTATGGTTGCCGCCATTTGTGCAAAGGCTGCGAAGGCAGTGTCTCCCATCTGCATGTTTACGTAGGCGGTAGTTGAAGGTGTCCATCACTCAAAATACTGCGATGGCAACCTTGATGTGAATATCTGGGGAGAGGGGGAATCCCCTACAGCTTTCGACTTGGTGTCCCCATTTGCCACCCTAGGCGGGAGGCTTGACGTGTAGACAGGACTGCGCTCTCGCTAGTGCTCGGTCGATGGGATGGGATGAATGTCGATTGTACGAGTCTGATGGGATCGTAGTACTGGTGGCATGGCTTCCTGTGGATTTAGAAATTACAAGGTCAGAAATCTTGCTGGTTGCATGGCGAGGGAGTTTAGCTTCTAAATGCTATTCCTGCTTAAATTTTCAAGGGGACTAAGGTTTCTGTTTCTAAGTTCGAACGACTAGCTTGTTGTTTCTCAAGGGATTTTAAGTTCTTTCATAGGTGGTTCATGCTCTAAGTTCTTCCTAGCTATTGAGGATCTCTTCATAAGTCCAATTGTCCATTCTACTAATACCTAAGGGGCTTAAGTGCTCTGTTTCTATGTTTACTATTTACTTTTTAAGGGAAATTTCCAAGTTTTGTCTAAGTTTAATCCCTTAAGGTTTTTGTATGTTGATCCCATAGCCAGGCTATCTCATACTCCGCTTTAATACCAACTTGTAATGCCCCGGTTTTCGAGACCTGAGTATTCAACTCGTTTCCTGAAAACCTGGTGTTAAATGGTGATCAACTCAATCAAATCAAAGTGCGATTAATAGAAGTAAGCGTAGTATAGATATAACCCATCTCAAAACGAATATCCTAGGCCACTCAACTGGGGCGCATATAGAAAATTTCAAAATGTAATTGTTCAAAAGTAACTATAACAACTAGTCTATTGATTTAAGCCATAGTAGGCAGCCGCTTCCTGATGCGACTCCTTATTGTAAAACTCCTCTTCAGTGGTAGCTGACTCCAGGTCCGCTGCACGTTCGTCAACTCCTATACCTGTCTCATATGTACGGTTGAACATTGATGAATGAGTGGCCAGCTTAGTGTGATCTCCCCTTAAGATTACACACCGCCGCCTTAGACAAGAAATAGCATAAAACATATAGGCAATCCAAAACATAGCAAATGCAGTGATGCGTGAATGCAATCATCGCCCTGGGGATGCACATCCGTGCGGAAGTTAGGCTCGTCACCCATGCAATCATCGACCTGGGAAAATCATCCAGTCGGACAAATACGTACATCACGTACGATGGCAATAGATGCTGGTCTGTGCCATGTATCCATGATTAGCCTACCATTTTAATCCAGTTACAATCAGCCATTTTAAGTAAGCTCAAGGTCACTACGGGGGCTTAACACCAGCATAGGCCGACAACTCGGGCATAGGTCTCATACCACCATCCCCGGCTCATGAGGTTACCGCCTTAGGGTGTGTGTAGAACCCATCAACACGTGCCAATCAATTCTCAATGTTAGGGAACTACCACTGTCTGCTGACTAGGAATGAAATGTAGAAATCTTTAAATGCAGCGACTAAATGAGACGGTATGTATGATTTAAATACGAGTAACAACGGTGGAAATAAATGTTGCGAGGTTCATTCTATAGTCAGGTAAGTGGAATCACTCCATAGATGGTAAATCCCATGAACTAAACCACCACTAACCATAACCTCCATGTTGAGGGTCTATTCTCATCATAATCAGTTCTGTTACACCCTAAGCACACTCTCTTTAAAATAGGAGTTTCCATGGAGATGTTTCAAATAATGTGTGACTTACATACAATACAATCTCATGAAGATTTAGACATGCTTTGATATTTGAAGTAGGGCTCATGTATACAGTCGGTTTAAGAATCATATATCCCTAATTTATCAATTCCTAAAGCATGCGTTTCAAGTGATTAATCGATTATTTTTATAAATCCAACTCGTGCCTTCAAGGTAACAATCAGCAATTGAACGAATTCCAAGATCATATGGTGGAGTAAACAATTCAATGATATGATGTAGGATGAAATAGAATAAGGACTTGATCATTTTTGACATGTACGTTCAATAGCTAATCAATGGCTAAATAAAACTATGAGATAGATATTTTTTTGAACAAGTTGAATGATCATCCACTCCTTATGAGATCATTTACAACTATTGTCAAAGACTACTTTTAATCTAGTTTAGAGATGGAAAACTCAAGGGGAAGGAAATCATCACCTTGAGAGTTGTGGTTCTGTCCTTGATCTAACTCTCCGTAGGTCTCTTGCGGTCGGAAGTCACACAAGCAACTTCCTAGAAGAATAATTTGCATTAGTTAAGTGTTTCCTAAGGTTTTCATCTATTAATATATTGAGAACTTGGAGGGCCACCAAACAGGGTTATTTTGGGCCTACCTTAGTGGCTAGGCCCACCAGATCTTTGTCCCAATAATGGCTTAGACCGGGCCTGGAGTATGCCCTCAACTAAGGCCCGAGTTGGGCCCACAGTTGTTGCCCACCTATGACCTAGAGACTGGGCTAGACTGGGCCCAGTTCGGCCCAACTGCAATTGCTCCAATTACAGTTAAAGGTGGCCCACAGCCTGGGTAGGTGGGGCCCATTGTGATTGGTGGTGAGGCCCAATAGGTGCGACCCACCGTCCTTGAGTGGTGCGGCCCACTTGCCCGCCTAGTGCGGCCCACCAGGCTTTGCATGGTGCGGCCCACCTGCAATTGTGTAGGCCCACTGGGCATAAACAGTGCTGCCCACTGGGATTTTATCTCAGATGAGGCCCACCTTGTTTTCCGTGGCGCGGCCCAGTGATTGGTAAATCAGGCGCGGCCCACCCTAACTGCCGTGGTGCGCCCCATTGATATTTGGTGGGGCCCGCCTGAATATGGTGCGGCCCATGTACAGGTCCATTTTTCCGGACCGGTTTCTAGCTTGCTGCAGCCCTCCTCAGCCTCCAAACGGTCTGATTTTAGGCCGTTATATCATCATTTGAGGCATGGTTTTAGCAGGGATTGTGGCGGGCTCTTTTGGCTGAGATCAATGCCTATTTAAACGTCTGATTTTAGCTGCTCTTGGCTGAACATTCAGCTGTCTGTAAGTGCAATTCTCAGCTGTTTCCAAGCTGAATATTCAGCTGTTTCTCAGCTGATATGAAGCTAAATATTCAGCTGCCTCTCAGCTGATTTCAAGCTGATTTTCAGCTCTCTTCAGTTACAAACCTCAGCTGTTTTCAGCTGAGTATTCAATTGATTCTTAGCTGTTTTTAAGCTAAATATTCAGCCGTTCCTTAGCCGCCTTCAGGCTAATTTCCAGCCGCATTTATGCAACAACTGAATGTTGTTTTCATGGCCTACTGATGCTCGGTTTCAACATCGTTTCAGGGCCAAGGTGAGGTCTGTTTTTAGCTTGATGCAGGGCCAACTGAAGGGTATTTTCAGCTGAGTTCCTAGGCTACCTTTCATCTCGAACCAAGGCCCCATTTGATGGCTGTTTTAGCTGAGAGTGGTGGCTTGACACAGCTCTACCTACGGCCTCTTAGAGAGGCCGAATCAGTCCAGATTTGGAGGCCGTTTTCTAGCTCGGTTCAAGACCCGATAAGGGCCTGACTTTGGTCTGGAGTTGCAACTTGGTTGGAGCATTGTTTCGGCCTCCAACGTGTCTGAAATCAACCTAAAAAGGAGGAAAAGGGAAGGGTGGCTAGGTTGTTACCTGACCCGGTCTGTAAGGTGGCCCACGCTCCTATTCTCTCCCCCTTTCTTTTCGTTCTCACTCTCTTCCTCTCTCTTCTCTTTGATTTCTCTCTCTCTCTATCTCTCTCTCTCTCTCTTTTCTGGTGTGGAAGTAGAGGCCAGTGGTGTTCTATTTATAGGCAAGGAGAGATGTCATCAACGGTTGGGAAAAAAGCTCTCCTCATGCAACGGTTGTGATCAAAAGATGGCTTTGCATGGGGCACATCCAAGTTTGGGGATGAATTGCTAACACCTTGGCCTTCCCGAAAGTACATCCTTTGGGTCTGGTGGGGCCCATCTCGCGATCAAGGTTGGATGGGTCATCGAGGAAGATGACCCATCTACTAATGGTGGATCGCTGATTAGGGGGTTTTAGGGCAATCCGGACCGTTTGTGCAGTCTAGATAGGGCCCATAAGCGGTGTGGGGTCCACTTTTTGGATCGCAGATGGGTATCTTAATCCATCTCATGAGAAAACTCCATTTCCTCCTCTCCTTCTCACGAGATGAGATGGGTGAGTTTCTCATTTCGTACTGCCTTGTTGGGAGGGTTAGGATGGTGCCACGTGGCCCCATTGGACGGTCAGGGTGGTGCCAGCCTATCCCAAACAAAAATGGAAAATTTATTTTTCCTCCATTAAGGTTTTCATAGTTGTTTTTGGCCATGAAGAGACTCTCCCCAGCTAGCTCGTGGAAGGCTTGAATCCCCTTGATAATGGTGGTGCTGGCTTGCAAGAGAAGCCACCTGATGGTCCTGTCCTTTGGATCTCAGCCACGGATGAAGGGAGTGGACGGTTCAGACCGATCTTCCCCATCCCTTTGCATGGGTCCAAGACCCTATACAGTTTTGATCAGTGGACCCTTTGGAGTGAAATGGACGGTTTGGATCGTTTGGAAAACTCCCGGAGTGGCCCACTTTGGGGCTTGAAGCCTTATGGTTTCAAAATTTTAAAATAGACGGGAGAGCTCCGTCGTTTGCAAAGAATTCGCAGTCAAGGGTCCTTTGACCGATTCCTTTGGTCCAGTGCACGTCGTGCAAGGTAGCTTAGGGTGCACACGCACCGCGTGTGGGGCACATTGCGATGGTTGCATCGCATCCATTCTGTTCAATCGCCTTATGGGTTCTACTTGGACATCCTGGCCCACTTTGGGCCGATGATGAGGCCCAGGTAGGCCGTTTCACACCTTTTGGGGCCATATTTGGCCCATATGTCGTAATCCGATGGGTTTGATATTCGTTTTCAATGGTTAAGTATGGATTTAAGACGCAGTGGTACTCCGTTGGCTAATCGCTGATCCTCATGGATTGAGTTTTAGAATGCTGCTATAACTAGTTGACTTAGAAACTGATCTGGCTTAAGATGTTCGATTGAGATAACCTTCTTGACTGGTGTGGAGTGCTAACGGAGTTTCTAGGGGTCATGGTGGATGGCCTCAACGTTGACGGAAGGTCCTATATGTACATATACACAGTGTTCAAAATATCTGTATCACGTTATGTATCGCATCCTTGGGATAAAGATACTTATCAGTTATCGCACAGGATATATCGTTTGTATCGAGTAATTTATTGCACTTTTTGGGAAACATGGGGAAACATCAGGAAAATGGTTGAATTTTTCAATGAAACTTTAGGGATTGTTAAAAAAGACCTTAATACACACTTTTAAATCATAACATCTCAAAAAAGTACACATAATAGGTTTCTTTTGTTTAGGGTCCTCAGCTATGCACTGTCTGACTGAACTAATGTAACTATATTCAAATTGAATGTATAAAATTTAGAGTGTATGTGGTGATCATTTCATCAAACACTCTTAAATACTTCGAAATTAGTCTCAATTTTGGGCTCATGCCTTAAAATGATCCATCAAAATGGATGGATGGAGTAGATAAAATACATACCAGTATTTTAAATAGCGGTAGCGTGATGCGTAGCGCTCAGCCCTCTATAGCATGTAGCGTAAACACGTAGTGTGTAGCGTAAGCTACACGATACTTCTATTTTTTTAGTTTAAAAATAGGACAAATATAATAAATAGTGAAAAAAAGGGAAAAAATATAAAAATGCCTAAAAGATGATTCATTTTATCAATTATAAGCATGTTCCAAAAAGTTATTAGTTATCATTTATCAAAAGCCAATCCACATATATAAGCCAAATCAAATAATTATCACATCAACAACTTTCTAAGCAAACCACTTTAATTAATAATGTCCAATTGAAACCACAAGTCACAATTATGAAAAGAAATAAAAATCCCATAGGTTAAAAGTATCAAGCACAATACAAGTGTCACATTCCTCAACATTAGAAACAAAGAAAACGTGAAAAAATAATAAAAAACTAAAATAGTAAAAAAATACATTGTAGCTTACGCTATGGACGCTATGTGTTACATAACTGTAGCGTATGCTACGACCCCTGTAGCGTACGCTACAGGGGATTTACGCTATTTGGGATGCTATGTAGCGCTATGGCCACGCTACGCTACATAGCATACCGTACGCTATGAGCGTTATTTGAAACACTGATTAAAACATGATTTTTATTTTCTAAAAATTGACAAGGACTTAACAACTAAGTAGATCGGCTCTCATACATGCTTGGTTTCGTGGTTGGAAAGCAACATTGCAAGCAATTTGAGAAAAATTGGGGAAATTTTGAAAATTTCCCAATTTTTCCCAAGTCAGACCATCTTTACTCAAATTTCAAAATTAGAGTGTATGCGATGATCACTTCATCAAATACTATTAAATACTTTAAAATTAGTCTTAATTGATAGCTAGTTGAAGGAAAATTTCAAAAATATATGTATATATATGGAGAACATGAAGAACCAATGGATATTGAAACCAAAGATCCAACTCCATGATTTTTCATGCAAAACATGAAGAGCCGATGGATTTATAACCATTTGACATTGATTTAACAGAATTTCAACAAAAAAATGGGATCAAAAATTGAAAATGCTAACCAGATTGAACAAGTGGGATATATCGGCACTACCTATGCATTTTGTATAGCACAGGTAGGATACAAGATATATCATGGGATATATTGGCTGATATCATTGATATTTAAAACATTGCTCGCAATCTCTCCTCAAATGTCAAAGGTATTATCCTCTGCACCAAAGGCGTTTTGGATGTTTGATCTGCTCATTACTGTATATTATTTAATGTGCTTTAAGCAGATGTCCCAGGTTGGAACAGTTCGACCCGGTTGGACTGAACCACCAGCATAAATGGTTTGTCCTGCCCAGTTTTTGAAACATTCATTTGATATGTCATATAGATCACATACATCTTTATTATATGGATGTAGGCAGCATGTAGAACTCATTGGTGGTTCACTCACTAGGCAATGTTATGATATTTGCAGAAATGATGATGATTTGCAAAATAGCGAGCGTAAACATCTAAAATCTGGAAAGGTGTCCCCTCGTTTACCTGTTCCTGATCACATACAGAAGCCACCGTATGTTAATTCACGACAGTTTCCTGGAATTGCGAGTGGACATGAGGTTCATGATCAAAAGGGAATTGAATGCATGAGAGCGTCGGGGAGACTTGCAGCACAGGTTTTGGAACATGCTGGGACTTTGGTCAAGGTGAAGCTTCGAATTGTACAACTCTACTAGTGCTGTTAACGGCTAGGGTTTGGTTCGGGTCCTATGGTGCCCATATTGGGGCTAACGGGTTCAGGTCTTGCTGGTTCTGGGTCCTTTTGGGTCTAGGTCTAGATCTGAAGTCCTGGACACAGATTCGATCGGTTTCAGTTACCTATTGGGTCCTTGGATCAAGGTTTTGAGTTGAGTTGTGGACAAATAAGGGCATTTAAATGGTTGGGCCCACCCAATGGATAGATTAGATCTCACAAACATATGCCATATATATATTTTACTAGTACAACTAACTAGACTTGACCTGGACTCAACTAGACACAACCCAAATTTAACCGGGTCCATGTCCATGTCCTTCACATGGACCAGATCCAATTTTTAAATTGGTCCAAAAGGTGATACCCAAACCTGATCCAATTTCTTTATGGGTCCAATAAATAGGACCCAGACCTGTTGAAATCGGGACAGGTACGTGCAGGTCCATGTACCCATTGACCGCCCTACCTACTATTTGACTGGATGATATGTTTCTAACACACCATCAAGTTGAAATTGTCAGGAGTGCTTGTAGTGACAAGCTATAATTGTAAATTCAACGTGTAGGAAATTGTCAGAAAATAAATTGTAAGCTCTTTGATATTCTAAAATGGAATCAGTTGTCTTCATTGAAACTTTTGCTATTCTTGTTTTTATCACAATAATATCAACATGACTTGCAAAAGCATCTTACCCATAGCACCCAATCCCGGCTGGAACATTTCATGCCAGTCATGCAATTGGAACAGATGCATAACCGGAATATTCTACTTGAAGCAGCAGAACTCAGCATCTTTGGTTCACTGTACCAGCCATTCTCTTAATTATGACTTGGAAATGATAAATGTTTGTGTGTGTTTGGATGCACACATTTGCACATGTATACCAGACATTCTGGTTCATTTCTGCTTGGAAAAGATAAATCTCTCTCCTTCTCCCTTTGCCTGTGCTGTATCCTGCCTCTCATATGGCAGGCAAGGAAAATAAAAAAAAAAGCCTCCTATCAAATGGTGGACCAAAAAAAAAGTTCCATCTTTCACAAAAAAAAATGCTAGTTGCCACTTTCTGTTGTTTAATTCTGAAAGAACACTAAAAAAGCAAAAACACCACTTGTACCATTCCAGCAGGCAAGCTGAAGCATCTGCGAAAACGAAATTGACAGATATGGTTCTAGGTTACTAGGTGGAACTAAAATGGAAAAGGGCTTTAGCTAGCCTTCTGGTAAGCACTAAACCATGCCATTTTGTATAGAGGGTGAACAGTTCATACTCACCTGAATGCTCTATGTTGTTCCTTTTGTTGGCAGCCAGGTATAAAGACGGATGAAATTGACAAAGCAGTTCATCAGATGATTATTGATAATGGAGCATATCCTTCACCTCTTGGCTATGGCGGCTTTCCAAAGAGTGTCTGTACATCAGTGAATGAGTGTATTTGTCATGGCATACCAGATTCCCGTGCACTTGAGGTCCATCCTACATTAGCAATCAGATTGCTATATCATTTCTTGCCCATTGTTGGATCTTCTTGTACATGAAAATTCTTTGTATGTTCTAATTGGCAGGATGGGGACATAGTCAATATTGATGTTACTGTTTATCTGAATGTAAGTTTTCTATTCCCTATTGTTGTTGGTATATGCGTTGTGAAATAAATGAAACTTTGCTTTTCAGTATTGGAGAAGAACTTATGGAGATTTTTCCATTTGACTTAGCTTTTCATGGTTTTACTTGGTTCAGTTCATCAAACTGTCTCTTGTTTCCTAATTCTGTACTTACGTGCTCACATACTTTTTTCCAGCTTATTCATCTATCTTGTAGTTTACTGTCCTTGTTCTATGCCTTTATCTTCTATTCGTGAAAGATGAAAATTTTATTTTGGATCAAGTAAATAATGTTTGTTAGAATGAAAGAGTGCGGCAAAGAGACTTGCTCCCTGCCTCTCAACAATTACACGTGTATCATTACAAATAAAGGCATTGTTCTTGAGAATGCTGCAAGAAGCATAAATGCAGTATAAGGGTGTATTCACTACCTATATTTACTATGGCCAAATACAGTTCATCTAATGTCCATCTCTTGCTCTCTTGGTGATGATAACATGGAACAAGCTGCATGCAAACATTAAACTATGTCTAGTCTTTCTTTATAGTTTATAGCCGTAATCATATGTCAACATTACATGATCAAGTATCAACTTCAAATCATTAAGCTATTTAATGTATTTAATTGTTATTATATTCCAGATGCTGAGTTCATTTAGAAGTTAGGATTATTATTGTAATGTCTCTTTTATTTCTCGGCTTTACATTTTTTGCTTTTCTAGGGTCCACTATAACCTGATTTGATGTGCAGGGTTATCATGGTGACACATCAGCAACTTTCTTATGTGGCAATGTTGATGAAGAAGCTAAAGCTTTGGTTGAGGTAGAATTCATGGAAGCTTTTTCATTAACCTGGCCATATCTTTTATTTTATTTTATTTATTTGAAACCTTTTCCTTGGCCCCGGCTTAGTTTGGTTCTCTGATGCTATCATCAGGTGCTAGCCTACCATGCTTTTATGATATAGGTCTTCCCATGTTTAGTTGCCTTCTCATGCATGGTATAGTTCAGATGTAGGATTTTGGGCCTTGAGATGCTTCATCTCTTGTGGTTATTGCTCCACCTCTCCACCTTGATGCATCCAAGAGGCACTTTCCCATGGCGTATTTCTTACCTCATTAGCTATGTCAGCAACTACCCTAACATGTCTCGCTCTTGCACCATGTGTAGACGGCACACCCCTCTCCTCAGTGTCATCAGTCATTATCCTAGCTTGGCCATCTATTGGACCTGCCAGAGATTGCTGGGATGGTACACTGTCTGCTCTTTCCCAGGGCCCTTGGATTGTGATTGATCAGGTGTGTCTCCCAACATTGGCTTTTCGTGATGTCCACCACCTGGTAGCATCCTCTACAACCACTGGGGAGAGGGTAGAAGCCATCATCCTCGTCCTTCTGCTTCAACCCATCTTCATCTATGCTTAAGAAGGCAATCACTTGGTAGGGAAAGCAGTGCCCACTCTTGTCCCCCCAAGGTCACCAAAGGGAGAGGTGCTTGATCTAGGTGAGATGGATCAACAAGCTCACCGGTCCTTTCCAAGAGGGTGCCTTGCTGCCTTCATAGATGAGGAATGGGCTGATTTGTGGGAGTGAATGAGGGCAACTCAGCTAGATTTGGTGATGATGCAGGAGAGGAAGGTGTTGATGTTGTGGCGGTGCTTGTCAGAATTGAGCCAACATGACCTGGCATGAAAGTTCACAAGTTAGTGGTGAAGATGGTTGAGCAAATGATGTCATAGAAGGATGGAGGGGTGACAAACCAACCATCCTGGCAGGATGGTTGGGTGCTATTATTGCTATTATTGCTATTGTTGCTGTTGTTACCGTTGTTGTTGCTTTGTTGCTGCTTGTGTTGCCTGGCTACTCGCTTCACCTTTTAGCAACTTGGGCCTGCTTGCTCTTTTTTTTTTTCCTTCTTCTTCTTTTTTCTTTTTCCATGGCACCTGCTTGCTCTGACCACTGAGGTTTGTGGTCACCCATGTGAATAAGACTCCAAAGACACCCCAGGTTGATTACATCCAACTCATGGGGCTTCACTCCTCAATTGGGCAGTTGGTGAATAGAAGGGCATAGAAGCATCCCAAGTGAGCCCTAGTCATAGCTGTACTAGCGAGCGAACCTGTGGCTTGTAAGTTGCTAGGAACTCTCTTAAGTAGGAAGTCATTGTATTAAAGATGAAGGGCAAAGCTGAGTAGACGATGGATCTATGCAGGGAATTGACGATTATATTTGTTCGAATAACTTGCTATGAGTAGTAGACAAATGAACACAAATCAAGCCTAATTTTGTGGATTAAGGCCTATTAAATTGAAATGCAGAAAATAAGAAGATGAAAACATGAAAAACTAATGGTTAATCCTTTTCTCCAAAATTTCCTATGATGGTCTATTCCACTTTGATTTGTCGAATTCCATTGAAATTTTTTGTTTTGATCCCTAAAATAGGCCAAGATCTAGTCTATAATGACTTTCTAGACGTCCTTCTAGTTGAAATAAAAAACAAGAGTAAATATGACAGAAAAAAATATATTCAAATTTGGCCTTTATTGTTGGATCGGTGCTAAATTTGTTGATTTGGCCTATATCGGCCAATAGAGCCCCTTTTCTTTTAGGTGGGGGGAGGGGGAGGGCTTTATGGACCCGTATTGCATATTGTATCGAGTCAATAAGGATCTGATATGTCTGTATTGGCCTATACATTATGGATATTTTGAACCATTGTCTCCATGTTTCCTAAATAATATATATGCAAAGAGTATTTTTTTACCCCTTTCCCCTTGTCTAGGACAAGTGCCCTCTCAATTCCTCCACCTGCTTAGCCAAGTCAACCTCCATGGATCTCTCATGGGTTCACCCTTCCAACAGTAGACCTCCAATTACGTGAGCATCCTCTAATCAGAAGCCCAACTCTTCATTGATAAGGAAGGTATATGCATTCTTGAAGAGCATCAACATCCTCAATGCCATTGTGTGTTTCAGAAGTCAGAACCCTAATGGAGTGTGGGAAAAGTCTGAGGCTGAGATCCTTTGTCTAGTGGCTTGTTGAGGCGCCGTTCAACTGGCGATGCATGATCAAATCTTTTCGGTGGGCCATGATGCCCTGGGTGATAAGTTGCAGTGCTTGCAATCTTCCAAGTCGTAAATCACCTGACAAGATCCGTTCAAGGGATGAGGACCTACATGGTAGCTGGACATCTGGCGGTGTCCCACGTATAAGACAAATGTTGTTTCCCTGCCCATATGTGTGCATGACCATGCTGCGGCTAGATTTTAGTGCAGAGCAGTCACTGTTGGAGTGAGTGCCACTTGAGGGGGAGTATAGAGAATGCTAGTGTATTGTATTTATTGTGTGTCCTTTTAGTGTAAGTGCATGTGCACACTTCCCTATTCCCCTGCAGTGTACTATATGCTTTTTCATAATAAAATATTATGTGTTAGGGCATGCAAGCCTAACACATCATCTCTCCCAAACTCTCCTCCTCCTCTCTCAATATTCTCATCTCTTCTTCACATTATCCTCATCAAATCTTTTTCTACTTGGTATCAAAGCAAGTTCAAGGCATTCCGCATCCAACAGGTTGAGAGGCGACACGTCACCTTGCTGACGTCAGCAGCCGTACGGCTGACGTCAGCGTTGTACGGACGCATGGGCTCTGTTTGAGCTAAAAGTTTAGGGGTTTGATAGATCTTGATTTTAGAAGATTTGTCATGATTTTTTCAGAATTTATTGGACCTCATTTCATGGCATTTTGGGCGAAATAGAGAAATTTGAAAATTGGTTCCAGATTCCGTTTTTCTTCGATCTACCTCAAATCGGTAAGCTTTTCTTCGGTTTCTTTGCTCAAGATGGACCGAAATCTTCCTCTCAAGCTATCCATGGTAGATTTTTTTACTTAAGATCAATGTTTGAGAGGTTTTTAACCTCAAATGGGCGTGCGGCTGGGCCGTTTTCCACTTAGTCAAGCCCTATTTGACTGCGTTTCATGGTATTTTGGATGATTGATATTTGTTTGAGGTTTATCTCTTGTTATGTTGATGGATTGAATGAGATGGAGTTGTTTGAATCAATCTTTCTTGGCATAGGGGGTCTCTTGGCATAGGTTTATTTCTCTTGGACTCTATTATGGCTGACAAAGGGCCCTCATCTCTTGGCATAGGGTCTCTTGAATCTAACCCCTTGCAGATTACCTCCATTAAGTTGAATGGTGACAACTATCTTCAATGGGCACAATCTATAAAAGTATTTTTAGGAGCCCGTGACAAGTTGTCGTATATTTTGGATGATTCCCTAAGCTCTACAGATGTTACCTACAAGTCTTGGACAAAGGAGAATTATCAAGTTATTGCATGGTTGTTGAATAGCATGGATTCCTCGATTAGCCACTCAGTGATGTTTTTATCCTCGGCTAAAGGCATTTGGGATACGCTTCATGATATGTTCTCGGAATCTCAGAATTTTTCACGGGTATTCCAGCTTATTCAAGAAATTGGTCGGTTTCAACAAAACTCCAGATCCTTAAAAGACTACTATTCGATGCTTCGGGGTATGTGGGATGAGTTGGATATGTATCAGCCTCTTCCTTCCAAATGTAAAGAGGATCATGAACATGCTCATAAGCAACGGGATGATACTCGTATCATGCAGTTCCTCGCTGGGTTGAGTTCTGATTATCTTCACGTTCGCGATCAGGTTGTTATGCAGGATCCTCTTCCCCCATTGACGACAGTCTATGCCATGTGTCAGCGTGCTATGATCTCTACTCTTCCTTCTCATTCATTTGTGCCACCCGAGCATTCGGCACATCTTGTTGGCGATCAGTCCTCCCTTGGTCTTCGGGTACCATCCTTGAGCTCAGGGCGCATTTCTGGTTTTGGTGGTCGTGGTAGAGGCCGCGATCTAGATCGCAGTCGCGGCGGCCGTAGTCTTCGTGGTCGTGGTGGACGTGGACGAGGACGTGATGGTTCCCGCATTTGTTCACATTGCGGTGGAACTAATCACACTATTGATTATTGCTGGCAGCTACATGGTCGTCCTACGTATGCCGCTGCTTCTGTTGCTTCCACTGTTGCTTCTGAGACAGTCTTCCACCCCGACAGCTGAGCAGTCTACTTCAGGGGAGTCTCTTATTATTTCTCGGGCGGCATATGATGCCCTTATGCGGCTTCACATTCGGGATATTCCTGAGCCTTCTCACGCAGCTTCGGCCCAGTCAGGTACCGCCCTTCTTGCGTCATCCTCTCCTACCTCCTGGGTCATTGACTCTGGAGCTTCCTCCCATATGACTGGTAAGTTGCAATTCTTTTCTTCTTATTCTTCTTCTTCTCCCACTCAGTATGTCACAGTCGCAGATGGAACCCAATCTCCCATCTCTGGGATTGGTTCCATCCCTCTCTCTTCTTCCTTATCTTTGTCCTCCGTATTGCATGTGCCTCGTTTTCCATTAAACTTATTGTCTGTTAGCTCTCTTACTAAATCACTCCATTGTTCCATCACCTTCTTTCCTTCTTATTGTTTATTTCAGGACCTACAGACGAAGAGAGTGATTGGTGGGGGGCATGAGCGAGGAGGTGTTTATCTTCTCGATGATACACATATTGCTGCTTCTAGTACCCTTTCTCTAGATCAAGAGTCCATGACTCGGTGGCATTGCCACTTAGGCCACCCATCCATTGCTAGATTGAGACTTTTATTTCCCTCTTTACCTGTCACTAAACCATTATGCTGTGATATTTGTGAATTGTCTAAACATCAGCGTGCTACGTTTCCTCCTAGCTCTTCTGGGAGGAAATCTCAACCTTTTCTTCTGGTTCACTCGGATGTTTGGGGACCAGCTCCAGTTACCTCGACTTTTGGATTTAGATATTTTGTTACCTTTATTGATGATTATTCCCGCATGACTTGGATTTATCTTTTGAAATCTAAAAGTGAAGTGTTTGATGCGTTTAAAGTGTTTTATCATGAAGTGTGCACTTAATTTCATTGTTCCATCAAATCCCTCCATTCTGATAATGGGGAGGAATACATGTCTACTGCCTTTCTGTCCTTCTTGCAGGAACGTGGTATTTTATCTAGGACATCATGTGCTCGTACTCCTCAACAAAATGGTAGTGCAGAACGAAAGAATCGTCATCTTCTTGAAGTTGCTTGCACCCTTCTACTTGGTATGCATCTACCCAAACATTTTTGGGGTGATGCTCTTTTAACTGCTACTTTTCTTATTAATCGTATACCCTCACGTATTCTGTCTTATAAATCTTCATTTACTATTTTGTATCCTCATGATAATCCATTTCCTCTACCACCTAAAGTTTTTGGTTGTACATGCTTTGTTCAAATTTTGGATGGGAGTAATGATAAACTTAGTCCCAGGGCGATTAAATGTGTCTTTATAGGGTATACTCGGAGTCAGAAAGGTTATAAATGCTTTGACCCATTGACTCGCAAGAAATATGTCTCTGCCGATGTCACCTTCTTTGAGGATCTTTCTTTTTTCTCCTCTCCAGGCCGATCCCTCTGTGATCCTCTTGCGCGTCAGGGGGAGTATAACTCTTATCCTCTTTCCACTAGTGATCATGGGAAAACTCCTCTCCCCTCTATTCAGCATCCTGTTGGTGATATGGGTGAGCCTAAGCCTCTGCGGGTGTATCAGCGTCGAGATAAATCTTCACAAGCTCAGTCATCTACCCTTCCGCTTACTTTGGATGTTGGTTCAGGTGACTCTCCTAACTCGAGTTTAGATCTTCCCATTGCCTTGCGCAAAGGGTCACGATCTTGTACTCAACACCCCATTAGTAATTTCGTTTCATATGATCATCTTTCACCGTCTTTTCAGTCGTTTGCAGCTTCCCTTTCATCACAGACTATTCCTAGATCTCTCTCACATGCTCTTCAGAGTCCTGATTGGACAAAGGCGATGATGGAAGAAATGTCTGCTCTTGAGAAGAATCATACCTGGGATCTTGTGCCACTTCCTGTAGGCCATAAGCCTGTTGGCTGTCGATGGGTTTATACAATCAAGTTTCTTCCAGATGGCTCAATTGATCGCTATAAAGCCCGTCTTGTTGCTAAAGGTTACACCCAGACTCATGGTGTGGATTACTTCGAGACATTTTCTCCAGTGGCTAAGCTTAATTCAATTCGTGTTGTGCTCTCCTTGGCCGTTAATTTATCATGGCCCTTGTTTCAGCTTGATGTTAAGAATGCATTTCTCCATGGGGATCTTACAGAGGAAGTTTACATGCATCAACCTCCTGGCTTTGTTGCTTCTCACAACCCTGCACTTGTATGTCGGTTGAAGAAGGCTCTTTATGGACTCAAACAATCTCCACGTGCATGGTTCGAAAAATTTAGTCAGGCTCTCTTGGAGTTTGGCTTTGTTCGTAGTCATGCTGATCATTCTCTCTTTATATGTCGTCGATCAATGGGCATCATGGTTCTCATTGTCTATGTGGATGATATTGTTCTATCCGGTAGTGATTCTGCTGGAATGAGGGAGGTCAAAGATTTTTTGAAGACCAAGTTTGAGATCAAGGATCTTGGTCCTCTTCGCTACTTCCTCGGAATTGAAGTTGCTCGCTCATCATCCAAATTGGTCTTGTCACAACGAAAATATGCGCTCGATCTTCTCATGGAGACCGGCATGTTAGGGTGCAAGCCTGCTACCACTCCCATGGATACTTCACAGAAGCTTCGACCAGATGATGGTGCTCTCCTTACTGATCCCGAGATGTATCGACGACTTGTAGGCCGGCTTATTTACCCAACTATTACTCGTCCAGATCTCTCATTTGCAGTGGGGATTGTTAGCCAATTCATGCAAGCTCCCCGTACTTCCAATCTCACAGCTGTCTACTGCATACTTCGGTATTTAAAATCAGCCCCGGGTCTTGGCCTCTACTTTCAGTTGCATGGTCATCTTCATCTTTCTGGCTATTCCGATGCTGATTGTGCAGGTAGTACTTTTGATCGCCGCTCTACATCCGGCTTCTGTACCTTCCTAGGTGGCAATCTTATAACCTGGAAGAGCAAAAAGCAGCCAGTTGTTGCCCGGTCCTCGGCTGAAGCTGAATATCGTGCTATGGCTCATGCGACATGTGAACTTGTGTGGCTTCGCAATCTTCTTGAAGAACTTGGCTATCCTCCTTCGGGTCCTATTCCTCTTCACCGTGACAATCAAGCGGCCATCCGTATTGCTCGTAACCCAGTTTTCCACAAGCGAACCAAGCATATTGAGGTTGACTGTCACTTTATTTGGGAGAAAGTCGCTTCTAAGGAAATTGTCACTCCTTTTGTTCGATCTGGGGATCAACTTGCTGATGTTCTTACAAAATCCTTGAGTCGAGATGCTCTTCATTGTGTTCGTGACAAGTTGGGCATGATCAACATCTATGCTCCAACTTGAGGGGGAGTATAGAGAATGCTAGTGTATTGTATTTATTGTGTGTCCTTTTAGTGTAAGTGCATGTGCACACTTCCCTATTCCCCTGCAGTGTACTATATGCTTTTTCATAATAAAATATTATGTGTTAGGGCATGCAAGCCTAACACATTATCTCTCCCAAACTCTCCTCCTCCTTCTCTCTCAATATTCTCATCTCTTCTTCACATTATCCTCATCAAATCTTTTTCTACTAGGAATGTCACAATAGCTGGACATCCGGTGGCTGCCCATGTACAGACAGATGTAGCTTCCTTTCCCATATGGGTGCACGTTCATGATGCAGCTAGGTCTCGAGTGCAGAGCAGTCATCATTGGTGGTGTTTCGCTTTGCATGCACGCTTGGCATGCTGTTGAGTCACAAGGCCTTGCATTGCCGTTTGTGGGGCTGGGATGGGTTAGGCTAACCCCATAGTTGACTCCCGTTGACACCCCCATGGTGGAATGCTGGACTATTTGTCTTGCCCCCCTAATTGATGATGTTTGCATTTTCTCTGATAGTTCATTTGGAATTTTTTCTCTGCTGGGGTGCTACTTTATTATGTTTTAGATTACCTTTAGCACCTCTCTATCCCAACAACCTCTTCCATCAAGTCCTCTTGCTGTTTATTTCCATAACCAACGTTTTCCTGTCAACCATGTTTCTTCTTTTGTTCATATTCTTCTGATCACCTTTGCCGACATCTTTCGTCTGACTTATACTAATATTCATGAGCAACACCTTTTTATGTGCTTTCAGTTTAATGCAGTGACCATGGCTTATAGTGTTACCTCTTTATGGTTATTTATTTGAAATGCCTTCATGCCATAGTCGTGTGCAAAGAAAATGATTTATCATGCTGACCTCTAGGTAACCAGAGAATGTCTATACAAAGCAATATCAATATGTGCGCCAGGAGTGGAGTACAAAAGAATTGGAAAAACAATACAGTATGTCACTGGTTAAACTCTTTAGTTTTGGAAGAATGCTTTTCTTTGCCTGTATTCATTATCTTTTAGTGTGTATACCTTTTTCCCGGTTACCCATTTTTACCTATTTTCTTTTCAATGACATAAATTCCACTATGTCTGCAATTGTTTCTGGTTGCATATTCTTCAATTTTAAACTTGTGCACTTATATTTCCCTCATTTCATATGAGGGAAAAGAGGGGAGAAAAAGAAAAAAAAGAAAAAGAAAAGGAAAACAAAGTGGATGCTTATTCCTCAGGTACCGTCATGGCTTCTTCTCTAGGAAAAGAAGTTCACATCCCATCTATTCACAAGTTGACATTCTGTCAATTGATGCTTCTTTATGGTCATCATCATCATCATCTTCAACCTGGCCTTCTTCCTAGTAATTTGGGGTTGCCTTTTAAATGGTAGATTGGTAAATGTTTTATGCTTCTCACCAAACATCAACCTTCATCTTTACCTGAGTGCTTGGCATCGTTGGGCATGGTAGAGGTTGACACCACTCACATGCCAACATGAGCCCACCCAATATTGATCCCCAGCCCAGCTATTACATGCAACTGCCAAGGGAGAGAATCAATGTAGGGTCATGGAGGGTTAGCTGCCAAGTGACCCAAAGTGTGAATTACCCACATACATGAAAGGTCATGCTTGAGTAGTTGGCACTGAAATCCAATATAACTCACATGCCAACGTGATCAGGCCCCATGCTGCACCTTATCGCAACTATTGCATGCTACCTATAGAGGGGAATTTGCGAACAGTTGATGTCTAGAGCATGCGGTGCTAGACGAGCCTACTGAGCATGAACTGTCCATTGTCTGTCATATATCCAAGAATTTCATCTCTGACTATGAAATGCCAATGCCCTGACTCTCACATAATCAATACTTCGATCTCAAAGGCCAACAGGATAGGACCGAAATCCTATTATGTTATACCCTGCTAATGTATCCATGCTTGCTTTCAGCACTCTTATCTTCTTCGAACAGCATCAGAGGCACAGCCTGGCCAATTAAGGCTAGGAGTGCATCCCTGGAAGAAGGGATGAGATGACAATGCACACCTATAGGTGGAATGATTGGTCCATCCGAGTTCCAACAACCATGAGCTTTTTAATGGGAACAAGTTAGAAATTTAATTTTGTTCTTTGTATTAATTGTTAGTCAAATTAAAGATTTGTTTCATTAAACTGTGTCAGACATAAGAGAAATGTAGTGTACATAGGCCACTTTAAAATGCTAAAGAAGCTGCTCTCTCTCTCTCTCTCTCTCTCTCTCTCTCTCTTTAATAGAGATAACGATAACTATATTGATAATTAAAACGGAGTACAAGAAAAGAGGGTCCTCCCACTGAGATAGCGAAAGGATTAACCTTCGATACGTAGCACATTACAACCCTTTTAAGTTTACAAAATTAGAGGCCCACTCGGTTAAATACTGTTGGACTTTTTGGACTGTTGATCCCGCCAAGTTAGATGTTCCATTGAAGCATCTCCCATTCCTCTCTTCCCACACCAACTACCAAACAGCCAATAGGCTCATTCTCCAAACCGTAGTTCTTTGTTTTCTAAATTTTGGCCCATGCCAAGCTTTTAGCAGACGATCAAAAGAATTTGGAAAGCACCGGGGAATATTGAAGGAGTTTAGAATAGTTGTCCACACCTGGTTAATAAAGGGACAATGAATGAACAGGTGGTCCACCAATTCTTCATCAGCCATGCAACAGAGACAGATGTTTGTAATTATCATACCCCCTTTCCTCAAGTTATCTACAGTCAACACTTTCTTCTTTCCAACTAACCAGCCGAATACCATAATTTTTGGAGGGACTTTTAATTTCCACACTTGACCTGTCATAGCCTTTTCCACAGCTGAAATGTTCCTGTCTATAAAATTATATAGAGATTTGACTGAGAAAGAAACTGAGTTGTCGATTCTCCATACTAGTCTGTCTTTACTTGTCTGATCGGACTTACAATTGATGATGCGACATTGAAGAGCCGCAAATTCTTTCATCTCCCAATCATGAAGATTTCTTTTGCAAATGGGATTCCAAACAGTTTCGTCCCCAATTTTAGAATAGCAGTCAACCACTAGAATGGATCGGTTCGGGGCAAGGCAATACATATTCGGGAAGTCTTCTTTTAAAGATGAATCCCCCACCCATATGTCTTTCCAGAAGCGGGTGTTGTTGCCTTTTCCTATAACAATGCCGATACCTTTGAGGACATCCCTCTTTGAAGATAGAATACCTCTCCAGAGAGCTGAGGCTTTATAAACAGAGGACTCGTTTGTCCACCAACCTCCCTCTGAGCAGCCAGCAGTGTTCGCATTGTCGACGAAATGTCGATAATATCGGTGTCGCTAGACTAGCGACACCGAAACCCCAATTTTTCGTTTCTCTCTAGATTATTGGCGAAATGTCTGCGATATCGTCGATAATTTTGGATTCTTTGCGACAAAATAGGTAAAAAGTGAAAAAAATCGAAAAAAAAACCTTTAATTTCAGTAATACTTGGTTGATGGTTGATCGGAACTCGGAAGAAAAGAATCTCGTGGGCAGCAATCGACAACTCTCGTCTTCGACAGAGGTAAAGAAATCTGAAAATTTTCCTTTTCTTTGTTCGATTGGAAGATTGATGTCACAAATGCATGATTTCGGCGAGAAATCAAGGATTTTGGGAGATTGAGATAGGATTTTGAAACCCTCAGTCAAAAATCCTCCCTCTTCACAGACAAAATCCCCTCTTTTATTTTATTTTATTTTATTTTTTTTCCTTTTATGCTTCAAAACTATAGAAGCAGACTGGGCACATGGTGCCCTTCAGCGTACGGAATAAACTCTCTGGGCCCACCGTGAATGTATGCGATTTATCCACGCCGTCCATCCATTTTTCTTGTTCATTTTAGGGGTAAATCCCAAAATTAAAGCATATCCATAGCTCTAGTGGACCACACCACAAGAAACAATGAGAATAATGATTTTCACCGTTGAAACCTTCTTAGGCCCCACAGTGATGTTTATTTGTCTTCAAACCTTTTTGTAAATATAAAAAGGCATGGATGAAGGGTTAAAATAAATATCAGCTTGATTCAAAATTTTTGTGGCCACCAAGAAGTTTTTAATGATATGTGTTCAATTCACGCAGTTTCCTGTGGTGTGGTCCATTGAAGATTTGAATCTGGTACATTTTTTGGATCACACACTAAAATAAGCCGTCATATATGATGGACGGTGCAGATGTAAGGTACATACTTCATAATGGGTCCCACGGTTAGGGATCTACCAGAAGCAGATTGGCTGGTGTACCTCACACCAGCTATATAGCTGCTGTAGGTACGTGTCGTGCGAAGACGAGCACTGACGCTCCTCGAGCTCCGAGTTGTACGAACGGTTCAAAGGAGATCAAAGGTACATTGGCCCCACAGTGATGTATTTATTATATCTACACCATTCATCTGTTTTTAGAGTTTATTTTAGAGCATTATCCAAAAAATGAATCATATCCAAAGATTATATGGACCACACCATAGATAGCAGCGGAGATAATGATTTTCACCATTAAACAATTCGTAGGGCCCACCATAACGTTTATTTTGCATCCAATTTGTTCATAAAAACACAAATATCTGAATGAAGAGGAAAAACAATTATCATATTGATCCAAAACTTCTGTGACCCTAAAAAGGGTTTCAATGGTAGACATTCAATCCCCCACTAGTTTTTGCAGTGTGGTCCACTTGATGTTATATTTGTCTTATTTTCGTATAAAGCCTTTAAACGAGCTCTTCAAATGGATGAACGGTTTGGATATAACACATACCTCATGATCAGACCCATAGAACTTGTTGACGTCAATACAGTAGCTATATAGCTGTTGTGAGGTACGCCAGCCAATCTGCTTCTGGATCCACCGACCTCGGTAAATTTTGGGATCCATACAAACTGCGCCGGAACGGAAGTGGATTGCGTACTGAGTAAACTCAATGGGCCCATCGTAATGTACGTATTTGATCCATTCTGTCCATCCATTTTATTAGATGATTTTAAGGCACAAGCCAAGAAATGAAGCATATCCAAAGCTTAGGTGGACCACACCACGTGAAACTGTGTGAATTGAATGTTTACCATTGAAAAATTCTTGGGGGCCACTAAAGTTTTGTATCAACCTGATATTTCTGTTTTTTATTCATCAATGTCCCTATGATCTTATGAACAGTTTGGATGACAAATAAACATCACTGGGCTCTATGAAGATTTCAATGGTGGAAATCATTATTTCCATTGTTTCATATGGTGTGGTCAACTTGAAACTTAGATAAATTTATTTTGGTTGTTATTAGAGTAATTTCTTATGGAAACGTATGCTTTTTTGGGCCCCATTAAATGAAAACTTATTATTTAATGCATTTTTTTTTACAAATTTTTAACTTCTAAATATGCAAATATGTGTATTTAGGCATGTCCTAAAGTTTCATTAAAAAATTTCACCGTTATCTCCATGTTTTCGCATTTTTCTCCGCATTTTTGGTTATCGGCGATAACGATATTATATCTTTATCTCTGACCAGCGAAACTTGTAGCGATACCGACAACTTGAACACTGGCTGCCGTACTTGCTTTTAATAAGCGAGTTCCACAAAGTCCCGCTTTCTGTTCCCAGTCGTCCATTTGCCTAGAAGGGCCCTTGTTTATGGTTTTTAGATCTCTGACCCTTGCACCACCTACTTGCACTTGTTTACACACCTTCCATTTGACCAAATGGAATTTTTTGTCCTCCTTTCCATGCCACAAAAAATCTCTTCTTAGTCTATCAAGAGTTACCAAAATTGACACCGGACATTTGAACAAGGACATGAAATACAGGGGAAGATTAGACGGGGCTGATTTAATCAAAGTAAGATGACCTCCCAGTGATAAATATTTGCATTTCCATCTAGCCAGGTATTTCTCAAATCTTTTGATAACTTTGTCCCATAAGCGCTTTGGAGGTTTCCCTATACATAGAGGAAGGCTGACAAAAGTTGTTAGTAAACTTCCCCTCAGGCAGTCGAAATTGTCAGCGTAACTTTGAGTTTCTTCATCCTTCATATTAACGCCAAACATCTTGGATTTTGCTTGATTGACTTTGAGGCCCAAAACTGCCTCGAAGTATCGAACTATTGTTCGCAAATTGCTGACTCTAACTTGCTTTGCTTCACAAAATATGAGTGTGTCATCGGCGAACCGGATGTGGGATATTGAGTTCCCCATTCCTTTCACCTTAAAGCCATTGATAATGCCTTCTTCTTGACCCTTTCTCACCATTCGCCGCTCTGGATGATATTGATACAATATTTAAGAAGGTTGATTAAATGCTTTATGATTTGGAAATGGACTGTCCTAGTGGACACAAGGTACTTACAATCCAGGTGGTGACAAAGGTGTCTGACGACTCTGACGTCAGGCTCACTGTTGAGTCATTAAAGAAAATTAAGAACAACATAAAAAGTAATTAATTAAAATGAATGACAGAATCTCTGCAATGTGAGGAAAAATCGACCATTTTCCATTGAAGTTTGGCCTGAGTACATTATGCTCATGACTGTCACTGTATCCACTTATGAAACATTCTTTTGTAAACCATCCATATTCAGTTGGAAACTAGAAGTTTAAAGTTGCCTGCACATGTGTATCTTGTTACTCCCATTTCTCTAAACTCATTTCCCCATGGTTGTCATTTCTATAACCTGGTTCTCCATACCTGATTCTCGATCTTGTTTTCCCTCTGAACATGCTTCTCATCATGTTACCCCTTCAATTTTATTATGGGTCTGAAAATAAGTTTTCCCTTTAAAACCATCTTGTCAGCACATGCAGATGCAATGATATGATGCAAACATGCATAAACAAGGCAAATAGATAGACGTCACAAAGGTGGATAATCGAGATGGATTTTTCACTTGGAGGATTGCCTCTTCTTCTTCTTTGTTTTCATTCTGTTGGTTGATAGAGACCCTCCATTTATTATTTACTTGATGAAGATCATTCCTTGATTTCACGAAGTGAATTGATATTATAATTCTTCTAACTAATCTTCCCATGCTTGGACACTCACCACATCTCTCCTTCTGATAGTGCTTTATTTGTCACTACTCAATAGCACATTATCAAATCATTGCAAACTTGTTGCTTTCTAGATGGGTGCTCGAATTCTGTGTGAATATGTGACACTGTAAAATTTAGGAGTTAATATGTGTATAATTATACTCATAACTTACATTTAAAATTTTCTAAAGTGATCATGCAGATAAGTTCCGGTACGGCGTTGTTCGCCAATTTGTCGGCCATGGAGTGGGACGTGTTTTTCATGCTGATCCAGTTATTCTTCATTATAGTAAGTGCCAAGTCTCTAGGACCCATTCATAATCGCCGTCTTGTATTTGGGTATGCATGCGTGTGTTCTCTTTTGCCTCTTCACTCTTTGTATATAAAGGTTATGCATGACAAACAGTCAAAGATTCATTAGTTTTTAGTATTATCAATGCTGTTATTATTGTCACCTAGAGAATTGTCTGGCCACAGTGCGGAACAAGTTATTCCGTATCGGTAACGGTGGCCATAACGGTCACCAACATTACCAATATGGGGGTGTAGCAACCGTTACGATTACGACCCCCGTAACGGTTGAAAATTTTCTTTTGCCTGAAAAATTCTGAAAAAATATCTAGAAAATTAAGAATAATGTAAATATTTCAAATATGTATTCATTTTTTATTTTTTATTTTGTTTTGAACACGTTTATGGTAGCGTAACGGTCCACTCTTTGGTGAGAGTGTTGTATCAGGCTGTCTAGTGAATTGTTTAATATGAATGTCTCTAATGTTTACACATCACAATCAAGCATTAGAACTAGAAATCAGAAAAAGGCATAAATATTATTTTTTCAATTTTTTGAAAAAAAGGCCCTTGGAGATTCTATTCGCTCAAATCACTTCAATCCACAGTTTTAATCTTAAAATCTATAGTAAGAGTGGTCGAAATCTGTTGTAAAATGATATATGAGAGTTTTTGGAATGAGAAAAGTGAAAAAGAGGAGAAAAATGATTTTTTTTTTTTTAAATAATAAAATTTTGATTGTTTTTCCCGTAACAGTTGTTATGCCTCGTAACAGCCTTTACGGCCACCATAACGGCTGATACGGTCTTAAAAAACTAACTGACCCTTTTCACCCCGTATCGCATAGCAGTCATGGCCGTTACCTATACGTATCGGCCTTTATGGGCATATCGTAACGGATACGGAATACCTTGGTGGGGAACTCTCTCAAAGAATGGATGTTTGATATGAGAATCTAAGAATGTTGCCTATTTGACATGTTACCCACTTTAATTTCCCTTTGATCCATTCCATTCTTCTTGTACTCAAGAACTATGCACATTTTATTCTTTGCAATGTTTAAATCTTCTAACCATTTAGAAGTTGTCGTTTGTGAATCAGCTTTCTCTTGCTATTTGTCTCTGAAACTTGAGTTTCCTTTGAGCTTGCATTTGTTCTTTTTGCAGGAAACAATGATAGCGGACGCATGTTACTGGGTCAGACCTTTACAATTGGTAATTCATTACTACAACTGAATTTTTTCCGATTTACCCTTTATAATATCTTTGCTTTCTTTTGTAAAGCTCTCATGTTTGAAGATGATCTATTTTGGTAAATGTCACATCTTATCCTTTACTGCATCTATATACTGATTTAAAATGGCATGGAAATGTCAGACAGTTCTATCAGTAATTAGGTAGCAGAGTTAATTATGGGATAGTTATTTAACCATCGAATATGAATTATGTGTTAGCTAGTTGTGGACAAGTTACTGAGGAAGTTATGAAGTGTAAACTTTTGACTTACACTTTTAGGGTGTGTTTGGATCCACTGATGAATTGGATTGCAATAATTAGTTTGTATAAAGTGGAAATATGCAAATTGTAGTTAAGTCTTCTTAGCATTCATATTGAGAGACCGTGCTGCAGTGGCACTTGAATTACTTACAAGTCGCACTAGAAAGGAAGGTAAAACAATTAACGGATGCTAGGAAACATCATTAATATTTGCCAATTTATCTTTGATTAAATTGACCAAGAAGTGTAATTGGAGTGAAAACGAGGAATTAGTTAAGATTGCTAACCATGAAGTTTCCCAAAATGATCACTTTCAATACATTTGGTCAATAATTCGTGAGGGTGGAGAGATTGAGAAGGATGTTGCACATATAATTCAAGCTGTGTGGAAGAATTGGAGATGTGCCTTTGGAGTTTTATGTGATCATCATGTACCACTCAAACCGAAAGGGAAATTTATAAGATAGCTATAAGGCCAGCCACACTTTATGGGACAAAATGTTTGGCAATCAAGGAACAACATGTTCACAGGATGAGTCTAGCTGACATAAGGATGTTGAAATGGACGAGTCGCAAGTCGAGGAAGGATATATTAGAAATGAATGCATTTAACGGAACCTAGGAGTAGCACCAATAGGTAATAAGATGAGGAAAGTAGACTTGGATGGTTTGGTCATGTGCAATGGAGACCAAGAACTGCTCTAGTTAGGAGTGAGTTGGTGCAAGTTGAAGGCACTAAAAAGGCAAGGGGAGGGCCCAAAAGGACGTTGATGGAGGTAGTAAAAAAGACTTAACGACCTATGGTCTAATTGAAGCTATGCCCTTGATAGAGTGGAATGGCGGTACAGGATTCATGTAGCTGACCCCAATTAATTGTTATAAGGCGTAGATGATGGTGATGATGATCTTGATTAAACTGAATCCTCTCAACTCAATTCACTTTTGCATCCCAACACAGCCATAGTGTTTCCTAGATGGATTTTTGATAATGCAAACAAGCCCCAAGTCTAGTGGAGATAACCAAATCATATTTAGCATTCATATTGGTATTGTCTCCAAATTGCTGCTAAGTTAATTCAAGTCAAGCTGGAAAGTAACACAACTTCAAATTGGGGGCTACTTTTTCATTATGAATATTGAACACTAATACATATAATAGTTTTAGTTTTCACTTTCCCTTTGTTAAACTTAGTATTTTCAATTCAATTCACTTGTGCACCCAAATGCCGCCTAAGCCTTTTGGGGATGAGAGTGCTTGTGCTGCAATGCGGCAATGTGCAACACCACACGAACCCATCTCGTTTCTGCGAAAATGTAAACCACTTGAATGACCAAGTCATCGTGTTGTGCATATGCCATCCAACCCATGCATCAAGTGAGCCCACCATGATGATAAGATGTCCAAAAATCCAGGTCTATACAATCATTTGGTTGGCCACACCATAGAAAACAATGGACATCCGCCCATAAACTACCAAATTCATGTGATTGCCTCAGTGATTGTTGGATCAGCCTTCTTTTTGGGGCATCCCACTTTCATGGTGGGGTGAACCCTCTAGACAGGTTGGATCCCGTAAAAGCCCGCAGTGGGCCCCACAAAGAGAGTTGTAGAATAAGCTTTCTTTACAAACGCTGTGGTGGATCGAGTCTCCATTACATATTCTGGTTCCAGAAATTCCTGTTGCATCACACATGCCCGGTAAGGAAACCCATCCATTCCGACGGAATCTGTGTTTGTGGTAGATCAATATAGTGCATCGTTGTCTATCCATTTTCTAATTAATGATGATTAATTGTATGGATCTTGGGTTACTCATAACCAGTTTTCTCGTTCTCTATTGGATGACATGTTGTCTCTATTCTCAGTTCTTGGTCTCACATTTGCAGTCTATACGGTATTAACTAGCCTTGCTGGCATTTTCTTCATGGTTCAAAGTTTAACTGGTTTTTGCAGAGCCAATGCTGACAATGGGAAGCATCCTTCCCATCATCTGGTCTGATAATTGGACGGCTGTTACTGAGGACGGGAGCTTGTCTGCCCAGTTCGAGCATACAATTCTAATTACTGAAAATGGGGCTGAAATATTGACCCAGTGCTAAGACCATGCAATTGCTGAAGATGGCCATCGACCAACTATCCCTGTTCAATTCACATTCCTTTTTGCCAATTCTTTTGATAAAAGGCACCATTGTAATGTAAAATTCTAATTCCTTCTCTTTCAATGCAATTACTTGTATTGGCATGGTTTATTAGTGGTGTTGACATGTTCAAATATAATTGATTTGTTAGATGACAGTCGACATGCATAAGTTGTAACTGAATCAATGGCACGTTAGTCATTTATGGAGCATTTGGATTGTAAGTTACTTAAGATAAGCTACTTATGCATTGAGTAGCTTATCTTGATTTCTACTTATTAAACTGAAGTGATTAAGTAACTTTAAGTAAAAAAGCTACTTATAATTGATCTTAAACCAAACTTTACTTATCTCAAATAAGTTACTAATCTACTGCTGTAAGTAGAAAAAATAACTTATTTGCTGGTATCCAAATGGGCCCTAAGTAAGTTTGGTTTATGATCAATTATAAGTAGCTTTTTTATTTAAAGTTACTTAATCACTTCAACTTCATAAGTAGCTACTTGAGGCATAAGTAACTTATGATCCAAATGCCCCCATAGGGCCCATTTGGATACCACCAAATAAGTTACTTTTCTACTTGCAACAATAGATAAGTAACTTATTTGAGATAAGTTTGGTTTCAGATCAATTATTAGTAACTTTTTTACTTAAAGGTACTTATCACTTGAGAGCATGGCGAGCAATCGGCCATTGCAAGATAACGAGCCATTAGGGCAATAATACATGAGATTTGGGCCACTCATCAGGCATGCCCCACCAAAGATGTGACCTAGTACAAAGATCAAGCCATAGAGACGATCCAAATGCTCAATTTGAGGAAAAAAGATTGATGGTTAAAACAAAGTTGATATTGAGGTCAACATTCAATTCTCTAATTTAGGAGAGGAAATTGGATTCAAATGGTTTTGCTATGGACGTTGCAGATCTCTCTGCACGTTTCTTACCTGCCTATCTAATTCCATCGTAAAAGAGAGGGTGTTAATCACGTGATTGAGTTCTTGAGCCACGTCATTGAGTTCTTTATTGCATAACCAAAACGTGAAATGTGATGATATGTTTTATACTACAACTGAGATACTTTTCCACGACACGCAACTCCAGGCGGCCCATCCACGGTCAGGGCGTTGCTTGGTTAATCCAGACCATTGATATGTTGGTCCCAATGAGAATAGGAAACGCTCCATTGCTGTTATTCCTGATTGGAAGGTGCTGGCTATACCGACTAATTGGAAGATTTTTAGGGGATCCTCCATCCACTCTGGGACCCATCAGATTAACGGTCTGGATCACTAAACATTGGCCCCATTTTCACATGCTTGCGCAAATGACGCTGTTCGTGTGACGGTGCACACGGAAATTTAGTTGCTCGTTCCACAGGCAATAGACGGCTGGACAAAATTATCGAGATACATTGCCAATACGATACGATATATTGGGCTTGGTATGATATTCAATCCCACGAAATTATCGATGCTATAATGCATCATTAACTACTGACGTTGGTGCCGCATCGACGGACGAAGTATCGCGGATCAATCCGATACGAAACGAAAAAAATTCTTTAATTGGAAGCTTGATATGATTATTTTCTCGTTTCGCGAGATTCATGACGTCGGATGTTCAGCATAAGAGAGAAACACGGGGAGAACTTTACACTGTTCGGCGTAAGAGAGACACGGGAGAACTTTACACGTTTCTTTCTCGTGTGAGGATGAAACACGTGTTCGAGAATCTCCGCACGAATCCGTCAAATTCGATGATGCTCTTCATGCTACCGAGTCAACGTGGAAGCGGAAAAAAACCGAGAGCTGATTGCATGTGCCCAAGGCACATTAGATATACATGTGACTAGGGCATAAATCCACTTAGTCTATCTGTTTTTAAATACTACAGTAGGATAGGATTATAAAAATAGGAATATCCAAAACTAACGTGAGTCATTAAAACGAAACAGTGGGAGCAGAAACGTTTACTGTTAAAACATTACTGGAGCTGACTATGATGTTTATATGTCATCCAAACCGTTCATATGGTTATTACCACTAAGATAAACTTTAAGAACAAATATCATCCTGATACAAAATCTATCTCATCCCCAGGCGTTCAATCCCCAACGTTTCATGTGGTATAGCACCCCTTAGTTTTGGATATGCCTGATTTTTAGAATCCTATCTTATTGTGGCCTTTTAAAACTGATGGACGGAGTGGATTTCTCACAGACATCTCTGTGGGTCCCACGCAGCCTCGGGCACAGGTATATCTATGTGCCTGGAGCACATGCAACGCAATCCGCCGTTCAGACGCAAGGGTACGCTGGTCCGGTACGAAGACCCAACAGTTAGGGTGGAGTCGACCATCTATCCAACGGTTAAGATACATTTATCAGATAGCATGATTGCCTGTCTGATAACTACTATATTGAGGAAAGTTCCACTGGGCTAAGTTTACGATCTTTCCATGCACATAGTTGCATCTGGATTTGTTGGCATCCAAATCACCTATCTGGACCGTCCATTAGGTCTACTACATTCATATTCTTCTACTGAACAAAAACCACATCAATCGGACGGTCATAAACATCGATGAACGAACCTACATTATCCTAACTTTCTTGTCCATCTATTTTCCGCATGCCGTTGATTGGATGGTTTGAGTCATCCCATCAGCATGAATTTTTCAAGACAGCTTAGGAAGAATGTACATGACCTAATGGACACTCTAGATAGGTGACATGGATGCAAACGAATCTAAGTACAACTAGATGAATGGAAGGTTTTCCATACACACCCCTGACCCCACTGAATCTTTTATTTATCGTTAGCAGTTCCGATGAGACACTCCATCAGCCGCTTTGTTTCCGTGACGGGAAATAGCTATTGGTATGGATGGCTCGTGGAGGATTATCATTTTGGGGTTGACTGTTTCATGAGAAACCAAGCGACACAGCAGCCGAGAGCGGATTAGGTGCGGCGCTGATTGTGGCCCACCTTGATGTATGAATTTTATATCCACGCGGTCCATTCGTTTTTTTTTATTATTTTAGGTCTATATCCACGCGGTCCATTCGTTTTTTTGGATTATTTTAGGTCTTGAGCCTAAAAATTAAGCGGATCCAAATCTCATTTGGACCATAGCATAGGAAATAGTGATGATTGACAATTAAAAACTTATTGCGGGCCAAGATAGTTTTGGATAAAGATGATATTTTTTTTTACACTTCATAAAGACTTGTGTGACCTTATCAACCAGTTGGATGGAAAACAAAAATTTACGATGGACCCTAGGAAGTCTTTAATGGTAGGTGTTCAATAATAAAATTTTCCTATAGCATGGTCCACTTAAGGTTTGGATTATTATTATTTTTTGGATCATGTCCTAATGTGATCTGAAAAAACATATGGACGGCGTGGATATACAATACATACATCAAGTTAGGCCGCTCAGTCAGGACCGCACCGTATTGGGTGAGGCAAGGGACGCACCAAATCCGCTGCCTGTCGCCGCCAGGCTTTTTTTTTTTAGTTTGTTTGTTTAATGCCACTTCAGACTCGTGTGAGTTTCGGAAATGCATGTATGTTATGGGGAGTTAGTGTGTGATCCTCGACGTAAGATGATCATGTAGAGGGTCCTCGGGTTTTCAGTTTATACAAGTGGGGCCCTTTCCTTTGTTCTATGATCCAAACGGTTGATGTGATCTGACCCACCATAGATTGCCTATGCTCAAAAAATTACCTCGGTAGGATGACTGTGGCTTCTGATTGGTGGCATAAAATTAGAAGTTTAAGAAGAAAATACACCAGCAGCCCACGCTCAAACTGTAAAAGCCAAAAGACTGAATGCTTAGGATCTTCTGATCTGGGATAGTTTGGTGCCCCATCAGATCACCAGTCCAGATTACGAAAACGTGGGCCACACTATACAAAATGGAGACCCATGATACTGACATCCATTTGTTTGTGAAAAGGAAGACATTTTCAATAGCTTGCCCCTATAAAATGAGACATGGCTTTTGAACACCATACCTGGCGATCTCTCTCTCTTTCTCTCGTACATAGAGATCCCTCTCTCTCTTTCTCTCGTACATAGAAACCCAGATGGTAGCAATCCCGACATCAACGGATGGATATCTAATCACCGTCCTTACAATCGATGGTGGAGGAATAAGAGGCATCATCCCCGCGACCCTTCTTTCTTTCTTGGAGTCTCAACTTCAAGTCCGTAAGCCCATACCTAGCTACATAGGAAAAGGATCTATCAGGCCGAGCTCTGTGGGCCTCACTATTATGTGTTCGGACATCCACACCATTAATTAGATGCACCATTCCACGGTGGGTCATGGGCCAAAAAATCAGGCCAATCCATGACTTAAATAGGCCACACCATAGGCAAAAGTTGAGATTGGATGCGCACTCATTTAAATCTTCTGATTGTTTATAGCGCCCACTGAGATCTGTTTCAGACATTTAACCCATCCATTGTGTGTGCATCACTTAGATGAGGGTCACACCAAATTTCAGGTCATTCCAAAATTCAAGTGGGCCCCACCAGGTGCTTTTAGATGTTTTAGGTATAATTTTTACATGATTTCAGATTGTGTGGCCCTAAGTTTTGGATACATATGATTTTTCGGGCATCCCCAAAGCTAGAGGGGACCCACCAAATGCATGGTGTGGATGTCCAACACACATCAAGTTGGGGCTAACAGAGCTCGACCTCATGGGAATTCCCATAAGGTCAACCTGATAAAACCTTTCCCTGCATATAAATACATACGTACATATACATAATACGCATACAATGTGCACATATACACGTACATAGGTCAGTAAGTATGTGCATACTTCCACAAAACACAGCATATATACTAGTCAGGTAGGTTGTTTAGTTCATGTACTTGAATAAAGCTCATGTACATGCCACATGTTGATCCACAGGTCAGGTGTGCCGCATTGGGTCTGACTGCATGACTAGTAGTAGACAGATGCCTGTTTTAATACTAAGATCATGAGATCGAGCACCTACGTGGTACGGGTGTGGGTAAAAAAGAAAAAAAAAGGTGGGCCATAGTGCAAAACAAATGTACGGCCATGAAAAACTTTGGAGTTTTCTAACCCATCCACCCGTTTCTAATATTGGGGTCCACACACTGAGGGGATAAGATTTATTTTTAGGACAACATGTAAAACGTGAGATCAACTTGATGGATGGATTAATTGGATCCAGGACGTATCATTCTGGCACATGTGTGTCGTGTACATAAGCTTTATTGCACACGTGTGTGCGTTTAGCAGAGCTATCTTGATAAATACATACAACCAAACATACTTATACATATAGGCACGTCTAATAAATGATCATATACAGCGGCTCCTGACATGAAAATCAGGCGGATCCACTCACAGGGACACAGTTGTATGAGTGGATAAGCCACGTATGTGAGAAATTAATTACACATGTATAACTGCAAAAGGTGATAATTTCTCACACGTATCCTATTACAATGTATGCATGTTAGCATTGATACACGTGCAAGGAGTGTAAACCTTTATATATTTTGGGTAATGGTGTTTTTGCCTTTTGTAGGAACTGGACGGCGAGGATGCAAGGATAGCGGATTATTTTGATGTGATCGCAGGGACAAGCACGGGTGGTTTCATAGCTGCCATGCTCACGACCCCAGATGAAGATCATCGCCCTCTTTACGCAGCTAAAGAAATTGCACCTTTCTTGATCGATAACTCTCCTAAGATATTACCCCAACGCAGGTGAAAACTAGTTCATTCTTATTATCATTTATTCAAATGCCCAAATTTCCATTGCATGCAATTTCTGGAAATTCTCAATCTTGAGACAGCAGCCATAAGTAGATTGAGTGTAGGGCCCGCTTGTGTGACTATGGTAGGTGAAACAAAAATCAGATGGATCTAAAAATCGATTGGGCTACACATAAGGAAAGAATGTGAATGGGAATCCCCACCACTGGAACCTTCTTGCGGCCCTACTAAAGTTATGGATCAGATGATATTTATCCTCTTGGGATTCATCTTATGAATGGGTTGGATGGCATATAAACACTACCGTAAGCTCGAGAAAGGTTTCAATAGTGAGTGTCGCCATCTCACTATTTTATGATAACTGAGTTGACGATATCAAGCCTTACCTAACGATAGATATTTTTAATGAGCAAATATTATTATATTAGTATTTTTAATAAGTTTTAATATATTAGATTTATAAAAATAAAATTCATTTGAATTAAAATTAATTAAATAAATGTGCATCACAATCAAAGCATTGGGATTGCATGCGTACGTTTGGAATCAAGCATGCTCAATTAAGTGTGATAATTAGATCAATAGTCTAGAACAAACAATATTTGAAAATTGGAAACTACTGTTTCTGATCTGCTCATGAGTTTGATGCATTGCCATACAATGGATAGGAGTCCTATGAGTTTCATACTGGATCTAATTAATTAAAGGGTATAAATTGAATTCTATTATAGGCGGAAGTGGAGTAATTCGATATACCTCATTATCATCATAATATAAAGGATATTGGAATTTGTCTCTAATTGAAATTTCTTACCAATTGAGATATATAAATATATGTGTATGGTTTTGGTTTAAAATAATTCTTTTCCATCGCTCCTCAAACTTAAATGCGCGCTAGAAAAATCATTCTCTTTTAGAAATCCTAATTCATCGAATCTAAATATAATATAATATCCTCATCTTTTATGGTTGAGAATCAATATCTCCAATAACATTTCTTTCCATCTTCATGCTTATTTCTATACCGTTATGCATTGCATTTGTGGCAGCTTTATTACTAAGTTTTTTAAATTAATTAACATATTTTCTGTTGCTTTCATTTTCACTAATTTAGATTGTGCATGTAATGCCTCTTCTCATGTTCACCATAATTTCACCGTACTTTCCAAGAATTACCTAATGCAAACCCATGTGAGATACATTAGGGAGTAGTGTATCATGACACATAAAACTTGTATAATCATGTAGTGTGCCATGTTGAATCAATGACCATGAGTAGAGGTGTACACGAACTGGGCTAGCCCGGTTAACTCGCTCGACTCGGCCCAACTCGAAACTTAGTTCGGTTCGGGATGGGTAAGCATATAGAGAAGAAAATCTCAATCAACGTGATCATATGCCTTGGCCATATATATATATATATATATATATATATATATATATATATATATATATATATATATATATATATATATATTCCTAAATCCTTACCTTAACCAATATTTGAACTTGCCAAGGCTCTTCCCATAAACTTGTTGTAAGGTCTGAAACTGGCCCGAACTCACCCGATTGCTAACTGAGCCGAGCCGAGTTTGGGCTGGGTTTGGCTGGTGACCGGGCCGGGTCAGGCTGAGCCCAGCTTGACTCGGTTCGGCCCCGATATACACCCCTAACCATGAGGCCTTCTTGCGATCCTAGTTGTTCATGGTGGAGATCTTGGTTAATCCCCACATAATTAGCTTGTTAATTAAGCTTCTAACAAGTTTATATTTTGTATTAATATTATTTCTTTTGCAAAATCATTTTAAACCATTAGAAATTGAAATTAAGAAAGGGGATGTGATTATCATATGTTCTCATAGGTATGCGATTCATTCTCTCGAAAGACCCCTTGAGCCTTTTTCAGCACTGACCCTCGTAAACTTGTGGTGTTCTCAGAGGGCTTGTCGGCTCAGCCGTAAGGATTATGAAAGATCTAATGGGACCCAGATACATAGGGAAACATGCGAGAAAGCTGATTCACAAAACGTTGGGACCCACAAGGATCAGCGATGCATTAACGGACGTTGTTATTCCAGCCTTTGATATCAAGCTGCTTCAGCCCACCATCTTTTCCACATCTGAGGTTATCATTACTCACTTCCGTCTATGATGTCTATGCCTCCTCTTACTTTCATTGCAAATGTCTAGGATGTTACATTGTGTGTGTGTGTGTGTGTGTATCTTAATGAATATATATATATATATATATATATATATATATATATATATATATATATATATATATATATATATATATATAAGTCTAAGATGTCGGACAATTAGGTATGGGTCTTGGTAAGGTAGGGTGCCCCTAAAACTCTTAAGGAGTCCTATAACAAAAAGTTCTGTGAGGCCCACTTTGATGTATGTGTACATTCACTTTCAACCACTACATATGATGCTTATATGCCATCCAACCCTTCACCCTGGTTCCACTTACCTTATGAATGGGTTGGATGGCATATAAGCATTATAGTGGGTCCCTTTTAAGGTTTTATGGATTGGCATCTCATGGTCACATTTTCCTTTGACATTGAATGCTTTAGTATTATATTAAATTTGTCTGATTTTAGGGTCACGTCCTAATATGAGCTGATGCAAATGATGGATACATACCAAACTGGGCTTGCAAAGTTTTTGGTTGCACATGCTTCTTACAACTGGTACCCATGCCACATCTATTTGTCTGAATGGTTAGATGGTACAAACTACTTGATCTGGACGGTTAGACAAGTTGGCCCAGACAGTTTGGTTTTGGCCCAAATGGGTTTTTAGTGACTGGACCATTCATGTAGTGGACGGTCCAGTCTGGGTTTTAAAACACAAGGATTAATGCATGCTAAGTAAGTGTATGGAAAACAGTCAGCTTCTTTATTTCTCTCGTGGAAAACTCAGCAATGTTTGTTGATTTATTCCATGCTAATGATTTTGGAATTGTCTCATTGCAATTAATATGTTTCATTTTCCACATTCAAGTGTATTTTTACCGGAAGAACATATAAATTGGTGCAATATTTTGAAAGTGGACGACTAAATACCTACCTTACATTTTCATTTTCTTCTTCTTTTCTTTTTCTCTTCTCAGGCGAAAATTGACATGTCCAAGGATGCAATGCTAGCAGATATCTGCACTGCCACGTCTGCTGTGCCAACATACCTTCCTGCACACTATTTCGAAACTCAAGATTCTCAAGGGAGGGTTAGAAGTTTCAACCTCATCGGCGGAGGGGTGGTTGCAAATAATCCGGTCCGTTGATTCATCTTCAGTTCTATACATATTCATGTTTGTGCTCAAGACACATGAATATGGACGTAGATGTATGTATATGGACGTATACATATGTATGCATCTCGCGTTCATTTCTGCATGCGCATGTATGCATGCATGCATGCGACGTTTACGGAGTAATTATAAGGTTACGGATAGGGCTGCCCACGGCCGGACTCAGGATCTGTCTCCGAGCCCATCACCATGGCCCAGCTAGTTAATCTTTCAAGGGCATTATTGTCATTTATCATGCATGATGGGGCAGACCTAGATCTTGCATGAAAGTGGGCGGCCCGGCCTGGCTAGGGCCCGGACTGTGGGTAGTGACAAATCTCGTTCTGGCCAACTTCTCGGGGGATTTTCTCGCGATATTATTGGTAAAATTTCACTGCAAATGAAATATTTAAAACTTAAATGAATATTTAAATAACAAAATTGTAAGTTTTTTTTTTTTTTACTAATTTTCAAGTTAATAGTGCAATAATTACCCATAAAATTGAAATATTTTAAAATCTACTGTGATTTTGAAAATCTCACAAAAATAATGTTTAGTGTATTTCTCGGCGATATTTGTAATGCTGTATACAATTCCAAATACGTGAGATATTGTTTCGATTTCAGGCATTATTGGCAATGCGTCACGTGACAAGAGAGGTGTTTAAGAGAAACCCGGATTTTTATCCGGTGAAGCCCGTGGACTATGGTAGATTCCTGATAATCTCCTTAGGGTCTGGAAACATGAAGAATGACAAGAGATACAATGCTAGCAATGCTGCTAAGTGGGGCCTACCTGGATGGCTGAGATCTAACGGAGGCGTTCCTTTGGTGGACACTTTTACTCGGGCTAGTGACTTCATGGTCCACTTCCACATCTCTGTTACTCTACAAGTTCTTGGTTCTCAAAGTAATTACCTTCGGATTCAGGTCTGTTATTTTTAACACTCTATGGATTTGTACATACATACATGTATCCTCACACGCATGCATATCCACATGCTTGTGTGTGTCCCTGAGCTCTTGTAGATGTAGTATGGTTTTAAGACTCGGTGACTCGGACGGGCCCGTTTGGGATGAGTGGGGGCGACTCGGCTGAGTTGGGCTGAGTTGACTCATGGTTCCAGAATCCAAACCATTGGTCTGTTGACTCGCATCTTGGATGGAGTAGGCCTCAAAATATTCCAAATATGGGGCCATTTATCATATAATTCTTTATGAAGAGGTACATTACGAAAAAATATCTCCAATATTGGTGGCTAGGATATTCCAATCTGAAAATTGTGTGGAGTAGGTTCATCCACATGGTGATCCATAATGTACGGTTTGGATTGCTGAACCATAGCCCCACTCGCAATAATTAAAAAAACCTAGTACACAGTACGATTTTTGAGAAGTCACTCGGGTCAACTAGGCCTGACTCGGAAGTATCAGCCGGACTCCCCCAGGGTTTTGAGAATAACGGTATCGACCCTCATTGGGTCTAATAGACTATGAGTAGACTCAGTTGACTCACATCCGACTCGCTGCATCAGTTGAGTCACATTAGATTTGGGAGCGTGGATTTGGTATCCCATATATTTGAAATTCTCTTGTTGTGTCCTAAATTAAGAATCGAATGTGAATTAAGAATCCCCCTTAAAGTAGCTATGCATAGTATGGTATATTTATTGGGGTTTGAATTTAATTATTAAATCAACTTTAATATCTCTAAATAGTGCATGCGTGGAATGTTTGACACAATGGTTATGATAAGCCTGATGAAATATATATTTTGTCTCAAAATGATGAAATTCCAAGTCTCGGATGGGCCACAAGCACAAGATCACATCCGAGTGATTAACCAATAATTTTTAACCCTTATTTACATGGACAATGTTTAGACAGCCGATCATCATATTAAAGTAATTATAGTGATGCAATTGATAATCTAATTGTTTTGAGATATCATTAGTGGGTCATGTGCCGAATAGATTAATAGCCTAGTGACACACATGTTACAAATGCAACTCTTGAAAGGATTGTAGATGTAATCCAAACATTTACCTTGGATTTCAAACCCCTAGTTATTTTATGGTGCTAAACATGCCAGGAGTTTCAAATCCCCTCAAATCCATGGTGCAAACGACCCCTTGAACTCATTACATGTAGGGACACAAATGACTTGGGCTAGGATTTGAACTAAACAGGCCAATTGGGCTTGGGCCTGGTCTGGACCATTTCCAGCCTGTCTATATATAAAGCTCGGACCATGATCCGAAAACAAAGGTTGCCCCATGTAACCCAATGGTTTCTGACCCCTTGAAGAGATTGATGTGGATGAAACTTACCCGAAGAATCTGCAAAAAAGATGCGTTGAATAAATGGGCCAAGACAGGACCTGACTTTACATGAAGGCCCAACAAGCCACAGTTACTGTGCTAGCCCCATTCCAATGGCTAATGCTTGGATGTTGATTAAACAGGATGATGAATTAACAGGCGATGCCGCTTCGCTCGATATAGCTACTGAAACAAACATGGAAAATCTAGTGAAGATAGGTCATGGACTCCTCCAAAAACCATCCAAAAATGGAGGAACCAATGGGCAAGCCCTTAGCAGGTAGCCGACAAGAACACGTGCAACATCCAAGCCATTCAACCAGGTGGGCTTTCTGGCCCAGATATCCGTCTGGTCCACTCTTCTAGTAGGACACTGCATGGTACAGGAAAGAAACATGATGTTAACATGCTGTCCACATGATGAATGGACCGGCATGTAAACAATGAGGCCCACCTGATGAATGGCCAGCAACTCTCCATTTTTAACCATGTTTTGGATATTTTCAATGCAGATTTGCAAAAATGTTGTCACAAGAAAGGAGAATTCGCCGACGGAGTTTCTCGTCCAAATTAAATGAGACAAATGAGCCGACGAAAAATCCATTGGAGTAGTTCAGTCAACCTTCTTTCTAATTCATTCTTTCAGTACTATGTATCTATCATGACCCATTATAATATTCATTCTGTCAAGGTAAAGTAGCTATCATGTGGTTCATGTAACGATTTGGATTTTTTTTATTTAGTATAGCTACATTCATGTATTTAATAATTCATAAAAATATTAAAAAGTGGTGGACCATCCAATGTTTGGATCTATATTATAAGCTTCTAGATGCTGATACCATATTTTGGGGGGGTTTTGGGGTAGGGATTGGGACGTTATTAACAATGACGACTAGATGATTTAAAAAAGAAGCGGGAAAGGGAATCTGATCAATCCAGCCATCCAATCGGTGGGCTGCATCTTGGATGGGCCATAGCAAAAAATATAGCATCGGTCGAATGGTTTCATGCATCAATTCATGGGCAGTTTTGTAATAGCTGCTAAGAATTATTGTTGACCGTCCAAAAAGTAAGGCTGATTTGGATCCAAACTTATTAGCGGATGCTTGCTGAGTGGCAGGATTCTGTACATGTGGGACCACAGATTGATGATCTGAACCGTTGGTTTGATAGTCCTAGCAATGGATAGGGCATGAATTGAAAAGCTTCTGGATTGATGGATCAATCACCATTGATTAGACAGTTAATCAGAAACACAATACCGATTCACATTAAACAAACAAATCCCACAGTAAAAAGGTTGGAACCTTCTAATCTGATTTTTCTGAGTCATCTATCAAAAGAGAGGCCCACCAGATAAATGGCCTTGATAAACGAACAACGGTCTGACATACACCGCATCTTGTGGATCATCAATCAGCAAAATGGACATTCGCGGACGAGGAGGACCATATAATTCGTCTACACAAGAACGCTCACAGGATAAGAACAATCCTATCCATCCAATAGTTTTGCCATATATTTCCTCTGGTCCGTCCATTCTTGGGCCAATGATTTAATACCTCTAATTGAGAGAATTTCGGGCTATCGAATCATTGGTGTTAACCAAAGCAATGCTTACATTGGAACTTCACCATTTTTCATTTTGTGGTTTCTCATCCACCCTCTATTTAACATACAATTTGCTAATAGATACTATCTACATATCACAGCCTGAAATTGAAACTGACCAGATGATCTTAGCCATCAGATTTTGCTCCGTGAATTTGGACTAACCATCCATTTGATAGCCACCTAAAGGATGGTTCGTGGTTGGCACTATCATTGGTCAAGCAGTGCAATCTTCTAGGTATGATCTCTTCATGATGGGGCCCATGATTTGGACGGTCTAGATTTACCATCATGTATGGCACTTACACTATGGGTGAGACACCAAACTTCAGAGAAAAAAAAAAACAAAAAAAAGGTGAATCTTGCACCGCTTACTAAATTGATGGTTCGCAGCTGTCAGAGATTTAAAAAAAAAAGAAAAAAAAAAAGAAGCAATCACCATAAGAATGTTCCTCTTGTGAGGCTCGCCATGACAGAAGCGTTTTATCTATCTAATTTATATATACTTTTTCACACATCATTTTAAGGCATGAGCTCAAAAACATGATGCAAATCTAAAGCTCAAGTAGACCACACCACTGAAAATAATGGGGATTGAGTGCCCACGGTTGAAAACTTCCTAAGGCCCATTGTGATGTTTTATTTTACATTCAACCTGTTCATCAGGTCACACATTCCTGGTTGGCAGGAAATCACAAATATTAGCTTGATTAAAAACTTCCATGACGTCAAAAAAGTTTTCAACGGTGCAATCAATCCCCATTGTTTTCAGTGGTGTGCTTTACTTGAGTTTTGTATCCGTATCATTTTCGAACTCATGCATGGGATGAGTTGGCAAAATGGATGAATATCATGGGTAAAACACATACATCATGGTGACCAATATTACTGTAGTGAGTGCTTGATGTGGAGTGAGTCATAGATGCTTTTATGTCCAAGATAGATCAAAAGGCCCTAAAATTAGGCATATCTCGCAAATTGAAATGAGTTACTCGACATAACACATATGATTTTGGGGTAAGACGAACTACTTTAGCCAGCCAACCTGGCTATGCTGGGTTGCCCACGCCGAATTTGCGAGATTCCATCGTATCGACAGTCCAATTCTGTGTTTAATTCGTTTTTACTATATTGATGGTTGAATTCCATGTTTAATTCGTTTTTACTATAAATAATAGGTTTTAGTTTGATTTTAACTCTCCTGTTAGGATTGGAGTTGTGCCTAACATGAAAAGTGTTTAGAAAATTTTGATTATAACTCTTCTGTTAGGCTTTAGGAGTTGCGCCCAACATAAAAAGTGTTTAGAAAAATTAGAAGAATAATATGGTTAAGCACTTACTATAAATAGGAAATTTACTATTTATAATAAGTTATGAATTTTAGAGATTTTTAGTTATAATTTAATTCTTAAACTTTTTCCTAGTCTTGGTAGACTCATTTATTTCTGCTATCAAGCGTACAACAAGTTTCTTTCATATATTTTAAAATTATTTCTATTTCTTTTCCTCGTGAATTCGAGAAATCTCTATAAGGAGTCCAGTGCTCCGTAAATTTAGAGTAGTTATCCTTGAGAAAAACAGTTATCAACCTCATCATGTTCATCTTGCGTCAATGTTAAATGCTGATTTTTTAGCCATAGGGCCTAATATTGTGGAGCGATTGTGATGGACGGAGTGGATGTCATATATGCCCAAACAGTTTGGGTGTTTTACAAGTTCTATGAAAATAAGCCTTCTAGAAAACCAGGTGGGCCTTGCTGAGGTGTATATGTGGCATCCAAACTGTCTAGAAGAGTCCCCTAACAACGAAAATGTGATGCCTAAAAATTCAGACTAATCCATGTGAGCCACCGAGAATTTCGGGTGGTCTTCCGTTGTTGTTGTTGTTTTGGTGTGGCCCACCTTAAAATAACATTGGCCTGATGTTTTGGAAATTCCATCATCATAATTGTGTTGCTCGTTTGATGATCAGGTTGGATCGTATTATAACAAAACAGTGGACCACACTACAGATACGAATATTGGACAATCACCCAAAAGTCTCCTATTCATGTGGTGGTCCACGTGATAATTGGATACATACGGATTTTTGAGGCATCACAATTTCACGATGGAGCGACCAGGGTGGATGCACGATAACATCATTGTGGGGCCCACGTGCGGGGTATTTGGTATTTGTCCCTTTCTTTTTTGGGGGTATGTCTGTTCTTATCCTTTTATTTAATCAGTTAAGTAGATTTAATAATTTGGCCACTTGTTCATTATATATTGGACGCGGGTTGCGTCCTACCCTCCGTCCAGGCAGGTCTCTGTGGGGTCCACCGTGATGTAAGTGTTTTATCCAAGCTGTTAATCACTTTTCTCAGATCATTTTAAAGTATGAGCCAAAACCTGAGCAAGGTACAGGGCTTAAGTGGACCACAAAGTGGGGATTTAATGTCCACCATTAAAAACTTCTTGGGAGCTGGAGAAGTTTCGGATCAAGCTAATATTTGTTTTTTCACTTCATCCACGTCTACATGACCTTATTAATAGGTTGGATGATAAAAAAAAAACATCACGGTGGCCCTTAGAAAGGTTTCAACGGTGGGTGTCATTATCACTGCAGCTTCCTCCGGTGTGGTCCACTGGAGCTGTGGACCTGCTTCAATTTTACATACATACATTAAAATGATCTGAGAAAAGCGATGAACGGCGTGGATAAAACACTTACATCACGGTGGGCCCCACAGAGCCCCGCCCGCCCGGACGGATTAGGGGTAGGACGCAATCCGCGTCCTTATATATTACGTTTTTAAAAGATATTTAATTGTACATTGCCCTTCTTCCGTACATGATCGGGCCCACCAGGAATGAACTGGACCATCCGTCTATTGGGCCCTACCACGTTGGTGGATAACAATCGTCGCAGCCCTTGCTGTTGAACTTGGCATGTTGACCATTGTCGTTTCACTAGGGCTCAGATGCAAACTGGCCCCATAATGAGAACCGTCCATGTTATGAAATCTATTCTATTCAGACCATGTAAAAAAAAAAAAAATCACGGTGAATGATCGACTGTGACCCTCATCTCCATCTGTAGATGAATTTTGAACGGAGGGAAGAAAACTTTCAACGCTTCTTATTCAACTTCAAAAGCAAAAACTTGAACCATCATTGTTTACATCCGTTCTGATGTAGCCACATAAATCACTAACATGCTGCCCCATGTTGTCGCTACACACTTAATATTAATGAACAAAATTTTACTCAAGTACCAAAGATATCTCCTGCCCACATTCTTTGGTGGAAGTCACTTGTCAAAAGCACAATGGCACAAAGCCATTTGCATCTTTTCATAAAATAGATTTCAATGAATAATAAGCCTTGACACAAGTATTACATGTGGTTGAAACTACCTATACTCAACAAGTTTATAAAAACTAGTTGATACAGTGATCTTATCATAAATTCAAATATGCTTAGCAAGACTATATCACATGATCCTATCAAAATTAAAAATCATCTTAGATCATTGATACTCTTACGGCGAATATGAAAGTTCAAATGGCAAATTCTTGTTAGAGTGGATGAAAATCAAATACACCGCAAGGTTTAGCGAAATTGATCCCATAAAGTCTACGGATCTCTATAGTCACGCTGGCTATGAGGTCTGAAAACGATTTCAAAATATGACCCGCAAAGATATTTTTGATCAAGTTAAGATGATCAGAAAATATCTATGCACTGTGACCATCATGTATCTTGGACCAACAATGAACTAGCAAGGGTTTGCCTCCTCCCAAATTTATATAAGAAGCATGTGATAAAGAGCTCGAGCCCACATCAAGCACAATCAATCTACACAACACAATACTACTTGTGTTAGAATATCTAAAGTCTATGTTAGCTTAGATCTATCCGGCGCCATTGTTGTCATATACTTAAGAGTAGTATAAATATCTACAGCCCGTCATTGTCCTTGGAAGATCACACTCTAGTCACACTCTAGTCGAATTTATGTTTCATTTATTTATCTACTTATTTTGTTTATCTGTTAATTGTAATGAGCTTCAAATACAAATTAATAAAATCAACATTAGCCTTCGGTTTTTAACTTTTCATCTGTTAAATCCTACAGTCACCATTAAAAGAAAGGTATTTAATCCAAGACAAAAAGAAACGAACTAAACCCTGCATTTCTAAAATCTCTTCATAGACATGAGAATTGATGCAAAGGCCAACGAATTCAGTTTTAATTTGACTATCTCATAATTGGGTCAGTCTTAATTTGTCTATCTCGTCATTGGGTCACCCATGTTCAATTTAATTTGAGTATAGGCCTTCGTTGACACGTGTAACTTCTGATCTCACAGATCCAGCTTCCGCCAACGACTATTGTAAATCAATGTGCGTTTGCCACAAGTTGTGGTTGTCAACTCATCCACATGCATACTAGTCCAGGGTTCAAACCATTCAAATCATAGACGCCGTTCATCCGATCTATCCCATTGCAGTCCAACTGCTGCAAAAAAAGGAAATGGTCTACCCAAATTCAGTTGGAGAAAATGGAGGGCGAAGACCTTCTGCTCGGCATACTCTTTGGGCTATCTCCTCCATTAGATATGCTCCCCATGATATGGACGGTTCAGATGATAGTTCATCTATACGACATGTGATATCTATGACTTGGCACAACTGACAGAGTTCTTGAGAAACGCACATTGTATATAACCTAAAAATGAAAAGATAACGATGAAGATAGCTATCCCGCAAGGACTCCGTCCACCCACGTGCTCACGTTAACATACCCCCTCAGTAGACTTTAATGCTTATATATTCTCATGAAATTCCATGAATCTTCCACCATTTAAAGCTTCAAGTAAAATGGAGTCTACTCGCTTCTCAAACTTCTTGTGTAACCTTTATACACTAACGATTTTCATCTTCTTCCTTATCTTTGTTGAAGCAGTCAACACGATCAGAGCCGTTGTTAGGTGTATTGGTTTCAATAGGAGCTCCCCACGTGCAACCGCGATGAGCCGGTGTCTATCGGTCGTCGATGAAAAACATCCGGTCATCCGATTCGAGAACCGATTGAGGCTGGAATCCGTGGAGTGCGCAGTATGTATATGCGAATTGGAGCAAGGAGAAGAGATAAGGGAGTTGCAATGCAAGCATATGTTCCACAAGGATTGCCTCGACAGATGGTTAGATTACAAGTGGGGCATGGCCCTCACGTGCCCACTATGCCGGAGCCCTGTGTTGCCTGAAGAGACGATGGTGGACCATGGTGGAAGTTTGCAAGAGTTCTATGGTGAGGAGGATGTGGGTCTTATGTGTTTATCCTCTTGTGGTGCTAATCTTCATAGATTATGGGCTACTTGGTGATCTTGCTTCGTTTTCTGTATAATTCTTACTGGGGTCATCTGATTGGACGGTTAGGATTGTTTACTCGGTGCCAGTTTTTTTTATATCTGTGGCTCCTTCCACTAATATTAGTCATTTTGTAAGTGTTGTTACTAGAATCTGGATAAGCTGGGCCACGCTTACATGTGTGCGAATACCTGCATCAAGAGTAAATTAAAGACTATACGGGGCATCAGTTATGACTGAGGACCCTCTGAAGCCTAAGTAAGGTGAATGGCTTATAACATAAACAAAGCTCTAGTTAGGGTTTTTGTGCTTAGATGGGTTTTGAGACAGCGTATAGATGAAATTAGTCGAGTCTCTATATCTTGATAGGATATGTTATATATGCTAAAAGGCTCGTATTTGAATAGGAATCTACCTCCGGAGATATCACCAAGAAAATCTCGGCTAGCATGATCTTCGGACATGGTTTTGCGGGTCCTTTCCTTTCTTGGGCGGAATTCTCTCCGGAGATCTTACTTCATAGGCCGACCTTGATCAAGTCAGTTGGATAAGTACTGAATCATGTATCTAAGCTCTGACTTTGGACCTCAACTCAGTGATGATCCTTCGAAGTGGGCTCTTCATATGTTTCAATGAAGATATACATGCGAAGAACATCAATTTGAATGTATCCAATTCTCATTTCTTAAGGCATTCTTATTACTGTTTGAGTTACAATGATCTATTGGGCATTGCTTAGTGTACTTGGTCAGGTTATGTTCTGGTACATGCCACTCACGTGTGCCAGTTAGGCATACGTGCGCTGCATCCATATTGAATAAGGTCAGTCGATGAAAACCATACTTAAAAATGAGGTCAGTCTGCTCAATGCTCATCAGTTGAGGAAAACCATATAAATTAAATGGACGGTTAAAAGAAATTGGCCAATAGTCCACATTAAACATACGTGTGTGTCCCACCAGATGAGAGGACCGGCATTTTTTTTTTGGCTTTTAACCAGAAGATTGACTCAATAGGAACAATGAGCAGTTTGGATCCCTCATGCTTTTGCTACATTGGCATGCCGGGAAAAGAGTACATGATAATCGTTGCTTGAGTGCACTTGGCAATAATGTATAATGAGACTGATATTTCTAGCTTGCTCTCCGCCATGGATGGGGCACAATCCATAAATCTTACGGATTGGACGATCCTGATGTTCCCGTTAGCGGCCTGCAAGCAGATAATTAAGAGAAGAAAAGGACAAGGTTATCATCCAACAATGAAGTCATCCAATGATGCATGATTAAGATAATTTATGCATTTGCCGGCCATGTCTTGTCCATGATAGGGACCCCAAGATAAACGATCCAGATCACTGTACACATGGGTTCATTCATTTTGGAATTTCTTACTATTGTGTGGCCACACCAAATCAAAGGATGGCTTTGCGAAGTCCACACGCGTGTACAGGTCCACTATTTCACAAGCCACCATATATGCAATATCCAAGCCATCCATTAAAAAGGGTAGCACTTTGTAGATTCCCCATCCGAAGAATCAGGTCGGTTGATTACAATTAAATGAACAAATATACGGTTGCTAATATCATGGCACATATACTGAGTGGACCATCTTTACCTATGGGGAATAGCATCTACACCGTGAGATTCATATGATAGATGGCTTGGATATTTCACATGTGCGCCACGCTGGTATACGTGGTCGCGTGAGTGTTAGCTGATTTGTACACAAGTGTGGGCCTAGCAAAGCTTTGGTGGTGACTTTGTGATAGATATTTTGTAAATGGAGAAAAATTTTGATACTCTGGCAGAGTATCATGAATGATATGCAGGCACTTAAAGTTACTCAGAGATTGCGTACGTGTCATATATTAAACTTTCTAAATTATGGGTCTCAGTTTACATGTTTCATGAACCATCAATTACGAGTATTTGATAGATAATATGGCTGTGGGATTGGTGGACATTTTATTAGACGGATAAAAATGAAAATTTCCTTCCGTCCCATTTCAATAACTAGGAATCAGAGGTCAGGATTTGTCAACAAATCAATATTAGAACTGTGATATAGCAACAGCAGGTTGCACGATTTACTCCCTTTAATTTGAGTCGAAGTATTTCCGAGTGCCTGCGTATATATCAAGCGAGATGCTTCGCCAGAGTGTCGTCTTCGGAGGAGTTATGTAACCATTCGACTGTGGTCCATGTTTCAGTCATCTTGCAGTTGAATGGGAACCGTTTCTGTATTTCTTTTTTCTTGACCGTATAACTTCTGGCCACCAGTTTAAGGGTTAGGTTTATCCGATCCACAGACGAGCACATTAGCCTACGTACTGGATCATCTAACCATGGGTCCCACTTGTACAAACTGCACACCGGAGGATACTATGCATGTCCTCAGGCTGAGGATGACATAAGTCATCATCTTGATCATTCACTAGGTGGGCCTACCTTGCACATGGCCTTACCCCGGAATGGTCCACTCCTTGCATTGCATGCGTCAGCCATATGGTATGTTGAATATCAGTTGCTGGTCCTTCTTTCTTTCTTTCTTTTTCCCTTAAAGTGAACAATTTTTAGGTGAAATGGGTTGGGCAGCTGGCCTGGCCCTGTCTAACCAGTCCTGTAGGGCTAGGGCTTGGGCCCTTAAAGCTGGCCTGAGGCCAGGCCCGGGCTTAAAATCTAGGCCTGCCTGGGCTCAGCCAGGGCTAATTATGAACTGCCTGGTCCAATCATCAAGTAGGTCACATGACCCTTGTGCAATATAAATGAATAATTCGGAAGACATTCTTCGAACAATCACATGACCCTTGTTCAACATTTAAAAGTATTTTTGGACAAGGACATGTTTAATGTGGATCATACAATTCTTCATTAGACAATCACAGCAATCAAATTGGTGGGTCAGATGTGGACAGCTAATACCTACGACGACAACTGAAGATTATAAGTTTTTTATTTTCTTTTCTTTTTGCCAATTAAGTAGTGCCTTAGAAATCATAGAATCTCATTCTGACCACTTTGTACATGTTTGGATATGCAACGGAATCTATGCGGAAATGAACATTGTTTTCCATTAACATGACAGTGAGGCTGCTTGGATACATGGATTCTGCATGGTAATCACTACTCTGATTAGTCTAATTTTCTATAGTATGCAGGAAAATTGCCTTAAATAATCATTGCATTTTTCATAGAAAATTCATGAATTGGACGATGTATCCAAACACACCTGTGATATATGTGGTCTTACACTCAATCCATGCAGGTGTCACATGCTCTTGTTAGGCATGAGACCCAACATCAAAAGTAAAAATTATTTTACATGAAATGATAATTTTGTACATTCTGTTATAAGTTCTACACCTGACTGACACACACACACGTGTGTGTGTATGTATATATATAGGGAACTTCCTATGAGGTCGAGCTGTGTGGGCCCCACCATGATGTATGTCGAACATCTACCTCATCAATCAAATGCACCATTCCATAGTGGGACTAGGGCTTAAAAATCAAGTCAATCTGTGACTTTTGTGGGCCACACCACATACAAAAGTTGAGAGAGGTTACCCTCCATTAAAACATTTATAATCATTTTTTATGCCCATCAAGATGTGGTTCACAAATTCAGCCCATACATTATGTGTGTCCCACTTGAATGAGGGTCCAGACCAAGTTTCAGATGAATACAAATTTCAGGTGGCCCCACCAAGTGTTTTTATGTGTTTTAGGCATGTCTTCAGATGATTTTAGATGTTATGGCCCACCGGAGTTCCGTATATGGTTGATTTTTTAGAAATACCATACTTTAAAGGGGACCCATCAAATGCACAATGTTGATGTTCAACATGCATCATGGTGGGGCCCACACAGCTCGACCTCATGAGGAGTTCCCATGAGGTCAACCTTTTCCCATATATATATAACATCCATTCATTGGAATTGTATCTAACGCATGCAATGCCTTGTTGCACACAAATCTGCAACCCTTGATCCCAACTAACCTGTATTGTGCTAAAATGCCGGCGAATGCTAGTTGCGCACCAGTTCGCATGGAACTCTTGTGAACTATTTTGAGAACTCATTATATATGATGTGATTCCTAATTTTGAACGGTCTAAGTGAAGAAGCACTTCATGAAACCCCTTGACCCTAATTTTTACTTTGATCCTAGACTCTGGAAAAATGAAAAAAGTTTCCTCCATTGGTTTGTATTTCTCTTTGCTATGGACCACCGGAATTTTATATCGTGGTGAAAATTTATCCCCTGGGTTTCATAGTATTCCTCATCACATGACTGTTGGAATCATACGCCTATGATATGTGTGTAAAGGTGCATAGGTGAGCATGACTTATATATATATTATAGGAAAATCAGAGCGTTTCAACGGTTCCGCATTTAGTAATTTTTTAGCTGTCAGCTATCGTGTTGTCATATGGTCGACCGCATAGAACCATTTCCATAAAAGCTGTCAGCTATCGTGTGGCCCACAGCATTTCGCATCTCTCGAACTTGATATTCGAACCTTGAAAGTTGAATTCAAATAAAATAACTCATTTCTTGTTCCCACTAATGCTTATATATTTCCTCACCCAAGTTTTCAACTCTCTTATATTCTCTCCAACTTCTGTCCACCTAAAAAACATGTCATCCAGTGGCCTCTCAAAGTTCTTGTATAACCTTTACACAGTGACCATTTTCTTAATCTTCATGCTAGTTCTTGAACTAGCAGACATGATTAAATCAATGGTACTTGTCTGTACTGGGCTCCATCAGAGCAAGCCACAGCAGCCCGCTGCGATGAGCCTGTTTCTAGAAGCAGTTGGGGAAAGAATTCCAGTGATCCAGTTTGAGGACCGGTCGAGGGTGGAGTCGGTCGAGTGCGCAGTTTGTATATCTGAATTGAAACAAGGGGAAGAGATAAGGGAGTTACCATGCAAGCATGCTTTTCACAAGGATTGCTTGGATAGATGGCTAGAACACAAGTGGGCCATGTGCCCCTCGTGTCCGTTTTGCCGGAACCCAGTGTGGAAGGAAGAAACTGAGATTGACGACTGGCGAGAAAGCGAGTCTTATGGTGGGGAGGAGCCAGGACTAATCTGTTTATCCTTTCATGGTAGTCGTGATGGTAATATTCATAGACTGGTGTGGGGTAACTAGGGGTTCTCTCGTTTTTGGAAAATTTCTTGAGAGAATAGGCCTGACCAGACGGATTGGATCATTTTGATCTGTATGATTGTTGGGGGGCACGTTGTGATGTTTGAATGGTCTAAAGCCAACATGTAAGATTTTAGATCTACTAACGTAGAGAAAAAGAGAGGTTTAACTTAATATCCTTACCCTTTATATACAGAGGTTTTGGTTTACGAAATATATATATTTAACAAAAAGCATGTACTTGTCATGCAAGAAATGGCGACTTGTCCGAGTCAACTTGGAGTAGGCCGAGTCGGATCGGTTCTGCAATGCAAGTCGGTATTGAGAATATCGGGTTACTCGTAGAGGTGGGCATGTTGGACCCAATCCGGTGAATCCGACCCGACTCGGTACCGTTCCGAACAGAACCAACGGCCTAGATCGGCCCTGATCGAGTTTGCCAATCCAGATCCGATCATTTTCGGGTCAGGTTCGGATAGAGGTGTATTCGGACAGAACCGATCCGAAAACTCGAATCGAAATGGTCCGAACCGACCCGACCTAACCCGACCCGGATGTAAATATATCTCTAAACAAAAATTTCATCGCCTAGGCTTTTCGTTCAGCGCCAAAAAGTCCCGCCCAACTATATCTCTATATCTATCTATCTCTCTTTATATTTGCCTCTCTGTCTCTATTGAAGAAAAAAGTAAGAAGAAGGCTAATCAGATGTTCTTTGATGGATCAAATCTTCTTTTTTTGCTGTTGGGTTTTGTAGCTTCATGGTATTTCTCTGTTGGAGAGGAATATATACAGAGAAATGGTGTATAGTTTAATTCGAGAGAGAGAGTCATACTCGTAGCAGGTTGACGGTCACAGAAGCAGATTGGTTGGATCGGCCGGTGTAATGGGTCTGATCACGAGGTATGTGTTATATCCAAACCGTCCATCCATTTGGTCAGCTCATTTTAAGGCTTGAGACAAAAAATAAGACAGATCTAACCATCAACTAGACCACACTTCAAAAATTAGTAGGTGATTGAACGTCTGCCATTGAAACCCTTTTTAGGGTCACATAAATTTTGGATCAATATGAAATTTTTTTTTCCTCTTCATTTGGTACTTAAGATCTTATGAAATTTATTTTTCCTATTCATTCAGTTACTTGTGACCATATAAACAGATTGGATGTAAAATAAACGTTATAGTGGGCCCTACAAATTTTTTAACGATGAAAATCATTATCTCTATTGCTATTTATGGTGTGGTTCAGATGATCTTTGGATATGATTCATTTTTTTGGATAATGCTCTAAAATCATCTCTAAAAATAGATGAACGGTGTAGATATAATAAATACATCACTGTGGGGCCCACGTAAGATGTAACATTGATCTCCTTTGAACCGTTCTCACAACTCGGAGATCGAGGAGTGTCAGTGCAGTCTTCGTACAACACGTAGCCTACTCAGTACGGTAAGCGTACTGAGTAAACTCTGTGGGCCACTGTGTCACTCGTGCAGTGTATCCACTCCGTCCATTTCTTTTAACACATAATTTTTGGTCTCTATTCCAAAAATGGATTATATCCAAACCTCAAATGGACCACACCATCGGAAACTGTGTGAATTGAACATTTACCGTTGAAAAATTCTTGGGGACAACAGAGGTTTTAGATCAAGCTGATATTTGTGTTTTCCATTCATCCATGTCCTTCTTATCTTATGAATAGGTTGGATGACAAATAAACATACTGGGGGCCTTAAAAAATTTTCAACGGTTGAAATCAATAGTTCCACTTTTTCCAGTGGTATGGCCCACTTAAACTTTGTGTATACATCAATTTTGGATTGAACCCATAAAATGTTCTAGAAAAACGAATGGACGGCGTGGATAGACCACATGCATTCGCAGTGGGCCCAACTGAGTTTACTCGGCACTATAAGAGCATACTGCACGAACCAATTTCATAGGCTAGCTGGTGCTAGCTACAAATAGCAATTATAAAGCTTATCTGAGAAGCTATCTCACCGGTGTAAAGCTTCTTCAAAAAGCTACATACCAGTAGTTTTTATTCAACTGAGTAAATTATATGGGCCCATCGTGAATTTTTTTGGTTTATCTACATCGTCCATCAGTTTTTTCAGATCATTTAAGGAGTTGATACTAAATTTTAAGTGAATTCAATAATCAAATAGATTGCACCATATGAAACACTGATATAATGATTTTCATGTCGTTGGAAAAAATGAACAATTCAAGCTTTCCCCAATTTGATCCGACTCGGTTTTCTTGACTGGGTCGGACTCAGATCGATTCAGGTCAACAGACGTTCAAATCTGTTCGAATTAGATGATCCAGACTCGGTCCCGGATCGGAACGAGTTCGGATCAGGTTCTACAAATTTCGAATCTGGTCGGGTTGGGCCGAATCCGATCCGACTCGGTCCGATGCCCACCTCTAGTTACTCGGCCTGAATTGGTCGAGTCTCGATTCAACTCAGGATCAAGCGAGTTAGTCCAAGTCCCAAGTCAAAAATCCAAGCCTATATGATTGGATCCCATGGCTTTTAATACCTACGAGAAATACATATTAAAGGCGATTTGCAAGAAGATGATTGATTGGACATTGTGGAATCACGGCATTGATCAGGTGGGGCCAAGCATAACTGATCATCTTTTAATGTGCCGAGCCTAGGGTTTGTGTCAGCCCAGTTTTTTAAATATTTCGTTTGTGTCTATTGAAATTTTGGGCTAGATATGCGCAAAGAAATAGATACTATGGAGGAATTATACCGACGTTGTTTGGGTGGTGACCCCAACATCAGCCAGCTAGCTCGTGTCAAAGCTCTATGGGCCCCACCATAATGTATGTGTTTTATTTATGCTATTCATCCATTTTTCCAACTCAGTTCAGGGCATGGACCTAAAAATTAAGCAGGTCCAAAGGTCAATGACCACACCATGAGAAACAATGGGATTTAAAGCTTATTGTTGAAAACTTCCAAGGGCAATAGAAGTTTTGGTAGACTCTCAAGAGTTTTAACACCTGGTCAAGGGTTCGAGTTCCTGTGGGTGGTGAAATCCCACTTAGGCGTGAGTGTGTGGGGGTGCGTGTGCGTGTGTAAAAAAAAAAAAAAAATAATAATAATAATAAAAGTTTTGGATCAAGCTAATAACTGTGTTTTTACTTTATCCAAGGTTATACGACTTTATGAATAGGCTGGATGGCAAATAAACATTGTGGTGGCTCCAAGGAGTTTTCAACTATAGACATTCTGTTCCCACTGTTTTCTATGGTGTGGTCCGCTTGAGCTTTGGATCTGCTTCATTTTTAGGCTCGTTCTTTAAAATGAGCCGAACAATTGGATGGACAGCGTGGATAAAACACATACATCAAGGTGGGTCTACAGAGCTTTAACACTAGCTAGCTGGCTGGTGTTGGGTCACCCAGCCAAACCGCCTGAATTAAACCAACTACATTGGAGACGAATGGGTTGCCAAACCGAGGATAGAATGGGATATATAACCCACGTACATATAAAGTTGATAGGGTTGGGCTGGCTTGTTTTGCTAAAATGATTTCAGCCTAAAAAGCCCGATCTAAAAATGAACCAGACCATGCATGTGGTTCAACCCAACCGAGAGCCTAAACGGGTTCATGGGGTCTGAGAGGCTACCCGGCCCATTTCCATCCTTAGAAGTAATGGGTGCAACTGGGCTACGCCCAAGATCCAACCATGGATTGACAAATCGTCCGAGTAGGACTATGACAAGTCCAATCTAGTCTGACCCCACAAGTCAGCATAAAAATATATGCAGGACTCGGCCCAACTCGAACGAGTCACCCCCTGACTCGGCCAAGACGCCACTCAACTCAAATCAAGCTAGTGTGTCCAAGTTGTCGAGTGTTCAATCCATGGGTAAAATACACTTTGGGTTGGATTACGGCAGAGCCTATGGTCTGGGCCCGTTTCTTAGGCTCAATAGCTAATTGGGCTGGGTACTTGGCTAGTATCTAGATAGGGCCTTGACGCAGGGGAGGACGTGAGGTCGAGCACTGTCTTCCTCAAAACGATAACTATTCCAAATCCATGGAATTTCTCTGGACTCCTCACAGAGACTTCTCGAATCCATGAGAAAAGAAAGTAGAAAATAGAAATAAATTCTAATAAATTCGAAATTGATTAATGAATGAATAAAAACAAGTTCACAACCCTTTAAATAGGGGTAACAAGCAATGGGAAAGAAATCAGAATCAAACTACAACTAAAACTCCTAGAATTCGCGACTTACTATTTATAGACGGTCGTGATGTCTACTAGTGCGAAAGGTTTTCGGCCAAAAACAGTAAGTGTCCTATTTGGCTTCACCAAACCGTTTCCTAATTATTCTAAGCTCTTTTCATGTTGGGTGCAACTCCTAAAGCCCGACGGGTAAAGAGTTATAATCAAACTAAAACTTACTATTTATAGTAAAAACGAAATTAAAATAGGGAAATGATCGTCGATCTAGGGGTTTTTCGCAATTCCGGGTTGTGCAACCCGGCATAGCCAGGTTGGTTGGCTAAAGCAGCTCGTTCTACCCCAAAATCATATATTTTACGTCAGATAACTCATTCCAGATTGCGAGATACGTCCAATCTAAGGTTCGATGCTCCGGATCACTTCTGTCGTTGACCGGGCCTTTTCTGATCCATCTTGGCCATGAAACTGTCCGCGACCTGCTCTACATTAGGCCGGTCTTGGATTCGAAGGTTAGGTTTGGCCTTGACCTGAGTACATAGTCTATGAGCTTGGTCTTGATGAGTGTAAGTCCCAGCTTAAAATACTGGGAATGGATTACGTGGTGTGCCACACACCACCAACCTCATATGGTGTGTTGACGTCACCAAGTTCTGTGGGGGCCACCATGATGTATGTGTTATATCCATTGTGTCCATCCATTTGGCGAGATCATTTTAGCCAAAAAAAAATGATACAAATTCAAAGCTAAAGTGGACCACACCACAGAGAAAGCTGCGGGGACAATGATTCTCACCGTTGAAATCTTCCTACGGCTTGACATGATGTTTATTTTCCATCTAACCAGTTCATGAGGTCACAAAGATCTGGATGAAGGGAAAAAAACAAATATCATATTGATCCAAAACTTCTGTGGCCCCTAAGGATCTTTCAATGGTAGACGTTCAATCCCCACTGCTTTCTTTAGTGTGGACTGCCTAACCTTCTTGTCTGCCTCATTTTTGGGGCCATAATCTAAAATGATCTCGTAAACTGGATGGATCGCATGGATATAACACATACATAATGATGGGTCCCACAGAACTTGGTGTCGTCAACACACCACCGAGGCGCACACCACGCAATCTGTTTCCACTGCAAACTTCCATATTGCTAGAGGTGGGCATCGATTCGAGTCGGACCGGATTGAGTCCAACTCAACTCGATCCGATTTTTTCAAGTACCTGATCCGAACTCGATTCGATCCAGGGCCGAGTCCAGCAGGGCTGACTCGATCCAATCTGATTCCTCGCTAGCCTGATCCGAATCGAGTCCAACTCGGTCAAGGAAACCAATTCAGATCAGGTTGGGTACGGTTCGAAGCGAGTCTTTTGTTTTATTTTTTTATTTTTAAAAAAAATTAAAAAATTAAAAAAATACATAAAAATTCTAAAAAATTGTAAAAATAATAAAATAATAAGGACAGAAAATTAAAAATGGAACCTACCTGATGAATGGTGAAGATGGGTTGCTGGGTTGCTGAGTGGCATGGATTTGGATCAAGATCAGTGCAGCGCCGCTCGGGTAGGGTTAGGGACTTAGGATTCGCCACTCGGTTCTAAAAAAGCATAAAAGTTTTTTAAAAAAGTAAAAAGATGCTTTATAGCATCTGACCGGATGGGATTGGATTGACTACGGACTCGAACTTGACTCGTTTTGGAATCAAATATGAGTGGGTCTACTCGATCCGACCCGAACTTAACTCGTTTTGGGATCAAATATGAGTGGGTCTACTCGATCCGACCCGACCTTGGCTTTTGGTTCGGGTCCGATCGGATACAACCGGTTCAATGGAGTTGGATCCGACGAGTCGGGTCGGATCCTACCCACCTCTACATATTGCACATGCAGTTTGTATTCAATTGTACATATTCAATTGTACAGAGCATTGATGTGATGGCCCTCATTATTGATGCATTCCAATTAGGTAATTCTAACCCTACATTCAATGTGAAAGGGACCAAAGACAGAATGGCCATGATTTGACGGAAGCTTTAGCATAAAAGCCAGCTAGCAAGTTGACCGACTCGTTAGGGAATTATATACTACAAAGGACTGTGATGGGCCCTTGATATATAAAGAGGACGAAAATCAGAGAACATTGAGGTTTTGGTCTAGCACAAGTGTACCCATCAGATTTATGTAACCAAAGCATAAGGTAGAATTCACATATCTAACAATCAAATCATATGGAATGGATTGCTCAAGTTCATCTCTTTTTCACTTTCTATGTTAATGTAAATTGTGCTTCTGATAGATTTCATTCTTAGCTTAATAGAATTTCCATTAAAAAAATTCCCACCATGAATTTTAATTATGGCTGGGAGCATTGCTTACAGCTCATGGTAGCACATGAGGTAAACAAAATAAGGCAGATTCACAACTAAGCGGTCCACGCTACAAAAAAACAGTGGGATTGAACACAACATTGGAACTTTCTTGTAGAAGTTTTGGATTAGGCTGATATGTGTCTTCCTTTCATTCTGGTGGAGCTTATGAATGGAACGTGTTTCCATCCCCAGTGCTTTCTCGTGGTGTGGCCCACCCTAGAGCTTAATGAAACTATCTTAATTTAATGATACAGTGGAATGAAAATATTAAAAAATTAGGTAATTGGGTGTAAATTCTACAAAAATTAGGTGGTATTTTATAAATTTTGCAAAAACATCACCATGAAAGCACACGTGTAACCAAAAATGCATGTGGATGTCCCTATACCACATTGGAGAAAAAAGGAAAGCAAGGCAAGGAAAAACACGAAATAGTGGATGATTGAATTTGCGACATTACAAATGGAGATTGCTTTCTCCTTTTTATCTTTCCACCTATACATTGACATCACCATCCTGCCCGCACTTTGGAATGATAAGCATCCAAACGCTATCCATTTCTTCACTCAATTTCTGATGATGAATTCATTTGATGGGCCACTTCACTGGGTACTCCGACCCTGAACGGGTTGTTATGTGCAAGCAAAAAGCACTAATAAAAATCATCTGTACACCATACCTTTCCTAGGTTTATACCATGTGTCCATCTACCAAACATTCAGATCCAACGATCAAAACATAACGATGATGGGTGTAATGGGCTCTCTGGGCCCAGATGATTGTTTTGCTCTGGCCCATGAGTTCCATAACGGGTGGGACCAGCATATCCAGATAACCCAATATTAAGCCTTATAAATAGCAGTGGTCCGCCTGGCCTGGTGATCCCATACTGTCTATGGACCATTAAGCTTCGACCTGGCGTGTATGGCCCAATCAATATTTCGACCGGGCTTGGGCTTAGGTCTTTAGTCCAAACGCCAGTCAGGTTAACTTCACTCATACGCGTTCTATTCAACACATATCCTGTCTGTTTGGACAATGGTACTAGCTAAGTTGTATTAAATGGGATTGCAGTACTAATCTCACTTTGAAATTCAGGATGGCATGTTTGGAAGGAGTGTGAGTCAACACATATCCTGTCTGTTTGGACAATGGTATTAAGTTGTATTAAATGAGATTGCAATACTAATCCCACTTTGAAATTTGGATGGCATGTTTGGAAGGAATGTGAGTCAACACATATCCTGTCTGTTTGGACAACGGTATTAAGTTGTATTAAATGAGATTGCAATACTAAGCCTACTTTGAAATTGGATGGCATGTTTGAAAGGAGTGTGAGATGGGATTAAAATTAACTTTGTAAGCTTTGGAAAATGAGCCTAGTATTGGAAAGTGTGAGATGTGATTACTAATCACATGGATGATGGATTTTTGTTTTGTTGCATTCATGTTCAATCCAAATGCAATTTGAAAGTAAATACTAGGATTTATTTTTTAATGCATACATTCCAAACATAGTATTAAAAAACATGGGATAAACTCAATCCAGTGACAATACCTTACACATGCATTTATTGTATGGCAGACTCTCGGGTGGTAGACTCTCGGGAGTTTCGACACCTAGTCAAGGGTTGGAGTACCCATAGGTGATGAAATTCCACTAGGCGTGAGTGTGTGGGGGTATGTGTGCATGGGTAATAAAATAAAATAAAACAAAATAAACCTTATACATGCATTTATTGTAACTTTTGCAATTCCATCCACCTTAATCCTACCTAATACATATCGGGCCAGTCAGGCTTAAGCCTGACTAATTTTTAAGCTTGGGTGTGGGCTATTGTCTGTGTCAAAAAATTCTGTCTTCTCTCTTTTTCATTCAATCGTAGGTTAAATACAAAAATAAAAAATAAAAAAATAAAATAAAACCTCTTTGCTATACAATTCCGTCTCTTACACTCATGCTACGAGATGTTACAAATTTCAAATGCCTAAAATCTCTCTTGGTTGTTTAGCTCACGCCAACAACTCTATTGGTTGTTTACAGCTCACGCCAACACTCCCCCTCAAGTTGATGCATAAAGGTCTCGCATGCCCAACTTGTCAAGTGAGTTGTAGAAGTCTTTGCTAGATACAACTTTTGTAAGGATGTCCGCCAACTGATCTTCAGATTTCACAAACGGAAATCTAATTATTTTTGCTTCAAGATTCTCTTTGATGAAATGTCGATCTACCTCCACATGTTTAGTACGATCATGTTGAATAGGATTGTGAGAAATGACAATTGTAGCTTTATTGTCACATAAGAGATCCATCTCGGAAGTGGGGGCAAACCCGATTTCAGTGAGTAGCTTTCTTAGACAAGGGAGTTCATAAAGACCCTTAGCCATTCCCCTAAACTCAGCTTCAGCACTTGACAAAGCTATCACTTTTTGTTTCTTGCTTCTCCAGGTTACAAGATTTCCTCCAATAAATGTAAAATATCCTGAGGTGGACTTTCTGTCAATGATATTACCTGCCCAATCTGCATCCGTGTATCCATAAACCATCGACTGACTGTTATGTTTTGAGAACATAAGCCCCTTCCCCGGGGATGACTTCAAGTATCGAAGTATTCGAATCACTGCTTCCATATGATTCTTACTTGGATTATGCATAAATTGACTTACAACACTTACAACGTATTCAATATCTAGACGAGTATGAGAGAGATAAATGAGTTTACCAACTAACATTTGATACCTTCCTTTATCTGTTGGTACTTGGTCTGGGTATTCTCCAAGCTTGTGATTCTGAACCATAGGGGTGTCTGCAGGTTTACATTCCAACATCCATACTTCGGTTAGCAAGTCTAATATGTATTTCCGTTGGGAGAGAAATATACCTTGCTTAGACCTGGCAACTTCAATTCCCAAGAAATACTTGAGTCCTCCCCGATTTTTCATCTCGAATTCAATTGCTAATTGCTTTTGAAGCAGGGAGATTTCTTCTTCATCATCTCCTATAATAATCATGTCATCTACATAGACTATCAAAGCAGTTATCTTGCCCAACTGATGCTTTAAGAACAAAGTATGGTCAGAGTTACTTTGTTGGAAGCCATATTTCTTTATTGCCAAGCTAAACCTTCCAAACTATGCTCGTAGTGATTGCTTCAGTCCATACAACGCTCGCTGCAATTTACACACCACTCCATTCTTTAAAGATGTTGTATAACCTACAGGATGATATAAACCTTTACTTGGAGATCACCGTTGAGAAAAAGCATTTTTTACATCAATTGATACAAAGGCCAATCAAGATTTGCTACAAGAGAAAATAACACCCTAACTGTATTCAACTTGGCTACAGGTGAGAAAGTCTCTTAATAATCGACACCATACGTCTGCGTATATCCCTTCGCTACCAGTCATGCTTTGTACCATTCAATAGATCCATCTGTTTTGTGTTTAATGGAGAACACTCATTTGCACCCCACGGTTTGTTTTCCTTCAGGTAATGGAATAAGAGTCCATGTATCATTTTTAAGTAGTGCCTCCATTTCTTCCTCTATAGCTCGGGTTCATTTTAGATTTGCCAATGCCTCATGAACACTGGTAGGAATCTGACATATGGAGAGTTCCTGTGCAAATTTCAAGAGAGGTTCAAAGAGTTCTTTAGTAGATACATAGGTAGTAATTGGATACCTCGACCTTCGTTCTTCAATATCTAGAGAGTATCTGTTAGGTGGTTTGCCACGATTGTACCTGTGAGGTAAGACATATCTTGTAGATGCATCTATATCATCAGCATGTAAGGGTGTAATAACAGTACTTACCTCAGGAGTATTCTTAGGAGATGATTCGGCTGGCACTTCCGAGGAAGGGGATATAGGTTCGGTCTCAGATGTTGCATGCTCTACATTAGGATATATCTCGGCTTAACAGTTCACAACGCCCGAGTTATCATTCGGCCCACCATGCTCCTGCGGCTCGGCTTTACAGTTGGCTTCACAGTTCACAACACCTGAGTTATCATTCGGCCCACCATGCTCTTGCGGCTCGGCTTCACAGTTCACAACGCCTGAGTTATCATTCGACATCTCATGTTGGAATTAATTCAACTCTTCATTATGTATCTCCCCCTGAAGAGTATAAGTAAGTGCCAGAGAGGAAAAGAACATATCAGTCTCCAAGAATTGGACATCTATAGAGAGTCTGTGAGTGGTAAGATCATAGCACCGGTACCCTTTTTGATGGATGCCATAGCCCAAAAACAAACACCGACGTGCACATGGATTAAGTTTAGTGCGCTAGTTCTTGTGGAGATACACATAAACGACACACCCAAAGATGCGAGGAGGAAGCATCAGTGCGGTAGGCAGTGACACATAAGTAGAAAGACATTGGAGTGGTGTCTTAAAGGATAAAACCTTAGAAGGCATTCGGTTGAGAAGATGGACAACAGTTGAGACGGCATCGGTCCAAAAACGTTTGGGTGTATGAGCATCGAGAAGCAAAGCACGAGCAGTCTCAAGAACATGTCTATTCTTCCTCTCGGCGACACCGTTCTATTGAGGTGTTTGTGAGCATGACGTTTCATAAATTAAACCATGTTGAGTAAAGTATGCTTTAAGGTGCTGATTGACATATTCTCTACCATTATCAGAGCGAAGAACTTTCATGGCGGCACTGTACTGAGTACTAACCATAGCATGGAATGTTTCAAAGGCACTAAGAACCTCATCTTTGTGTTTCATCAAGTAGAGCCATGTCATACGGGTACAATCATCCACAAAAATAATAAACCAACGAAAGTCAGACATATTAGTAACAAGTGAGGGCCCTTATACATCAGAGTGAATTAATGTAAATGGAGTGTCACTTTTAGTCATGCTTAATGGATAAGTAGCGTGATGGCTCTTAGCCAAAATACAAGTGTCACATTTTAAATCAGAGGCCTGTAAATGCTTAAACAGATAAGGAAAAACATGCTTCAAATAAGGAAAAGATGAGTGTCCCGTGCGTTGATGCCACAACCAAAGTAGTGTCTCTTTATCAGCATGTGGATGGTTCATGTTATTGGCCTGACCGATACTGATGTCTTTCACATAATATAATCCCCCTTCTTAGTACCACGTCCAATTATCTCCTTGGTGAGAATTTCCTGAATAAGACAGAAATTTGGATAAATAAGTACAACACACCCAAGGTCTGCAGTAAGCTGACTTACAAACAACAATTTATGGGATAGAGACGGAACAAGTAAAGTATTAGATAAATGCAAGGATGGAAATAAGGTCACAGAGCCAGCTCCAGTGACTGGTGAGATAACACCATTTGCATTGGCTATGCTGGTGCGTCGCGGAAGAGAGATCTGAGAGAAGTCCGAGATAACAAATGTTATATGGTCAATGGCCCCTGAGTCGAGAAGCCATGCACTGTAGTCCGCATCTCTGTGGGAGGTAAGAAGAGCAAGACCAGGGATACCTGAGTTAAAGTTGGGAGGAGCATCCGTGGACGTTACGACTAGTTGTATAAGAGAAAGATGGGGCTCTGCAGCAGCAACAATAATTGTGCTTGAACTTCCATTGGTTCCGGTTCCATCAGGACGTTTACGGGCTTGAAGATCATTCCACCAATCAGGGTACCCATGCAACTTAAAACAGTTTTCGTGTGTGTGTTTCTAGTTTCCACAATGAGAACATTTTTTCGCATCAGTAGAATTCCGGGTCTTAGAAAATTTACCAGGGGCAGAAGTACTTAACGCAAGGGCTTTGGAGGCCAAGACAGCTCCTTGGAGCCTATCGGTGTCATGGAAAGTCATAACTTACTATCGAATAGCTTCCCGTCTAACATGCGTATACGCTTGTTTGACAGTAGGAAACGGTTTCATCTGTAGAACATCAGCCCGTATTTTATCTAGCCGATCGTCAAGACCATCCAAAAACACATAAATACGGTCTTCCTGGATGATCCGATTATAATGCTGAATATCAACAGAGCATTCCATAGGATTTGGCCTGCGGAAATCAATTTCACGCCATAAACCCTGCAACTTAGTGTAATATTTTTCCAGCGAGCCAGCAACTTGCTTCAGTCATGTCACACACCATCGAAGATCATACACTTGTGAGGTATCACTACCATCAAATAAGGTAATTGCAATGGAATCCCAAACCGCTTTTGCCGTAGAAAACTGAATAAATTGTTAATTAAGGACGAATCCATGGAAGAAATTAACCAACTTTTAACAATGGTGTTATCGGGGCGCCACTTGTGAAAGGAGGGATCAGTTAGTAGCGGCTAGGGAAAGTCGCCGTTAATGTACCCCAGTTTGTCCTTGCCATAGATATACATCTCGACAACCTGAGACCACAGTGCATAGTTAGAACGATCCAACTTAATGCCGATCGGAGCAGCGGATGTTTCAGTGGTGATGGTCGGGGTCCGAGCGCTGTTCAAAACCTCGGTTGTAAGCCCCGTATCCTAGACCGTACCATTCCATAGGCTTCAGCGGTCTTCCCGGTCGGATTCCGGCAACCTTCGACCCTTAATCGGTATTTGCGCGTGACCTGGATTCTCATGCCGTCAACCCGAGTCGACTCAACCCAGGACTTATACCTTAGCGACCGCGTCGTCGCCGCGGTTCCGATGCCGCGACTTGCGCGCCGAGGGGATACCCTGGTTGGGAGTTGTGGGCCAGCGTTCGGTGCGAGGAAACGCCGCGCGTGCGAATTCTGAGAGAATCTCTACAAGGTGTCACATCAATCAATCAATCCCATCAATCCCATCATGTCAAGTACGCATCAACGTTCACCCTTTCCCAAGCAAGCCCCAAAAGTCAAAAAGTTTCTTACAACCCATAACTCCTCTTACAACTTTGCCAAAAAAGTCAAAAAGGCTTCTTACACCCATCCCTCTCTCCCATCCATCACTCCATCACCCATCACTCCCTCTCTCTCTCTCCCTTACAAGTCTCTCTCTCTCTCATTTTCAACTTTTCCAAGCAAGAAAATCCATACGTATGAGTCCTCCCATGGTGAGAAAAATGCTCATGTGTGTCCCACCTTTCCATCCTTAGATCTCTCATCTCAACCATCCATTTCTCATCTTCCTCCATCAAAGAGAAGCACAAGGAGCTAAGGAAGCCAAGGGAGCAAGAAGATCAAGCGGTGGGTGTTTTGCTAGAGTAGTTTTTGATGTTTTTAAGATGGGCCAAGTGAGGCCAACCGATCAATGGTTTGGATCTCACTTTGGACCCTAAGATGTGGCCAATGGCCCACTTAGATCATCATGATCATTCCATGATGGGGCCATTCTCCATGGACCCCATCGTGATGTTTATTTTCTCGCATGCTTAGGGTCATCTAGACCGTCCATTTTAGTGGAGAAGGGATCTCCACCGTTGGATTTCAATTTCATGGACCCACATGTAATGGGACCCACTTGATGTATGATTTAGTGCAAGGGAGGGCCCATAGTGCCGGGGTCCCTCCATCACACGGTTTCACTCTCTATCTCTCTCCCTTTTTATTTTATTTTTATTTTATTTTATTTTATTTTATTTTGTTGTATGATGATGAGGTTGTGTGGCCCACTTGAATGGACCCCACCATAGGGTATGTATTCCATCCAAATCACCTACAAGTGGGGCCCACTTTGTGTGCAGTATTCACACCATCCTCCATGAGGTGGCCCACATAAGCAAGGCCCACCTCTAGTGTATTTACAGAGTCCAGCGTCCAGGGACGCTGGACGTTTCATGGGAAATGCAAATATTAGCTTGGTTTGGGGGTGGTCCACTTGTGTAGGCTCCATCTTGATGCATGTCTTCAATCCACGCCGCCCATTCCGTTCCCATCCTTCTTTTAGGCGTTGAACCAAAAGATGGTGTTAACCCGAGGTCTTGGCGGGCCATACCATACCAAATGGCAGTTTTCACCATTGAAACCTCCCCTGACTTCCTATACGCCAAAATATGTCCGACATTGGACTTATTTTGCTCGTGCTGGGCCATGGAATGCCATTGGACGGTGTGGATTGTCAAAATATGGACCCCACCTGTAAAATCCATGAATTTTCTTAAAATTAAAAAAAAATAAAATAAAGATAACACAGCAGCTGCTGCTGCTGTGTCAGACGCAGCAGGCAGGCGTCCGGGCGAGCGGACGTTCATGCAGCCACCCACGGCTGTGGCTGTGGGCCCCACCTTGATGTTTATCTACTATCTAAACCGTTCATAGGGTGGGCCACTACCTGACGTGGGCCCACCCCAAAAATCAGCTTGATCCAAGACTCAGGTGGCCCACACCGTAGGAAACAGTGGGATTGAACCACTATCATTGAAATCCCATTTTGGGCCCACAGAAGTTTAGGATCAGCCTGAAATTTGTTTTCGCCCTTCACCTGGGTCCAGGCGACCTCATCAACGGTCTGGATGGAATATAAACATTATGGTGGGCCCCACATGGAGCCCACAGTGGTGTGTGTGTTTTAAAGCCACCGTCCAGCCGGACGGTGGAGCCCACTGTGATGTGTGTGCGTGCGTGTGTGGGTGGGTGCGTGCGTGTGTGTGCGCGTGCGTGTGTGGTGTGTGCGTGTGTGTATATTTATATTTATATATATATATATAATATTATATCATATATAATATCATATGTATTATGTATATATATATATATATTATATTATATCATATTTAATATAATATTGGTGGGAGGCCCACCTCAGTTTGCTTGTGGCCTGGGGCCTGTGATTGAGGCCCACCTGGATATAGATGTAAGGCCCATGGGTCGAGGCCCATAGATGTATTAGGGGCCCATGGGTTATGACCCATTAAAAATGTTTTGGGGCCTATGAGTTTAGGCCCATTTGATGTATATATGGGGCCCAATTGGCGAGGCCCATTTGATACACAAACGGCCCATAAGATTAGGCCCATTTGATGCATTCTAAGGCCCACGGGTTATAGTCCATTGCAATGCACATAAGGCCCATTGGTGCGGCCTAATGACGTGGCCCACTTGATGAATATAAGGCCCATTTGACATATTTAAGGCCCAATGGGATGTACCTAAGGTCCATTGCAATGTACGATCCCAACATAGGTTATGTAATGATGTTTACATCGGGCTGTACCTTGGGAGCAATGGCGGTTTGACGTCCCTATTGCAAGTATAATGTTGGTTAAATGTCCGCATTATGCCTTTCCCTAGGGCCCATGCGTGTAATGTGTAGGCCGTTTAGGCCCATCTTCGTTATGAACATCATCTATCCCATATAACATGTTTAGTTCCATGATTCATGATTATATGCATCATACGTATGCTTGATATGAGAAATGACTGATCATAGCATATGCCTTTGGGCAGATTGTTTAGGGGCTCCCGTACAGGGGGTGTTGCCCTACATGAGTGCACGATACGCGCAGGATTGCTGTATGACTGGATAGTGTGATTCATGCATTTGCATTGTGTGATATGGTTACTGTATGCCCTAGCGACATCAAGGCCGTAGCCTCCACAGACGTATCGTGGTTGGCAGGATTGGTTACCGGAAATACTGTTCTACATGGGGTGCGATAGATATCCCTAGGTGAAAGTCCCTAAACCCTTATGGTATCAGGAGGTTGCTCCAACGTTTAGACCGAGTGGATGCATGAGCGCTGAGTGCCGATTACCAGACAGTTGCGCTTTTCACTGTGTCGTGGTCGGTTGGAAGGGGGTGCGGCCTTACCCGCCCGAGAGTAGGGGGCAATGCTAGGCTGAGTCTGACCAGCTCGAGGAATGGGTCCGCTATTGACGAGCCGAGCCCGATTTTTGGCAGGCGGATAGTGAGGTCTTTTTCACTCACCTTATTGCGCGCGATGGGGTGGCAATCTGGCTGGGAGTATACTAGACCCCGGTGATATTCCAGATTTTGAGCTATATCGATATGTGGACTTAGATGAGGATTTGTATGCTTAAGTTGCATCTCGCATTGTATGGCCTTGGTATGGCCGACATCATTCTTTGCACTGCATGGCCTTGGTACGGCTATGGTATTCTTGGCATTCATCAGCATGTTTCGCATTACTCTGATACTGTATAACTACATTACCACCTTGAGCATACACTTTCACCACCCTCTAAGCTTTCTATAAGCTTATGCACGACCGTTGCGTGCAGGTGACGTTGGATCGCAGCAGCGCTGAGGCTTGGGCGCGTAGCTGATCTTTTTGGAGCTTTTGGTCGATCATCATTGTATTTTCCTTATGCTCATTGTACTTGTAAAGTTTTTTATTATAGTGGAAATGTGATGGAGTTTTTGGTTGTTATTTGTGGGTTATGCCTTTGGTTATGCTTATTACAAATCAAACTGATGTTAAAAATCCTCCTTGTAGCATCCCAGGATCGGAACCTGGCGAATGGGCGCTGGGAGCCGAGAATGGGGTTCTACGGAGGCTGTCGGCGCCGGATTCGGCGATCGAAAATTTTGTGAGCCCGGTTTCCGAGTTTGGGGCGTGACATCGGTCATCCTTGTAGTTAATTCAAGGATAGAGTCAGAGAGATTGGATGTGCCGCCAGAGGAGTTCGAATCATTAGAGTCCGCCATGAACGGAGGTATAGTTAGGGTTGTAATACAGGAAGTCAGAACTCGTTTGGCTCTGATACCATGTCAAAAAATTCTGTCTTCTCTCTTTTTCATTCAATCGTAGGTTATATACAAAAAATAAAAAATAAAAATAAATAAATAAAACCTCTTTGCTATACAATTCTGTCTCCTACACTCATGCTACGGGATATTACAAATTTCAAACGCCTAAAATCTCTCTTGATTGTTTAGCTCACGCTAACAACTCTCTTGATTGTTTACAAGGCTAAAATCTCGCTTGGTTGTTTAGCTTACGCCAACAACTCTATTGGTTGTTTACAGCTCACGCCAACAGTCTGGGACCATTCTGGCCTTGGGTCTTGAGCCTTATAGTGTTAGGCCCCAAATTTGAACCATTTCCACCCACCCTTTAATGCTACATAGGTTGTTGGACCAGGAAGTCCCTCTAGACCTTTATCTGTATTTTTTCTGCAGACGGGCCAGAATGAGCGTGGCCCACTTTCCCACTGGGGCGCCAATGACTGACGACAAGACCTACATCAAGGAATAAACACATGTATTTTGTAATTTTTCTTATATGAAACTAAACTGTGTTAAGCCCACCATGGCTGAGGTGTACAGTTCTCTAAAAACAGAACTATGATACATTCTCCAGTGCATTTGGGTGATATGTTCTTCCACCAAATACCAGGAAAGAAGATGGGTGAAAATTCAAGTCACTCCCATAACATCCCACCAGTGTACGGTGAGAGGATCACAGTTCCAAGCATTGATGGAGGTGGAATCAGAGGCATTATTCCTGCAACCATCTTGACTCTACTTGAGTCCAAGCTACAAGTACGAGTACCATGGCCCAACACACACACACACACACTCTCTCTCTCTCTCTCTCTCTCTCTCTCTCTCTCTCTCTCTCTCTCTCTCTCTCTCTCTCTCTCTCCATTGACTGTATTACTTCCGAGGGTTATATAGTTAGAAGAACTAGCCCAACCAATGCTTAACATTCAATTTGCACAAGTCGTCCAATATATCGATGGCCAGAATCTCCTGACTGATGTGATTTTTGGCTCATGGATCATCTGTGGTGGTCCAAAATGATGAAAATTCCGGTTCACATACATGTGTGCCACATTACTAAGGCTGAGTGCTCTATTACTACCGTAGATATCAGCCTTTAGTACGTGCATTATCATTAGCCTATTACCCAGGATGGCCAGCATTTGTCACCCGTTGGCAGTGTGACAAATATCCTCAAGATTTTGAAAACCTCAGAGCAGTAAAACATTAAAATAATTATATAAATATTTATTTGAGTTTTAGATTTTATTTATTAATAGTTGAGATATTAAACACCTACACTTGTGCTACAATGGCACTTGAACCTTGACCTCATGGTTGAAAGTAACAGAGGTTACCACTCCAACTGCAGTATTATTAGAACTTTCTTGCAAGCCTTAAAGAATATGAGTTTCTTATTGTTGTCCATCTTTTTTGCATTTGGTAACTTCCGATTTGAAAGTAAATAGAATTGAAGGTATTTTAAATTTATCTTTTTAGTGTGTTTTGAAATCTCACGTGATGTTGAGATTGAAATCTAATTCAAAGGATACACTTTTTTACCTCTTTTTTTTTTTTTTTAGGCCAGGAGAGTCACAAATATAACAGTGTCTTTAGGCTAATAATTCACTGGACATATGGCGGGCTAATCATACCAAAAACAATCTAATTATTGACTACAATACTAAAATCAGATCAATAAAATAATCTAAGCCATCCAAACATTAAACATTTAAATAAATGGTTAAAAAACATTGGTGAGTCACTTGTTTGTGATCCTTGCATTTGTAGCTCATCCAAGGCTCAAAATTTTCTCTTTTTACCTATATATTTTAATGGAGTTATTATAATCACTCTATCAAATATCATATATATGTGTATGTGTGAAAGCTAATTTAGTTAATCAAATTTAAGTCTTATAAATATACCCAAGAATTCCAGCTTTTAGATTAGCCGTGTTTTGAGGCATCCATGTTATTTGAACAATGGGTTAACAGGCTAAGAGCATACATTGGCCATCCACCTTGTAGCCCACATGGCTGCATGATTGGATGATCCGAATGGTCACTATGATCATACATGGGCTATCAATCCAAAGCTTGGATTCATTGTAATTTACTGATGAAAACAAAACTGGTAAATGGCCCAAATGCAAGTGGAAAAATTCATGTACTCAGATCTCCAAAGGTGGTGGTTTTCAGAACATCGTCGGCCCATCAGTGATGGCTAGTAAGGAAACGCTATTTTCAGACTTTTGTATTGGCACTTCAGCAGCTCCGACTTATTTCCCAGCACACTACTTCCAAACAAAGGATTCTCAAGGAAATGTGAAGGAATTCCACCCCATCGATGGAGGGGTTGCAGTAAACAATCCTGTATAAGTGCCTTTGAAACTACTGTAAGTGTATGTTCATGTCTTCGTTCATGCAAAGAGTCCATGGGCACGCTTGCATGTGCGTCTAGGTGAATTGAGCCCATAAGCTCAACTTTGGGTTAGAGAGCAATCGTTGGGTCTGATTTGACTAATATCCTGATTGAGTATCCTATACAAGTGTGGCCCATGTTTTATGATCCAAACCATTGATAAACCTGACTGCTGAAAATGAAGATCATAACCATTCAATCACCAAAAAAAAAAAAAAAAACGGCTTTGTAAAATATGACACCAATGCAGAAATATGGGGCATCCTGCGGCCATCAGATATCAACGGTACGTATTGCCGGAACATATACCCTGCCCCAGTGTCCTACAAGTTCAAACTGGGTTTTACTGATTAGCAACTAGGCTAATTCTATATATATATATATAGGGAAAAGGTACTATGCGCTCGACCTCATGATAAGCTCCTGTGAGGTCGAGCTGTGTGGGCCCAACCGTGCATTTGATGGGTCCCCTCTAAATTATGGGATATCCCAAAAATCAGCCGTATATGGAACTCAGGTGGGCCATACCATCTAAAATCATGTGAAGACATGCTAAAAACATATAAAAGCACTTGGTGGGGCCCACCTAAGTTTTGAATGTTGCTGAAACTTGGTCTGAACTCTCATCCAAGTGGGACACACATAATGGATGGGCTGGATTTGCAAACCACATCTCGGTGGGCCCAAAAAATGATTATGAATGTTTTAATGGTGCACGGCCCTTCCCCACTTCTGTATGTGGTGTGGCCCACACAAGTCACGGATTGACTTGATTTTTGAGGCCTAGTCCCACGATGGAATGGCGCATCTGACTGATGGAGTAGATGTTCGAAACACATCACGATGGGGCCCACACAACTCGACCTCATGGGATGGTCTTGTGAGGTCGAGCGCATAGTACCTTTTCCCATACATATATATATATATATATATATATATATATATATATATATATATATATATATATATATATATATATATATATATATATATATATATATGGAAAAGGTACTATGCGCTCGACCTCATGATAAGCTCTTGTGAGGCCGAGCTGTGTGGACCCCACTGTGATGTGTGTTGACCATCAACACCGTGCATTTGATGGGTCCCCTCTAAATTATGGGATATCCCAAAAATCAGCCATGTACGGAATTCAGGTAGGCCATACTATCTAAAATCAGGTGAAGATACCGTTAAAACATATAAAAGCACTTGGTGGGGCCCACCTGAGTTTTGAATGCTGCTGAAACTCGGTCTAAAACCTCATCCAAGTGGGACACACATAATGGATGGGCTGGATTGCAAACCATATCTCGGTGGGCCCAAAAAATGATTATGAATGTTTTAACGGTGCACGGCCCTTCCCCACTTCTGTATGCGGTGTGGCCCACAAAAGTCATGGATTGACTTGATTTTTGAGACCTAGGCCCACGATGGAATGGTGCATTTGACTGATGGGGTAGATGTTCGAAACGCATCGCGGTGGGGCCCACATAGCTCAACCTCATGGGACGGACTCGTGAGGTCGAGCGCATAGTACCTTTTCCCTATATATATATATATATATATATTGCACAATGCATGACACTAGGTAGGTGATTCAGTTTATCCAGATGGTTCATCTAGTGGGTTATATCCATGGATGTCCTACCATTGTAAATAACAGCAATCAGACTATCCTAGCCATGGCATATAAATGAACATTGAAATTGTAAATGGCTACCCGTCAATTGGAAAAGATGATGGCTATGATCATCCATTCCATGTAATTTTCAGCTGTAGGCCATCTAAAATAGATGAGCGGTCTGGATCATCCTTCCCTGTTTCAGGTAGTGAGCAAACGATGCCATTTCCAGGTCGAAGGCACTCGATCAGCATCATTCTCTAATTGTTATTTCTTCTACCAACTAATCTATAATTAAATCTTTAACACAGACTCTAATCAAATGTCGATGTCTGTAGTGAGGCTACTTACCGCGGGAGATGCTCAAAGCGAAGCCGGATTTCTTTCAGGTAATTATTCTCCTAATTTTTCTAAGCCCTTTCCATGTTGGATGTGACCCTATAACTCAAAGGATCAAAAGTTATAATCTTTTGACCATTTATCTAATGAAATCTCGCAAATCCAGCAATTTGCTGTGGCAGGGTTGGTTGGCTAAAGTAACTTTTCCTACCCAAAATCATATATGATAAGTTGAAAAACTCATCTCAATTTGTGAGATACGACTGTTTTAAGGTTATGACAGTTTGGATCATTTCTACCTCCAATAGGGCCTTCTCTGGTTCATCTTTGCCATGAAATTGTCTGTGACCCACTTTACATCAGAATCCAAGTATGTTGATCAAGTTATCATCTTCGTCACCATCATCATAGATAAGTTATTATAAGGCAACCTGCACCTCATCTAACATCTGAGTGGCATATCCTAAATGGAAATTTTGTACCATCCAAATTGTGGGCCATTGTGGATGGAGCATGGCCCGAAAATTGCACTGATTGGATTATCTTAACCATCTGATTCGCTGGTTGAATCGGGACTGCTGACCACTTTCTTTTTCAGCCACTCAACAATTGGGTCAGTAAGATTGTTTGATCAGTATATATAATTTTTGGGCATGCTCCATCTATATGGGGACCCTTGATTTAGACTATCACGATCGGCAAGGAATGAAATATAGTGTGTATGGAACAAGCAGGATTATACATTAACCAGCTAAGCATCTTAGGTTGGCCGAGTGATGGAGAAAAATATAGAGAATATTCAGAAGCTCGGCGAACAGATGGTGAAGAAACCTGTTTCCAGGGTGAATTTGGACATAGGAATCTTCTAAGCAGTTGAAAATGGAGGCACCAATGAACAAGCTCTCGTTAGGTGATTGATTGAATCCACTCAGTTCACCTAATTTTCCTTTGTTTTCTTCTTTTTTAATTTTGCTTATGCAATGGCGATCCCTTGCTTACCTGAATAATTTCTCTTTATTATGGCTATTGTTTGCGGATTTGCAAAGCTTTTGTCTGAAGAGAGGAGATTGCGAAAACAGATATGGCAAGAGGAAATGCACTCATCTGAATGAAATTTTTACAGCATGGTATGTTTGGTTGCACTAAATATCATGATATTCGGTACAGCACCAAACGCACCCTAAGCCTATAGAAAATAAAGAGAATTTCGGTGATGTAATACAAACATGAAGAGAAAAATGGAAAATGGCTATATCAAATATTCCTAATAAATTTGATTTTCTTAAAGTAGAATTCTGTGGCCTCTTGTAGTGATAGTTGAAGGTTGGCAGTGAGTTGGGTCGACCTGACCGGCGGGCTTGCCAAATCGTACACTAGGTGTAACATGGGGCCTTCTTTTTTTCTTTTTTCTTTTTTCTTTTTTCTTCTTTACGGACACCCAAACACACCACATGGGAACTTGAACCCATGACCTCAGTATGAAAACCCACAGGTTCTTTGTGTGCCTGTTGTAATTGGTCTATTGGGCTATGCTTTAGGCTCATGATGTGTTTGTGGAACTGTTGTAATTGGTCTATTGGGCTATGCTTTTGGCTCATGATGTGTTTGTGGAATTTAGGTAATGGGTTGGGCTCAGACTAACCCTAACCTTTCTTAAAATTTTAAACCTTACATATTATTACCTCTATTGTTATATATATATATATATATATATATATATATATATATATATATATATATATGGAGATTTGGGCAATTGATCTAATGGACCATGGCCCACCATAGCTCAACAGTTGTGGTCATGAACTATCTTAATCATCTCACTAGTGGCCCACAAATGGACAACTGAAAAGGCTTGGATAGGAAGGGGCAATGCTCCCATTTCTACCTCCAAAAATAACGGTAAATCAGAATTTAGGCCATTATCCTTCCACGTGGGGCAAAAATTGCAAGCAATCAGTGTACATTATTCATTATTAAAAAAATTTTAAGCCAAAATAAAGTGCAATTAGATAATTTACACGCTGGAGCCATCTGTCCCATTGGAGGATTCCCATAAAAGATAACTCCTATTTATCGCCATAAATACTCTGGCAAAGTATGCTGGCTGATAGGCATATAAATAATACAACGTAGCATCTAATTAACACAAAATAAGTCTCGGGTAAAAAATTACACTCATTTAGTTCACCAATTGGTTGATTGGTGGACATTTAATGGATGGTCAAATTGAAACAGTCAAAGGTCCAAAATCCATAGGATTATGGAATCAATCTGAATTTTCAATAGTGACCTTTTAAATGGGTCCCATGACTTGGACAGTTTAATTGCATTAATAGTGTATGCCATGCGTACAATTTTGAAGTGGGCAGGTAGCAATCATCACTCTACTAGAATATCAAAAAGGAAAGTCTCACCTACAGCTAATATTGTATAAATGCAACTAGCTGGGGTGTAGGGCCACCGTGGTGTATTTGTGTCGTGCTGATCCAATCCATTTGTGGGCCACTACATGAATTTAAGGTTTTTGGGTGTTTCTTATTATTTTTTTTTTTTCAAGCATGTGGCCCACATAATAATATAAGATTAGTGTGATTTTTGGGCCATCTTGTTTTTATGTGGGGAAACCTTGTTGGATGGAGTGGATGTCACACAAGCAGCAAGGTAGTTCCCACAGAAGTTGCACGTGTTTTCCTCAATGAGAAATGCTCTGAGAGTGTGATGGATGATAGGCAGGTAGTTAGAAATTATTATAGAAATCTCATTCAAACTAAAGTATCCAAATTATGTGAACTGGTTTACACATATCATTAAATAAAATTAATCTAATTTAGTTATTAAAATATTAGATTGTTGGACATTTAGTAGACGTTAGAAAATGGAAAACACCTAATGGTCTTATTTTCAAAACTTTTAAAAAGCAAGTGTCCACCAACAAAGGTTAGGATTGCTCAACCAACCTGATTTTTGTATTGTAGCTTAATGAAAGTGGGTTCAACAAATTAGGAAATTTAATTTGGATTACTATATGTCATGTGTACCATTTATAAGTGCTTGTGTATATGTAGTTTCAAAATGACTCTCCTCCAATCTTTGATTAATTCCATGTGAGACCTAACTATTAAATAACTGCCCCTTTACAACATCTTCTTCTCCCTCCACCTCACTTCTTGGGAACCAATTCATCTCTTTTCACGTGTGTGTAGGTTTCCTTATGAGAAGGTCTAGCTAGTTAGATTATAAGTTATGATCCATACATTGGATAACTTCTAACATATAAAGTACATAAGACATCTAATCCATCCAATAGATTGACCTCTTCATGATGGTTACTTTACACAAAAATCAATATGTCCACTCATTAAGTAGATCAAGATTATATTTTCGTTATTTATCAATGGTTAAAAATTATTTTTTATGATGTGGCCCACCTGATAAGTAAATTTGTTGAGTTATGCATGAGGTGATCCTCATATTAGGGCCAACTTATTAGAAAGGTTGGATGTCATGTTCATTTAATATGTTGACGGTTATCCATGCTGGGTGGACCGTATCTTATAATCCAACGGGTTGGACTTAAGAACTTCATTTATTTTACAATTTTAACACAGTACATGAATGGAATGTTGTTGTCAGCATTTTTAATGAGCTTTGCTAAGCCAAGATGTGTGAAAGTCACGAGGCAGCCCATCTACATGCCACTTATGTGTTAAATGAGCACATGTGAGAGATCCTAGCCATCCAGCCTAACATCACATGCCATTGAACTAAATATAGCTTGCCCAGTGATAGTAGAGCTACACTTCATTAAATAAATGGATAGCAAAAATAAAATAAAATAATAATAAATAAAAGTTTAATACAATCTTTTCTAAGCTTATTATTATTATTATTTTTGTGTTTTCAAACATAATGTTTTGTTTTTTCTTCCTTCAGTGGATTGCTTGATTTTAAAGCATTGCACCTACGTATTCAAATTGGGACCCGGCCCGCCATGTGGATGGCCTGGATCTCAATCACTTTTGCCACGTTGGCACATGGGATCATGCAGATGAGTTGCCCCCGCACGCAAAGTACATCTTTCCCTAGCTTTTATTTAAAAGAAAGTTAATATGATGGGCTCAAAAGCCACCACGGTGTTAATTAAAAGGTTAAAATAAAAACGCTTGCAACATGCTATTAAATGGTGGGAATTCAAACACCATACGTGTGGCATGCATGCACGTGAATCTGGACCATAAAAAGTGGGTTCATATTTGTGGAGGAGAATAACCTCAAAATAACACTGACCAAACAATTCTAACCATCCAAATGGTGACCACCAGATGAACGGTTAAAAACTATACCACACTCTAAATTCAATTCGGTAGTTACAAAGCCCCACCTAGAGTGCGATCCATGATTTCAATCGTTTGGATTGTTGTGACGGCTACATACTTTCTATGGGCGCGGCAAATGATTTTAATTTAGTGGGGATTGTATGTATCACAGGCGTATAATATACTGGGCCACACCACAACGATCATCTGATATAGAAATCAAGCCGATCTGATCATTAGGTTGGTCCACCAGTCCATAGAATCATACATCTGCTGTACAATGATTTCGATGCACTGCCTTATTGGACAATTGTCCAGGGCCTGATTTTTGTGCTAGGTGATTGTGATGGTGCAGCACACATCTATCACGAATAGGATATTCTACTAGTGTGAAAGTTCAGTTACAGCGCTTGTATGTAATCATTTATCTTTATCGTGTTTGGTCTTTTAGAAGCAGAATTTTGATGGGGTCTCGAGTTCAGACCCTGATGCAACATCGGATCCCTGTAATCGTAATCATTCGGGTAAAAGGCCGCGACCCATTTGTAAGGAACATTTCGACAAGGTAAAAGGGGTATGTCGTGCCATTCTCGTAGGTCGTGCAGATCCGAGCTGCTCATCACGTGTAGATGTCATGCCATGACCCAAAAATCGTCAAATGGGCCTTACACGTGCCAAAGGGATGTAAGGTGAAGAAATTGTCCCCAGTGGATCTGTCTGATTTTGTAGCGAGGGAATTCGCATGCATGATGAGTGATCTGGATTTGACCACGTGTGCAACTATGGTGAGGGGTGTGTCAGTGCGAGAGAAATGGGTCTGGTTGGCCCTGCCCCGACACTGCTGCCCGAGGGTTAAGACCCAGGCCCGAATTTGGCTCGATGATACGACGGACGGGCTTCAAGACCCGATAGACCATCCCAACTTCACATTGGCTGTCAGAGTATTGGGCTGTGGCCTGACGTCCTGACCGCCTCACCAAGATTGAGCCTGCGGCAAATGGGCCAGAGGCAGGGCTGGGCAGGAGCATGTCTACCCATGGGATGATAACCTAGATCTAGCCCAGCTCAGACCGATTTGGGCTCGTGTCAGCTTGAGCAGTGCTGAACCCCCCATCAAACGAACAGCCCCCCTAATTCTGAAAAGTCAGGCTGGAGTGGGCCTACCGGTCGGGTCTTTCAAGCTTAAAACTCGGGCCAACTCCAGAAGACGGACCTCAAGAGCAGCCCAAACCAAGCCCGAATCGGGCGGGCTGGACGATTTCTGTATCGGTCCAGCCCAGCCCATTTGCCACTCTGAGAGCAATTCCTTTTTCTGGCTGGTAGGTTGGGCCTGGGTTGAGGTTCTTGCCTTATGGGCTGGCCAGATCTATTTGCCAACGTTTTCAGGTGGGTCCCACCATCTTCCCCAATGGCAGGAGTTTACTAATGACCCGCGCTCAGTTACTGGGTTCATAAGATCCACTCCATCCATCAGGTACCTTGCTTCATCCTAACCAGTAAACCTAAAAATTATGATGATCTAACAGTCAATGGGCCACAAAATAGGAAAACATAGGGATGAGACACCCACCATTAGTTTTATGTAGGTCACAACGTGGTGTTTATATGCCATCCACTCCATTCATCTGACGTACCTTACCAGGATAAGAGAGAAAACTAACAGTATTCCAAAACTCGGGTGGGATGGCCCATCTAAGTGTTGCATCAGCCTGGTTTTTAGGATCAAGATTAAACAAGGAGGTGGCGTACCGGATGGACGGTGTGGATTTCATTCACGTTAAGTCATTTCCCATGTTAGGTGGGTTACCTAGCCCGGGTACGAAAGCGCCTCCTTACTAAATTCGACTTTGGACGTCATACCTAATTTGTTCACTGGAATGGATTTTCCAGCTTCTTTGAGGGATGTAAAATCGTTGTTGTCAACTAACTAAATCCATCCACGTGTCCCAGATCCAAACCACTCATCAAGTGGGCCTCGTGAGGAATAGGGATAGACCCAAATTTCTCTATGATCCATGATATCAAACATGCTCATTTTAGTTACTAATTCGGAAAGTTAGTATCTTCTTATAGCAGCGCCCAATCCAGTGAATGATCTGATTCTTGCACACGTGTGCTTGGCGAACGGTTTTAGTCTGAGGGCTGGAGGATGGAAACCTTCCTATCACGGAGTCGACCGACGATCATGGCTCCACATGTACAGGACAGGAGCGTCTTAAGCCGATTGCGTGATGACCCCAGCACCAGCGTATCCCTGATGACCGGACTCTGTGAGGTCACTGTGATGTCTGTATTTTATCCACGCCGTCCATCCGTTTTACCAGAACAAGTTAGTGAACGAACCCAAAATTAAAGCATATCCAAAGCTGAATTGGACCACAACACAGGAAACAGTGGGGATAGTGATGTCCACCATTGAAACCTTACTAGGGCCTACCATGAATTTTATTTTCCATCCAACCTGTTCATAAGGTCAAAAACAAATGGATGAAGGGAAATGATAAATATCAGATTTATCCAAAACTTATGTGGTCCCCAAGGAGTTTTCAACGGTTCAATCTCCAATTTTCCTGTGTAGTCCACTTAAGCTTTGGGTCTGCTTCAATTTTGTTCTCATGCCCTAAAATGAGATGGAAAAACGGATTGACGGCGTGGATAAACTATACACATCACGGTGGGCCCCACAAACTCCTGCCATTGGTATATGCATGGTGGGGTGACCACGCAATCCGCTTCCCGTCTCAAGGAATACAACCCTCAATCGACTAGACCATCGATGAAGAGGAGCTATACCTTCAACGATCCACATTCAACGTCGACGCGTTTCTTATCTGATCAGACGGCCAACCTTCTTTTCGGGATTGGAAATCTGCACGGTGGGGACTCCCTATCCGTGATCCCAAACATGTTCCACGTCGGTCGGATTGGCGCATTTGTCTTTGGCGCTTGAGCATGGATGTATGGAACCCGCATTCTGCCGACGTTCCTGTCGCATCTATTTCTCCGAAGAGAGTTAATGTTAAGCCCGCTCATCACCCAAAGCGCAAAATAGCACCCACCCGCCGTTAATAGCTATTCATGTCCTCTTGCTTTGTGAAAATCACAATCGATGTATTTAAAGAAAAAACTTTCAATAGAATTGTTTTTTCCTTTCTCTCCTTCTCAAGAATCTAACCATATTTCCTCATTTTCCGAAGAAACAGATGGCCCATCTATGACGATGATGATGATGATGAAGATGATGGGATGCTGATGAAGGGCAAGAAGAGGATAGGGAGATGGCGAGGTTAGAATGGGCAAACCAGGGGCGAAATGGGAAGTTCTGCTCTTACAAGAGAACGACTGTCGTCATCTGCTCTATCAATGCCGTCGCTGCTCTCTACGTTCTGCACTCTCTCTACACTTCGTTCTTCATACTCTCCAGCTCCGGCGATGCATCTCCTCCTTTTTTCGGTGGTACGGAGATCACATGGAATCTAATACCCAGATTGTGATTTCTTTTTATCTTTTTCTTCCCTGACTTGTTTGCATTCAAGAATTCATTTTTGGGTTTTGTTTGATTTTGTTTCTTTTGGGTGATTTTTATTTTATTTTTTAAAAGAAGAACCCATGTTTGGATTTTGTTGATTTTTGGTGTTTTTCTTCCGCAGCTGTTAAATATAACGAAGACCAAATTAGGAAAATGCAAGAATCGATTCGGATCCGGCAAGCGTCGGAACCCACTGAACTTGTTAGATTAGTAAGTCCCAGATTTTCCATATAGGATTTTAAAAAAATAAAAATAAAATCTTTTCTTATGAATCTGCTGACTGGTGTATTTTGTTTTATTTTAGATGTCGTTCTTTTGTGTGGTGTAACGGTAGCTGTTGTTTGTTGTTGAAAAGGTGAAGGGAATCAAGGAACAATTCTCTAGAGAGGAGAAATTGTTGAGTCTATCACGGTCCATGAAGCGGTTGATAGCTGATGAGGTTCTTCAACAATTGAAAGGGCTGAAAGCTAATGCGAATGTGAGTGAACAAAAAGGTGGGTGTGCTTCGATTTTGTGTCGTTTCGCAGATAGTTGCAATTGTTCCTCCTTATATAGTTTAATTGCTTTAGTTGGCTGGGATTTGATATCCATCTTGAAATGTGGGCAAACGCCTTGCACAATATTTTCTTGAACTAGGGTACTTAGGGGCTAAGGGACCACTTGTGGCTTGAGTTGGGTTTGCACAAAGAGCTCTTCTCATAGCACGGGCTGAAGTTTCAATGTTGTACCTTAGGAGAAAAAGAAGTTTCATTGTTATATTTACATCTGGCTTTAAAAATGGAAACCATAAACATGTTAAATCTATAGTATGAGTGGTTTATCAGACTATTAGTAATTCAAGATGCTCTGGTCAATTGCTGTTTCAAGATCACTGGCAGTGAGGTGGGTCGGCTTATGTGGTTCTGCTTAATATTAAGGATTGAGGTGGGTAACGAGCTTTGCTACTGGGCTTTATAATCTTGTTATAGTCCTTTGTGAGGCAGTTATTTCAGTGCAATTTGTGGGGTGACTAATGAGGGGCCAAACACATGGATATATGTAGATTTTTTGGAAGAGATCTGGGATCTTGGTGAGTTGATGAGAGTCTTTGTCCATCATGTTCAAGAAGACTTTGACATTGCAAAAGCTATAGCTGAGCGCGCTGTTGGAGAGAGATTGTAATTATGGGAAGTAGGAAATGCGAATGTTATTGTTTGTGGAAAAGGATAGAAAGGTGTCTTTTTTATTTTTATCTTTTGAAGGATAAAAAGAAACGTGTCTTTGACAAAGGATTCTTAAAATAATGCAAGGCTTCCCACTGTAGAAATCAATAGTCAAGTGGTTAAATGTGATAGGATTTCTCAGGCTTCTCACTGTATTGCTAATGTGGAGAACAATGTTCTAAATAGCGAATAGCATGTAGCATAATATTCACCCTCTGAAGTGTGAGGCGTAAGCTACACACTACTATATTTTTAATCAAGGTTGCACTTGGTTGCACCAATTTCATGATATTTTGCACCAAATTAGGCTTATTAATAATGAAATTTAACAAAATTTTATGATATTTGAGTCAATCAAACACAACCTAAAGTAATAGGAGAGGGCGATGATTAAGTCTAAAGGTAAAGAGAAAGAAATGAAACTGATTTAATATTGTTACTTATATTATTTTACTAAAAGCATTGAAAAGATAACTAATTTTTATTGATAGAAAAATGTAACAAATCAGTGAAAACATTAATTGATTTTAATGTTGTAGTGAAACATAACTCGTAGTGCGATCTACGTAGCATATAGTGTAGTTTACGTAGCATGTAGTGTATGAAAATTATCATGTAGCGTAGGCTACATGTGACTTAAGCTATTTTCATAAACCACCTAACATTAAAGCTAAGCTACGCTACGTAGTGTAAGCTACTCGCTACATAGCATAGCTATTTAAAACAATGGTGGAGAATAATGAGATTAAATAAGATCTAGTGGATTAGATCATATAAGTTTTTTGCTGAGTTGTTAGAGGTTGTGGGAAAATTGTCTTTTTTTTTTTCCCAACTTGTTTATGTCACATTGGAGGAAATTGAGAATCAACAGCTTGGGCCCATTTGGTACCCTTAAAAGTTTTGCCTAGAAAAGTTATTCTGGACAAGTTTGCGCAGCTAAGGCCTATACAGATAGGCTATTTGCCATTTTGACTGCTACTTGTCAAACACCCTAGAATAGAGATGGATGGACAAACATGTGGCGATTGTACACATTGGGCACATTGACACACTTGAACATGCAGGACGTGTGATTAATAGTGACACATGTTGGAACATGTGCGTCACTAGAAGATTTACAATGGCACATTTAGCACGTGGGGTGCTTGAAAATTTGAAGTGGCACATGTGGTGTATGCACCCATGGGCACATTGATACATGTCGCACACGTGGGGTGCTTGAAAATGTGTGGTGGCACATGTGGCATATGTACACATGGGCACATTAGTAAATATCACACATGTGGGGTGCTTGAAAGACGAATGTGACGCATGTGGGGTGCTTGGAGATGGATGGTCTCACATGTTGCACAGGAGCAACAAATTGTACACCCTATAGAGGATAGGCTTAAAAGATTCTCTCTCTCTCTCTCTCTCTCTCTCTCTCTCACTCTCTCTCTCTTTTCCGTCCAGATTAGCTTTACAAGGTAATGGTCTTTTATAGTCTCATCATCAATTTTATTGTTATTCTACCATGTCTGCTAACCAAACCATGGATAGGCATTTCAATGAAGCAAATTTATGTATGACTTGGCCTTATATGACATGATTGATCGATAGAAATGCTCCAAAACTCTACCATTGTCATATATTCCATATATCACACTGATTTATACTATCTTCATGGAATGCGATTCACTTTCAAGATGCCCTGATTGTGAAAATGCTAGATATGCAAAGCTCAAAATCTTGTGCTAAAGAGGGTGGAGGTTCTCGATCACTTGTCTGGATAAGCTTATTTGAACATTACTTTTTTGGTTACCAAACATACCCTTTTTTTTCTCAATCCTTTTTAAAGGTATTTGGTTGGGAATCTAGAGTGTGATATTGGTGCATTTGGCTAATGGGAAGGATTCGCTCAAGCATAGGCAATCTAAGCACGAGAACCACACAAAGTAGAAAGAAATAAGCTAGATTTTCTCATTTAATCCAAAGGTGCCTTGATGCTACTTATCTTAGGCCTTTATATAAACTTTGAAACGTACATATAAGGAAAATTCATAATGTCATTGACTCGAGGTAGGGGCAACTGTTCAAGACGAATACAGGCCACGACCATTTCACCCTCCGTAAATTCAACAAAGCGATGTCTTGTGTTTGCATGTTGCTTATAACTTTCATTACTTGCGGCAATATTGCATCAAACTTTATCATGCACCTATTGCATATGGCGGATGAAGTCATCAACTTCTGCACTTGGTCTTAACTTTACAGGTAGAGGAACCAAATTGACTGGAAGATGCGGTCATATACTAGTTACTGCTTCAAAAGGTGACATCCCTATGGACCTATTAACTGAGTTATTATAAACAAATTCAGCCAAGGGTATTGCTAGGTCCCACGTAGCTATATGATCGTAGATAAGACACTGTAATAACTTGCCCAAACTACAGTTGACCACTTCCGTTAGACCATCGGTCTAAGGGTGGTAGACACTAGAGAACTGAAGCTTGGTTTTCGTTGTTGCCCGGAGAGTTTTTCAAAAATAACTCGTGAACTTGGTATCACGACCAAACACAATTGTCTTTGGAAGCACACGAAGACGAACAACATCTTGAAAGAATAATTGCGCAATCTTGAGCAATCTTGAGAGTGTCTACTGTATTCGAGCATGGTATGAAATGAGCCATCTTTGAAAATTGATCAACCACCACAAATATTAAATCAACTTTTTGAGCGGTCTTTGGCAAACCGAGGACGAAGTCCATGATAAGGTCTTCCCATGAAGAATGTGGGATTGATAATGGTTGATATAATCCACCGTTTTTCTTTTGACCCTTAGTAAGTCGGCAAACCCTGCAGAACTGGCAAATCTTGGCAACATCTGATTTTATATGAGGCCAAAAGTATCTATCTCCAATGAGAGTTAGAGTCTTATCACGACCCAAGTGTCCACTACACCCACCGGCATGTAACTCCCCCACAACATAGTCGCGGATGGATGTATTGTGTAAGCAAAGTTGCGTTCCCCAGAACAAGTAACCATCATGAATGCTGAAATGTGGGTGTCTCGCGTGCTCTCTTAAGAATGGCTGTATAAATACGCTCGAACTCCCTGTCATCAACATACTCACGTTGTATCTCTTCAAATTTCGGAATAAAGATTGCCATCGATGACAATAGATGCACGTGACGGCTTAATGCATCAACAACCTAATTGTCCTTGCCCACCTTTTGACGAATGACAAAAGAAAACTCCTGAAGGTATGCGCACCACTTGACACAATGAGCATTCATCTCTTGCTAGGAGTTTAAATACTCGAGTGCTTCATGACTAGAGTATGGGACAAACACCTTGCCAACCAAATAGTGATTCAATGCTATAGAGTCAACACAACGACATAAAATTCCAAGTCATAAGTGGAGTACCGCTACTTTGCATCACGGAGCTTTTCGTCGAAGAAAGCTATTAGATGGTCCTTTTGACTGAGAACTCCAACAATGCTAATGTTTTACAGCATCACAACTCATCTCACCTTCTCAAAGTCTGGAAGGCGCAAAATTGGAGCTTCGGTTATTTTACGTTTAATCCTATCAAACGTTCTTGTTGCTGCACTTGCCCTTCAAAACTCTTTCACTTGCATACAATATGTAATTGGAGTCATGATGTTGCTGAAGTTTCACACAAAACGTCTGTAAAATGTGGCGAGGTCATGAAAACTATGAACTTCAAAGATTGTGGTAGGTGTTGGCCTATCAACAATGGCTTTTACCTTGGCAGGGTTCACCTCTACACCTTGGGATGAGACAGTGTACCCTAAGAAGACCATTGATGTACTCATAAAGGTATACTTTTTAAAGTTAATGTAGAAGCACTCGTGACGGAGTTTGAAGATAATACTTATGTGATTGAGATGCTCCTTTTTTGACTTACTGCATATAAGAATGTCATCAAAATAGACGATGACAAACTTACCAATAAAATGATACAACAACTGGGCCATGACGCTCATGAAAGTGTTAGGTGTGTTTGTGAGATCAAATGACATAACTAGCCACTCGTAGAGGTCGTCTTTCATCTTAAATGCTGTCTTCCGTTCATTTCCAGGTCAATTTGGTGGTATCCATTGCGAAGATTAATCTTGGAGAAAACGTTAGCACCTGGCAATAAGTCCCGCATATCATTAAACCGAGGAATGGGGGAACGACACTTCACTATGGGCTTAGACTTTCTTGGATGTAGTCCTTTTTAAGCAACTCATCAATTTGATGCTTCAACTCGTTATGCTTGGCGGGACTCATCCGGTATGATGGTAAGTTGGGTAAGGATGAACCAAATCTATAGCATGCTAAATATCCCGCAATGGAGGGAACGTCTCAGGTAGATCATCGGGGACCAAATCTTGGAAGTCATGTAACAATGATTTGACTTCATCAGGAATAGGCTCATCCTGGTCGATAATAGGCTCCTACACTTGTTTTGTGACTGGAGTGAACATTACTCCTTTCTCCTTGCTCTCTTCTTCAAACTTTCGCATGGTGAGAACACGGGAGTTTAAAAGAGTACCCGATGTCGACAATGAAGGATTAACGTAGGCTTCAACAGGTGAAGAAGGATACGATGACCTGGCTATAGGAAGGTATGCTTCACTATCGCTTTGTACCTTTCGATTAAAGAGCTAAGATCGACCGAGACGGATGTGGGTGACATTCATCAGAATTATGTCACTCCAAATATCATCCTCATATATGTTGATTTTAAATGATACCAATCACCTTCAAGTCACGGGGATGACAACGCTGCTGACCCACACAATCTTATATGTTTTTGGAAGCCTTTCAGTTGACAATTTGAGCTTATTAATCACTTTTTGAGATACAATCCTCATTATACTGTTGCTATCAATGATCATGTTACATAACCTCCTTTGGCATTTTAGCTGCATATGGAAAACAGTGGTCTGTCACCGGTCTTCTTCTTCCTCGTCGGTGGTGGTAAGGAGGCGACGTATGATAAGAGTAGGGCCTTCATCCTCAGCTTCAACCACAGTTTCAATAGGAGGGTCCTCTAGATGTGATGCGGGTTTTATATAGGGTTGTGCCATCTCGATGTGCACATCGTAATACTCATGGCCATCCAAGTAGTAGGGGTCCTCTTTACCATAGTAATGGAGGTTCCTAGCCTGCGGATACTAATTAGAAAAGTGTCTTATCTGCCCACGACGGTAACAATCAACATATCGTCGTTCTCTTTTGAGGGAATGATTAAGATTAAGACCTCGCCCTCTAGTGTCATGTCCTTGCACCACTGGTTGCTTTTGGTATGAATTTTGTGGCAGAGGGTGTTGCAAAGGTTGAGGCTACCTTGTCAGAAGAGCCGGCATTTGTGGACAAGATTGAAAAGGGTGGAAAGGTGGTCAATAGCCCTGTGGTGGAGTTTGGTTGAGATGTGGATCCGAATCCTTTCTTACAGAAGGTTTCCCAACTGGAGAACTAAAGTGTTAGAGAGCATGCTGTTGTAGTTGTTGTTTAACTCGTCGAACCTTCCGATGAACATCATCAACTGACTCAAAATCATACATGACAATTGACGCAGAGATGGGCGTGATGAGGTCAAGCGCCGTCTTCCTCAGGGGATAGTTACTCCGATTCCACGGAGCTTCTCTGGACTCCTCACAGAGATTCCTCGAATCCACGAGGAGAGATAGAAAATAGAAATAAATTCTAATAAAATCCGAAATAAATTGATTGATGATAAAAATGAATTTACAACCCTTTAAATAGTGATACCAAACCTTGAAAGAAGTTTCAAAATCAAACTCCAACCCAAACTCCCTAAAATTTATGACTTACTATAAATAGTGAACTTACTATTTATAGACGGTCATGATTTCCACTAGACTTCATGGTTTTCGGCCAAAAATAGTAAGTGTCCTAGTTGACTTAACCATGTTATTCTCCTAATTTTTTCTAAGCACTTTTCATGTTGGACACAACTCCTAAAGCTCAAAGGATGAAGAGTTATAATCAAACTAAAACTTACTATAAATAGTAAAAATGAAAATAAAGTGGATTTTCGACCGCCGATCTGTTGGAATCTTGCAAATTCGGCATGGGTAACCCGGCATAGCGGGGTTGGGTGGCTAAAGTAGCTTCTCCTACTCCAAAATCATATATGGTATGTTGAATAACTCATTCCGGTTTGCGAGATGCGCCTGTTTTAAGGTTCTGACGGTCCGGATCACTTCCGCCTCTGATCAGGCCTTCTCTGGTCCATCTTGGACATGAAAGTGTTTGCAACCCGCTCTACATCAACAATCTCACGCTAGGAGCAATGGGATGGGACGCCAGCCATAGGTATTCTTGTGGGGCCACTTTGGTGTCCATCTTTCATCAAAACCATTCAGGAGGTGTAAATCACCAAATGAACGGAAGACACATAAATCAAATGGATCCAAAATTAAGATGGGCTACATTGAAAAAGTGTTTCAATTGGAAAATCCTAATAATCAACGGCTATGAAAATGAATAAAATAGGTAGTGTCATCCAAACATCATTTCTATACAAATAAAACTTCTAAGCTAGCTTTTTCAAATTTTGCTTTGCATAGAGTGTCTACCAAACAGACTATAAGAGAGCTAGAGGCTCATATGGCATTTTTGTGTCTCTTTCTACATCCTTTGGTCTTAATAATACCCTTTGTGGAAAAGAAGAAGAAGATGTAATGTAACTTGTTATTTAAATAAGCCTTCTTGTAAGATCCCCCATGATTTCCCCCCGATGAGTGCCCCCATCGGAACATGTAAGCATGACAATTTTTCAATCTTTCTGTCTTGGCATCTCATGTCCTTGTTGGAGAAATGTTCCATTTGCATATAATAATTGTATCGTTGTGGGTAGTTTAGCAGTAAAAGTATGATTCATTCTTTCAACAACTGATATAGAAAACTTCATAAATATGCTGAAATAGTTAATGGGTCTTTCAGTGTAGGCAGAGCTCATACATCATGGTACTGATAAGCCATACATGATATTTTTAACTCTTCTAATGACTATTAACGTTGACTTCAATATGGTAAAGAGGTTGATTAGCATATTATTTTGACAACTACCTTGTGTACATCTTAAAGAAAAGGAAGTCTTCAAAAGTGTTGGTGAGCAAATTGTGTGGTTGATCTTCTCCAAGAGAAACTGAAGGGAGGAAGAGGAGGAGGTAGACCTTATTGGGCTTTTAGCTTGCTTGGAAGGTGTAAGCTTTTGTCCGGGAAGGGATAGACAAGAGGGTCTGGAAATGGGCAAAGAATGGAAGATTTTCTGTCAAATCCTTCTATGGTTTACTTGCCAATGGAGGGTGGAGGAGAAGAGGTGGAGGGGTTCTGAAATATTGGATTTGGGTTGTTAAGTTGCTGCCAAAGTGATTGATTTTGGTTGGTCAGGGGGCATAAATAAGGTTTTTACTTTTTACCATAGATAACCTGCTCAAGTGGAGGGAAATCATCATCAAAGGTTGCTGCTTGTGCATAAAGGATGGGGAGATGATTGATAATTTATTCATTCACTACTCTTTTGCATCTGTCATTTGGGAATGCCTTCTCCATCAGTTTGGTATGAGGTGGATCATGCTGGCTTAGATGGCAATGTTGGTGGAGTCATGGAAGGGCAGCCAACTTAGAGTCAGAGGAGGAAAGTTATGGGCCTTGGATCTATCACATCCATCTTATGGAGGGGGAAGAAAAATAGAGCCTTTAAAAACTGTGTGGAATTGACTATCACATCCATCTTATGGAGGGGGAAGAACAATAGGGCCTTTAACAACTGTGTGGAATTGACTGCCATATTCATTGCCAGGATTTTAAACCAAGAAACCTTTTGGGCAGAACCATTAAAAGATTTTGCAGATTGTAATTCTGATGATGTTCGGTCTGCTTTGGGAAGGGCTCCTTTGTGAAGTAGTCTGAGTTGTGGTCCCCTAATATGTTGCATACTTCCTGAGGTGGTCAACGGGTACCCAACCATATTTGAATGAGTTTGTGTCTAGTATTTGGGCCCATTTACAAAATCAGTCGGGTTTAGGTCCACCATTTTGGACCCAGTTTAACATCGGGTTATATTTGAGTTGGGTCCACTATCATGGACCCAGTTAAAATTGGGTCGGGTTAGGTTCAAGTTTGGTCAGTTAATATTAATATTATTATTAAATATGTATGAAATATTTATTTATTATTCCAGTGATCAAATAAGGTTTGCTAAGGCCACACATGTGTAAGAGAGCCTGTTTACACAACATGTGTTAACGTGGCATGTGTGTGTGAGATCAGATGTCCTTATTCAAGCTGGACCAGACCCAAAATCAAGGTCCAGACCTGGTGGGCTGCTGAACCGGATTGAATCCGGGCCTGGGTCCTCAAGTATGATATCCGGGCCCAAACTAGATAGGACTCGAACTGCATCCCCATAGGTGGGTCCCTACATGGGTACACCAAGACCCTGCCCAGATATGGGCTGTTGACAGCCCTATTTCTTCCCCTTTGGGTCTTCTTAAATAAAATTCATTATCAATAATTATTTATTTATTTTTTCTTATGTACATCTTCATATGCTACTCTTGGGTTTACTTTAGAACAGACATGATCTGCGCCTGCCTTGCCTGATATATTTTTTCGAGATGTGTAAAATTGTGAATCACATGCTAATCCAAAGCACGTGCCTGTTAATGAACTGGCAATTTGGCATTAATATGATGATCAACCATGTTCTCAAATTATCCCAATAACTCTGTTTTCAATGAGCAGAATCCCTGGAAATATGGCGCAAGGAAAAGCTTGAAGAAGCTAGACAGTTTGTGCTTGGGAATGCAACATCAAATTCAACCATCCCGGCAGAAGAAGCTAGTATGTATTCTTCCCTTTGAGTGGAAAAAATAATCAATGATATTTCTGATTGTTCATTTGCTCTTTCTGGGATGCATTTAAAGGATCCATAGCGTTTTCTATATATATATATACTAAGAATACCTTCTTTTCACAGAGATTCTTGAAAGAGTCTTGGAGTCTGACTGGTTCTTGCTGCTGGAAGACATTGGTGTCTGGATGCCAGCAGAAATTATTCACAAGGAAAGCAATGACACACTTGAGAATGAGGAAGAGCTTGGTACGAAAAGTTCTCTCCATGCTGATTGTGGATTGTCACTTTCATTTCTGCTACTTCATCAGATATCCTATGTTCTTAGGCTTCAGCTGAGTTTCCATCAACCAAAATCATGATTCAAGAACCTGATGTTTTAAACAGATTTTTCTTACATGGATGGATTTTTATTTGCAATCCTGATTGTGAAAACAATGATCAATCTTTTATAATATGTTAAGAAAGTTTTTGCATATATAATATGAGGTTTTGTGTGATCCGCTCAGGGTTGCATGGTGGTGGTGGAACCAATGGTTTGGTATAGTCTGTAGTGAGGGATTGGGGTTCTTTTGTCTTTATGTAATCCCTTCTTCCCCGAGCAGCATTGGTACCTTGCCCCCAGTTTGGCTGTTTTTTTTTTTAGTTGTTTCTTCACTCTTGCTCCCATTGGTGATGAGGGGTCACCTTTCCCCAGGGAGGCCAGAGTTGTATCTCTTTTTGGGCGCTTAATGAAAGTTGTCATCATTCCACCAAAAAGAGAGGGATGATGGTGGGCCAATGGTTTGGCATTCTAGATCATTGACTGATCCATGGGCTTCACTTTGTATTAACCAGTGTTTTAAATATCGATGATATCAACCGATACATCCCACGATATATCTTGTATCCCACCAGTGCGATATGAAACACATAAGTAGTGCGATATATCCCACATGTTCAATTTGGTGAGTATTTTCGAATTTCGATCATTTTATTTTATGTAAGTCATGTTAAATTAGTGTCAAATTGTTACAAATCCATGATTTTTCATTTTTTTTGCATGAAAAATCATGGATTATAAGCTTCAATTATAAGATTTGAAGGAGATTGGCTGAGTTGTAGAAAATTGAAAAAAATTAAAAAATTTCAATTTCTCGCAAATCTTTTGCAATCTTTGTGTCTAAACATGTATGTAACTTAATCTAGTGATTCTTCTTTTGCTTTTGAATGTATTGCTTGTGTTTCCACAAATCTTCTTACATTTTAAAATTATATGAATAGCCATCAGGGTGTGCCATAAAGGCCATTATGGGGCCATAAAGGCCGTTACGTAAAGGTAATGTTGGCAATCGTTACACGTTATGGGGTCGTAATAGCCGTTATGGAAAAAAAAAATGACTGTAATTGTCGTTAATAGCACATTACATTCCCTAGAAAGGCCATAATAGCCCCGTAATGGTCTATTACGAGACATACAGGTTTTTCATACTTTTTAATCAATATTACGGGGCAGATATTGGTTTTTTGGGAGTTTTTTCAATAAATAAAAAAATAAAAAAGAGAGGCCGTAACAACCGTTATGCCCCGTATCGTAAAGGTAACGGTGGTGGCCGTTACAGCTACCGTTACCGTTACGGAATACCTTGATAGACATTGATATACTTGCAGCAATTCATTTAGACAACGCATAGATTAGAACTCCATACAAAGAAAATCTATTGTGTGTACTTTTTTTTTTTTTGTAATGTTTTGATTTATAAGTATGTATTGTCTTTTTTAACAATCACCGAAGTTTCATTGAAAAGTTCAACCAATTTCCCAATGTTTCCCCATGTTTCCAACAACAACGATACATTACACGATACAACCGTTATACCCCATGCGATAACCGATACATATCTGTATCGCGATACGTAATGCTATACCGATATTTCGAACACTGGTATTAACCATTTCCCAAAATGCTTCAATGGGAACTCTTTAGTGGCTGCAGATAGAAAGCTAAGAAAAATACAACAACAGTTCACATTCAGTGGAAAAAGGCCAAAGATTGGACGGTTATCTCACCAACGAGATTTTTGGGGCTGGGTCCATCCTTGATCTGTCATGTCAGATCAACCGTCTGGATAACCTAACCATGGGCCCCACTGGTACTCAAGATTTGAGGATGGTATGTGTATATATGTTATCCAAGTTCGCATACAGATGTTGAGTACAACAAGGGAAGTTTTGGTGGATCCTTAATTCCAAATTCTCGGGATATAGATACAGGCAACAAGGAGATATGAAAAAGCTGGTGAAGGCCTCCTTGGCATGTGTGTTGAAATTGAATGTTAATGGGATCATGGGAGTTCCTTTGGTAACCTAGGGCTAGCAGGTATTGGGTGTGTGCTAAGTAACAAAATGGGCAAAGGTAGTTCTGTTTTCCTGGTCTGATATGGATTTAGGAATCCATGGAAGCAGAAGCTAGAGCTCTTCTTTTGGGCTTTCAGATTAGAAAAGAGAATTTCGAAGAAAGTTTCATCCTAGAAGGAGAATAAGCAGATTTTATTTCATGGGCAAGTAAGGAACCATGGCAGTGAACTTTTTTGTTTGAGAAATTCATGATCTTCTTACTAATCTAGATGCTACGTTTGTGCTTATTCAGAGGACTGCCACTGATCTTGCCGATTCATTAGCTGAGTCAGTTGCTTTTGAGATATCATGTTTGTTTGGCATCCTCTGCCCTCTATTTGGCCCAGTTTTTTTCTCATGATTTCTTGGAGAAAATGATGATCGGCTGCTTACCTGCCATCAACTGTCATCCACCCAGGCTGAGTAATGGCTGGCGGAATCACTACCAGGCAGAGTTCTTGATTTCATTATTTGAAAAAAGAAAATGAAAAAGAGGATTGGTTACTGCTTGTGAGTACAGTTCTGTTGAAATACTTAATAATATCACAAGTTGAGTTGTTTGCCCAATCGGTTCATCTCACTATAAATAACTGAAACTCTAGAGTTCAATATCCCATTAGATCTGAATTTCAAGTATCTGGGGAGGGGATCCCTTTTCCCTCTTACCCAACCCCACCCACACCCTTCTCACAATACTATTTTAAGATTGACTCATTAGTGTTGTAGACTCTTCATTGTTATTCTGTGTCCACATGTATTTGCTAGAATGATATAAATATATTTTTTGTTTTTGTGGTATGACTTTATTTTTTCATACAGATGAAATCGTGGCTGGTCGACCACTTCCACCTGAATGCCATGCTGAGGCACATACAGATTATGATGGGGCAGCTGTCAGATGGGGTCTTACCCACCATAAGGAAAGTGCTGCTGACTGTTGTCAGGCTTGCTTGGACCATGCTAAACGTGCAAAGCCGGGTGAAATGAAGTGTAACATATGGGTTTATTGCCCAGTTGAGAATGGGTGCTATTCACCGGATATTTATGTACACAAACATCAGGAGTGCTGGCTGAAACAGGTAATGCTCAAGAACCTTTAATGAATATTTTAATTTATATTTATTGACAATAATATCCGTCACAAAATCCATCGATCAATAATAATAATAAAATTTATTGTCAATGTTATGCTGATAAGTATGCTCTTCAGCTAATTTTGTTAGCTTTTTAATTCTTTATGCTAGCAACCTTCTTATTGTTAGAAAACTCCATCAGAGTATCATACGGGCTGTTTATTTGAGAAAGTTGCAAGCTCCTTTTTATATTTTGAGGATAACTGCAAGTCATCCTGGTATTAGGTGCATATGTTTTCACTGAGTGCAGTGTGCATAGAGTTTTCCATAAATCTCATTTACTTTTTGCTTGTAGTGGTGATTTTCTTGAAGAGTGATAATGATTATTTCATAAAAAAGGAGATTGTGAAAGAGGGAGTCTCTAACTAACAGGTTTTGGAGACTACAACCTTCTCTCGCCAAATCATCTGCTGCATCATTGTTTCTTCCCTGCTAGCATAAGTGAAGGGTGGTGCGATAGTCTCCTTCATCTCCCTGATTTCGTCCATCCACTGAGAACAGTGCCAAGGATATACATCCAATGAGTCAGCCCATCCGACGATATTTGCAGGGTCGCCCTTGAAAATTGGAGCTTGTGGACGAATTAGTTCTTGCAATCAGTGTTCGAAATATTGGTATCGCGTTACATATTTCACCCTTGGGATACGGATACGTATCGGTTATCCCATGGGATATATCGGTTGTATTGCGTAATGTATCATTGTTGTTGGAAACATGGGAAACCTTGGGAAATCGGTCGAATTTTTCAATGAAACTTCAGTGATTGTTAAAAAGGACATCAATACACACTTATAAATCAAAATATTACAAAAAAGAAAGTGCACATAATAGGTTTTCTTCATATGGCGTCCTAATCTATGCGTTGTTTAACTAAATTGATGCAAGTATATTTAGAGTCTATTCATATAATTTATAAATGTAAGAAGACATGTGTAAACACAAGCAATGCGTTCAAAAGCAAAAGAAGAATCACTAGATTAGGTTATATACATGTTTGATTTTATGTTTGGACACAAAGATTGCAATCACTTCGTGAGAAATTGGGGTTTTTTTTTTTCTTTCAATTTTCCGCAACTCAGGCCATCTCCTCCAAATGTCAAAATCGAAGCTCACAATCCATGTCATAGATTTGTAACAATTTGACACCGATTTAACATGATTTACAGGGAGGAAAAAAAAAAAAAAAGATCGAAAATCGAAAATGCTTGCCGGATTGAACATATGGGATACATCCCACTACTTGTGCGTTTCATATCGCACAGGTGGGATGCAAGATATATCGTAGGATATATCGGCCGATATTGTCAATACTTTAAACACTGCTTGCAATCCCTATCAAAGATCCTGCACCTCATCCCATTGTAATCAGATGTCATGATAGGGGCAGCAAAAATATGAAGAATCCCTCCCTGATTATCTCTAATGACATCCTCAACCCCACTTGGACTTGGGTTACCAATGGAGCTGCCTTTGAAATTGAGCTTCCACATTTAACTGGGTGGTGGAGACCGAACCCAATGAATATCAGACCGGCTGCAGCCATCCTTGATAACCTCCTACCAACCTCTTCAAAGGTCGTCTCCAGAGACACCTTTGAACTCCTTCAAGACAATGATGCATGATATGATCCTTTCTCTTACCCTTTCAACCACCTAAGGAACAATTTGACATTTATCTCTTAAAGCCTGATTGTTCCTCTCCTTTCAGATAGACCACTGAACTGAAGGGAGAGCCAGCTGCCATAAATTCTCCTTCTATCCGATTTGAAGCCAATATTTCATGCTTTCAAAAGTTTCTCTACTGATTCATGCATCAAAGGATGGGATTCCACTCCCTGAGAGAAGGGGGTGGATTAAATGTTGGCTCACTGATTCCCCCTTTTTAAAACAATTGTCACTGGTGTATTTTCCATAATGCTTTGTTGTTTTCATTTTGTTGTTGCTGCTGCTGTTGTTGTCACAATATTATCACTCGAGCAAGCGATGTTTTTGTGTACAAGATATTATCACTTGAGCAAGCAGTGTTTTTGTATACAAGAAATTAAGAAAATAACTACAATTTTGTTATGAACAACTAATATGAAGAGCCTGGTTGTTTGGTGAGCCCAAGCCATTCTCTTTTCCATGTTCAGATGCGTGCCCAATGAAAAGCTTCCTTTTTCGGGAAGTTCTGACTGTTGGAAATGCCTTTCTAAGTTACAGATTTCTCAAAGATCTCTCTTGAATTTTGATGGTATATAGGGGAATATATGAGTTAAAACAAATGATCTTTGCTAAGCCCACACTTGTGTAGAAGGTAGGTCATGTACATGCCACATGTGCCATTGGCACATTATCACAAGATCCAATCCATTCATCTGAGGGGCATCACTATTGGATGCTCTCACCCAAGAATCAGGTCCGTCCACTTGTTAGGTGGGCCACAATTTACGAAACAAATGTACAAAAACTTCTGAATTTTTCGCACCCATCATACTGTTTCTAACATCATGCCAGACCTGCTGAATGGAGTGAATTTATTTTTGGGTAAGAACACTACAAAGATCAGACATACTTGATAGATGACTTGGATATTGCACTCATCGGCCATGCTGACACATGCGATGGCATGTACAGGACCTGCCTTGTACACATGTGTGGGCTTAGCAAAGCTCATAAAAGATACATTATGGTCTTTAATGTTTTTACTTGAGAGAGTTCGATGATAGAGATCAGGTTTTGTCTCCGTTGTAGAAATTTTATCTCGGAGGTTGGCAACATTATGAAAGTGATGGGATGGTGATGGTTATGTTGTTTCTTCTTCATCTCTAGTGGGATGACACGATTTTCCCTTCTTTTCGATTGTCTTTGTGAGGAATAAAATAGTCTCATTTCATTGCCAACATCACTAAATGTTTTAACTGGTCAAATTCAGGAGGTACAAAAACCCTTCAATGTTACCTGAACACAGATATTGAGTATGAAGAGGATCGGTTATTGGGCATCTTTTAATCCCCAAATTCTTAGAATACACGGCAAGTCTCTGACAAAGATCTGGTATGTGTGATGATAATTCATTGGTATTATCCTTTAACCCCCAAATTCTTAGAATACGCGCCGAGTAGCTGACAAAGGTCTGGCATGTGTGTTGATAATTCATTGGTATTTTCTGAAGTAGTTCCTCAACAATGCTGTTGTTAAATGTCTATTTATTAAAAAAAGATATTTACAACTACGGCTTGTAGCCCAGCTGATATGATTCACTCTAAAATTGAGTCTCAATCTTGTCTTTTTTTTTTTTTTTTTTTTTTGGGGGGGGAACAAAAATTTAGAAAATAATAAAAATGGATACAATTGAGCTGCATCCTTATCCTAGTATCTGAGTTTTGTGAAGAATTTGGGTATCAATACTCTCCCTTTGAGTTTTCTTGGTGAATTATTTTGTTCATACATCTTTACATCTTCTTGGCACATATATGGATTCTTTTGGTAATAAGTTGCATAATGAGTTTGTACTTGAGATCTATGTATGTTTTGCACCAAAATTGTGCAATTAATCATCAGCAAAACCAAGATTGCAACACCAGTTGTTTAAGCAGCCTTAAGTTTCAACACACCTTCGCTAAATCTCATGCTTTTATTTATGAATGCAGGCAGCAAAACCAAGATTGAACTTCAAAGACAGGTATTCCGAATCTTACAGAAACTCTCACCCAAAAGCTCCAGTAATTGTTCCTTGGATGTCTGGTATCGTTGATTAATGAATTTGTTCTTCTTCACATCTTGCCTCGAGTGTGGCCTGTTACAAAATGTGACCTGGGCCACGGATTCTGCCATGCTACTGTGTCATATAAACTGCTGATGTCTGCGCAAGGTTGCTGAAAATCTCACCCTTTTGACCTCTCCGCGTCATTCCTAGTTTCCATTCTGATGTTTATCCGTCCTTGTAATTTTCAGCAAGAGCCCCATGTTGATTTATTGGGCTTAAATTGAGGAATCTCATACCGCCGGCAGGTTTTTCAAACGATGTGAGCTACGAATTTTGATAGATGTAATGTATTCACTATTTCTAATTAATTAAACGGGCCACCAATCATTCTTAAGCTTGCTGCTTATCGATATCTGTATGGTTTTTGAAAGTGTGCAGCTTGTTGTGGCTGAAGATTTTAAACAATCCTTTAATGTTACGTTTGAAGTACGTGTATTCAGATGCTTGATTTGCCTTGTTTCTGCCTACATCTAAAGTGAGATGAAAATGGGAGACATGATTAGCTCAATTTTTATTTGGGAAAGTGTGTGCGCTAGCCTTCTCGAGCGGTCCTGGAGTGTGCCTCACTTTGGAGGACCATGCCCCCAGAATCTCCTAGGAAGCAAAGACCAGCTTAAACCATTTTATATTATAGAAGGTCATGTTTAAAGGCGATATGACCATCATAGTGAGTTGTGGTTAGAAAAGGTGTCTTTTGTGTGTTTGGATGCACAATCATAGTGAGTTGTGGTTACAATTATCCGTCTCAATGGCTGTAGACCCCTGTCAGTTGTTGCTCTTGGGCCTTGTTTGGATCCTTGGAAATCTCACTTAAGAATAACTGGATTGGAATGGGTGGGAACCAAATGAGCCTCTAGTTCCCTTCGAATGTTTCTGCATGGTTCATCAGCCCTTTCTGCTTTGAAGTTGGTAATTGACAACAGCATGCAATCAATTAAACTAATTGAATCCATGCCATGAAGAGTTTTCTAGGGATCCAAATGAACCTCTAGTTCTAGTAGAATGTTAATGCGTTCGTTGTCGATCCATCCAGATTCACCAGGGTCCATTGGCCCTTTCTGCCCTGAAGTTGGTAATTGACAATAGGGTGCAATTAAATAAACTGACTGGGCTGACCGTAGGCCATTAAGGGTGCATTTGGATTGTAAGGTACTTATGCCTTAAGTAACTTAACTTGGTTTCTACTTTTTTAGTAAATAAGCTTATTTGGTAAACAATGTACTTGTGGGCTACAGGGTAGAAAAGCATGTCTCCAACATCACGTATTAGTATTTATCCCACATGTTTGTCTGGTCCACCCGGGCTAACCTTAGATGTGGACTGTTCATTGTGTGGGCTCCACTTTTGATGTGGGCTGTCCATCATGCAGGGCCCAGCTTGGATGTGAGCAATTCACCATTGGGGGCCGACCTTTAATGGCACCATCGATTATGTAGGGCCCAACTTTAATATTGGCCGTCCATCATATGAGGCCCATCTTTAACATCCATTACCCATCATGTGGAGCCCACTTTTGATATGGACCATCCATCATGTGGGCCCCACCTTTGACGTGGGCTGCCCATCATGCAGGGCCCAGCTTGGATGTGGGCTGCTCATCATTAGGTTTGACCTTTGATGTGGACCGTCCATCATGTAGGGCTCACCTTGATGTGGGACATCCATTGTATCTTTGATGTGGATCATCCATCATGTGGGCCCCAAATCAATACGGGCCATCCATCATGTGTGGGTCATCCATCATGTGGGGCTCGCCTTGGATGTAGGGCATTTATCATTAAGAGCCAACCTTTAATGTGGACCGTCTATCATTTGGGGCCTATCTTGATGTGCCTCATATATCATGTGGGGCCTGCTTATGTCCACTGCCCATCATGTGGAGCCCACCTTTGATGTTGATCATCCATCATCTAGGCTCCACATTTGAACTGGGTTGTCCATTATACCGGTCCACTTTGGATATGGGCTATTTATTATTAGTGGACCATCGATTATGTGGGCCCACATTAATATGGGGTTATCCATTGTACGGGGCTCACTTTCGTGTAGACTGTCTATCATGGGGGCCCCACCTCCTTTGATGGGGATGTTCCATCTCTTGGGGCCTCCTTTAAGGACTGAGAGAGTCTCCTTTGGCATGGATTTGAGGGTGACTGAGAGAGAATAGGAATGTAAGACCTCAAAAAGTTATATATAGGGAAAAGGTACTATGCGCTCGACCTCACGAGTCCATCCCATGAGGTCGAGCTGTGTGGCCCCACCGTGATGCGTTTCGAACATCTACCCCATCAGCCAAATGCACCATTCCATCGTGGGTCTAGGTCTCAAAAATCAAGTCAATCTGTGACTTGTGTGGGCCACACCACATACAGAAGTGGGGAAGGGCCGTGCACCATTAAAACATTCATAATCAGTTTTTTGGGCCCACCGAGATGTCGTTTGCAAATCCAACCCATCCATTATGTGTGTCCCACTTGGATGAGGGTTCAAACCAAGTTTCAGCAGCATTAAAAACTCAGGTGGGCCCCACCAAGTGCTTTTATATGTTTTAACAGTGTCTTAACATGATTTTAGATGGTATGGCCCACCTGAGTTCCGTATACGGCTGATTTTTGGGTATCCCATAATTTAGAGGGGACCCATCAAATGCACGGTGTTGATGGTCGACATGCATCACGGTGGGGCCCACACAGCTCAACCTTACGGGAGCTTATCGTGAGGTCCAGCGCATAGTACCTTTTCCCCCATATATATATATATAGCTTTCAGTATTAAGTTACTTTTATCATGATGCTTATCAAACTAATTTAAGTATAAAAAGTAACTTAATGACTTAAAATAAATTAATAAGTAACTTATTTGATGGTATCCAAACAGGCCCAAACATTTGAAACATTTGAAGGGTGACATCTACTAGTGGGGTCACCTTCTCATGGTCTGTACATGAATTGGAACTTGATGGTTTGTAGTTAGAAGCCAGTGGTTAAGCTAGTTTCTTGGGCCATTACCCCGAAATTGCTCTTAGTGGTGTATCCGAATGCAATAAATTACAGGATCCTCGCTCTTAGTGGTGTATCTGATTGCAATGAAATACAGGATCCGCAACACTTTCCAGAATACAATTAAGGCCTTGTTTGGTGGACGCTTAAAAATGATTCATCTCATTTTACTTAGAAGTAATTACATATTAGAGATTTTCATCTCTAACACATATCGATTTCCAGTTAACAGTAATTATGTTTAGAGATGAAGGAGTCTAATACATTTCTACAGTTAACTAAAATGAGATGAACTAATTTTAATCATCTACCAAATAGGACCAAACAGAATTTGGTGTCAAAGGGGCTGGGCTGCATCATGTCTTAGGGCTAAGAACCTGAGTCCAGGCCCATCCAAGCCCATGTGTTAAGGAATCAGGCTCAATACCCAGACCAATATGATATATGTCTTGTTGGGCCAACCAGAAAATACGGACACATGGATTGCTCTGGCCCTACTTGTAAATCATTTGGACAGATTCAAGTAGGGTTGTGAATGTGCCAAGCTGTCTCATTGGACTTTTGGACCCGGCCCGTTAAGGTTGGTCCCGTAAGCCTGTTTAGGATTTCAAATACATTTTTGTCCTATCATGCAAGATGGGGCATATCAACGAATACCCCAAATCTTCTACAAAAGTGGGTGGCCAGGCTCGAGCTTGGGCAGTCTATAATCATCATAGGCCAGGCTCGGGCCTAGGTTTTACTTTTTCGGTCAGGGGGACAAACCTACGTCCGGCCCACGCCCAGACCTTTGACAGCCCTAGATTCAAGGTTTGCCTAACCCAATGAGTTATCAGGCCTAAAACTGATGGTCCAGATCCAACTAATGGGTCTTGAGGCACAGTCCCAGGGAGGGAAGAAAGGGGCAGTTTTGGCAATTCTTCTTTTTGTAAGTAGGTAACATGTCTCAGGCTAACGTTTGCTTAAAGTGAAAAGTGAAAACTATGTAAAACCACCAAAACTCAAATGGATATCCTCTACATTGGAAAATACCGTCGAGTTTTCGCTTTTCAAAGCGTTGAAAGACCATACTGCCCCTCTGCCCTTTCACAATCTTCAGTCCAAAGGTGAGGGCATCAATGTACAAATGGTATTTCAATTTCATACCCATCCTAACGTTGTCTTCACCCCAAAGAGTTAGAAAGCCTGATATGAAATAAGATGTGAGGCCACTATCACGTAAACGACATTTCTCTCCTTATTTTTCAACTTGATGGTGTATATTTTTCATTACATATATAAGAATGATAAACACCCATATCCACAAACACCATAGAAAAAGCCCCATCATCTTTCTTTTATCTTCTATCTTCTTCTCTTGAAGAGTTTTTGCACCAACCATGGCCTTTGTTTCTTGGGAAGAGCCTACTAAGTCTCCTTCCATCCCTTGTAAATTCTTCCTTTCTGCTTTGAAGGATGCTTTTGGTCAGTGCCATGTTTTCCCTATTGGAAGGCAGTCCCCTTTGAGTTTGGAAGATGAGAATCCCACCAGTGATATCGAAGATGATCAAGCAGTATACCTTGTCTTTCTTTCTTTTTTATTTTTTTATTTTATTTTATTTTATTTATTATTATTTATTTATTTATGTGGGTGCATGGTGATTAGGACTATCAATTTGATGGGCCATCGTGTGGATCGCTGCATCCAAGAAATTGATGTGATTAGTTCATAGCGGTCACTGATTACTGGATGTGAATAGACAATATATAGATGAGGAAAAATTGAGCAATATTTGCCTGTCCACATTAAACAGGCTGTACTCACAAAAATTAGATGGTCAGGATTCACCAACACTGTGATTCTCGAGTTATGGACCATTCCTGAGGTGGCCCACCAGATTAACAGCTTCAATTGCCATAGTCATCAGCCATGCATACCAGGCAATCATAAATAGATAGATGAGTGAACTCAGAGAGTAGTAGAAATCATGTAAAATTACATGGTATATTTGAACCTTGTAACGTACTTTATGTGGACGACCTTCATCTTGGGCTTTTTTTTTTTCCCCTTCTTTTATAGGTGATCATCTTAGCTGTTCGAAGTGGAGCAATGAAAGCAAAGCTTCGTCGTAAGGGTAGCCTGACGATGGAAAGCCTGTGTTGGGTCTTATCTCCGGCAACAGGAGAACTGTTCATAGCTCCAAAGGGTGGAAAAGATGAAGATCACGAGGAAGAGGATGAAGATGAAGCCTTCTTCTCTGTGAAGAGTTGTTTTTCTCATTCTTCAAGTGCGAGTGGAGTTGAGTGCAAGCATGTTCGAAGCCGGTCAGTGTTGGAAGAGTTCTGTTACTTGGAAGGCTGGCCTTTTGGTCTCTATCGGAAGATGATGATGCTGCCGCCTTTGCCGCTCTCTCCATCGGAGTCTTGGTCATGGTATCGAGGGAATCAGACGCTTATGATGTCTTAGTACTAAATTTTCAGTAAGAACGGGGAGAAGAGATTAGAAGGCTTATTAGCGATCGAGTGTTTTTGGGATTTTATAAAATAAATAAAATCATGATAAAGGATGTAAGCCTTTTTTAAAAAGAAAAAAAAAAAAAAACTTGCCACACAAATATATATATATATATATATATATATATATACACACACACACACACACACACACACATAAGATTCCGGGGTGTAAGAAGGTGTGCAGGTGAGATTTCCTATAGATATGTGTAAGAGAGAGACAGACTGTTGTATGTCCATTAGCTCCTATGTTTAGCTATTAATTAATGTTAATAAATGTCTGGAGAGCTTTAATGTGAGTAGGTGACATTATTTAACATGATTTTGTGAAAGGGATGCCTGCTAGGGTGGGCCCCACTATGTTCTTAATATTAAATCCACCTAACCATTAGGTGTGTCACCCCATGTTAGACCCAATGCCTTAAACGAGTCCCAACGGTGGTACGTACATGTGAACGACAAGATTGAAAATAGTGCATGAAAAAGTTCATTCTTCAAATTATTTCTCTTAATGTGGCCCACTTGAACTACAGATGGGCCTGAGTTTTCAGACTCTATACTTAAGTTTTGGTGTGGCACCTAATGGTTGGAGTGGATTTTGTATAAACATCACAGTGGATCTTACAGAAAATCAAAGGTGGACATCTCTCTTCCAACTTTTTCCCTAAGTGTGGCCCACCCGAATTACAGGTCGCTGTATTTTTTTCTTTTTAATCTGAGCCCAATATGAGATTACACATCTAATAATCAGATCTCAGATAAACATCACAGTAGGCCCCTAAAAATCAAGGGCTGCGTCCTAAAACTCCTTTGGGCGCAGATTGAACCAGGTCCCAACCTGACCAAGTTCCGTCAGGTACCGTGGGGCCCACCTTGATGTATATGTTGTATATCCCTACTGTCCACCCATTTTTCTAACTCATTTTAATTCATAGGACAAAAAATGAAGCTGATTCAATTCTCAGGAGGACCACACCATAGGCAGCAGTGGTGATTGATCATTAAAAACTTCTCGTGGGTCACATTGGATCAAGCTAATATTTCTATTTTGCCTTCATCCAGATCTGTTTGACGTTATCAACAGGTTGGATGGTAAATAAAAATTACGTTGGGCCTTATGAAGTTTTCACCGGAGGCATTCGATCACCATTGTTTCCCGTGACGTGGTTCACCTGAGATTTCAATCGATTTCAATCGGCTTCATTTTTGAGACCATGCTCTAAATTGAACTTGCAAAATGAATGGAGGACGTGGATATACAACAGATCCATCAAGGTGGGCCGTATGATCATGAACTGACCGAATTCGATCGGCCCGCCCTGCCTGAATGACACCCCTCTTTCTTAACGAGTTCTTAAGTCCAACCGGCTGGGCTATAGGTTAAGGTACAACCGGCAGTTAACTTCCAACCTCGCACATGTATATGACTACCAAATTGTCTAACAGGTTAGCCATCAGACTTATGTTTTGCTATTTTCTAAACGTTTTCTTATATGATGTGGACCACTTGTTCTATGGATAATATTGAATATTGACCATTGCATTAAGTGATCCTTGTGGTGGAGCAAACCTCTTAAAATGGTTAGATTTCACGTGCATTCAATCCTTGGAAGTTACCATATGGTTGTCTGTAGCTTGCTTTGGTCCAACCATTAATTGTACTTTACAGCTCTTTTTTTAGGGAATGAATCACTTTTCTCGGAACAGTGCCAGACGAACACCCACCCTTGACTTGTGATGGGGCTACTGGGAAGCATATGTGAGATCTACTCTAACCCTTAGATGTATAATCTTATGCTGCCCATATCTAAAAAATCAGGTTAATTGGTGATTCAAATAAGCCACGCAAATGAAATTTTTTTGGAGAGAGAGGTCCACCCTTGATTCTTACAGGACCCATTGCAATGAGTATGTGAAATCCACTCCGATAATTATATGCCATACACAAATCTATGCTTATTTTACAAAAGCAAACTCTTGCAAGATTTAAATGGGCACACAAAGGGAAATTGATTAGAGGGTAAGCTTTTACCCAGATGATGTATCCCATCATGTGATCTACCTGAACCACGGATGGGGCTTAATTTCGGGCACCGGTCTACCATGTGGTGACACTCTTGATGGTTGGGTGGACTTCATAAGAACACTATGGTGGGGCCCACCCAAGCCACTAACTCTTTTTAGGAAATAACTCATCTCCAAACATTTATTAACATTAACTTAGGATTGTTGGTTGTTAGAGCATACCTCAAGTCCAATTAGCTTAGATGCGGTAGATTTGAAAAAGGACTTCTAATTAGGTTTCAAATAAATATGAAAGGGAGAGGATGATGAGTTATTTCATGATGGATTCTTGAATTAATTGCAATTATGGTTTAAGAAGCACATGGTTCCCAATATGGAAGCAGATTGTGTCCACCCACCCGGTTCTCTTGTGGGCCAATGTGATGTATCTGTTTATCCACGCCATACATCTATTTCCTTATATCATTTTTATAAGGTATGAACCTAAAAATGAGGCAAATCCAAGGCTTAAATTGACCACACCATAGATGATTCTTGCATTTAATGTAACCCAAGCTCACTATTTGGTGTGGTCTAATTAAGCATTGGATTTGTCTCATTTTGGGGCTTATCCATTCAAATGATATGAGAAGATGGATGGATGGTGTGGATAAACAGATACATTATGATAGGCCCCATAGAATTGCTGACAAAGGAGAGAATCTCAAGTTATATATGGCTGAAAATTGGCAGACGTGGGTAGCTCGTTGAGCGGATGGAGAAACTCAGCTACAGTAATTATGGTTAGGACGCGGATTAGCTACTGACAGGTTGGTCTTGCTAATGAAGTGATGTCATCAAGTTAGGTGAGACCCACTATGATGTATGTGTTGTATCCACACTATCCATCCATATGGAGATATCAGTTTAGGGTATGATCCGAAGAATTAGTAAGATCCAAAGCTCAAATGGACCCCACCTCAGAAAACAGTGGAGAGAGTGACTCCCACCATTAAAAATCTCAAGGGCCACAAAAGTTTTCAATCAAGCTGAAATTTTTATTTTCCATTCATTCATGTCCGTCTTAACTTATGAGCAACATCATAGTGGACTTTAGAAAGGTTTCAACGGTGAGCGCCACTCTTCCCACTGTTTTCTGTGGTGGATCCACACAAGATTTGAATCTGACTCACTCTTTGTCCTGTGCCTTAAAATGATCTTTCCAAATGGATGGATGGTGTAGATATAATACATACATCATGGTGGGTCCCACAAAACTTGGTGACGTCACTTCAGTAGTAGTCTCGCTACTCAACCTGTTTTATCTAATGCGCGTCGCTATGGTACTTACTGGAAATCCTGCGAGGACAATTAGGGTTGCGTTACCTTCCCTAAGCATCCTTCCTTAGACAAAAAACAAATTCTTCACAGCTGCATGGACGGCCCATCACCTTCCAAAACTTATAGAAAAAGAAGGTAGGGAAACAAACAGCGTTTGCGCGTAGTAAAAAGGGAAGCGGATTGGCTACTCCCCCTGCCAGGATGCCACTAGCCCGGAGGGCGCTGGTCAGTGTTCTGTGGGCCCCACTATGATGTATATGTTTCATCCATGCCGTTCATCCATTTTTAAAGATCATTTAGGGCTTGATTCCCATAATGAGTGGTATATAAATCTCAGGTGGACCACACCATAGGAAAACAAAAGTGATTGGATATCCACCATTAAAATCCTCCTAAGGCCCACTGTACTGTTTATTTGACATTAATCTGTTGATTAGGTCATACAGACTTAGATGAAGGGAAAAAACAAAGATCAGCTTGATCCAAAACTTTTATAGGCTCCAAAAGTGTTTTTAATGGTCGACACTCATTCAACACTGTTTCCTGTAATGTGGTCCACTTGATATTGGAATATACCTCATTTCTTACCTCATATCCTAAAATGATCTAGAAAAATAGATGGACGGCATGGATGAAACACATCCATCATGGGGGGGCCCACAGAGCACCAACCACTAGCCATTGGATGGTGGCAGGGGAGTAGCCAATCCGTTTCCAGTAAAAAGGGGGTCTCAGTTTTAGAACCTCTGGTTCTGCCACGGATATTTAGGCATGTCCCCCGTTATGACTCGATACCAGTTGAACATCGGTTATCGGTAGTTCTCCAAGAGTATGAAAAGCTGGAGGACTTTGTACCGTCCATTCTGGTGTGGTTGGATATTGTTCAACAGCCTAAGGACTTGGAGCACATCTTTTGTTGTTTCCACTGCTTGAAGTGATTGTTACTACCCCTCCTTCAATTCGATTCACTACCATCTCCAGCCCATGCTTTCAATCGATATTGAGGCAGGCGAGTCATGATAATGAGATGCGGGTTGTGTATATTCCCTCTCTCACAGGGAGGAGCGCTGGTAGTGTGGATCCAGCAATGTGGCATGAATAACGTCCTTTTTCAACAACCCCTTCGAAGCGGATTGCGCGGTGGGAGGAGCGCTGGTAGTGTGGATCCAGCAATATGGCATGAATGACGTCCTGTTTTCAACAAACCCTTTGAAGCGGTTGCGCAGCGAGTAACTCAGTATGGTAAGCGTACGGAGTAAACTCTGTAGGGTCCACCGTTGATTTATATATTTTATCTACTCCTTCCATCCATATTAATAGATAATTTTATGGCTTGAGCCCAAAAATGAAGTATGTCCAAAGCTCAAATGAACCACACCACGGAAACAGTGTGAATTGAACATCTACCGTTGAAAAATTCTTGAGGGCTACTTAAGTTTTGGATTAATCTTATATTTGTGTTTTCCCTTCATCCATGTTTTTTGGATCTTATGAACAGGTTCGATGATAAATAAACATCACTATGGGGGCCTAATAAGGTTTCAACAGTGGAAATCATTATCCCCACTGTTTCCTGTGCTATGATCCACTCGAGCTTTGTATGTGCTTCAATTTTGGTTTGCACCTCTTAAATGAGCTGGGAAAATGGATGGACAGCGTGGATAAACCATATACATTTACGTTGGGCCCAACAGAGTTTACTCAGTATGATAAGAGCTTACTGAGTGACTGATTACACTATCCGATTTCTACACATAAGAGCACCCGGTTTTTGGTAATGGCACAACCAGAAGAGGGGTAGGGGAGATAAGGTTACACGTTGGGTAGTGCAGCTCATCTGTTTTGGGTACCCCTGGTCGGTTGGATTATGGTTACAGGAGTTTGACGCAATCCGCCAGAATGATAATCCTTACCGGGCTCTGTGGGGCAATCATGATGTAAGGGTTTTATCCACATTGTCCATCCATTTTTCTAATCATTTTAAGCTATGAACCCTAAAATAGGTAAATCTGAGGCTCAAGTGGATTGCAAAGTAGGGATTGAAGTCTCACTATTAAAAACTTCCTGGGAGCCACAAAAGTTAAGAATGAAATTAATATTTGCATTTTCCTGCATCCAAGTCTGCATGAACAGAGGAACATGTTGGATGGAAAAAAAATGTCATGGTGGACCATAGGAGGGTTTCAAAGTATGGGTCCGCTTCTTTATGTGGTGTGGTCCACTTGAGCTTTCAATCTACTCATTTTTCGGGCTCAAACCCCAAAATGATCAGGAAAAAAAAAAAAAGTATGATCGGTCTGGGTAAAACCTAGCAGACTCAACAGACCCTGCTTGGATGCATGGATTATTATCCAGGTACGAGGGAGTACACAATCTGCCACCTAGAAAGAAAAGCTGATTTTTTTTAATGATAGCACTCACTGTACTTATAACATTCCTGGACTGAAAATGTCACATATGAGGCGCATAAAGCACCCAATCTTTGTGGGCCCACCATGTTGTATACACAAATTACCTACTTCATCCATCAGATGAGAACTCTTATTTAAACTACAATGGAAAAAAATAAAATAAAATACAAAATTGCTCCCAAATCCTCTAACCGCGTGGTGTGGCCGGCCTGAATTTTGGATTTGGGTTATTTTGTAATATTCACTTCATTTTAGCAGGTTAGACTTTATTAACGAATTTAATGAAAGATACACACTAGGGTGGTCTCACAAACAAACCTATGTTTGGAATCTCATCCCTATAATTCGTGGTGGTGTGGCCTACTTGAGTTGTGGGATATTATTGATTTTTATTTTTATTTTCCAAGGGGAAGGAGATAACTAAATGGAAAGAGCCATGTTACATATATAACATGATGGGTCAAAGCGCCAGGTGTACAATAGAGATGGATGGCTCTTTTAAAGAGAGATGGATAGAGAAGATGAGAGATGAGGGAGAGCATTAGTTCTCTCTTTACAATTACTATTTGCAAAGCATAATTAAAATAAATACAAGTATATAAATGCTATTTCCAATTCATGAAATTACTCCTTTCTCCCTTATATTTATTAGTCTTGATTCAAATTAATAAAATTTAAACTGTTTGGACCGGTGTATAATCCAACTGATTGGCCCGCCTGAATTTTGAACCTGGCTGATTTTGTTCTATTCACCTCATCTTGGTGGTTACACTTGATTAACAGGCTTGATGAAAGATGCGCACCATGGTGGCCTCACAAACAAATCTATGTTTGGAATCTCATCCCTACAATTTCCGGTGGTGTGGCCCACCTGAGCTGTGGATGCCATTGAAATTTTTTTTATTTCTTAAGTCTAGAATCAAGGATAGAACCGGATGAATGGCCTGGATGTTACATATACAGTGGGTTACACAGTTTTATTGATATAGATTGAGTTAATCTATTCCTTTTGTACCATTTCAAGTCCCTCCCCATCAAGTGTCATATGCAGCCAAAGTTACAAGAAAAAAACTTCAATACTCTTGTAGATGGTACAAGTTGATAAGCAGGCACCATGAAATATAGACATGGCATAAAAGTAGCTCAAATTAAACGGTCCAATTAATGAGACTCACTTTAGATGGACAATGAACCAAAAATGCAGTAACTTGGTCATGATAGTAGATTGGTCAACATTAATTGGATGGTTAACATGATCATATTGCTAAATATTGGAACAAGTATGCATGAATCAGATGCTGAGATTTTTCAACCAAACTGTTTTTTTTGGGTAAGATGACCTGTCCAGCAGTGGGACTCACAAATCATGAAATAAATGCAAACCATAGATGAAATATGTAAGCATTTGGGATGTTATTTCCAAGTCATAAAATAGGTTATTTTTCTCTTGTATTTATTAGCATTTATTGTAATTATTTTTCTCCTGTCCATTTAGCAAGGTTGTCCCACCATGAATATGAGATGCCCCAAAAGTTAGACGATTTCAACCATATATGGCATGGAGATGCTTCACCTTAATGTGAAGTTTTTTGGATGATTGTTCATGGTTTGTTTTCTATGGTGTGCCTGATTAATTTGACTTTCGAGAGCATCCTATTTTCATGGTATGGCAATTTTGCTGAACAGACAAAATGTCATACAAACACCATAGTAAGGCCCACACGCCAACATGTGGTTTTTGTCTATTTACGGCTAGTTGGCATTACTTGATCTACTCAACGGAGGAAAAATCTCAAACGTTGAAAAGCTGTAACAAGACATATGGGTGACATTGCATGTGTTAGTTGAAGCTTACTAACTTGGTACACCTTTTCTTTATCTTGTACAGAGCAAGACTGACCATCCAATTGTGCGCCCAATATTATCCATCGAATTCACCTGTTGAATTTGGGCAGCTGGCCATTCTCCTTTCAACCGTTTACTTGATGGTTATGATTATGCTGGGATCATCCACTCAGAAGTTTTTTTTGGCTTGTTGGAGTGTGTCTGTGGTGGTGCGTGGGGGATCTTGGAACCTAGGCCGGGTGCTTTGGATAGGTAACTCCCATTATTCGTTTTGTCATGTGGGTTCGATTTAGTATTTACTGTTGGGGTCCCTCCTCATGTGGAAGTGGGACCCACATCTATAGTCTTAAGTAGCTTTTTCGTTTTACACATGTGTGGAGTATTTTGGTCCATTCACTATTCAAAGCTAAAATGAGAAAAAAAAAATGTTTTTTTTGCTTAAAGTGAGTTTTAGCAACAAAAATGTTTTTTTTTTTCCTCCCGAGGAGGACAAAAGGAGAGAGAAGAAGAGAAGTTATTTGTAGAAGAGGAAGGCTAAGAGTTATTACCGTCAAAATCTTTGCATCTGGGTTCATGAGGGTCCATATACAACGTTGGTTTTATTTTATTGTCTTCTTCAAGGATTGTGTTGGGAGTTTTTACAATCATTACTTGATGAGAAAATAATTTATTTCGTATTATTTATAATCTACCTTTAAGTGATATGGTTGGGATATTCAAGAGAAGTATTTTGATGATTGTACATCTATTATTTTTATTATTATGGATTTGTGCCGGGTTAGATTCCATGATTTTTTTTCTTTTATATCAGAAGATTTTCCGGATAAAAAAAATCTTAATATCTCTTATATCTATATATTTAGTGTATTGCTTGTTTGAATTAAAAATGATTAACATCTATTAATCTTTCTATATTGTTAATCTCATTAATTTATACATATGCAAAAAGTATATAGTTTACCAATATCTACATCCTAATCTATTGGTACGTTGATAGATGTCTTAAATAAGTAAATTCAACAGTATATCGATGATAGGCTTCGATGCCATTGAAGTCGGCTCTAGGCCATTGAGATTTTTTGAAATAAATTGAATTGGTTGCTAGACACTTTAGGTGCCCTTTTCGATGCTATCGAAGGTCGTTCGATGTTATCGAAAGTTGCGCGATGCTATTAAAGGTCTGCTCGATGTCATTGGTAAAATTCAAATTTTCATATTTAGACACTGCAATGTTTTGGTGTTATTTTGATGATATCAAAGTGGGTTCAATGACATTGAATGTCTAATTCGATGCCATCGAAGTCTCATCAAATGTGTCACCAAGCATAATGCAGAATTACACAGATTTGTGAATTTGTGAGATTTGTTTTCAATTTTGATTGAGATTCTTCTAAAAGCTATATATTTGAGTGTAACTAGAATTGAGAGGTACTTAAGGCTTTTTAATTTGTTTTTAGGGTTTCAAAGGCAGGAAAGAGTGATTCAAGGCTTGTTTGAATTGTTTATTCTCTCTATCTTTGATAGTTTTATATTTTCATAATGTTTATGTCGCTCTGTGCTATAATTTTTTTTCACAAGAATTTTTCCATGTTAAAATTATTATACTTGCTTGATGCGATTGGATTACTACTTAATTCATTGTGTTGTGCTTCCACGGTCCCCAACATGGTATGTTGTGACTATTGATGGATGATTCCCAAAAATTCCCTGAACAGTACAATCATAGCCTTTCTACTCATATCCAACAAATAGACAACTAAAAATAGAAATAACGCAACTGTTCATATTCAACTGAAGCACAAATCCCAAGAATTGTAGCATAGATTTTCGGTGCATTGGTCCCTGCACGCTTGGATGCAACAGACCAGTGTCTTGAAATCAGGACCGGTGAACCATGGGCTCGACTAGTAAGTAATAAGAAGTGAAAGCGTGAGTACAATTCCCTTTGCTTGTTTAAGAATATCCAACCATTCCCCTTTTGGGATCAAGAAATCAGAATCCTGTGGTGCAGGCTTAAAAAATCAGGTTGATCTGATCATCTGACAGCCCATATGTGTGATGGAATGCAGACCCTTGATCAATTTCTCTCAAACCGTCCATATCACATATATCGTGTCACCACTTGATAAGCAGATCCTTTTAATTTTGTGGGGAGGCATCTACTTGCACGGACCCGTCTGATTAGACGTTTGGATCTGGTACAGGTGAGCTACACGTGTCCAGCTACTTTTCCCACACGGCAGACCGGCCGGCTCCGGGTCCATGTTTGAACTTTGTGTTTTGAAAAAAGTCAGGAAGTTATTTTCAAGAAAAAAATGTTTGATACTCTGGCAAGCTGTGCTGGTGATACACAAGCACTTTGAAATTATACACGGGCCATGGGTCTAGCTGAAATTAGACTATGCAAATTGTAGATCCTGATTTAAATGGTTTATAAAACTAATTATACAGATGAGTTTGTTGATATTAAATGGCTGATAGAGATGAAAAATAATCAACAGTTCCAATTGGACACAAAAAATTTCATATATCAGATATTGCAATCATCCAATCAGTATCATTTTAGGTCCATAACCTATTTACGGTGCCTACCATGATTTGAACGGTTTAATTTGAGTTAATATATGGCATGTGTTCACATACAATCGCCTGCATATCATCCATCTCACTGCCGGAGTATCAAATAACTGGTCTTTGTTTATTAGCACCCACCTCAACATTGATTTTGAAAGGTTAATTTTATATCATATTAGCAGCGTAGAGTCGTGTGTTAGTTCTCCATAGTTTAAAAAATTGAGACCTTCAACCATACACATGCAATAGTTGTACGGCAATCTAGACTGTGCATAACTTTCGATGGAGTGTAACGGTAAATTGACGGAGAAGCTAATATTAGCCATCTGATTTTTTTAATTTTTAATTTTTGTGAATTTGGACCACTCGCTATATTACTTTTAACCATACATTTGATAACCATCAATTATATGGTTTTCTGTCACTTGATCATTTTAATTTTAGAGGGACACTTCACCCAAAATGGGACCCACAGTTTGGATGGTCTGGATATCTGTACATCGGTGCCACAAGTGAGGACGATGAGTCACCATAATTTATTAAATTGTGCAAAACCAACATAGGACGGATCACCACCATTTTCTAGTACGCAGATTGCGTACTGAAGAAACTCTGTGGGGTCCACCGTGAAGTATGTATATTATCTACGCCGTTCATCCATTTTTTCCTGTTCATTTTATGGCATAGACCATGATCGAAGCATATCCAAAGCTAAATTAGACCACACCATAGGAAACAGTGGGAATTGAAAACTTACCGTTGAAAACTTCTTGTGGGCCACAGAAGTTTTGGATAAATATTATATTTATTTTTTCTCTTCATCTATCTCTCTATGACCTTATGAACAGTTTGGATGACTAATAAACATCACTGTGGGCCTTACTAAGTTTTCAATGATACATCGTCATCATTCCCATTCTTTCCAATAGTTGTATTCTACTATAGCTTTGGATATACTTCAATTTTATTTTCATATACTAAAGTAATCTACTAAAATGGATGAACGGCATGGATAAGATATAAACATAACAGTAGGCCCCGCAGACTATACTGAATGCACTATAGTACCCAATCCACGTCCCATTTTCAAAATTATCACACGCTAGACAAAGGCACTCGTCTCTTCTGTATACTCCTTATATCAAAGTATCAATAGAAAACGGCCAATCACAACCACATATCAAAATCAACACTCACTAACATCCAAACAAGCACACCTATTCCTCTTCTTTCTCATCTTCCTTTAAAGACCCTTTCCTCATCACCCCTTCATTTTCATAGATATAATGGCTTCAACTGATGAAATTGCACTTGATATCCCAAATTTCATGCGCGTGTACAAAGATGGCCGCATAGAGCGTCTAACCGGCACCGACGTCGTTCCCCCATCTCTCGATCCAACGACCGGCGTCTCGTCCAAAGACATAGACATCATTCCAGAATTAGGTGTGTCGGTCCGACTCTATCTTCCCAAACTCACTGCGACAAGTACAAAACTTCCAGTTCTCGTTTACTACCACGGCGGGGGCTTTATAATCGAGACTCCCTTCTCGCCTACATACCACAATTATCTCAATTCATTAGTCGCCGAGGCTAACGTCATCGCCGTGTCGGTTCACTACAGAAGAGCTCCTGAGCATTTTCTCCCTGCAGCCTACGATGACTCATGGGCCGCGCTCCAGTGGACCGTCTCTCATGCCGATGGCGGTCCGGAAGCCTGGCTTAGAGACCATGGTGACTTCACACGAGTTTTTGTTGCGGGTGATAGCGCTGGTGGTAACATCGTCCATGATATGGTGATGCGTGCTGGGAGTAGTGAATTGGGCCATGGTGTGAAGATCTACGGTGCGATTTTGATTCATCCCTTTTTCTGGGGAGAAGAGGCGATTGGAAATGAGATGAAGAATCCAGCTGCGAAGGGTATAATAGATGCGATATGGAAGTATGTGTATCCTTCTACGGTGAGCCTTGATGATCCACTTATCAATCCGATCTCTGGCATGGCACCGAGCCTTTCGAGGTTAGGTTGTGGACGAGTGATTGTTTGTGTGGCGGAGAAGGATTCTTTGAAGGACAGAGGATGGGTTTATTATCATACGTTGGCTTCGAGTGGATGGGAAGGGACGGTGGAGATTTTAGAGACGGAAGGAGAGGATCATGTGTTTCATATGTTCAACCCTGGAAGTGAGAAAGCTGGGGAGATGCTGAAGCGTTTGGCTGCATTTCTCAATCGCTGATGGTCCTGTTTTGCTGTATCGTTCTTGTTGTTTTTCTATCTTTTGTCATAGACGTTGATGTTGTTAGCTCTAAGGAGAAAGTGTTTTGGGGAAAACGAATACATTTCTGGTGAGTTTGGATGCCATATGGAAGAGGATTGCGGATTGTAAGTCTCGTATAGTTAACTTTAAATAAATCGTATTTTACTCAGCAATGGCAATGAGTGTCCGACCTTCAAATTGCAATTGGGTTACTTTCAAGGCTGTAATGGGCCCGTCCGGGCTTTTGACGATAACCAAACAGGACTCACCCTTATTAATGATTGTTATCCGTAATGCATTATAATCTCATTTGCACAGTGTCTGACCTTTCAAATGCTTGATATTCCAACCCAAGTTTCTCTGAAGAAGGCTAGGCCCGATCCATTGAAAGGCCTGAATGACGCAGGGATGAACTATGATGAAGCTTATCTGGACTTCTCACACCGACTTCTCCAATCCACGAGGAAAAAATTAAGAAAAATGAAAATAAATTGTATAAAATTCGTAATTTAATTAATAAATGAAATAAACTATAGTAAGCGATGGGAGAAATTTCAGAATCAACCACAACTAAAAGTCCTAGAATTCGCGACTTACTATTTATAGAAGTCGTGGTCTCTGCTAGTGTTCAAGGTTTTTGGCCAAAATAGTAAGTGTCCTATTTGACTTCACTAGAATCAACCACAACTAAAACTCCTGGAATTCGTGACTTACTATTTATAGACATCGTGGTGTCTACAAGTGTTCAAGGTTTTCAGCCAAAATAGTAAGTGTCCTATTTGACTCCACCATGATATTCTCCTAATTATTCTAAGCACTTTTCACCTTGGGCGCAACTCCTAAAGCCCAACGGATGAAGAGTTATAATCAAACTAAAACTTACTATTTATAGTAAAAATGTAATTAAAATAGGAAAATGACCATCGATCTGATGGTATTTTACAAATTTGGCTTGTACAACCCGACATAGCGAGTTCAGGTAGCTAAAGTAGCTCGTTCTACCCCAAAATCTTATATTTTATGTCCGATAACTCGTTCTGAAATGCGAGATACACCCGATTTAAGGTTTGACAGTCCGAATCACTTCTGTCATTGACCGGATGTTTTTTGATCTATCTTGGCCATGAAATTGTCTACAACCCGCTCTACATCACTGACACTTGGTTTCAAGTTCCATTCAATGAAACGTGTCAATCTAGTTCATGATGAAATATATATTTACTTATATATGGATATAAGGTTGGGCCTAAAAGTGGTTTCTTTAACACCCGAGTTATTAAAAGTCAGGTCTAAAGAAACGGATGCTTAGAAACCTACATTCAAACTATGCTAACTTGATGAGTGAGCTAATGTGTTAATACAACAAAAGTAGAACCTACCATGTGATTTGAAAGAGAACTGTTCTTCCATGCTTACGTGATGAGTGAGCTCATGTGTTAATACAACAAAGACAGAATCATGTGATTTGAATATGATTTGAAAGAGAATAATTTTTTCCCCACATATATACAATAGAGTACCTAAATAATCACTTTCAAAAAATCTGGATTGTCAATGTGATAGTCAATTGGAGTCACCACTAGCCATTTACCTCAAAAATCTCGCAGTCAGGTAGAACCTGCAGAATATGTAAAGCTAGAGAATACGAAGACTCTCTTGTTTTAAATTGACTCTTAATCTGTAATTTTAGAGATTCTGAGTAAGGGACCCCGATTACAAAGAGGGAAGGTGTTAGACACCCTCTCTACCTGTACAGGTGTACAGTCTTTACTTTGTGTGGTCAAGTAGTCTTAAAGGATAAGATGATGAGATTGAAATAGGACTAGGCAAACTCGGATTTCTAATACGATAAGATCCGGAATTCCAGCAGGCCACAGAGCATACGTCCAAAGAATGTCTAAAGAAGGCTTTTGAAACAAATGTGGTGATGCTAAAATATCATTAAAAGGGACTAGGCTTCCATGAGTTTTTGGTGTGACAGGATCCGGTGTTCGACAAGTCACAGAGCATACATTCAATTGCAACTTAGAGAAGCATAGGGGTTGATGATGGAAAAATCTTTGCCTTGCACTTGAAGTAGCTATGATGTAGGATGCACTATGGTCAGAGGTGGTTAACTCGGATGAAACTGTAAGAATTGAGGATGGCTTGGAGGAGGCTAGGGAAGGTTAAAGGATGGGACTTGAGAACTCAAATGCTCTCTCTTACTCTCACTCACTTGCTCTTTCTCTCACTCTTAGTGAATTGATGGTTGATTGTCGTTGAGAAATGAAAAGAGGTAAAGGCTATTTATGACCTTGTGGGATGTCATTTTGGTAATTCTAGGGACCTTGGAGGGTGAATGGTGATGTGGCAGCTTATGATTGGTTAAGAGAAGGGTAACGCCACATGACATTCCCTTATAGGCTCTCGAGCTTGGTAGGATGGTAAATAAGGTAAGTTTTGAGGCTAATTGTATGAGAGAGTTAACTTTAGGAGAGAAGAATAGCGGCGTGCTCAGAGGGCACATTTGTCGAGAAAGGGTGATAATCGGATTACCGCCAGCAATAGTCAGACTACTCCTCAGGTACAATTGCTCCCGTGGTTTGACCGATGGGCCTATTTTGAGCCCTGAGAGCGGCCCGAAGCCCCTTTTTTGATATTTTGCTTAAAATGGGTCAAAATTGGCTCAGAAATGGATGAAAATAGCTAGAGAAATGGATCGATTGTGGGCATGCTCTGGCTTGGATGATGGCCCGAGTTAAGTTAGGGTTTATGGTAATGTAATGACTCAGGTTTGGTTAGGGTTTGGATTGAGTTTGAAAAATGGCTGCGGTTTTGGGTAGGGTGTGAGGTTTAAGTTCAGTTCTTAGGGATCATCCATACCTTATCAAGTTGCTAGCCTGAGCGGAGTGTTTACAGTCATCAAGCGTAACGTGGAATTACACAAATTTGCAAATTTATGTGATTTATTTTTTATTTTGATTAGAATTCCTCCAAAAACTACATATTTGGGTATAATCAGGATTGAGGGGTATTTAAGGCTTTATAATTCGTACCTAGGGTTTCAAAGGGTTGTAAGAGAGATTTGCGGCTTGTTCAAATCAGGTATTCACTCTACCTCTTGTAATTTTATGCTTTCATAATATTTACTGTCATTTTGTTCTATGTTTTTTTTTCGCAAAGATTTTTCTACATTAAAATTGTTGTACTTGCTTGGTGCAATTTGATTACTCCAGTTGATTCATCTTCATATGCTTCTGCAGTCCCCTAGCATGGTATGCTGCCAATGACTGTGGATGGATGATTCCCAAAAAAATCCCAGAACCGTAGAAGCCTAACCTTTCTACTCATATACAACAAATAGATAATTAGAAATAGAAATAACGCAACTGCTCATATTCAACTGAAACAGAAATCCCAGGAATTGTAGCATAGATTTTCGGTGCATTGGTCCCTGCACACTTGGATGCAACATACCAGTGTCCAGATTTGCTTGTTTAAGCATCTCCAGCCATTCCCCTTTTGAGATCTAGAATTCAAGGAATCAGAATCCCGTGGTGCAGACTTAAAAAATCAGGTTGTTCTGATCATCTGACAGCCCGTATGTGTGATGGAATGCAGACCATTGATCAATTTCTCTCAAACCGTCCATATCACATATATCGTGTCACCACTTGATAAGCAGATCCTTTTAATTTTGAGGGGAGGCATCTGCTTGCACGGACCCGTCTGATCAGACGTTTGGATCTGGTACAGGTGAGCTACACGTGTCCAGCTACCTTTCCCACACGGCAGACCGGCCGGGTCCGGGGTCCATGTTTGAACTTTGTGTTTTGAACATGAAAGTCAGGGAGTTATTTTCAAGAAATAAATGTTTGATACTCTGACAAAGTGTGTTGGTGATACACAAGCACTTTGAAATTATACACGTGCCATGGGTCTAGCTGAAATTAAACTATGCAAATTGTAGATCCTGATTTAAATGGTTTATAAAACTAATTATACAGATGAGTTTGTCGATATTAAATGGCTGATAGAGATGAAAAATAATCAACAGTTCCAATTGGACACAAAAAATTTCATATATCAGATATTGCAATCATCCAATCAGTATCATTTTAGGTCCATAACCTATTTACGGTGCCTACCATGATTTGAACGGTTTAATTTGAGTTAATATATGGCATGTGTTCACATACAATCGCCTGCATATCATCCATCTCACTGCCGGAGTAGCAAATAACTGGTCTTTGTTTATTAGCACCCACCTCAACATTGATTTTGAAAGGTTAATTTTATATTATATTAGCAGCGTAGAGTCGTGTGTTAGTTCTCCATAGTTTAAAAAATTGAGACCTTCAACCATACACGTGCAATAGTTGTACGGCAATCTAGACTGTGCGTAACTTTCGATGATGGAGTGTAACGGTAAATCGACGGAGAAGCTAATATTAGCCATCTGATTTTTTTAATTTTTATTTTTTGTGAATTTGGACCACTCGCTATATTACTTTTAACCATACATTTGATAACCATTAATTATATGGTTTTCTGTCACTTGATCATTTTGATTTTAGAGGGACACTTCACCCAAAATGGGATCCACAGTTTGGATGGTCTGGATATCTGTACATTGGTGCCACATGTGAGGATGATGAGTCACCATAATTTATTAAATTGTGCAAAACCAACATAGGACGAATCACAACCATTTTCTAGTACGCAGATTCCGTACTGAGAAAGCGAACTGAAGAAACTCTGTGGGGTCCACCGTGAAGTATATATATTATCCACGCCGTTCATCCATTTTTCCCTTATAATTTTATGGCAGAAGACCATAATTGAAGCATATCCAAAGCGAAATTAGACCACACCATAGGAAACAGTGGGAATTGAAAACCTACCGTTGAAAACTTCTTGTGGGCCACAGAAGTTTTGGATAAATATTACATTTATTTTTTCTCTTCATCTATCTCTCTATGACCTTATGAACAGTTTGGATGACTAATAAACATCACTGTGGGCCCTACTAAGTTTTCAATGATAAATAGTCATTATTCCATTCTTTCCTACGGTGTATTCTACTATAGCTTTGGATATACTTCAATTTTATTTTCATACAATAAAATGATCTGCTAAAATGGATGAACGGCATGGATAAAATAAAAACATAAAAGTAGGCCCCACAGAGTATACTGAATACACTATAGTACCCAATCCACGTCCCATGTTCAAAATTATTACACGCTGGACCAAAGCACTCGTCTCTGCTGCATACTCCTTTCACCAAAGTATCAATAGAAAACGGCCAATCACAACCACATATCAAAATCAACACTCACTAACAGCTAAACAAGCACACCTCTTCCTCTTCTTTTTCATCTTCCTTTAAAGACCCTTTCTTCATCACCCCTTCATTTGCATAGATACAATGGCTTCAACTGATGAAATTGCACTTGATATCCCAAATTTCATGCGAGTGTACAAAGATGGCCGCATAGAGCGTCTAACCGGCACCGACGTCGTTCCCCCATCTCTCGATCCAACGACCGGCGTCTCGTCCAAAGACATAGACATCATTCCAGAATTAGGTGTGTCGGTCCGACTCTATCTTCCCAAACTCACCGCGACAAGTACAAAACTTCCAGTTCTCGTGTACTACCACGGCGGGGGCTTTGTAATCGAGAGTCCCTTCTCGCCTACATACCACAATTATCTCAATTCGTTAGTCGCCGAGGCTAACGTCATCGCCGTGTCGGTTCACTACAGAAGAGCTCCTGAGCATTTTCTCCCTGCAGCCTACGATGACTCATGGGCCGCGCTCCAGTGGACCGTCTCTCATGCCGATGGCGGTCCGGAAGCCTGGCTCAGAGACCATGGTGACTTCACACGGGTTTTTGTTGCTGGTGATAGCGCTGGTGGTAACATCGTCCATGATATGGTGATGCGTGCTGGGAGCTGTGAATTGGGCCATGGCGTGAAGATCTACGGTGCGATTTTGATTCATCCGTTTTTCTGGGGAGAAGAGGCGATTGGAAATGAGATGAAGAATCCAGCTGCGAAGGGTATAATAGATGCGATATGGAAGTATGTGTGTCCTTCTACGGTGGGCCTTGATGATCCACTTATCAATCCAATCTCTGGCATGGCACCGAGCCTTTCGAGGTTAGGTTGCGGACGAGTGATTGTTTGTGTGGCGGAGAAGGATTCTTTGAAGGACAGAGGATGGGTTTATTATCATACGTTGGCTTCGAGTGGATGGGAAGGGACGGTGGAGATTTTAGAGACGGAAGGAGAGGATCATGTGTTTCATATGTTCAACCCTGGAAGTGAGAAAGCTGTGGAGATGCTGAAGCGTTTGGCTGCATTTCTCAATCGCTGATGGTTCTGTTTTGTTGTATCGTTCTTGTTATTTTTCTATCTTTTGGACGTTGATGTTGTTAGCTCTAAGGAGAAAGTGTTTTTGGGGAAAACGAATACATTTCTGGTGAGTCTGGATGCCGTATGGAAGAGGATTGCGGATTGTAAGTCTCGTATAGTTAACTTTAAATAAATCGTATTTTACTCAGCAATGGCAATGAGTGTCCGACCTTCAAATTGCAGTTGGGTTACTTTCAAGGTTGTTAACGATTGTTATCCGTAATGCATTATAATCTCATTTGCACAGTGTCTAAACCTTTCAAATGCTTGAAATTCCAACCCAAGCTTCTCTGAAGAAGGCTAGGCCCGATCCATTGAAAGGCCTGACTGATGCAGGGATGAACCACGATGGAGCTTTTCTCGACTCCTCACATAGACTTTGGAATCCACAAGGAAATTAAGAAAAATAGAAATATATTGGATAAAATTCGTAATTTAATTGGCGAATGAAATAAACAATACTAAGCTATCGGAGAAATTTCATAATCAACCACAACTAAAACTCCTAGAATTCGCGACTTACTATTTATAAACGATCGTGCTGTCTACTAGTGTTCAAGGTTTTCCGTCAAAAATATGAAGTGTCCTATTTGACTTCACCATGATGTTCTCCTAATTATTCTAAGCACTTTTCACCTTGAGCGCAACTCCTAAAGCCCAATGGATGAAGAGTTATAATCAAACTAAAACTTACCATTTATAGTAAAAATGTAATTAAAATAGGAAAATGACTATTGATCAGATGGTATTTTACAAATCTGGCTTGCACAACTCGACATAGCAAGGTTAGGTAGTTTTTTTTTTTTAATTTACACGCACACAGACCCCCACATATTCACACGCAGTGCAATTTCACCACCCATGGATACTCGAACCCTTGACCGAGTGTTGAAACTCTTGAGAGTCTACCACCCGAGCAAGAGTAGGGATCTTAAAGTAGCTTGTTCTACCTTAAAATCTTATATTTTACGTCCGATTATTCATTCCAAAATGCGAGATACACCCGATTTAAGGTCTGACAGTCCAAATCACTTCTGTCATCAACTGGGCCTTTTCTAATCCATCTTGGCCATGAAACTGTCCGCGACCTACTCTACATCACTAGCACTTGGTTTCTATCTCCATTCAATGAAACCCGTCAATCTAGCTCATGATGAAATATATGTTTACTTATATATGGATATAAGGTTGGGCCTAGAAGTGGTTTCTTTAACACCTGAGTTATTGAAAGTCAGGTACCGAAGAAGCAGATGCTCAGAAATCTACATTCAAACTGTGTTAACTTGATGAGTGACCTAACATGTTAATACCACAAAGGTAGAACCTACCATGTGATTTGAAAGAGAACTGTTCTTCCGTGCTTACGTGATGAGTGAGCTCATGTATTAATATAGCAAAGATAGAATCATGTGATTTGAACATGATTTGAAAGAGAATTGTTTTTTTCCCACATATATACTAAAGTAGAGTACCAAAATAATCACTTAGAAAGAAATTCTTTTTCTTTTTCCACAGCTGACACCTTCGAGGGAATTTATTGGAATAAAATGTTCTATATTTAGACTTTCTTTTATCACTCTATTTTTAATTTTTTTTTTCTACCATTATATTTTGGCATTCTTTTGTGCCTTTTGATTATTATCTCGCAAATCTTTGTGCTTTCTGGTTATTTTCTTCCGTAGAAACTTGCACCTTAGAAAAATGGATACTAAACTTGTTTAAGAAGAAAATGAGAGAAAAAATATTGAATTTAGAAAATATACAGTTTCTTTTTTTCTCTTTAAAAAATGTTTGTGAGCTAAACTTCGGACCTAATTTAAAAAGTTCAAATTGTGTCCAAATGAAGTAGTTGTAGTTTAATTTGAAAGCTTGTTAAATTATCTTTCTAAGAAACTAAAGATCACTCAAAGTCAACTTGTAGCCAGAGAGTTATGACTGTCTTAATCACGTGATGTTGGAAATGAACGCGAATGTGATTATGAACTTTAAGCCAACCACATCAGAAAATATAATTCTAAGCTTATTTGAGGAGAAAATGTAGAAAAAATATTATAAAAATTTCACTTTTAGAAGGTAAATTTTTTTTCAGAAAATATTTACAAGCTAAATTTTGAGCATATTTTTTAAAGGTCAAATTGTGTCCAAATGAGAGAGTTTTAATTTTATTTGAAAGCTTGTAAAATTATTTTTCTCAAAAGCCCAAGATCGCCTTGATTCAACCTACAATGAGAGAGTACTTATGACCATTCACAAGATCACGTGATGTTAAAAATAAATGCAAACACCATTATGAACGTTAGGCTAATCAGTTTTGAAATGTCAAATTGTATTAATATGAGATGATTTTAGTCGTATTTGAAAGTTTATTGAATTATTTTTTATAACGAATCCAAACTTGCCTCCATTTAACCTATTATGAGGAAGTTATTGTTGTTTATGTCGGATCGCATGATGTTGGATTGATCATGAACATGTGCTTATTTTTCTTGTTGTTTTTCTTTCTTCTATCACAGATGATGGATGTTGTTAGCTCTAAGGGTGTGTTTGGTCTGTGGAGTTGAATGTTATTGAATTGTATTAGATGGGATTAACATCATTATTGCACTTGCATGTCTGGAAATAGCATGATATTGTAGCCATTCAATCCCATGTTTGGGATATAGTTTTTGCTACGAGAAAACACCGGATTAAGCAAAATCATGTATGGTGGACCATGGAATTGTAATCAAGGGACCAAATTCACAACGGATGTCATTCACTTGTACACATATATAACTAGAATGTCACGTGTAAACGGTGTATATAGATGGATGAGATGGATAAATGCATGCATTAATGTGAGGTCCACATGTGTAGGGATTTCAAAATCCACGGAAATCCTGCATGGAACTACATGCAATTTCATGAGACAAAATGCAATTCCATCCCACCTAATCCTAACATTTCCCATTCTCTCCCAACGTTGGATGGAATTGCATGCACGGGACTAAATGCAATTCTCTCGAACATAATCCCATCTAATACCCTACGCCAAACGCCACCTAAGGAGAAGGTATTTTGAGGAAAAGAATACATCTATGGTGAGTTTGGATGCCATATGGAATAGGATGGAATTGTTTGAAATCAATCATTATGGATGGTCAAAGATTGCTGTTGATTTCAAAATTTTCATTCCATACTATTTCATGTTTGGAGCGTAGAACATCTCCCATGCATATTACGGATGAATAAGATACCATGTTTGGGTAGCAGAATGGAAACCCACTTGCTCCGGTGGAATAAGCGTGGAGGAGATACTCTCAGTTGTGACAGACACACTTCTGTGTGTTTTTATATCACATAGTTACATGGCCCTAACAATGATGTATGCATTATATTCATGCCGTCTATACATTTCACCGTATCATCTTTAAGTATGGGCAAAAATTAAGACATATCTAAATTTTAAGTGGACCACAACATATTAAATAATGGAGATTGCATATATACTCTAGAAAACTTTACTAGGGTTACAAAAGTTGTGGATCAAAGTTACATGGGCACTAAAATGGTGTTCATCCACTTGTCAGGATCATTTTAGATCAAAAGCTCAAAAATAAATTATATCTAAAGCTCAACCAAACCTCACCACAAATGGCAGTTGGATAATGATTCTCACCGTTAAAATATTGGTAGGGCCAGCCATAACATTTATTTTCAATCCAATCTCTTCTTAAGGTCACAAAGATCAAGACGAAAAGGAAAAACAAACTCGCATTTATTCATATCTTATGTGGCCCCAAAAGGGTTTCAATGGTAGACGTTCAATCTCCAACTGTTTTTTTCACCGTGGTCCGCTTGATTCTTAGAAATGTCTTATTCTTCGGTTCAAGCCTTAGGACGATCTGGCCAGATGGATGGACAGTTTGAACAAAACAAATAACTCATGATGGGACCTATAGACCTGGTGTGTGGTACACTAGCCTATACGTTTCTCGTCTACATTATAGTGTCCAAGGTCTGTCATATCCATTGAAAACGCACGCGATTTGAGATGCCTGTGAGATGCCTGCCTTCGCCGGATGAGGCAGGATCATATATGTGGATGTCATTTTTTAATATGATAATACTGGTGTCAGGCCAAACCGTATTCAAGAAGGGACAGTTCAAGAAAATTTCAGCCGTCCTTGTTCAATGTATTTCCGTGGTGCACTAGACGGTCAGAATATCTCGAGCAGGGTGCCGGTCAAGCATCATATCCAATATAAAAATTGGCCATGAGGAAAAATCTTATTCTCACAACAATGTCAAAACCACTCCAACCATTAACTTTTTGGATCCACAATAGCAACAAATCAGTCAGTGTATAGCACCTTAGGGCCCGTTTGGCCGGTGGGAATGGAAGGGATTGGATGGTATTGGAAGGGATTGGAAGTTAAATTCGGGATGCTTGGCGTGCCAAACAGAGACGGTGATCTGATCCCAGTCCCATGGATCTTAAGACAATCCGCTGACAACACCAGCATTACCTTTAAATCCCATCCAATCCACCATAATCCGTTCAAATTTGCCTGACTTGTTTGGTTTGAGGGATTGGAAGGGATGGAAAGATTTAATCCCAGGATTAGTTGGGCGTGCCAAACAGACTGGATATAGCAATGCCATCCACCCTACTACCATTCAATCCCTTCCAATCCAGCCAGCCAAACGGGCCCTTATAGTTTTCTTCTTCATGTTCATCCGTTTTGTTTATGTTGCCAAAAATTGAACAGTATCAAAAGCTCAAGTGAGCCTTACCAAAGGAAAATGTAGTGAGGAAATTTTTTACCGTTAGAAACTTTCTTAGGATCAATAGTGATGTTTAGATGTCATCCATACCATTGATAACTACGTTCCTATTGGGATAACCGAAAGCAAAAATATTAGCATAAATCAAAACTTCTTTAGCCCCATGAATATTTCAACCGTGGACATTTAATTATCTCATTTTCGGCTTACTTGAGCTTTGGATGCTACCGTTCGTTTTTTATAACATGTATTAAAAATGAACTCACAAAATGGATTGACTGAGAGGATTTTTCACAAACATGACAGTGGGCCTCACCGGAGTTCCCAGCGCAGGATCTTCCTGCAAAAGGCTATCGCAGGAAATCCACGTCCGTGCTGTGAGAAGATGCCGTGATGATTAAGCATGGGCTACTTTTGTCGATCACTGATGGTACTGCCATTCTCTTTCATTGACTTTGGACACTGTTCGCTTTGGGTAAAATAATACTTGGTAGGCGTGGACGTCATATGGAGTAAAATTGTAACATGTGCTTAGCAATTCCACACGACTGTTGATTTTAAGCACAAGTGATCACGTGTTTTGTATGTTTACTTATGAATTTGGTTGAAATTCATAAGTAAACATGCAATGAAAATTCAAGCAAATAAACATCATCGTGCACCATTGGAAGTTTTTAATGGTAGCACTACTATTTCACATGGTGTGGCGTGCTTGTGATTTGAATCTCTTTAAATTTGGATCATACCCTAAAATAAGCTGTAAAAACAGATGAACACCGTGGATATGCAACATATATATCAAAATGGGCCTCACATTCAGGGAAACACCCAAAGTATTACCCAAAAAGCTCGGACCGGATCGGATGCAAGCCACTTATGAAGTGATCGCAGGTCACATTGTATTAAAGAAATGTACAATTTAAAAAAATCTGTCCAGACGTCTAAAATGAATGTGGGCTCTCGCCATTTTGTCTTTAAATATTTCATTCCATTTATACACGCATCTGATAATCAGGTCATTCTTAGGAAGCTGTGAAAGTATGTGTCAATCTTGTATAGTTACTGATTGTATATATATCTTGTACAGTTATTATTTCTTTGTTTGTTAGTCTATATTGATGTTAATGGCTGTAATTAAGCCTTGTAATTAGCCTAAAGTTTCTATATAAACAGAGAAACCTCACAATGAGGACATTCAATTCAAAATACTTTCATGGTATCAGAGTCTTCTATTACCTATTATGAGATTTCTGGGTTGGGTTGGGACTAATCTGTTGGTCTTCTTGGTTGTCGATACCTTCAAAGGAAGGTGTAGATAATTCTGGTGGGTTATAAACTATTGTTTGGCAACCCATATAGAGATCACTTCAATTTACATACATCAGAAGAAGAGGAGGAGGTCAAGCCAGGTGGCAGGGCCATGTAAATTTTCTCTTTGAGATCACCATGAAGAAATGCGTTTTTAACATCCATTTGATGAAGTGGCCAGCCTTGGGACGCTGCAATAGAAATAACCATCCGTACCGTAGTCATCTTGGCGACTGGAGCAAAGGTCTCCTCATAGTCCACCCCATATTCCTGTCTGTTACCAAGTGCAACCAACCGGGCCTTATAGCGATCCAGAGTACCATCAGAACGCAGCTTAATCGAGTAAACCCATTTACAACCAATGACTTTAACATTCGCCGGACAAGGAATAACATCCCATGTGTGATTGTCCTGAAGAGCCCGAAGTTCTTCGGCCATCGCCTCACGCCAACATTCATGCTTAACAGCCTCGGAATAACATGATGGAATTGAAATAGAGGACAAAGTAGCATGAAGAGATGTATGAGAAAAGCCATACCGATCGGGAGGACGAGAGACTCTAGTAGACCGGCGAGGAACAATGTCAGAACCCGGATCAGCCGCAAAAGGAACAGTCTAAACAGGCTCAGATGTCGGGTCAGGCTCAGGAAGGGGCAAAGTCGATCTTCGGAGTTCATACACAAATCTAGGTTTAAATCGCTTAGGAATATGAGTCAAGTCATGAAAATGAGGAAGAATATTGATCTCAGGCAAGGATGTAACATGAGTAGAAAAGAAATAATGATTTTTAAAGAAAATAACATGACGAGAAATACGAAATCTGTTATAGAATAGATCATAGCACACATAACCTCTATGTGAATTACTATAACCTATAAAAGCGCACATAACAGATTAGGCAAAACATTTGTGTCGTTCATGTGATGGCAAATGAACAAAACAAACATAACCAACAGTATGCATATCAAGATAGTTGGGATGCTAATGATGAAGACGATAATATGGAGTTTCAAAAAGCAAGACACTTGAAGGCAATCTGTTAATTAAATAAACTGACGTGGATAAGGCTTCCACCCAAAATTTAGAAGGAACTGAAGATTCAAGCAATAATGTTCGAACAACCTCTAACAGGTGGCGATTCTTACGTTCAGCAACACCATTTTGCTGAGGTGTATAAGGAGAAGAACGCTCAGAAACAATTCCTTTCAACTTGAGAAAGACATGAAATTTACGAGACATATATTCACCACCCGAATCGAACCTTAACACTTTAATGCCCGAAGAGAATTGAGTTTCAATATAAGCCACAAATTGTTAAAACACAGAAAATACCTCAGATTTAGAATAAAGAAAATAAATCTAGGTATACCTACTATAATCATCAATGAACGTGACAAAATATTTATAATTTGCATGAAAAATAATAAGAGTAATACCCCACACATCACTATGGATCAAATCAAAACAGCTTTCAGCACAACTACCATGAGCAGGAAAGGAAAAAGATTTACTCTAACCTAATTTACATGTTGAGCAATCAAAAGAGAGATGAGAGGAAAATTGATCTTTATTATCCAAAAACCAGATTTTACCAAATGAGATAGAACAATAGAGTTAGGATGACCCAAACATTTGTGCCATACTTCACCTTTATTGTTTACAGTAGTACAAGTCAAAGAAATGCAAGAATGAATGGAAAAATGTAAAGGAAACAATCGTCCAACTTTAGGCCCCTTCGCGAGTATCTTCCCTGATACCTGATCTTGCACAATACAACTAGGAGATACAAAAACTTCTTTAACTAATGAATTAATATCCCCAATAGCATGAATAGGTAACTGACTACCATTAGCAATCTGAATGTACGATGAGCCATGATAATGTCGAACATTGGTAAGAGTGTTGGAGGAACTAGTCATATGATTAGATGCAGCAGAATCAACAAGCCAAGGTAAAGATGGTAGTGTACTGTTACCTTGAAGCCCTAAGGCTGAAAAGGCTGAAATGATCATTTGCTGAATAGTTTCAGGAGTAAGAACAAAGGGATCACTAGCTGTCGCGGAATTAGCGGAAGCAGAACTACCCACCGCAGCCTGATAGGCATTAGTTTGGCGATTCTGGGGATGAGTCGAATAGTCTTTGATAATATGTCTCGGCTTCTTCCAATAATTGCAAGATTTCTTGGCACAGTGAGCTTCAATATGCCCGTATTCCTTACGGTTGAAGCATTGGACCTTTCGCATATCCCGACCCTTGCCTTTCCTGTGAGCTGCATAAGCGACGTTATTAGAGGTCATGCGGTTCTGTTGAAAAGTAGCTTGTGTTGCAAGACGCTGCTGTTCACGAAGTAATTCCCTAAAGCACAGATTCAAAGAGGGAGGAGGATCACGATTCATCAAATTGGAGCGAGTTGCCTCAAATTCCAGCCGTAACTTCATTAGAAACTGATATCTCTTGCTTTGTTCATGAACCTCCTAAACAGCAACGAGAGATGCAGCTGGTATCTTAGCATAAATAATGTCAGCAAATTCACTCCACAAGTTCTGAAACCCAAAAAAATAATCTTGTATGGAGAGATTGCCCTGAGTGTAATTGGCGATCTCATATTCCAACTGAAAGCGTCTAGTTGTGTGGTCCTGATTGTAAACCTTCTTTAAATATTTCCACATATCTCGTGCAGTCTTGTATGGCCTCAGATTTAAGACAATCAGAGGATCAACAGATCCTAAAATCCATGTCATGACTCTAGCATCTTTCACTTTCCACTGAGCCAATTTAGACAGTTTAGTAAGAGCTGGATCACTTCCATCTATGTGACCCCATAACACTTTCCCCAGGATAAATAGGCGAAATTGAAATTCCCAGGCAAATAATTCTTGCCCGTGAAGCGCACACCAAAAGAATCCAAGTTGCTAGTAGACATGGTGCACGGAACATAGTAATAAAGACTAATAATACTAAATCCACCTCACCCTTAGTCCAAAAACAAGCCTACAACTAGCAAGTCCAAAATAAAAGGAGACCAAAATGAGAATTTTCAGCAAGAACTAGACACGCCAACAGCCACTAATCACCCCAAAATGAAAATTTTCAACAAGAAAGAAACTTCCTACCCTCGACAAAAACTGCCAAACAGCAGTTTGTAACCCACCAGAATTATCTACACCTTCCTTTGAAGGTATCGACAGCCAAGAAGACCAACAGATTAGTCCCAAGCAAACCCAGAAATCTCAGAACAGGTAATAAAAGGCTCTGATACCATGAAAGTATTTTGGATTAAATGTCCTCATTGTGAGGTTCCTCTGTTTATATAGAAACTCTAGGCTAATTACAAGGCTGAATTGCAACCATTAACATCAATCTAGGCTAACAAACAAGGAAATAATACCTGTATAAGATATATACAATCAGTAACTGTACAAGATTGACACAATCATGCCATAATTAAAGGACCTAATTATAGCTAAATATATGTTAATGCTGTCCTGATTATGCTATCCCTGCTAAATATATGTTGTTGTCCTAATTATGGCTAAATGTATGTTGTGTCCCTGCTAAATATATGCTGCTGTCCTAATTATATTGTCCATGCTAAATATATGTTGTTGTCCTGATTATGGCTAAATGTGTGATGTCCTTGCTAAATATGTGCTGTCCTGATTGACAAGCTGCATCTGGGACAGGTTGGCCATCTCTCGCTAGAGACTATTTCGACACCAAAGATTCAAGATGCGTGCAGCTTGAACAGAAAATGTGACGCCCGATCTGACTTAAGATTTTTCAAAGGGCCATTTGATGGTCAGGGTTTGATAGAATGCAAGCCTTAATTCCAGCGTGGACAGTACACTTGTTACGGAGATTCAGATCGTTCATCAGGTAATGTACATTCCAAATTTACCCTTAATTATTGAAAATATGATGCATGCATGATAAAAAAAAATGGGGGTTATGAGAAGAGAACTGATCACCTATGTACGCGTTTGGTGCAACTTGTTTGTAGCCTCGTAAAATTACATTTATTAATCTTTCAAAAGAATGTGGATCGTCCGCGTTGATGGCACTAGGAAATCCTATGCAGTCGTTTGTTATTTTCTCTCCCTCAATAGATTCTTACTGCACAACACAACTTTTAATTTGTGGGAATTTTCTAGGCCCACTGTTATTTATGTGTTATATCCACAATGCTGGTAAATTTTTCCAGATCATGCATTCCAGAGCATGAGCCCAAAATTGAGGCACATTCAAAGTTCAAGTGGACCACATCAAAGAAAGTAGTGGGGATAACAAATTACCAATGAAACCTTCCTAAGGCCTGTTGGAATATTTGGTTGAATTAAATGGACTCTTAAAATCGAGAACCAAAAAAGAAAATAAATTTTTTGAGAAAGAGAACTTATTGAATTGAATCGAAGTGTGACTGAGTCACTCGGCTTGAAATTGAATTTGCCCCCCTTGGACAGCGTCCCAAGTGCAAAGGTTTCCAGAGCAATCGACCTCCAGGATACAATGACTATGACCTGGTCTCAGTGGTGCACTCACTGTACATGGGCTCGAACCATTTGCAATTTAACCCGAAAGTGCTCAGTTGACTCAGCGACGAACTTAGTAAAATTCTTAAAACCGTATCAGAGAAAGTTTTATAAGAGAGATAATATTTTCGTATATTTGAAATTGAAATCGAAAGTCCTTATATAGACTCCGAAGTGGTGCATAAGCACCCTTTACAAAGGGTTAGGTCCGTTGGGTTTAAACCCAACAGGTGTGACCAACCGAAACAGATGTATCTCTCTGGTTTAAAACTAAAAGGCACAAGTGCGAGTACACTCTCGCAAATAAAGTGCCGCGAGTACCCATACACACACACCCACGCGAGTACACTCGCACCCGCGCCCACGCCCAGCCCAGCCCGTCGCGTACGCGCACATGGGCACGGACACGGATATGGACTCAGTTTAGCTCGGCAGGGCTCGGCTCGGTGCGCGCGCGTGTGTGGTTAATGGCATACATTAGAGCTATTGGCATAGCCCTTCACAGGACCAAATTCACATGCCTCCTGAATAGGGCTCAAGCCCAATGCAAAAAGTCTATCTTATATACAAGATATATTACTTTCTCAAATCCGATGTGAGACAAAACCCACAACTCAAAAACACCAAAAATTTCAAAATTTGGAGGGAAACCAAAAATTTAAAAATCAAAATTTTAATATATTTTGAAACAAAATACAACAATCCCCCACATGTTTCAAAATAAAACCTTTTCGGATTAAAGTGTAATAGTTTTGTAATGGTATGATTCAAAACTTTTTGTGGCACATAAGAAGTTTTCAAGAGTAGACATTCAATTCTCACTCTTTCTCATAGTGTAGTCTACTTGAGTTTTTGACTGTCCTTTTTTTTTTTTTTTTTTTTAAATCTCATATTTTAGAATGATTGTGAGAGTGAGTAGACAATATAAATCTAAGAAATGTATCATTTTAAGTACACATAATTTCACAAATCAAGAAATTTCATTACCTTTTGCATGTGAGAGACGAAAACCAAAAATGATAATGTGGAACTTTCATGGGCCCATTAAGATTTATGTGTCAGATCCACCGTGTCTGTCTATTTTTCATTTCATTTCAGGACAAGAGGATAAATAAGACATCTGTGTGCTTCTGCTGTGGAACTTAATATCATAAAAGGATTTGATCAAGCTAATATAATTTTATTTTTTATTTTTCTCTCCATCCAGGTCCATATAACTTTATGAAGAGGTTAGATGGCAAACAAACTTCAGGGTGGGCTCTAGGAAGGTTTCAACGCAACCGTTCAATCTACACTGTTTTCTATGGTGTGGTCCACCTAAGCTTTGTATGTAGTTCATTTTAGATTCTTGCTCTAGAATAGTGGGGTAATTTTGATAGATGGTGTGGATCTAATACATAAATCATGGTGGGGCTTGCGAAAGTTCTATATCTTAAAAGTTATGTTGTGTAGTATACAATCTACTGGGAGAATGTATTTTTGGAGCCAGTGAGTCACCGGCCATGACATAGACGACACATAAAATTTCCCAGTAGCTTCAACGCATATGATCCACACGTGTTTAAAGATTGACAAAGAAAGCTGCATGGTGGAATTTAACTGGGTAGTGTGGCCAGCACAAAGTATGTTTAAAAGTTGTTGAGTTGAGCACTTGACCTTATCTCTCACCATGGCAAATGGCCTGATCAAATTCTGCCGCTTCGAATCTCCAAAGATGTGGGCCACAGATTGCCTGGTGATCAGAGTTGTTTGCATAGTGACCCTCCACTTTAAACATCGTTGGTAACCCAACATGGTAGGATTTTAATTGGGCCACTTGTCCTTGTCAATAACACAAGGTATGTTCGAAAGTTGTAAGGTCAAGTAGCTGTTGATGGGGACCATCTCTAACCACAACAGGTAGAAGTGGCCCAGGGTCATGTATGTTGTTGACTTGGGCAATCTTTAAATGCAGTAGGTCGAGGTGGCCCAATCAAATCACACCCATGTATTTCTGTATAATGTGGAAATCGAAAAATTGTAAAATAATCTAAAATCAGGACAGTTTGAAGCACGTTTCAAACGCTGTCCTTAAAGCGTTATTTGCCCCTACTCAAGTGAATTGAGTATCCTGATGGTTACATGCAAATAGCTTCTAGGATACGACGAGCCTGGTGTGGGTGTGCAACAAATACGAAGGCCCACTAAATGAAACTCAATTACACACTTTCTGGTAGTATTATAGTATAAAGGAAAAATCCTAAAAGAAGAAGAAAAGAAGAGAAAAACTTATGCATTGGTCAGTTAAATCTTCAGCCACTGGTTCGGTTGAACCGTTCTAAACCACACCGTTGGTCTCTTCAAGCTAAGGTTTAAGCCTTACTATGTTGTTGGAAACACTAGAATATATGAGTGGAGAGGGGTTTGTCTTAGTTCGTATGGGTTTGCTGGAGTGAGTTGAGATGGTTTGGAAACCCATCCAGGTTCTCCTTTTATAGGCTATGTGGCTAGGGGGTTATGGTCCAGAGACTTAAATTCCATTAAGCCATTTCTGGCTGTTGGAAAACTAGTCGTTTTCTGACTGTTGTGCATGGGCCATTAAGCTGCTGCATGCTGACTGTTGTGAGACAATAACTAGCCGTTTTCTAGCTGTTGGGCTAGCCATGCAGCAGTTATAGTTGGACCCTGCACTAATAGCTCAGCTATTACAGTTTCTTCTGCAATAGCTCTTTTCAGTCCCTCTATTTATACAGAGATATTTCTCTCCCAGTCCTTTAGTCTTTTTGCCAACTAGCCACCCGCTATAGCTACTTAGTCGCACCGCGACTTGCACACGTCTCGCTCCGGTTCCCTCAAAGTCACGAAGGAGCGACCCTCTGCGACACGATGCGGACGTGCGAAGTGCAAAGTGTGCCACTAGCGCCTCTACAGCCACACTGCCTCACATGCCCACGCCCTCGCACCGAGCCCGTGCCCGAGACCGAGACCGAGACCGAGACCGAGCGCGAGCGCAGGTGTTCCAGTGCGTAGCACTGGAACACGCAAGGTCCATAGTGAGCCCGTGCCCGTGCCCGAGCGCGAGTATTCCAGTGCTACGCACTGGAACACACGCAAGGTCCATAGTTCATAGACTAGGTAGGTAAATATTATAATACTCCACATCCTTCATATAAACCACAGGTTTTTCTCTTCTCTTTTCCATGTGGGACTATTCCCAAAAAATCCGTAGAAAAGTGTTTTTCAAAACAACTTTTTACATTATATTTTATTTTATTATTAAAATATTTTTTATTAAAATCAATATTTTTGCAACAATCCCCCACTTGATTTTATAAAATTATTTTCTCGGTTAAACAATACTGCCAGAATAATCAGCTTATATGCATAAAGAAAGATATCTTTCGATTTTAATCTTTCCTTAGTGTAAGTATTTCAAAACTCTGTCGAAATGACTGGTAGCCGCAGCTTTGAACCAGTTATTCCTAGATAACAAAATTGGAAATACCACACACATATTCGCTATGTGTTTGTTAAAGTTTCTACAATCTTGCTCAGCACAATTAATGGTCATGTGCTTATCCTAATTCGTGAACGATCTTGAGAAAAAACTCCAAACTCTCATGAGAGATGCACCATCTCTAGGTTCATATAGGTGAAATCCTTCTAGTGTCTTCATTACTATAAGATACTTGTCCTTTAGACTGAATTTCATTAAGAGTTCTAAGACTTAACCTTTTTTCGTAATGCTCAACACTTATCTATTATGGATGAGGTTTTATAATTTAGTGCTGAAAATTTTTCACATATCAGTGACTTGTTCTTACCCATTAAACCCAAAATTAGAGATTTTCTGACTTTAGGTTGGGTTACCATCACTGGTGGAACTTTGGTTGAAGAGTTTCAACCCCATCCCTCTAGATGTAGTCTTTACTACCTCTCTCGGTAGAGGTTTTGTGAAAGGATCTGCCAGGTTATTGCTTGATTTCATATAAGAAATAGCAATAATTCCATCTCGAATAAATTGCTTGACATAATCATGTCGAAGACTAATATGTCTACACTTACCATTATAAGTGCCGCTATAGGCTCTAGCTAATGTGGCTTCACTATCACAATGTAGTGACACAGCCGATATAGGCTTTACACAGAAAGAAATTTCTAATAGAAGATCCCTTAGCCACTCAGCCTCTTTGCCTGTTGCAGTCAGGGCTATAAATTCAGACTCCATAGTCGAATGCGTTATGCAAGTCTGTTTCTTGGATCCCCAAGATACAGCTGCACCTCGTAGAGTGAATACCCACCATGTAGTAGACATGTTGTCACTTATACTAGATATCCAGCTCGCATCGGTATATCCTTCCAATACGACAGAAAATTCTGAATAAAATAGTCTTAAGTCTTTGGTTGCTTTTAAGTAACCAAGGACTCTACTGATTGCATTCCAGTGTTCAGTACTGGGGTTACTAGTAAACCTACTAAGTTTACTCACAGCATATGCGATATCAGGTCTAGTGCATTGCATAACATACATAAGACTCCTTATAGCACTCGCATATTCTAATTGTGCAACTATTTTTCCAGTATTTTCTTTTAGCTTGATACTTGGATCAAATGGGGTCTTTACTTCTTTTATATTTAGATGGTTAAACTTGTTTAGTATCTTCTCAATATAATGAGATTGACACAAAGCATAACCCCCACAATGTTTTTTAACTTTGATACCAAGAATGGTATCAACTTGTCCAAGATCCTTCATTTTAAATACGGAAGATAGAAATCTTTTTGTTTCAGTTACATCTTCCATTTTATTACTTATTATTAACATGTCATCAACATACGGACAAATAATAACGATGTAACTACCATCTACTTTAGAATATATGCATTTGTCAGCTACATTATGCATGAAACCATGAGAAAGTATTTTGGAATCAAACTTCTCATGCCACTGTTTTGGTGCTTGTTTTAATCCATACAATGATTTGACTAATCTACATACTTTGTTTTCATTTCCTGGTAGAACGAATCCTTCAGGTTGTTCCATGTATACCTCCTCGTTGAGGTCACCATTCAATAATGCGATCTTTACATCCATTTGGTGGATGTGAAGATGATGTATGGAAGCTAGCGTAAATAATATCCTAATGGATGTTATCCTAGCTACAGGAGAGTATGTGTCAAAGTAATTTATCCCTTCTTTTTGTCTAAAACCCTTAGCTACTAGTCGAGCTTTAAAGGTTTGGATAGTCCCATCAGTGTGATATTTCTTTCTAAATACCCACTTACAACCTATGGGTCTAGAACCTGGAGGTAAGTTAACTAGTTCCCATGTTTGATTTGATAGTATGGATTCCATTTCATCATTTATAGCTTCTTTCCAGAAAGCTGAGTCTCTAGAGGATATGGCCTCTTTATATGTTTTAGGATCATCTTCTATAGTCATTACTATAGGTATTTTTCTTATAACATTTTCTCTATCTCCTTCTACAAGATGGAAAATGACACGTTGTGAGTCTATATAGTCATCTCCTAGACTCTTCTCTATTCTTGTCCTTTGACTTCTACGAGGCTCAATAGGAGCTTCCACCATCTGTGGAGCTGTGCTATCTGGTTCTCTATTAGGAGTTTGGATTTCATTATCCTTTGACTCCAAGGATAGTGAGTTTTCAAAGAACTCAACATCTCTTGATTCTATTATTGTATTAGACTCTATGTCTAGAAGTCTATAAGCTTTACTATTTTGTGCATACCCTACGAAGGCGCACTTAATAGCTCTTGGTCCTAACTTAGTTCTTTTTGGATCAGGGGTTCTGCAATATGCAAGACACCCCCACACTTTTAGATATCCTAGGTTAGGTTTTCTACCTCTCCATGTTTCATATGGAGATATTTTATATTTTTTAGATGGAATTCTGTTTATTATATGGCATGCTGCAAGCAGTGCCTCTCCCCATAGACTTAGTGGTAACTTTGCTCTTATCAGCATTGAGTTGACCATTTCTACTAATGTTCTATTCTTCCTTTCAGCTATACCATTTTGTTGAGGTGTGTATGGCGCTGTACATTGATGTATCAGTCCATGTTCTTCACAGAAGTTATCAAATTCATTGGAGAAGTATTCTCCTCCTCTATCGCTACGGAGAATTTTTATCTTCTTATTTAGTTGATTCTCTACTTCTGCTTTATATATTTTAAACATGTTTAATGCTTCATCTTTGCTCTTTAATAGGTACACATACACATACCTAGAGCAATCATCTATAAAGGTTATGAAGTACCGTTTACCTCCACGAGTAAGAATGCCGTTTAACTCACAGATATCACTGTGCACAAGATCCAATACTTGAGACGATCTTTCAACACTTGGAAAAGGTTTCTTTGTCATTTTGGATCTTATGCACACTTCACATTTTTCGGTTTCATTATCTGTGTATGAGATTAAACCATTCTTAGCCATGAACTTCAAGGTACTATACCCTATATGGGCTAGTCTATCATGCCACAGTCCAGCGGATTCAACCATATACGCAGAAGTGCTACTTTCATTCAGAGAAAACTTAACCATTCCGTTACAAGCATATCCCTTTCCGACAAAATTTTCATTTTTAGACAGAATCAGTTTACCTGACTCGTACACCACCCGTATGCCTGATTTTCCCAGAAGATCCCCAGAAACTAAGTTTCACCTCATGTCTGGGACGTGCAGTATATTAGTTAGAATCACTTTCTTTCCAGAGGTAAATATCAGTTCGACAGTTTCTTTGCCGACGACCTTCGATCGGACTTCATTACCCATTTGGACTTCTTGACTATCGGTCAATTCCTCATAGGTTTTGAAGGCTGATTTGTCGTAACACACATGTACAGTAGCGGCATTATCATACCACTACCCTGGAACTTTGCCTTAGATGGTATTTACCTCAGTGATCATAGTTACGATATCTCCTTCTTCTACTGCACTTGCCTCTTTTTTAGATTTGCGATAGCGGCATACTCGAGCATAGTGCCCGGTTTTTCCACAGACATGGCATGGGCCCTTGAACTTTCCGTTCTTCTTTTGGGTGTTCTTCTTGAATTTCCCTTTATTAGGTTTCAGGGAATCGTCCTTCTCGGGATGTTTGTTATTAGTGTTTTCTACAGCATGTACCTTGGACGAGGTATTCCCGTTATCATTTTTTCTATCGCGGTTACGGGATTCTTCCTCAATCCTGAGGTGTTTCTGAATTTGTTCCAGTGTGTAGTCCTCGGTTTTATGCAGCAACTTCTTTCTATAGTCTTTCCACATCGGTGGCAATTTGGCGATTATAGCCCCGACTTGGAATGATTCAGGAAGATCGATTTTTATCGCTTTGATTTTGTTTACTATTAGCTGCAGTTCTTGGATTTGGGTGCTGAAGTCAAAATACCTAGCGATGAGAAACTTGTTGGTACCTTCTTCTTCAGCCTTGTATTTGAATTCCAGAGCGGCCCAGATCTCCTTTGCTGATGACGTCTGTTGGTACAGATCGTACAGGCGGTCGGAGAGAGCGTTCAGAATGTGTCCTCGACACAAGAGTTCGTCTTCGGCTCTTTTGATGCGGGCAGCTACTTGTTCAGGTGTGTCGTTGTCAGATGCTTCAGGTAGTGCTTGTAAATTTGGATCTAATATGTAATACATCTTCAGTGCCATCAGGAGAAATTTCAGCTTGTCTTGCCATCTTGTAAAATTGGTTCCATCGAATCGCGATCAAGACGTATCAAGTCCTGATTCATCAACTTGATGGATGAAACACATACACTCCATCAGAAAAATAACGCTTTAAGATTGTTGAAAATTATACAGATTAATGTATTTCGTATAGTGTGGAAACCGAAAAGTGCAAAATAATCAGAAATCATGACAGAAGCATGTGTGATCACGCTGCCTTAAAGCATTATTTCCCCTACTCAAGTGAATTGAGTATCGTTGGTAGGTTATAGGCAAATAGCTTTTAGGATACGACGAGCCTGGTGTGGGTCTCCGTCAGGAAACACGAAGGCCCACTAAATGGAACTCAATTACACACTTTCTAGCAGAATTACAGTATAAAGGAAAAAATTTCAAAAGAAGAAGAAAAGAAGAGAAAAAGAGTTTTGACTTCTGCACAGTTCAGTTCAAATCTTCAGCCATTGGTTCAGTTGAACCGTTCTATACCACACCGCTGGTCTGTTCTTCAAGCTAAGGTTTAAGCCTTACTATGTTGCTGGAAACACTAGAATATATGAGTGGAGAGGGGCTGGCTGTCTCAGTTCGTATGGGTTTGCTGGAGTGAGTTGAGATGGTTTGGAAACCCATCCAGGTCCTCCTTTTATAGGCTATGGTGGCTAGGGGGTTATGGTCCAGAGACTTAAATTCCATTAAGCCATTTGTTGAAAAACTAGCCGTTTTCTGATTGCATATACATCAAGTCAGCCGCATCGATTGTTGTGAGACAACAGCTAGCCGTTTTCTAGCTGTTGGGCTAGCCATGCAGCAGTTACAGCTGGACCCTGCACTAATGGCTCAGCTGTTACAGTTTCTGCTGCAACAGCTCTTTTCAGTCCCTCTATTTATACTGAGAGATTTCTCTCTCAGTCCTTTAGTCTCTCTACTAACCAGCCACCCGCCATAGCCACTTAGTCGCACCGCGACTCGCACACGTCTCGCTCCGGTTCGCTCAAGGTCGCGAAGGAGCGACCCTCTGCGACACGATGCGGACGTGCGAAGTGCAAAGTGCGCCACTAGCGCCTCTACAGCCACACTGCCTCACATGCCCACGCCCTCGCACCGAGCCCGTGACCGAGTCCGAGTCCGAGTCCGAGACCGAGCCCGAGCCCATACAAGAGCTGACCCAGGCAATGCGAGATTTTATGCAAAAGATGGATTCACGTATGATGGTTATAGAAAAGGGGATGCTTCCTGCACAACCGCTCCCTAATCCTAAACCACAAAACGAGATAAGTAATCCCAACTCTTCAAATCAAATGGAGCACGCTAAATCCATCACCACTCGTAGGAGTGGGAAGATCATTGATAAAAACCTTCCGGTTAGGCCCGAAAAGCCTCAAGAACCAAAAGAGGACAACAATGATGAATCTAGTGAGGCCCCACAAAAATTAGAACTGGAATTTTTAGAAAAGCCAGTTGCTCCATTTCCCCAATGGTTGGTCGCACCAAAACCTCTTTCTAACTCTCAGGATATCCTAGAGGTGTTGAAACAAGTGAAAGTCAACATTTCTCTACTTGATGTTCTAAAACAGATACCTTCATATGCAAAATTCCTGAAAGACCTATGTACAACCAAAAGACGACAAAGTATTCAAAAGAAGATCTTCTTGATTGAGAAAGTGGGTGCCATCCTGAAGCAAGACGTGCCGTAAAAATTCAAAGATCTCGGTAGCCCAACCATATCATGTGTAATCGGGGACTATCGAATTGATCACGCACTTCTTGACTTAGGAGCGAGCGTCAATCTGATTCCCTACTCGGTATACAAACAGTTAGGTTTGGGTGAATTAAAACCCACCCTAACCACACTACAACTTGCTGATCGCTCTGTTCGTGTACCAAGAGGGATAATTGAGGATGTGTTGGTCCAAGTTGATAGATTTTACTACCCTGTAGATTTTATCATCCTGGACACCGAACCCATCAATAACATGAGCACTCAGATTCCCGTCATTCTTGGTCGCCCATTCCTTGCCACTTCAAACGCAATTATCAATTGCAGGAATGGTGTCATGACTATGTCTTTTGGGAATATGACATTGGAGTCAAACATCTTTTTCAATAACAGCAGAAACTTAGAGGATGATGACGATTTCCACGATATTAACATGATTAACTCTTTAGTGGAAGATACGACACATCTAACCTTATCCTCCAACCCTCTAGAGACGTTCCTGGCCCACTCCCATGATTTTGATGATGACATGATTAGGGAGACGTGTGCCTTGCTTGATACTGCACCGGTACTTGAAGTTAACCGATGGAGGCCACAATTTGAAGAGTTGCCCCAAACTGATGTAGTGCCTCTACCGTCTAACCTCAAGCCACCAAAGCTTGACCTAAAACCTTTGCCCTCTAATTTGAAATATGTCTATTTAGGTCAAGATGAGACATACCCGGTGGTGATCTCTGCCCACCTGGAGAAAGAACAGGAGAGTATGCTCATATCTACTCTCATTGAGCATAAGGGAGCCCTTGGATGGACGATAGCGGACCTCAAGAGAATCAACCCCTCGATTTGTACTCACCGCATTTATCTTGAGGATAATGCTAAGACCGCTCGGCAATCACAACGTAGACTAAATCCAAACATGAGGGAAGTGGTTAAGGCCGAGGTTCTTAAACTATTAGATGTGGGTATCATATACCCCATATCCGATAGTCAATGGGTGAGTCCAACTCAGGTGGTTCCTAAGAAGTCCGGGATCACCATCGTAGCCAATGCTAATAATGAACTCGTGCCAACTAGAGTTACTACTGGTTGGAGAATGTGTATTGACTACAGGAAGGTGAATACCATCATGAGGAAGTACCACTTTCCTTTGCCCTTCATTGATAAAATCTTGAAAAGGCTAGCTGGTCATTCCTATTACTGTTTCCTTGACGGGTATTCGGGCTACAATCAGATTGAAATCGCCCCTGAGGACCAGGAAAAGACTACATTTACATGTCCCTACGGCACCTTTGCCTACAGAAGGATGCCATTCGGATTATGTAATGCCCCTGCCACCTTTCAGCGATGTATGATGAGTATTTTTTCTGACATGGTGGGAAAATATCTAGAGGTCTTCATGGACGATTTCTCTGTTTTCGGTTCATCTTTCAGCGAGTGCTTAGAGAGTCTTAAATGTGTGCTGAAAAGATGTGAAGAGAAGAACTTGGTACTTAATTGGGAGAAGTGTCATTTCATGGTTCATAAGGGAATTGTCCTTGGACATATTATCTCGTCCAAAGGAATCGAGGTGGATAAGGAAAAAATTGATCTTATCTCTAACCTACCTCCACCCAAGAACATCAGAGATGTGCGATCCTTCTTAGGACACGCAGGGTTTTATAGACGATTCATAAAGGACTTTAGTCTCCTCTCTCGTCCCTTATGTAATCTTCTGCAAAAGGATGCACCATACGAGTGGACTGAGCAATGCCAGGAAGCTTTCACCAAGCTTAAGGGCATGTTAACCACTGCACCTATCATGCAACCACCCGATTGGAGCTTTTCTTTTGAGCTTATGTGTGACGCTTCTGATTTTGCTCTTGGAGCGGTTCTAGGCTAGAGAGAAGATAAGAGGCCCTACGTCATTCATGACGCAAGTAGAACTTTAAATTCTGCCCAAGTGAATTACTCAACTACAGAAAAGGAACTCCTAGCTATAGTGTTCGCTTTGGATAAATTTAGGTCCTACTTGATCGGATCCAAGATCATTATCTACACAGATCATTCGACACTTAAGTATCTTCTTTCTAAGAATGATTCTAAGCCCCGTTTGATACGATGGATCCTTCTACTCCAAGAATTTGATTTGAAAATTAAAGATAAAAAGGGAGTAGAGAACGTAGTAGCCGATCACCTTTCTCGCCTTAATACCTCTGATTCCCTTGAGGCGACCCATATCAATGACATGTTCCCTGATGAACAATTGTTCAGAGTCTCCCATTCACCTTGGTTCGCTGATATTGCTAATTATCTTGCCACAGGTTCCATACCGACACATTGGACTGCGCAAGATAAGAAGAAATTTTTCACCAAGGTGCGCAACTTTTTCTGGGACGATCCATATTTGTTTAAATATTGCCCAGACTAAATCCTGAGGAGATGTGTGCCAGACAATGAGCATCAGAATGTCATCTCCTTCTGTCAATCACAGGCCTGTGGTGGTCACTTTTCTGCTAAAAAGACCACGGCTAAGATTTTACAGTGTCGGTTTTATTGGCCCACTATGTTCAGGGACACTCATGAGTTTTGCAAGGCTTGTGAGTGTTGTCAAAAATTGAAAACATTATCCCGTCGAAATATGATGCCATTGAATCTCATCCTTATCATAGAAGCATTTGACTGCTGGGGCATCAATTTCATGGGACTATTTCCCCAATCATTTGGATATTTGTATATTTTGCTCGCCGTAGATTATGTCACTAAATGGGTCGAAGCAATTTCATGCCGAAATAATGACCATCGCACGGTCATTAAATTTTTAAAAGAGAACATCCTTTCGCGGTTCGCGATGCCTCGAGCCATCATTAGTGATGGGGGCTCACACTTTTGTAATAGACCATTCGAGAGCTTAATAAAGAAATACGGTATCTCTCATAAGGTGAGCACCCCATACCATCCACAGACAAGTGGACAAGTTGAGATTTCCAATAGGGAGATCAAACATATCCTAGAGAAAACGGTTAACCCTGATCGTAAGGATTGGTCAATCTGATTGACCGATGCCTTATGGGCATACCGTACTACTTTTAAAACCCCTATTGGAACGTCTCCCTTTAGACTTGTCTATGGGAAAGCTTGTCACTTGCCTGTGGAGTTGGAACATAAAGCGTACTGGGCGATCAAAAATCTGAATTTCAATCTGGACAACGCTGGCTCGCTACGTAAACTTCAATTAAATGAACTTGAAGAAATCCGGAACGATGCGTATGAGAACTCGAGAATTTACAAAGACAGAATGAAGGTGTTTCATGACCAACGTATTCTACGGAAATCATTCACACCTGGTCAGAAAGTCCTTTTGTATAATTCTCGATTACATCTCTTTCCAGGTAAGCTTCGATCTCGTTGGACCGGCCCTTACATTGTGGTCACTGCGTATCCTCATGGGGCCGTTGAGATAAGAGATCCTGACAATGGCAAGGAGTTTAAAGTAAATGGACATCGCTTAAAGCCATTTGTCGAGAAATTTGATTCAGAGGACATGTCCATACCTCTGACTGATCCTGTTTACCAGGATTGATCTCCTAGTCTGATGGAGGTATAGGTAGGTTTCCTGTTTTCATAGGACTAGGATAGTTTCCTTTATGCTATTTTAGGATAGACGGTAAACTTAGCGCTCCTGGGAGGCAACCCAGCCTTTTATTTTATTTTATGTTAGTTAGTTCAAATGTTTGTGGGTAACATTGTTGCAAACCCTCACGAGACTACAACTCGTCCACTAAGGGCAACCTAGGGGTTTAAAGGCTTGTTGCATACGCTAAATGCAATCGAGAGCCCTGCGAAAGTGGTGTAAGTAGGATTTTATTTTTGTTATTTTTATTTTTCTTCTGTTGGTTTCTCTCTTGTGCTGACCCGCTCTTACGTAGATATCTTTGGAAAGCCTCTTGATTCTTTCATCTAAGTACTATCTTTCCATCACTCTTATATTTTCGTTGTCCCATGTGCATTGCATGCCTATTTCTTTTACATTGAGGACAATGTAGATTTTAGGTTGGGGGTGGGAGATTAGGTTTCTTAATCAGTGTTTTCTTGGTCTTGAGTGAAATTTGTGAAAATTTTAAATTTTTTTGGAATTTCGTATGAATTCAAGGTGATTTTGATGGCCATCTGGGACACTTGGAATTGCAAAATACATGATGTTGGTAATTTATGACTCTTGGATTCAGTTATCTGTTAGATTTCACAGCTAAGTTTGAATTATTAATCCATTATTAGAAGTTGTAAACATTGATTGAGTCATGAATTCTTAAGACACATCTCGCTTGTACATTAAGGTTTCAGTTCGATATTGAATTGTAACTTGGTAATCATTAAGCATGAAAGGAACCAACCTAGGGAATTGTCCATCTTGTTCAATACAAAGAATATAAAAAAAAAAAAGAAGAAAAAAAAAGAATGAATGAAAGAAAGAAACAGAATACCCAGTTAAAAAAAACAGTTGTCATCAGGAAGGGTTGGGTGTACGATCTTCAACATAGGTTTGCTCCTTATAGGTGTGGATGCGATTCCCTTTCTCCTCGATAGAAAAATCAAAAGCTAGAAGAATTTTAAAAGAGAGAGAGAGAGAGAGAGAGAGAGAGAGAAGAGAGAGAGAGAGAGAATTGTAAAGCAATTTCTGGTTTAGGTTTTGGTTGTCTTGAATGCTCAGTCGATCATCAATGTATCATAGGAATTAATAATTGGATTTCTTAATGATGGTAAGCCGTGATTACACTATACACCCATGGAACTCGATATTTAGAATTGTTCTAATTAATGGATTAATATTTGAACTTGATTATGAAGTTTACCGTATCATGAATCGTAGATTTCTATTTCTGAATTATTTTCAAAAATCAGTCGAGTTTATAAAAATTGTTCTGTAATTTTCAACTTATCTTTCGCATACTTTGCTCGGGACTAGCAAAATGCTGGTTGGGGGTTGTGTTGAGGGTCAAATATTGCATATTAGACCCCGATTATTGCTTGAATTTACGAACATGATACCATTTAATGGCCCGCTTTAATCATGTTTGTGATGCAGAGTGTATTTACGAGCGTGGACTGAAAATGGAGCTTAACGCATGGATTTAATGCTCTGATGACACTAATGGCAAGGGACGGACTCCAGGGGACCAAGATCAACGGAATTATACGCCAGGAATCCACGAAAATCGAGAAACTGAAGTTCAAGTGGCCTGAAAGTCAGCCAGAATACAAGATCACTGGGTTTCCATCATCTATTCGGCTCAAAACTTTATACATGGCTTGAGGACCAAAAACTAACCGTACACGTCAAATTTCAGCCATTGGATCCCTCTAGAAGTGGCCCAAAGGACAGATCGGTCCATAATTCACTGAATTTTTAGAAACTTCAGATCGGACCTGGACCGCGCGTCGAAAGTCTAATTAACGTGAAACTATAAGGTTATAACCACCTTACTTGGGCTTGACAACCATCTCGGAATCAAGTCCAAATAGTATCCGGAAACGCACAACTTGAGCCTGGAGGGAAGTGTGTGAGAAACGCGAATATCTTTAGAAAATAGACTTAAACTTAAGTGAATTTGGGCCGTTCGCTTACATGCCAAATTTAAGGTTTTAGACCGTCGATTTTGACCCAACTAGTGGATCAGGAAAATTTTCCTACACATAACAGTGTACTTGTGGCATTGATCGAGTGACGATAGCCGTTGAACTGAAACTGGTCCTCCTAGTCAATTTACAAATCCAATTGGACCGAAACTTTAACCTGGCATAGATCCATTGCCAGGGAACTTCCTTCAGACCGTATGCGAGCAATGGACCTCTAGATGAGCTTCATTGCCCCGAAACAGCCACTCTTTGGCTATAACCTAAGTATACCATGGCCCTAGGGCCATTGACATCAATTCTGGGACTATATAAAGGCTTTAACCCACCCCTCTCATTCCATACGAATTTTCTAAACCCTAGGAGAGAGAAGAGAGAAAAGAGAAGGAGAAGGTGAGGAGAAGTGAGAGAGAGTTGCGGTTTATTGCTGGGATTCATTCCCGCCACTCCACGTGCAGAATCCCCTCTCCGTGTCGCTATACCGGTGATTTTGACTCCATTTTTGGGTAAGGAATCCTAACCCTAATCTATTTTAGGTATCCAAATAGGTAGATCGGTGAAATAGCTAACCTATTTCATGTTATAGGTAGCTGTTGTGCTGTAAATAAAGGCGTAGTGTACGAACCAAGTTCGTAATTGGTGTACCGATGAAAGGTGCGGACTATAAAATTTAGGTTATGGTTTTCAAGGCTTTCAATGTCAGTTAATGATTTATAACTGACTTGATTGCCGTCACATGTACTTAGATACGATGTTTTTCGTGTATTATACATATATATGAACTATGTTGAATATAATGTATTTCATGTGTTTGTTGAAATGTTTAAATGAATATGGAATCATGATTTGTGCTTGCCATGATTATTGATTGGGAATACATGATTGCTGTATGTGTGCAACTCCTATGTGAAAGGATTTGCTACAATATTTGTTATGACAAATTTATTACATGTATATTGATATGTGTAGTCTAAGTGTTTAATAAAATGCCTGAATGAGAAAATGCTGATCGAAATATATTTTATAAGGGTGTTGAGATAAGATTCTCAACTACCTTAGCTACAGGTATAGATTTCTTCTTGTAACCTAAATCCAATTATGTGATTTATGTATAAAATGCATATGTATGATGTCATGTTCACTATGTGGTATATAAAATGATCAAATAGTTGCAATGTTTGGATTGTTTGTTCAATACTGTTATGACTACCATATGTGAATGCTATTGTTCTGGAGTATGATTGGGGCTACGATGTAATCCAGGCAATCGGTAAGGACTTTCGATCAAGTGGCTGAATCAGTTTCGCCACCATGGATATGTTTGATGAATCCGAGTCGTACGATGATTATCGACAGTAGTTAGGCCACAAGGAGTGCATATGCACTCTATATCGATCAATTTAGCATGCGCACCAATCGGGCCTATCAAGTAACCCGGTTAGCCTAATGTCTGTTCACTATGTACGGGCGCTACTGTTTGAATCTAAGGTACCACTTACCAATGAAAAGTCCGTTTAACCTTGGTACCATGATCCACTTAGACTCATGAGTTGAGCATAGTGGTATGGGATATCGTGGTCGAGCTATCGGCCTACGCTAGAGTGATGAGCCTCCTTGTAGTGACCAATGAGTAACCCAAACTCGTGAGCCGAATACAGTGGTATGAGACATCGTATTCGAGCTGTCACCTACGCTAAGGTGACGAGTCTTTTCCGTAGTGACCTCGAGTATAAACTAAGCCTACGCCGAGGTGACGAGCCTCCCATAGTGACCAGAACTTGCCTGTCCACTGCTTTTAAATCAGGGGTGACGTTGCCTTATAACTTGCCTATCGTATATGATTAACTAGGATTGACGACCCTATATGGATCATCGTTTGGGCAATTGATATAAAGAGAGGCACCTTAGCTTTTCGAATCTGCTGTATGAATAGGTCTAATTAAGAACTGGGATAACACGACCATGCACCGCATTGCATGTGCCTGTGGCGTGGGTGTTGAGCATAGTGGGAGTTTAGCATGCAAGACCGTGAGATGATGTTGCAAAGGGAGTGTAGGCGAGGACATGCATCATTAATACATATCATTCTTGCATTAACCAGATTACTTAGGAATGCTTGTTGTATTGCTTTATCATTACTACTTGACTGAATTGATAACATGTTAACCTTTGTCTTATAGCTCCACTGAGTTGATCACTTACTCCCACTCTGGGACGGTGTTTTAAAACATCAACCAGACACTAGTTTAGATGCAGATAATAATGAGGTTTACGCGACGGAGCATGATTTCTACGGCGATGAGGAGTTCTCTACATGCAACTCTCTGGCGGGTCTATGTAGACCTGGAGTTGCGTCAACGGGGCTACATGGATACGAATTAGTTGAACATCACACTTGTCATTTTGTATATTTTGAAACTATACATGTAATTAATTAACCTGGTATCATGTTCATACTCTGGGGACTTACAACCACTTATGTGCTTTATATATTTAACACAGTCTTCCGCTTGCGTAATTTAATTGTCTCTAAAGTATGATATGCTGATTAAGTGTAATTCCATTTATGTTTAATGCACTAATACGGACAACATTTAATCATCATTATATATGTTGCGTAATTGATGCGTTGGAACTCAGGAGCCGTGCTTCTGCTCGACCCCCAATTTTCAGGGCAATCAAAGTTGCCCAAGTTTGAATTTAATTAAAATTCATTTAGAACTTAGAACCCTTCTATATGTGTATTAGACATTGAACATCTACATCTATGAGTGAAGTGGTTCTACCGGCTACATCAAATTAGAATCTTCAGATAAGTATTTTATTTATTTACTTTTGGTTCCTGAGATTTCCAAAAAATATCTGTACTGATTTTGACTAAGATACTCAGAAAATCTCAGCGCAGGATTTTTAATTGTAGTAGCACATTGAAAACACAATTATAAAGGTTTTAAGTTGAACCTTAGAAAACCTTCTTTCATAGTGAAAGCCAATATCATATGGGTTGTGATTATTGGGAGTGGAGTAGGTGTGGTTGTTTGAGAACAGTTGGTGTACACACCGAACCACTATAATTCTTGGAGTTTGGTGGATGATGATGTATGTGATGAATGTGTGGTGAATGCTTCTATCTATTTTATATATATGTGGTGAATGTTGTAATAACTAGATTTCATTATTTTACCTCTTTTTTAGTTTTGGTTTTTGATCTTTACTGAGTTCAAGATATCAGGTTGTCTTAGTTTTTGGTGTAAGGTTGTCCTTTGAACAACGTTTAAATTAACTTCTCAATACTATTGCAATTGAGATCACTATTTGATTCAACTATCTTTATTTCTATTTCGCACTTATTTTTTATTTGTCATAGTCCTATTCACCCCCCTCTAGGACTGAGAGCTTGCCCTTTTCAGTTTCTCCATACAACCCTTAAATCTTTTTAATTTTTTATTATGTTGTTAATTTCTTCTCGATCTATACAATGGATGGTGTGGATCATCCACATGATTATTATATAGGTGTGTATAGAAAATTTTAACAAAGTGATGCTTTATGATTTCAGATATGTTCAGTAATATTTTAGGAATAAATTTAATGGGTGCAATCTTATTGTGTTAAGATAGATCTGAACGAGTCATTTGATCCTAAGCACTAAAATATAATATTGCCTTAAATTTCAGATCGATCTGACCATTGGATGGACTACACTAGTCAGATCTATAAATGTTTAATAAAGAAAGTTTAGATTTCTACACAACTGATTGGTATCACTTAATGTAGAAAGTCGAGACGGGCTATTGATGTTTATGTGGTTAGATCCACACCATTCATCCAATGTGTAGAAGCAAAATATGTCAAGACCTCAATAATCTAGATGATTCAATCATCTGATGGGCCACCCCGATTAATTATTTGACATTCAATTTTAAGATCTTAAAAAGAAAATCTAAATCCTGTTGATATAACCAAAGATAGGTCCTACTATGTAAAATAACCAGATGAATAATAATGTTGTTGATATAAATAATAGGATATTTGAAATTCAAACCAACCTAATTACCTTATGGATTCTACACTACCAGACTCATGTAAGTAACTCAACGTGTCTCATGATTCATTGGAATGAAAATAAATTATTTGTGATTGCTTGATTGATTGATATACTGATTTAAGTGTTTTATTGAAATATTGTATGATGCGGTAAATTATATGTTAATCTGTGCCAAATTGTATCAAAATTATAATTATCATTGAGTTTATTTATCAAGACAAGTATATATGGCAGTTATGAAAATAATACATTCATATATTATCTATCATTTATTATATTTGCATAATGCATCGTCGATCCTAGGGGCCTTCTCCAGAAGAAATGTTGATCTTAGGGACCTTCCTTGGAAGAAATGTCGATCCTGGTAGAGCGTTACCGGATGTGGGTTATGCCCAAACCTACCGAAAGGTGGAAGCCTACCCAACGAGTGGATACGGGTTGACGACCTCTAGCCTAAGCAGATGGACGATTATCCCATCTAATACATTTATACACCATTTGCATCTATATTATTGTACATACATTTTTGTGTTATTTTAATTACTATGATTATGAATCATGCTGAATTATTTCACTAAGCCTGGTTAGCTTACCTTTTTATTGATGGAAAAACCGTATAGAGGAGTCATTAACAGATGATGTGTCACAAGAACCGGAAGGATTCACCACACCTGAGCACGACCCATGTGAAACGTTGCCATACTTATCTGAAGATGAAGTGGCGGCATTAGACCATTTTTGGTTATGTGATTTATTTGTTAAAATAGTTTGATTAGCGTGTAACATATATTGGCATTGATTTTAAGATTTTAAGAAATTGTCTAGATTTATCTAATTGAAATAATATTAGTTTATAATAAATATATTTGCACTCGGCGCCCATGCTGATTAGTGTTGTTGTATTTTTAATATGGGTGATTATGGATGTTGGAGTCGCCACTAGCCAAATAATCTCAGAATCCCACAGTCGGCTAGAACTGCAGAATACGTAAAGTCGGAGAAATCTGAAGACTTCCCTCCTTTAGATTAACTCCTGGTCTGCTATCCGGGATTATAAGTAAGGGACCTCGGTTACGAAGAGGGAAGGTGTTAGGCACCCTCTCTGCCCGTACAAATGTACGGTCTCTACTTAGTATAGTAAAACGATCTCAAGGGATGATGTATGCTATGGTCGAGATGGGACTACGCACACACGCGGATTTCTGATGTAGCAAGATCTGAGACTTCGACAAGCCACAGAGCATACGTCTAACGGCGTGTCTAGAAGGCGGATGTAATGATGCTTATGTAAAAAGGTAAAGAAGAATGGATTAGATCACTAGAAATTTTTGATGTGATAGGATCCGGTGTATGGCAAGTCACAGAGCATACGTTCACTAGAGATCTAGAGGAGCAAGGGGTTGAGAATGGAATAGATGTCATGGTGAATGCTTGTATGTAAAATGAATGGATCTTTGCCTTGATCTTTGAGTGAGCTAAGGTATGGATTGAACCATGATCAATCTAGGCTAGATTTATGGATTGAGAAGGTTGAGAGGAAGGCTAGGGGGTAGCTGGAAATTTCGGATCATTGAAGGCTTGGGAGCTCCTTCCCTTTCCTTCACTCTCTTCCTCACTCTCTCCCTTTCTTTCTCACTTAACCTTGGAAATGTGAAGTGGCTTGTTGGGGATGGATCAAATGAGAAGAGGAGAGGGCTATTTATTGCCTTCTCCAATGGCATTATTGTAAATAGGGGGTAGGTAAGGGTTAAAATTAGGAAATGGAGGCTTGTGATTAGCTAAGGGGAGAGGAGTGCCACGTGGTGTGTTCCCATTGGCTTTGGGGGCCGGTAAAATGGTAAATAGTGAAGATCGGGAGGATAAATACTAGAGAAAGTTGACTTTTGGACGCTGGGACAGCTGTCCACATGCGAGCCGCATGTGGCGGTACTCCGAGTACCGCCGGTGGTAGTCAGACTACCGCCCGGGCTCTGTTCGGGCCAGGTTCACATGTGCGAGCTTTGTCTGATGTGCTAGTTCAAACGGTGGCTTCCTTCTGGGGTTTTATGACTCGGCCAGGTTGGCTGGGGCTTGGGTAATGGGTTCTGGTCATGGTATAAGATATAGGCGGGGGCTGTGTATGGATTGAACGTTTGGATCAAGGTTTTGGGTCTCGGTTTAGAAGTTTTGAGGTTTTTGTGGCAGGGTTTAGTTTAGTCTAGGATTAGGGTTTGGTTTAAGGTGTGATCATGGTTCCTGGCCTTTCTTAACATTTTTGAAGATGTTATCCTAAGTGCGATGTCTACAGATGCCCTTCTTTAGCCGAGGTTGCGAGCAACCGAAGGCTAAAACAAGTGGACACCCCACCCTTCTAGTCAGAAAGGACAGTGATTCGAATCTATTGCCTGCCATTATATCATTATCAGTTGACTGTTTGAAAAAAGATGACTTGCACATATCATGAGGGTTGAGGAAAACGTTGTGATTGTCCCCTGCGCATTCGTCGCGGCTTTACGGGTCACCAATCACAACCCTTTCACGTCAAATTGTTAATAGCATTGGAGGGTAAGTCTGAAAGGCAGGGCCTCTGCGCGTTGGTGCGGCTTTACGAGGATTTCCGTACTATTTGGTATGTCATTTCCTTTGCTACATAATCACCCTAGGAGTATTTAGTCTGTTTGATTGTCAAAGTGGTTAGTTGCCCTGTGCGTTAGTGCGGCCTTACGAGGAACTCACTACGCCGACTTGGACTTAATCAAAATTTCTGAACATCCCAGACTAGATATGTGCAGGTAATCCTTTGTCATGCAGTTTGCTGATTCTGATACTTTGGTTACAATAGATTGTTGTCACTTTGAGTTTCAATTATTCTTCCCAGAGATAAATCCATTCACTTCTACTAGCATTCGTACAATTGTCCAGATATAGGGATTGGGTCGGTCATACATGTATCATGTACGGATTCAATCATCCTCCAGGGAAACCGGGAGAGTTAGCTGTTTGCACTGACCGCAACTGGAGAATATGGAAGATTCCTTAGTATATTACGTGCCGCGTGCGTTTTTTTAAAAATTTTGTTTGAAAGTTATTCCCTTTGGACCTAGATTCCTTGGGGATTTTGTTTGAAAATATATTTTTTGGAAAATATCTGTTTGACTTCGTGGGTGGGTGTCATCGTCCAGTTTTATTTGCTGAAGATTCAGACGGCCTCCACTAATAAATTAATGGGGCTGCTGGTTTTAGAAGGATCATCCTTTCTTTAAGGTTATACTCCCTGGGAATTTACTTTATTTCTATTTTTATTTATTTATCCAACTAAGCACGTGGAGGTGCATTATTTGGTCCCATCCCTTTGGAGTGGGCCCTGCTGAAATTTTGCTCGAAACTGGGCCCGGGCGGTAGTCGGACTACTGCCCGTTAACTTTCGCCCGTTCTACTTATTCTGTCAGGTGCTACAGTGCTACAACGGTACTCCGAATGCCGCTAGCGGTAATCTGATTACCGCCTCCGTTCATCTTTTCTTCCAGCAAGCCCTCTTCTTCTTTGTTCATTCCTTCCTGTCCCTTTCTATTTATTCCTTTTGCCTAGTTCGTCCGATCCTTCTCTTTTGCCCCTTTCTCTTTTGTCCCTTCTTTCCCTTGTCCTTTTCTTCTTTTGTCTTTTCTTTCCTTTTGGTGGCTGTTATGGGTGATCATGATGAGGGGGTTGATGGATTTATTAATGGTGAAGAGGTAGGTGGGCCCATAAATGGTGGAGAAGATTCATTTATGGATGGATTAATGGAGCTTGATGGTAGTGTAATGAGTTCTTTTGGAGAGATCAATGCCATTTATGACATGATCCCTACCACCATTAATGGAGGATATGAGGTTAGGTTGGATGGTTTGGATGGTTTTGATGGGTCTATATCAGATGTACCACCAGGATTTGGAGATGTTAGCATGATGGGGATGGATGGTTTGGATGGTGAGGATTGCTCGACGATGGCGACTGATGGTTTGATTGAAGGAGGGATGGTTATGGGTGGTGTGAATAGTAGTACGACGATGATAGACAGTGCGGATGTGATGGATTAGGCTTGGATGTGTGGCAGGTCCCATTTTAGCGGTTTGGATGACTTGGATCTGACAGGTGATGGACTTTTTGTGGATGGCCTGGGTCAGATCTTTGGTAAGGATTTCGAGGCAGTGATGGGATAGTCAGCTACTGTCGGGATCCAGGGTACAGATCCTGTCAGCTACTAGGATACTCTAGGCGTTGCAGCTCTTGGGGCTTGTTCATTTCAGACTGCTCCTGATGTGGCAATCGTTGGCGACTCGAGCCCATCTGTTGCAGCTTTTCAGGATACTCTGCGAGATGCGATGGGTGAGTCCAGTTTCTTCCGCCACCACGAGATTGACCTATTGGACGAGGGGATGCCTATTTTTGACGACTCGCGTATGGATCCTAGGTTCCAAATTGTAGAAGACGTGCCTATTCGGACTTGTCATTTACAGCCACGTGGTACTTGTTCTGAGAGGTTGAACATCTGGATCGAGAGTTTGACCGAGTCTGAGATTTTTGAGCTGGGCTCCTTGGGTTTCCGAGAGGTTCGATAGGCACAAAGTGCGTAAGGAAGCATTTCCGACCAATCACGATATGTTTTCACCATTTTCTCCAGTATACAAATGATAGTTTTGTTTGTAGCCTCGACCCCACCATTCATTTGAGGACAGTAGGGGCTTGACCGATGGCATTGAATCTTGAGGAAATCGCCCATCCTTTTATTGACGAACGGAGTTCCGTTGTCAATGATGATGACCTGAGAGACCCCATAACGGCTAATGATGTTGTTCTTCATAAACTTGACCGCATGAGATGCTGCGATGGTAGTGTAGGATGCTGCCTCTATCCATTTGGTGAAGTAATCTACTGCCACTAGGATGTACTCGTGCCCATTTGAAGCTTTGGGGCTGATCTTGCCGATGATATCTAACCCCCATACAGAGAAGGGCCATGGTGCCGTCATGCTATAGAGTTCGGAAGCAGGTGCACAGATCTCGTTTGCATGCTCTTGACATTTGAAGCATTTCTTGACGTGCTTGCAGCAATCTGTCTCCATTGTGAGCCAGTAGTAGCCGAGTCGTAGGATCTTCTTTGCCATCATATATCCGTTCATGTGTGGGCCGCATAGTCCTTTGTGGATTTCAGACATGATTTGCGTTGCTTCTGTTTCATCCACACAGTGGAGAAGGACTTGGTTGAAGGATCGCTTGTAGAGGATGCCCCCGGTGATCGTGAACTGGGCTACTAGCCGTTGGATAGTGCAATGATCGGTTGATGTCGCTCCTTCTAGGTACTTCTGATGCTCAAGATATTCTTTGATATCTGTGTACCATAGCCGATCATTTAAGGGATGTTCAGCTTCATTGATCTGTAGGCAGAACGTGGTTCCTCCTGGAGTTCGACGATGAGTTCCCATTCTGCAACTCCTTTTGGGATCTCCATCATTGAGGCGAGAGTAGCTAGAGCGTCTGCAAATTGATTCTTGACTCGGGGCATGTAAGAGAATGTGATTTCATCAAATTCCTCAATTAAATTTTCCAGGTAGACATGATATGGGATCAGCTTTTCATCTTTGGTCTTCCAATCACCATTTATCTAATTGATGATGAGTTGTGAATCTTCGAAGACTTGTAACTTTTTTATGTTGAGGATGATGGCTTCTCTTAGACCTGCGATGCATGCTTCATATTCAGCCACGTTGTTAGTACATTGGAATGCCAGCGTCCTGGATATGGGAATTAGGACGTCATCGGGAGAGTAGAGTATGGCGCCTACTCCACTTCCCTTCGAATTTGCGGCTCCATCAAAGAAGAGCGTCCACTCTCCGGCCTTCCTTTATTCTTCCTCGATCAGGAGAACGTCCTCGTCAGAGAAGAAGGTCTTTAATGGTTGATAGTCGGGCAGAGAGTGTGCCGCTAGATGATCGGCCAGTGCTTGCCCCTTGATTGCCTTCTGGGTGACATAAGTGATGTCAAACTCAGAAAGTAGTAACTGCCATTTTGCGATCCTCCCCGTTAGTGTCAGCTTTTCGAACAAGTACTTCAACGGGTCCATGCGAACGAGCAGAAGGATTAGGTGAGCGATCATATACTGTCTTAGTCATTGTGTGGCCCAGATTAAAGCGAGACACGTTTTCTCTAAGCTAGAGTATTTCGCTTCATAGTTTGTGAATCGTCTACTTATATAGTAGATCTCTTGCTCTTTTTTCCTGTATCGTAGTGTTGGCCAAGAATGCATCTGATTGCTTCTACTGCGACGGAGATATATAGTAGCAATAGCCTGCCTGGAGTAGGTGGCATGAGCACTGGAGGATTCAGTAGGTATTTCTTGATTCTATCGAAGGCCACTTGACAGTCACCATTCCATTCCTTTAGTGAGTTCTTCCGCAGGAGCTTGAATATGGGCTTACAGACCGGAGTGAGCTATGCGATGAATCGGCTGATATACTGGATCTGCCAGAGGAAGCCCCGAATTTCTTTTTCAGTTTTGGGTGGTGGCATTTCGATGATTGCCTTGGTCTTAGTTTCATCCACCCGAATACCATCTTCACTGACGATGAAGCCTAACAGTTTGCCTCCGGTTGCACCGAAAATACATTTTTGTGAGTTGAGTCGGAGCTTGAACTTTTCTAGCCTGTCGAAGAGCTTTTTGAGATCCTCAAAGTGTCCTTCGATCGTCCAAGATTTGACAATCATGTCATCCACATAGACTTCCATTTCCTTATTTATCATGTCGTGGAATAAGGCAATCATGGCTCGCTGATATGTAGCTCCTGCATTCTTCAGCCCGAAGGGCATAACCCTATAGCAGAAAGTTCCCCATGGTGTGATGAAGGAAGTCTTCTCGCGATCTTCGATAGCCATCCTGATCTGATTATAACTAGAGAATCCATCCATGAAGGAGAAGATCTTATGTCCAGCAGTATTATCCACCAGTGTGTCGATATGGGGCAGAGGGAAATCGTCTTTAGGACTTGCTTTATTGAGGTCCCTAAAATCGATGCACATTCTGACTTTCTCATCCTTCGTTGGAATTGGTACGATATTTGCGAGCCATTTCGGGTAGTTGGAGACTACCAAGAATCCCGCATTGTATAGCTTGATGACGTCATCCCGAATTTTCAGGGCCCATTCCGGCTTCATTCTTCGCAGCTTCTACTTGATGGGCTTCATGTCTGGCTTTGTTGGTAAATGGTGCACCACCAAGTCTTCATCGAGCCCTGCCATGTCTTCATAAGAGAAAGCAAAGTTGGATAACCTTGGTTTTAGAAACTCCATCATCCTCTGCTTGTGTTCCAAGGAGAGTGATCTACCGATGCGCACCTCTCTGGGGAGTTCCGCTGACCCTAAGTTCACAATTTTGAAATCTTCTATTACAATATTGGCCTTTGTTTCGAATTTTTTAAGAGAGTCCTCAAATTCGCTAGCGGTATCATCATTTCCCTCATCCAAGGCTTCATCCAAACCCATGAGCTCGAAGTCCAACTCTAGATCGAAATCATAAGAGTCGACCTCAAACTCTTGCATTGTATCTGAGGTATTTGGCACAATGATTTTAGAAGATTTTTCTATTGTTTTTGTATTTTGAAAATTTTCTGATGCTTTGTGGTTTTGAGGAATATTTGATTTTTTTGTATTTTTGGGAATATGGGATGTTTTTGTGTTTTGAAAATTTTTTGATTTTTTTGTATCGCCAAAGGATCCCGAATAGGACGGTGTTGCAAACCATGATTGATCTTGTCCTAGTTTGGAGTACCAACTACTATTTACATTGGCCTTTTTTTTGGGACTGGCATCCATGGATGGTTCGCAGGTTGATTCGATCGTTAGGGGGATGGCTGACCATCGTGGTTCTTTCCCCCTTTCGATCCCACAGTTCTGCTCAATCTGTTCTTGTGGGTCACCTGTCCCGATGACCATGATGTCTACTAGACTGGCCTCAGAGTCGGAATCTGATTCAACTTCTTCGCCCAGCAATTGAAGTTCTTCTGGCTCTTCAGGTTCATCTTGTGATAGGATTTTGATGTCCGTCCAGTCAAGGAAAGGCCACTTCCCTTTATCAATCCAATGGATGAGCTGCATTTGCCCCTTGTGTCGCTGAGCTGGTGGCGAGGATAGGTCCTATTGATTGTGGGTGGAAACGGGTGTCTCCCTGTTCTTGCTTTTGTCCCTTCCAAGGGGCATTCCTGGATCTAGGTCCTTTGTGGGTGAATCCTTATCCATGCCCCTAGCCCCATGCGGTGAGTCTCAGGGTTCTGCTCCTGACATCAGATGTGCTTTTGATGTCTTAGAATTTTATCTCACCTTATCGGTGGCCAGATGGACTCTTGATTGGCAAGCTCTGAGAGTTTGAGTCGCCGAAGATGATCCTCAAGGGAAGTCATCGTGTCTCCACAAACTGCCCCAGCCTTGATGAATTTAATGGGTGTGCACCTAAACGTTTGACCCTTTCTTGGCCTTTTAGCTTGATCTTCTGGCATCAGTTAATATCCCAGTCCCCGCCTCTGCACGTTGGCGCGTGCTGACTTTACTACCATACCTTTTTCATAGAACTCGGTGCGGTAGTTCAGGATTAATCGTTCAACAGGGGGAATGACATATTCAGCAGCGAGAGGGTGTGGGTTGGTGATTGCATTCACATTTTCAAATTCAAAGCTGTGATACGGTATGTTACCCTCTGCATGCTGAATGTCAGTCAATGAGATGTCGATTTTTGGGATATTGGCCGTCACTGGTAGGATGGTTTTTGACTCGGCCAATACTATAATGATTCGATTTTCCAAAGGGAATTTAACCCTTTGATGGAGGGTAGATGGGATGGCTCTAATAACATGGAGCCATGGCCGCCCCAACAGGAGGTTAAATGAGGCAAGAATGTCAATGACCTGAAATATGACAAGGGTCATGTCTGGTCCGATTTGTAGTTCGAGGTCAATTTCTGCCTCAACCTGTCTTCCAGAGTTATCGAAGGCTCTAATGCTCATGATGCTGGACCTAAAAGAAGACGGTTCTATCCCTAATCGTTCGGCAGTCCTCAAAGGGCAAACATTTAGGTTTAATCCATTGTCTATGAGTACGAGTGGAACTTTGAAATTCTCATAACGGATAACTATATTTAATGAGCGCCCATGTTTGCGACCTTCAGGTGGCAATTCCTCATCAAAGAAAGTTATGGCTCGTGGCGCGAGGAGTTGTCCATCATACTTGCCACCATTTCGGGAGGTACATCAGGAGAGATATGGGCATCATTCAATGTTTTTGCAAAGATTTCTCGATGCGATCTTGATGTGTATAGGAGTTCCCAGATGGAAACTTGTGCGGGAATGGATTTGAGCTGTGCTGCTATATAGTAGGCGACATCGGTTTTCTGGGTGGTTCCCGGTGAAATTCTCCGGGTTTCCTTTAGGTTTTGATTGTCTCTCTTGAAATATCTTCCGTTGTTGCCCACTTCAGCGCATTCTAGGTAGTGCCATTGGACTACTTTCGGGTCATAGGAAGGAACCACTCTTCCTTCTAGGTATATCATTGGTTCTTGAGGTTGAGGGGTTGTGAGGGGAATCATTTGTGAGAGACTTGGTGATTTCTCTTGAGGTGCTGCCAAGTCTTAGTGAGATTTGACATTAGGATTCTCTTCCTCCATTTGCTATGTGGGAGAGGTCCTCTGGGCATGTGCCAGTTGGTGTGACATCAGAAATTTTGGGGCTTGAACTGGGGGTGCCCCTTGTAAGGTTAGCGGAGTTAGATCAGGGCAACCTAACGAGAGAACAATGGGTTCATAATTCGATCTTGGATTTGCCGAATTTAGGGCGGGACGTGCCCCTTGGGGAGTGTGATGTTGAGGATATGACTTGGTGGATGCTGGGGGTGCCCCTTGCAAGACGAGAAGTGGAGTTGTTGATGCTGCTTCAAGGAAGACAAGAGGCTGAGTTGTTAGGAGCTGCTTCAAGGAACACGAGAGGCTGTGTTGTGGGTGTTGCTTTCAAGAATATCTATAGTCCAGGTGATGGTGCCTGTTGATATCCCCATGTCCGATTTGCTATATCAACATGATTGCTTGTATGGAATGATGTGGAGAGGAGTGTGAGGGTCGCCCTCCTTCAATATGGTTGACGGTAAAGGTGCTGGATGTGCTGGGTCCTGCTTCATGCGATGGCAGAGCTGTATTATTGGCCTGCGGGGTGATCGCAATCTTCTGGCTTTCGATTAAATCTTGGACCATATGTTTTAAAGCAAAGCAGCGGTCCGTTAAGTGGCCAGGAGCCTGATGGTATGCGCAGCATTGATTTTCGTTGTAATCGAGCAACAAGGGATTAGGTGGAAGTTGAGGCTGGAGTGGTGTCAAGAGTTACTTTTGCATTAGCATTGTCAGAACCTGATTATATGTTTGTGCTAAAGGGGTGAACTTCCTTCCTAACATTGCCTACTTATATGGACCTTACGCATTCCCCCTAGGCTGTTGCGATTGTTGTTGAGATGGTTGTGCCTGATATCCCTGTTGGGTTTGTTGAGGTTGGTACTGTCTATTTAACTATGGATGATACTGCCTATCTTGTTGTGGCTCTGGTTGTAGAGCATACTGATTACCTCGAGTATTAGCAACGATATTATTAACCTCTATCGTGCACTATGCAGGAGTAGTGCCGTTTCCATTTCCGTATCCAACGGGTTTCTCCTCGACTTTGTTTCTTCTGATTGTAGGGGTCTGGTGTGGCCATGGGGAAATGGTTCCGGCTCTAATCCCGGCTTCCACTTGTTCTCTAGCTCGGATGAGCTGGGAGAAATTTACTTATGGATACGAGATTAGATATCTTGAAATGCTGGGATTTGCTAAATGTACGATCATGGATATTTGCTCCTCGTTATCGATGGGGTTTCTCATTCGGGCCATGGCTCACCATCTTCCTACGTATGCTGATAAGGATTCATCATTTTTTTATCTCAAGGCAGCCAGGTCAGATCTTCTTGGAGCCATATTCAGGTTGTATGAGAACCTGTCAATGAATGCCTGGGAGAGTTTTTCCCATGTTCTGATTTGATGGTTGTCCAGTGAGGTGTACCAATCCAAAGCGTCACCCTTAAGGGATTTCTGGAAGAGCCGTATCAAGGCTCCATCATCCACTACCGTCATACCTTTTGAATTTTGGTACTTCGAAGTTTAGAGGTACTCAGGCGTCTGGGAAGAGACAAAGGTCCCTGAATTTGGTGGATGGGTGATCCACTCCTTGTTGTCTCTGAAACTGATTTTACACCATTTGCAGTTCTTCTCATAATTCCTCGATTTTCGACTTGCCTTGCTATGGATATCTTGCCCCTTGCTGTAGGGCTTGTGCTGCTTCCTCTTTATATGGATCGAGGACGAGGGGTTGTTGGAAGGATGGTGGACTCCCGGTGGCGGGAGGTAGTTGGAATTGAACGTTGCTCCCTTTCAGAGAAGGGTGTGATGCTTTGAAGTGGCTCCTGCCTGAGGTATCTGTCAAGTCCGGAATGTTGCTCCTGTTAGGGGGAGTGACTTGAACTGAAAACTGGCCCCCTTCATGGGCATCCGCCAGTTCTTGTCTGTGGTTCTCACGAGGGGGAACTTGTGTTGTAACCTGATTGTTGTGATGTGTTAGGTAGTGATGTGTGGGAGGATTGATCCCAATTGTTGGCTGCTGTTGATCTTGTGCTGACTCTTCTGGGAGAGAGAGTACGGGATTTGCTAGAGGAATGAGGGAGAAGGCAAAAGGGGTTTTAGGGAGTGAATTGTTTTGTACACTAGGCTGAGTTGCCTGTGTATTTGGTGTGGCATTTGACACTAAGCGAAGTAACAGTTCTTGCACTGCTCGGAGACTATGGGCCATCTCTTGCATGGTGGTGTTGGTTTGTGGGTCTGCTGGAGCCACTGGTAGCGACGCGGATGTAGGTGCGGGTGCTGATGTTTCAAGAATTGGCTGAGCTGCCGGTTCTTCTTCATGGGTAGCTTGAGAGGTCATGGCTGCACGGGATCGAGTGGTCATGGTTCGAATCTATGCCCAAGAAAGTGCAAGCCAAAGATGTTTTTTTTTTGTATGAATGCAGTGATGATATCCCTTGAGGTTAAAATACCACACACTTTCGAGTCGGGTCTCAGCCAGTGCGAGTTAGCAAATTCCCCAGCGGAGTCTCCATTCTGTAGACACTGAAAAATCGGCGCCCACGCTGATTAGTGTTGTTGTATTTTTAATATGGGTGATTATGGATGTTGGAGTCGCCACTAGCCGAATAATCTCAGAATCCCACAGTCGGCTAGAACCCGCGGAATATGTAAGGTTGGAGAAATTCGAAGACTCTCTTACCTTAGGTTGACTCCTGATCTGCGATCTGGGCTTCTGGGTAAGAGACTTCGGTTACAAAGAGGGAATGTGTTAGGCACCCTCTCTGCACGTACAAAAGTACGGTCTCTACTTTGTGTGGTAGAACAATCTCAAGGGAATGATGGATGCTATGGTCATGATGGGACTAGGTACACATGGATTTCTGATGCGGCGAGATCCGAGATTTCGACAAGTCACACAGCATACGTCCAATAATGTTTCTAGAAAGCGGATGTGATGATGCTTATATAAAAAGGTAAAAAAAATGGACTAGATCACTAGGAATTTCTGATGTGATAGGATCCGGTGTACGGCAAGTCACAGAGCATACGTTCACTAGAGATCTAGAGGAGCAGGGGGGTTGAGAAGGGAATAAATATCATGGTGAATGCTTGTATATAAAATGAATGGATCTTTGGCTTGATCTTTGAGTGAGCTAAGGTATGGATTGAACCATGATCAATCTAGGCTAGATTTATGGATTGGAAAGGTTGAGAGGAAGGCTAGGGGGTGGCTGGAAATTTCGAATCGTTGAAGGCTCGGGAGCTCCTTCCCTTTCCTTCACTCTCTTCCTCACTCTCTCCCTTTCTTTCTCACTTAACCTTGGAAATGTGAAGTGGCTTGTTGGGGATGGATTAAATGAGAAGAGGAAAAGGCTATTTATAGCCTTCTCCAATGGCATTGTTATAAATAGGGGGTAAGTAAGGGTTAAAATTAGGAAATGGAGGCTTGTGATTGGCTAGGGGGAGAGGAGTGCCACGTGGCGTGTTCCCATTGGCTTTGGGGGCCGGTAAAATGGTAAATAGTGAAGATGGGGAGGGTAAATACCGGAGAAAGTTGACTTTTGGACGCTGGGACTGCTGTCCACACACGAGCTGCATGTGGTGGCACTCCGAGTACTGCCGGCAGTAGTCAGACTACCGCCCAGGCTCTGTTCGGGCCAGGTTCGCGCGTGCAAGCTTTGTCTGATGTGCTGGTTCGAACGGTGGCTTCTTTCTGGGGTTTTATGACTCGACCAGGTTGGCTGGGGCTTGGGTAACGGGTTCTAGTCGGGGGCTGTGTGTGGATTGAACATTTGGATCAAGGTTTTGGGTCTCAGTTTGAAAGTTTTGAGGTTTTTGTAACAGGGTTAAGTTTAGGCTAGGATTAGGGTTTGGTTTAAGGTGTGATCATAGTTCCTGGCCAGTCTTAGCCTTTTTAAAGATGTTATCCTGGGTGGGGTGTCTACAACCGCGAACCGATTGAAATTGATCGTGAAGTGAATGAAATGAATTTTCGACCATCAACTTGATGGAATCTTGGAAAATAGATAGGTTGGTTAGCTAAAGTAGCTTCTCATACCCCAAAATCATATAGGGTAAACTTGAGAATTGGGTACGGTTTATTTTTGGCCTCATGTCCTAAAATAAACTCAAAAGACGGATAGACGGAGAGGATTTCTCAAAATCATCACAGTGAGGCGCACATGGGTTCCAGCGCAGGAACTTCCTGCGAAAGGCTTTCGCAGGAGATCCGTGTCCCGTTAAATGCAGTTGCATTTGGATCGGATTCATTCACATCCCGACAAGTGGACGCGGATTGCGTCCTACCCCGCCCATCTCTAGCCCCGGAGGGTAGTTATGTTGGCAGGTCCACCGTGATGTATCTATAAATCCAAGCCGTCGATCCCTTTTCTCATCTCATTTTAAGGCATCAACACAAGAATGAGGTATATCCAACGCTCAAGTGGACCACACCAAATAATAAACTTGCTTGCATTAACCGCACAAAGCATTAAATGCCAATTGCACTAAATGCAAGAGTAATCTTAGGTGTAGTCCATTTGATCGTTGGATCTGCCTCATTTATGTTTTCATGCTTTAAAATAATATGAGAAAAGAGATAGACGGTTTGGATGTACAGATACATCACAGTGGCCCGCCCACAGGATTGCCCGTTCGGGGCTAGGGCCGGGCGGGCGTAGGACGCAATCCGCGTACCCGACAAGTGTGGTAAAAGCACGCGTCTCTTCAATAGGAAGAATCGGATTCATTCACATCCCGACAAGTGTAGTATTTTTAGGATAATAGACCGAAAATGAGCGGTATTCAATACTAAAGTGGACCTAAAATGTGAGTATTGAACCGTACACAGTTGAAATATTCGTGGGCTACTGAAGTCTTGAATCAGGCCAATATTTGTGTTTTCAGTTCATCCAAGTAGGAATGACGTTATTAACGGTATGGATGTCATGTAAACATCACTTTTTACCCCAGAAAGTTTTCAACGGTAGGAATTTTCCTACCCACCTTTTACACTGGTGCGGTCCACTTGAGCCTTGGATCCTTCTCAGTTTTGGTCTCAAATAATAAAATGAGCTCAGAAAACGGATTTACGGGAACATCATCCGCGTACCCGACAAGTGTGGTAAAAGCACGCGTCTCTTCAATAGGAAGAATCGGATTCATTCACATCCCGACAAGTGTAGTAAAAGCACGCCTCTCTTCTCCTGGAATAGGAAGAATCGCAGCGCCGCAGCGCAAGATATCCGTTTCCACGATGTCTTCAACCGATGAAATTGCCGTCGATTTCCCACCTTACGTTCGTGTGTACAAAGACGGGCGCGTAGAGCGCTTACGAGGCACCGACATCGTGCCTCCATCCATCGATCCAAAGACCGGCGTCTCCTCCAAAGACGTCTCTATTCTACCTGAATCCGGCGTGTCGGCCCGTCTCTTCCTCCCTAAACTCACCGAACCGACTCATAAGCTTCCAATTCTCGTTCACTACCACGGCGGCGGCTTTCTCATCGAGACCCCCTTCTCGCCCTTACTCCACAATTACCTCAATGCATTGGTCGCCGAGGCTAACGTCCTCGTCGTGTCGGTCCACTACAGAAGAGCTCCCGAAAACCCTCTCCCTACCGCTTATGATGACTCGTGGACCGCTCTACAATGGACCGCCTCCCATGCCAACTGCGGTTCTGAGGCCTGGCTCAAAGACCATGGGGACTTCACCCGACTCTTTGTTTCTGGCGAAAGTGCAGGCGGTAACATTGCACACCACATAGCGATGCGTGCTGGAAGTCATGAATTGGATCATGGAGTGAAGATCTACGGTGCGATTCTCGTCCATCCGTTCTTTTGGGGAACGGAGGCGATCGGCAACGAGATGAAGGATCCAGCTACTCAGGCTAAGATGGAGCGGTTATGGATGTTTGTATGTCCGTCTACGACTGGCCTTGATGATCCACTTATTAATCCGACGGCTGTTGGAGCACCAAGCCTTAAAGGGTTAGGGTGCAAACGAGTGTTTGTGTGTGTCACAGGTATAGATGCGTTGAGGGATCGAGGGTGGCTTTACCATCATGCGTTGACTTCGAGCGGATGGGAAGGAAATGTGGAAATGTTCGAGACGGAAGGGGAGGACCACGTTTTCCATGTTCTTAAGCCTAGTTCTGAGAAAGCTGTTGTGCTGATGAGGCGTTTGGCTGCTTTTCTCAATCACTGATGGTGCTGTTTTCTTCTTGTTTTTCATTGACTTTGGACATGTTGGCTCGTCTTATGTGTAGCGTATTTGGGAAAGATAATACATCGTACGTTTGGATGTCGTGTGGAATAGAATTGCAACTTGTGCTTAGCAATCCCATTGGGGTGTTGGTTCTAAATTGCAATTGGGTTAATTTCAACAAGGAGTTGAAGAAGAGTTTGGATCTTGCCACAAACAAAAGTTTCTTGTTTTCTTGCATTTTGATTGGTTCAGATCAATTGAATTGTGATTTATTTTATTTTATTTTATTTATTGCAAGCAGAGATCTGGATTCCTTGAAGAAACGTGGCTATCACTGCGTGTACTTCAAATATTCAATAATTTCTGTTGTTTACTCTCTTTTGGTTAGATTGAAAGTGGTGTGCTCCCACGTTTTGGTATTATTATTATTATTATTATTTAAAAGAAAAAGAATAAGAAAAAAGAAAAATTCAGATTGAATTTTCACGGAAGCGGATTGGCTGGTGTAACTCACACCGGATATACTGCTGCTGTATTGACGTCAGCAAGTTCCGTGGGTCTGATCATGAGGTATGTGTTATATCCAAACCGTCCATCCATTTGGTGTGCTCTTATTAAGGCTTGAGACGAAAAATAAGACAGATCTCAAGTGGACCACACTGTAAAAAGCAGTGGGGTATTGAACGTCTAGCATTGAAACCCTTTTTCAGGTCAGAGAAGTTTTGGATCAATATGAAATTTGTTTTTTCTACCTTATGAACAAATTGGATGGAAAATAAACGATATGGTGGGCCCTACGAATTGTTTAACAGTGAAAATCATCATCTTCGCTTCTATTTGTGGTGTGGTCCAGATGATCTTTGGGCATGATTCATTTTTTGGATAATGCTCTAAAATGATGTTTAAAATAAGATGAACAATGTAGATATAATAAATACATCCCTGTGGGGCCCATGTAACTTTGATCTGCTTTAAACCGTTTGTACACCTCGGAGATCGAGGAGAATCAGTGGGACGCGGATTACATGATGACAGGTTGAGTAGCCAGACTTGATACTGAAGTCATGTCATCAAGTTCTGTGGAGGTCACCATGATTTATGTATTGTATCTACATTGTCCATTCATCTGGAGAGATCATTTTAATTCATGAGACAGAACGAGTTAGATCCAAATCTGGAGTGGACCCTACCATAGAAAACAACGGGGAGAGGGATGCCCACCGTTGAAATCTTCCTAATGTTCACTATAATGTTTATTTGAGATCCAACTTGTTTATAAGTTAAGACAGACATAATAGAAGAGAAAAAGTAAATTTCATCTTAATCGAAAACTTTTATGGCCCTTACAAATTTTGAATGGTGAGCATTCCTCTCCCCACTGTTTTTTACGGTGGGGTCTGCTTTTGATTTGGATCGGACTCATTCTTTGTCTCATGCTTTAAAATGATCTCTCTAAATGGATGGACATTGTAGATACAACACATACCATGGTGGGTCTCCGAACTTGGTGAAATCACTTCAGTAGCGAGTTGGCTACTCAATTGACAAGTCTGTGCCGGTGTCTCTTCACACAACACGTACCCACACAAGCTAGATAGCTGGTGTGTGGTACACTAGCCAATCCGCTTTCAATTTTCACATTTCAATTCACTTGTGTAGTCAACCACACCTTTGTTGTACATTATTCTTAGTTCCCTTAGGAAGATTTCATGTTTAAAAACTTAAGAAATTCATTTTTCTTCAAATCTATGCTTTTAATCAGTTCTTTGGGTTTGCATAAAGTAACTGGGAGTTGCAAATCTAGAGAGTTTCTAATCCCCTCTTTGAGGGGTTTGCAATCCACGGTAAGAACTTGGATTACACCTAAAATTATGTCAATAGTTGTAGGTTTGGCATGTGTGTCATTGTACACTATCATTCTATTGGGCACATGGCCCACTAATGATGATCAGCACCATCCAAAAGTTGTTCATGTAAATCGGTACTATCCAAACATTGTCCAGCACCGTTCAAACATTGTCCCTCGTAATCAACGATTAAAAATCATTGGTTAGTCACTTAGACATGATCTTGTGCTTGCGGTCCATCCAAGACTTGAAATTTCATCATTTTCAAGCAAAGCATATATTTCAGTGGGCTTATCACAACCATAGTGTCAAAAATTATATATCTAACTAGAGATATTAAAATTGATTTAGTAATTAAATTGAAACCCTTGTAAATATACCATGCATAGGTATTTTTGAATTAAAGTTGATTTACATTCCAGGTGCCAAACACACTATGAGGATTGCAGCTGTAGTGGACCCCACCATAGAAAATAGTGGGGAGAGTGATTTCCACCGTTGAAACTATCTTAGGGCCCACCATAATGTTTACTTGAAATCCAATCCGTACAAAAGTTTAAAAAAGACATGAAATAAGGGAAAACACAAATATCAGCTTGATCTAAAACTTTTGTGGCCTTTAGTAGTTTTTAATGGGTGGGCGCCACCATCCCCACTGGTTTTTTGTGCTAGGGTGCACTGGAGCTTTGGATTTAACTCATTGTTTAGATACTGCCCTAAAATGATATTTCCAAATGGATGGAAGGTGTGGATACAAAACAAACATCATGGTAGAGCCCACAGATCTTGGTGACACTACTCAACCTGGCAGTTGCTAATCTACGCCCGTAGCCTGCATCGCAAACGTGATACGATATCACTGTGCAACAATGGCTCTATAGCCCATCATGACTACTATGTAACATCCATACCGTGCATCTATTGGGACTGACCAACAGCTCCATCGTATTAGATGGAAAGCTTGAGTGGGCAACATCACTGGAAAAGCGGGCACAGATGACTTTACTCGTGGAAATGGAATTGCCAAACGTAGCTGGAGCTTATCACATCTCTTGCACCGAAATGGTCCATATTTCACGTCAGCTTGGTAAGATGATGGAATAGGATTCCAGAGAAATGAACAACGGCTATTGATTAGAGATGTTCATCAGCCAGGTCCATGTGCTTGACTAAAATTAATGATTTTGCACTAATCGAGTGGACAGCCCATTTATGTGGATGTAGAGAGACAGTAGGTTGTCCTTTTTAAGCAGAATGGCCCACACACCAGCTATATAGCTGGTGTAATTACGTGTCATTTGAGGACGAGCGCTGACGCTCCTCGTGCTTGAGTTGTACCAAGGGTTCAAAGGAGATCAAAGTTACATGACGCCGTAGTGATGTATTTATTACATCCACACTGTTAATTCATTTTCTGGAGATCATTTTAAAGAACTATCTAAAAAATGAATCATATCCAAAGATCAACCGGACCACACCACAAAAAGCAACGGGATAATGATTTTCACCATTAAAAAATTTATAGGGCCTATTATTTTCCACCTAATCTGTTTATAAGGTCACAAAGAGTTGGATGAAGATCAGGAAAAATAAATTTCATATTGATCCAAAACTTTCTGTGACCCCTTAAAGGGTTTCAATGGTAGACATTTAATCCCCACTACTTTTTGCATATTGGCCCACTTGATAACTAGATCTGTCTTATTTTTGTCTCAAACCTAAAGACGAGCTCACTGAATGGATGACTGGTTTGGATATAATGGATGGCTAGTTTGGATATAACATATATAGACCCATATATAGAACTTGCCGACGTGAATACACTAGATATGGATGGTGTGTGCTACACTAGCCAATCCGTTTCTTCTTTGACCGTCTATATTTCATGAAGAAGCAGACTGGCTGGTGTACCACACACCAGCTAGCTCCTAGAGCTTCAAGTTGTACACACTATTAAAAGAAGATCAAAGTTACATAGGTCCCACAATGATGTATTTATTATATCCACACTGTTCGTCCATTTTTTGAGATCATTTTAAAGTACTAATTAAAAAATCAAAAATATCCAAAGATCAACTGGTCCACCCCACAAATAGCAGCGGAGATGATGATTTTCTCCGTTAAAAATCTCATAGGGCCCACCATAATGTTTATTTTCCATCCAATCTGTTCATAAGGTCACAAAGACTCGATAAAGAGGAACAAAAGAAATTTTATTGATCCAAAACTTTTGTGAATCCCTAAACTGGATGAAGAGGATCAAAAGAAACTTTATTGATCCAAAACTTTTGTGATTCCCTAAACTGGATGAAGAGGAACAAAAGAAATTGAATCCCAAAAGGATTTCAATGACAGAAATTCAATCTCCCACTGCTTTTTTCAATGTGGTCCACTTGATCGTTAGATTTGTCTTATTTTTCATCTCAAAACTTAAGACGAGCTCAAAATATGGATAGACGGTTTGGATATAACACATACCTTATGATAGGATCCACAGGACTCACTGATGTCAGTACACCGGCTATATATATATATATATATATATATATATATATAAAACTGGTGTGTGGTAGACCAGCCAATCCACTTCCCCATATTTCATGCTCATACAGCTCAACAGCTGGTTATTGAAACTGGATTGATTTATGAGGTGAAGACAGCTGGCACTGTACTTGTTTAATCAATGTACATGACTTGTGATAGGCATGCAAGGGTACGGCAATGACCCGGGTTTGCGTCATGCCACGCTAGGCCCAGGTCCAACCCAACACTTAAGATGCAAGTCCTAATGAACCTAACTGGAGCCAGTATGGGCTTAGCATGGCAGGTCCAAGCCCGACCCAAGAAAAAAAACAAGGCCAGGCCACCTGATTAAAATTTGAGAAGTAAATTAAAATTTGTGGATACTCATCCCTTAAAAAAAGCTGCAGCCGGGAGGAGGGTAGGGGTCGTCTACACCACCTGATCCGCGTTCGGAGAGTGAACTACCCTTCAGTTTTCATGTGTACGTATCTCCCTACCTGATGAATGGCCCGGATCTCTTCAGACATTTGGCATCCTACGGTAGCTATCATGTGGGCCCAACATTCTATCAAAATCCTTCGTAAAATATTCTCACAAATGACACCAAACAAAAGCACAAGTCTCTGATGCATGCAAGCTTATATGTAACGTAGTCCAAGAAACTAACATCCATTAGCTGCCAAACACACCCATCCTCTTTCTTTCTTCTCATCATCTTCCTCTTATTTCTCATTTCCCCTACATTTCCATACTCTCCATTCTTCCAATGGATTCGACTAATCAAATTGCTCTTGATTTCTCTCCCTTCTTTCGTGTCTACAAAGACGGCCATACCGAGCGCTTAGTAGCCATGGATATCATACCCCCATCCCTCGATCCAAAGACTGGAGTCTCATCCAAAGATGTAGACATTCTACCCGAGTTAGGCGTCTCGGCCCGTCTCTACATTCCCAAACTTCCCAACCCGACTCCAAAGCTTCCGATTCTCGTTTACTACCACGGTGGTGGCTGCATCTTGGGGACACCCTCTTCACCCATATATCACAACTATCTCAATTCAATTGTCGCAGAGGCTAACGTCATTGCCGTGTCGGTGCACTATAGAAGAGCCACAGAACATCTTCTCCCAACGGCTTATGATGACTCATGCCCCACTCCAGTGGACCGCATCGCATGCCGATGGCGGTTCTGAGGCTTGGCTCAGAGACCATGGTGATTTCACCAGAGTCTTTGTTGCTGGCGACAGTGCTGGTGGTAATATCAGTCATAACATTGCGATGCGTGCTGGAAATTGTGAAATGGGGTATGGAGTGGAGATCCACGATGTGATTTTAGTCCACCCGTTCTTTTGGGGAGTGGAGGGAATTGGGAATGAGATGAAGGATCTAGCTACTAAGGCTAAGATGGATAGGTTATGGATGGTTGTGTATCCATCTACAATGGGCCTTGATGATCCATTTATCAATCCGATGGCTGTTGTAGCACCTAGCCTGAAAGGTTTAGGGTGTAAACGAGTGTTTATGTGTGTTGCAGGGAAAGATGTATTTAGGGATCGAGGGTGGGTTTACTATCATACGTTGGGTTCGAGCGGATGGGAAGGAACGGTGGAGATGTTCGAGGCGGAAGGGGAGGATCATGTGTTTCATCTGTTGAATCCTAGTAGCGAAAAAGCTGGTGTGATGATGGAACGTTTGGCCGCTTTTCTCAAATGTTGATGGTGCTTGTGATGTTTTCTTCTTCGTTTCCTTCTCTTGCTTGGTATCGATGTTGGACGTTGTTAGCTTCAAAGAGACACTTATTTTGGGAAAATAATGGATGCGGATTTGCTGTAGTAAGTTGCAGCCGTCCAAAGCCAGGTTGGGTCCACCGTGATGTTTTTATGAAATCCACCTGTCCATATGTTTTTTTCAGCTCACATTAGAACATGTGTCCAAAAATGAGGAGATCCATGTAAACGCATCGGGAAAATTAGAGAAAGAAATAACCTTTCCGTACCCACTTTGATGTCTATATACCATCCAAACTGTTCATGAGGTAATTCCCACCTAGTGAACTGGAAACACAAAATATTAACCTGAAGCTTAAGTTATGGGGTCGGATGGTGGGCATTCAATACCTACTTTTCCCTGTTGTGTGGCCCACTTGAGTTTTGTGTGTCGTTCATTTTTGGGCACATGTATCCTAACGTGATCTGACATAGCCCGATGCAAGAGGTGGATTTCACACATCCAAGCAGATGCAATTCTAAGGTAGATCATGCCATTGGAAACAGTGGTGATTGATCATTAAAGGGCTACAGCTGATATTTGTTTGTTTGGGAATTTTTTTAATTGTAGGGCATTCAATCACCAGTGTTTACTATAGTGTGGTCTACCTTAGATTTGGATCTTCTTCATTTTTAGTTTCATGCTTTTAAATTATCTTACAAAACAGATGGACGGCATGGATATAAATTATATATATCAAGTTAGGCCCTACTGTAGGAGCCGCACCTAATCCACTCCCTATAATTTGAGGGAATATTTCAACATTCAACCATTTTTGTTGTTTCCTCCTTGTCTAGATTGAATGTCCGTATCCAAACGCAGCAGATTCCGAAGTGCATCATAAACATGCAGGTGTGCGCTCGTACCGACGCCAGATGCTGTACGACCCATGTCATACGCGCATCAGATCTGTCCCGTCCACCGTGTTCTCCTTGTCTGATCACGTCCAAACCCAAAATCGGGCTAATCCAAAACTTACGTGGGCCGCAACTTTGAGACCAATGTAAAATCATGCCTAAGATCTTTAATAAATGAATCAGATAGCAAAAAAACTATGGTGGGCCCTACAAACATGTCTAATTGAAGCTTTGATGGATGGCATTATTGAAATCGGAATGAATTTGAAAATCAAATATAAAAAATTTTCTTTTTAATATATTTAATAGAAAATGTCGTCAGAGGCTGCCTTCTCCGTTAAAATTTTTTTCTGAAATAACTTTTAAAAAAATATATTTAAACAACCGGTGATGTGGCAGAAGAATAAGGTGGACCAATCAAAATGCTCGAGTCAGCGACTCGCTGTTTACAGGAAAAAGAGGATCCGCACTCCAAGTCTCGTCTCTGCAGCGCAAGACATCGGAAACCGTTTCCGCAATATCTTCAGCTGATGAAATTGCCGTTGATTTCCCACCTTTCCTTCGTGTGTACAAAGACGGGCGCGTAGAGCGCCTACGAGGCACCGACATCGTGCCTCCATCCATCGATCCAAAGACCGGCGTCTCCTCCAAAGACGTCTCTATTCTAACCGAATCTGGCGTGTCAGCCCGTCTCTTCCTCCCCAAACTCACCGACCCGACTCAGAAGCTTCCAATTCTCATTCACTACCACGGCGGCGGCTTTCTCATCGAGACCCCCTTCTCGCCCTTACTCCACAACTACCTCAATGCATTGGTCGCCGAGGCTAACGTCATCGTCGTGTCGGTCCATTACAGAAGAGCTCCAGAAAACCCTCTTCCTACCGCTTATAATGACTCGTGGGCCGCTTTACAATGGACCGCCTCACATGCCAACGGCGGTCCTGAGTCCTGGCTCAAAGACCATGGGGACTTCACCCGACTCTTTGTTTCTGGCGAAAGTGCTGGCGGTAACATCGCCCATCACATAGCGATGCGTGCTGGAAGTCATGAATTGGATCATGGAGTGAAGATCTACGGTGCGATTCTCGTCCATCCGTTCTTTTGGGGAACGGAGGCGATCGGCAACAAGATGAAGTATCCAGCTACTCAGGCTATGATGGAGAGGCTCTGGATGTTTGTGTGTCCATCTACGACTGGCCTTGATGACCCACTTATTAATCCGACGGCTGTGGGAGCACCAAGCCTTAAAGGGTTAGGATGCGAACGAGTGTTTGTGTGTGTCGCAGGTATGGATGCGTTGAGGGATTGAGGATGGCTTTACCATCATACGTTGACTTCGAGCGGATGGGAAGGAACGGTGGAAATATTCGAGACGGAAGGGGAGGACCACGTTTTCCATGTTTTCAAGCCTAGCTCTGAGAAAGCTGTTGTGCCGATGAAGCGTTTGGCTGCTTTTCTGAATCACTGATGGTGCTGCCTTCTTCTTCTTTTTCTTCTTTTTCATTGACTTTGGACATGTTAGCTCTTCTTATGTGTGGCGTATTTGGGAAAAATAATAAATGGTACGTTTGGATGTCATATGGAATAGAATTGCAACTTATGCCTAACAATCACATTGGGGTGTTGGTTCTAAGTTGCAATTGGGTTAGTTTCAATACGGAGTTGAAGAAGAATTTGGATCCTCTGCTTGCGTGAACAAAAACTGCTTATTTTCCTGCATTGTTCTTGGTCCACGTCAATGCAATAAATACTGTATGCATCACTGTCACAAATTGAAATTTTTGTTTGTGGCAAGCAAGATCTGAATTCCTCGAAGAAACGTTGCTATCACTACGTGTACTTCAAATATTCATTAATGTATGTTGTTTACTCTTTTTGGGTTAGATTGAAGTTAGATTGAAAGTGGTGTGCTCCCACGTTTTGGTTTTAATTTTTATTTTTTTTAAAGAAGAAAAAGAAAAAATCAGATTGAATTTTCACAATTCAATTTACTTGTGTAGCCAACCAGACCTTTGTTACACGTTACTCTTATTTCCCTCATGAAGAATTCATGTTCAAGAAACTTAAGAAATTCATTTTTCCTCGAATCGTTTGTTTTTAATCCATTCTTTGGATAATTTCAACCTACGTTTTTGCATTTGTTTAAATGTTAAGAAAATTTTCAATTTTAATTATTTTTTCTATTATAAATACTTGAAATCACTAGAACTAGGATTAAAATTCATTATTTTATATGCTTTACATGTTCAATCATAAGCAAGTTTTGGACAAATTTTGCCCCTGCAATTAGCCACATTATCAAGTAGTTTTTAGGTGCGGCTGAGCTATCAAAGGTCAATTATCCGCATTAACAAATAAATTTTGACCTATCAAAGGTTATTTTATCTTTAATGGGAATAGCTCACTCTCACCTCCCTTCCTCATTGTTTGTAGCCCACATGGCAAGCTTGATACGAGAGTACCCCATCATGACTACTATGTAACATCCACACCATACATTGTTGGGGTTGAGCGATGGACGCGGATTTCCTATGAAAGCCTTTCGGGGCAAGTTCTGGAGCAAGGATGCTGAGTGAGCCCATCAAGATGTTTGTGAGAAATCCACCTCGTACATCTATTTTGAGAGCTATTTTAGGAAATGTAACCTAAAATGAGGTGGATCCAAAACTAAAGTTAATCACATGAGAAGGAAAAATTGGGGAAAAAAATTGCTAGTTGAAACCTTCTTAGGCTTGGAAAATTGGGGAAAGAAATTCCTAGTTGAAACCTTCCTGGGTTTGCCTTGATGTTTATATGACATCCAAACTGTTTATAAGGTCATTACCACTGGGATGAAGTGAAAATACCAAAATAATTGCCTAAATTTTTTTTTTTTGTCCCCAAGAATGTTTCAACGATTCACAGTAAATACCCATTGTTTCCTCTCATGTGACCCACTTAAGTTCTGGATACTCATCATTTTTTGTCGCAGATCTAAAATGATCTCTCAAAGCGGATGAACGGGGTGGATTTCTCACAAACATATCGGTGGGCCCCACCCAGCATCCTTGCGCTTCCCAGGAAATCTACGTCCCCAGCGACAGCACAACATCACTGGAAAAGTGGGCATAGATCACTTTACTCGTGGAAATGGAATTGCCAAACGTGGCTGAAGCTTGTCACATCTCTTCCACTGAAATGGTCCACATGCTCCCTTGAAAAGATATCACGTCAGCTTGGTAAGATGATGGAATGGGATTCCAGTGAAATGAACACCGGTTGCTGGGTTAGAGATGTTTATCAGCCACGTCCATTTGCTTGACCAAAATTAATGATTCTGCAATAATCGGGTGGACAGTAGGTTGTCCTTTTTTCCTTAACCGTCCATGCGCCCCACAATGATGTATTTATTATATCCAAACCGTTCATCCATTTTAAGAGATCATTTTAGAGTATTATCCAAAAAATGAATCATACGATAATGATTTTAACCATTAAAATTTTAATAGGGCCCATCATAACGTTTATTTTCCATCCAATCTGTTCATAAGGTCCCAAAGACCTGGATGAAGAGGAAAAAAAATTTTCATATTGATCCAAAACTTCTGTGAACCCCAAAAGGGTTTCAATAGTAGACGTTCAATCCCCCATTGGTTTTTTACACATACCTCATGATGGGACCCACAAAACTTGCTGACGTCAATACACCAGCTATATAGCTAGCCTGTGGTACACCAGCCAATCCGCTTCTCATGTTTCATGCTTGTAATACTGTTGGCACTGTACATGTTTAATAAGTGTCAATAGAGGTGGGCATCGAGCCGATTCAAACCAGATTGGGTCCAATTCAACTCGGTCCGAAATTTTCAATGAACTGATTGGATCCAGGACCGAGTCTTGGTCATCTGACTTGATCTGATCCGTTGCACTACTGGCTTGACCCGAATCGAGTCCGACTCGGTTAGGGAAACCGAGTCGGATTGGGTTGGGTACGGTTTGGATCGAGTCTTCAGTTTTTTTTTTTTTTTTTTTAAATTTTTTTAAAAAAAATTTAAAAATGATTTTCACCATTAAAAAATTCGTAGGGCCCACCATAATGTTTATTTTCCATCTAATCTATTAATAAGATCACAACTATATTGATGAAGAGGAAAAACAAATTTCATATTGATCTGAAACTTCTGTGACCTCGAAAAGAGTTTCAATAGTAGACGTTCAACCCCTCACCACTTTTTGCAGTGTGTTCCACTTGATCTTTAGATCTGTCTTATTTTTCGGCTCAAGCCTTAAGACGAGCCTGCCAAATGCATGGACGGTTCGGATATAACACATAGCTCATGATGGGACCCACATAACTTGCTGACGTCAATGCACCAGCTGGCCTGGTGTGTGGTACACCTGCCAATCCGCTTCCTTTATCTTCTTTCTTTTCTTGGAAATTGGATTGCGTACTGAGTTACTCAATACACTCTTATCGTACTGAGTAAACTCAGTTAGCCCACGTTGAATGTATGTGGTCTATACACTTCGTCCATCCGTTAATTTTCCATCTAATTTAAGGGGTTCAACCCAAAATTAAAGCATATCCAAAGATCAAGTGGATCATGCCACAGGAAACACTAGGGATAAGGGGTTGTTTGGCACTATGGATTGGAGGGGATTTGAAATCCCCTGGTTGTTTGGCAGCATAAAGTAACTGGCACTACAAGAAAAATGGTTTTTACCGACGAAATTTATTTCATTGGTAAAAAGGAGTTTTACCGACGAAATTGTAAATTCGTAGGTAAAAGTCACTTTTACCAATGAAAATTTTCGTCGGTAAGGGATGTTTTCAATTTTTTAAAAAGAATTCCAAAAGTTTACATTTACCAACGAAAATTTTCATACGTGGATGAAACTTTTACCTACGAAAATTTTCGTTGCTAAAGGCTGTTTACAATTTTTGAAAAAAATTTACTTCTACCGACGAAAATTTTCGTTGGTAAAAGTTATTTTAAATTTTGAAAAAAATCAAAAATTTACTTTTATCGACGACATTTTCGTCGATAAAGGTTGTTTTAAATTTTTGAAAAGAAATTCCAAAAGTTTACTTTTACCTACGAAAATTTTCTATGAAAAGGTTCGTTGCTAAAGGCTGTTTACAATTTTTGAAAAAAAAAATTCAAAAAGTTTACTTTTACTGACGAAAGTTTTCGTCAGTAAAGGTTTTTTTAAAATTTCTTTTCGTAGGTAAAAAACCGTGTATGAGACTTTTAGCTACGACAACTTTTGTCGGTAAAGGTTGTTTTCAATTTTTTTTAAAAATTCGAAAAGCTTACTTTTATCGACGACACCTTTCGTTGGTAAAGGTTCTGTTAAATTTTTGAAAAACAATTCGAAAAGTATACTTTTACCTACGAAAATATTCGTAGGTAAAAAACGTGGATGAGACTTTTACCTAAGAAAAGTTACGTCAGTAAAGGTGTTTTCAATTTTTGAAAAAAAATTCAAAAAGTTTACTTTTACTGATGAAACTCTTCTTCGGTAAAGATTGTTTTAAATTTTTGAAAAAAAATTCGAAAAGTTTACTTTTACCTACGAACATTTTCGTAGGTAAAAAACGTGTATGAGACTTTTACCGACGACCATTTTTGTCACTAAAAGTGTTAGATTTTTGAGTTAGAAAATGTACGCAGTGAGTTTCGTCGGTAAAAAGTAAAATAACACTTTTATCGACGAAAATTTTTGTTGCTAAAATTGTTACATTTTTAAAGTGGAAAATTTACACGGTGAGTTTTACCTTAGGAAGAGTTGTACCGACGAATAATTTCGTAGGTAAAAATATTTCAAAATACTGTTACATACGAAACAATTAGTAGGTAAAGAAATGTGGATGAGACTTTTACCTACGAAATATTTCGTTGGTAAAAGTCTTTTTTTTCCCCACACCAAATTCCTGATATACACCTGTTACAATATATTTCATCATATTCTTCATAATATACACCTGTTATATAATATATTTCATCATATTCACATTCACATCCATCTAAACCCAAACTACGTAAATCTATCTAAACATAAACTACATTCATCCAAACACAAACAATCTTATCCGTACATCACATTCATCCACGCATAAATACATATAAGTTTAACATCATAAATAAAATACAAAAAATTATTCATAGCCTATTTCCTGGTGGGGCTCACAAAATTCAGTATGGTGAATACATCGTTGACTGTGCACACACACCTAAGTCCTTACTCATGCCTTCATGGTAGATTCAAAATAGTTTCAATACAAGGTCACGAGTTCAAGTACCCATTGTGGCCGTAAGTGACTCTGGTGTGTGAGTGTGTGTTAAAAGAAAAAGAAAGAAAGAAAATGTTGATTTATCTTTTGGGTTGAGCCTAATGGTACTTGGTGATTTTTCATCAAGTAGAAATTATTAGTAGTTATTTTTAGAAAGGTGAGATTAGGTCACTTATAATTATATTAACATGATAAGATATTGTACGCATATTTGAGCAGAAATGACAAAATAAATAATCCTATGGAAAAAAAAAAAAACAAACGAAAAGAGAGAGAACATATGAGAGGTGATCCTTATCTCCTTTGATGGATTCAACCTGCATGTGCCCTACCCAACTTCCTATAAGGAGAAGTTATATGGGTCTTGGAATAATGTTAGTTATAAATCCACATTGTCTATTAATATTATCATATTGTGTTAGGACATGACTCTAAAAATGAGATAAATCTAAATCTCGAATAATATATGCTATAAGAGATAGTGGAGATGAAAATAGATGCATTGTGATGCTTGAGTTCGAGTATGCTGGCCAACAAAGTAAGATTTTCTTGTTTGTTGCCATGTGATTGGGCTATATTATTACATCAATCGGGTTCGAGTTTAGGTTTAGGTTTCCAAGTTTAGGTTTAGGTTAAGGAGTTGAGATTAGGATTAGGTGTAGGTTTTGTAAATATGTTTACCTACGAAAAAAAGCGTCAGTAAAAGTTTTTTTTACTGATGTTTACTAATGAAAAAATTCGTCAGTAGAAGTTTTTTATACCGATGAAAAAATTCTTAGTAAAAGTTTTTTTTTTTTTTTCATCGACGAAAAAATTCGTCGATAAAAATCTTACCTTTGCCGACGATTCAAAATTTTCATCGGTAAAAGCCTTTTGCGAGGGAGTATTACCGACGAATTTATCGACAAAAATTTTCGTTGGTAAAACTCTTTACCTACGAAAATTTGGCTTTTAGCGATGAAAATTTCATCGGTAAAAGTGAGATTTCTTATAGTGTGGGGGTTTCAAATCCAAGGGGTTTCCAATCCCCTCTTTGAGTGGGTTTGCAATCCACTGTGAGAGTTTGGATTACACCTAAAATCATTTCAATAGTTGCAGGTGTAACATGTGTGTCACTATACACTATCATTCTATTGGGCACATGACCCACTAATGATGATCAGTACTGTCCAAACATTGTCCATGTAAATCACTGATTAAAAATCATTGGCTAGTCACTCAGACATGATCTTGTGCTTGTGGCCCATCCAAGACTTGGAATTTCATCATTTTCGAGCAAAGCATATGTTTTAGCGGGCTTATCACAATCATTGTATCAAAAATTACATATCTCACTAATTAGAAATATTAAAGTTGATTTAGTAATTAAATTCAAATCCTTGTAAATATACCATGGATAGGTACTTTTGGATTAATGTTGATTCACTCTCCGGGGTGCCAAACACACTGGGAGGATTGCAAATCCAGGGGGTTTCTAATCCCAGGGGTTTCGAATCCAGGGGTTACAAATCCATGCTCCCAAAAAGGCCCTAATGATTTTCGCCGTTAAACCATACTAGGCTCAACAGTGATATTTATTTGTCATCCAACAGTGATAAGATCATACAGACATTAATGAATGGAAAACACAAATATAAGCTTAATCCAAAACTTCTGTGGCCCATAAGAAATTTTAATGGTAGAAGTTAAATTCAACTGTTTCCTGTGGTGTGGTCCATTTGAACATTGGATATGCTTCATTTTTGGGCTTAAGCCATAAAATTATTTGATAAAATGGATGGACGGAACGGATAAAATACATATATTATGGTGGACCTCATAGGGTTTATTGAGTACGTTAAGTGTAGTGAGTTATTACACAATCCACTTCCTTTTTCTTATGTCAGAGGTCAAAGCTCGGTGCTCGATGCACCTTGAGCTATGAGTTGAGAGGAGTGATTGGCTACTCCCCCTACCACTAGCCAATGGCCGGTGGTGGGTGCTCTGTGGACCCCACCATGATGTATTTATTTCATCAATGCCGTCCATATATTTTTCTAGATCATTTTATCGTATTAAACAAAAAATGAGGTATATCCCAATCTCAAGTATGGACAACATTATAGGAAATAGTGTTGAATGAACGTTATACGGATCGGATCGGTTTGGATTGGCTACTAATCCGAACTCGACTCATTCTGCGGTCGGATCTGAGTGGGCCTACTCAATCCGACCTGATCCTAGCCTTCGGTTCGGGTCAGATCGGATCCAACCAGTTCAACCGGGTCGGATCCTGCCTAACTCTAAATGTCAATGATTTTTGACAAGCATGCTTATAAGGGTGGCACTGACATAGGCCCAGCAGGTCCGACCCAGCACTTAAGATGCAAGGCCTAATGAACCTAACTCAAACCAGTGTGGGTTTAGCATAGCAGACCTAGGTCCAAGCCCGACACCCTCCCCCCCACCCCCCAATAAAAAAAGGTTGGGCTTGACCGACCCTTCCCCCTATGTTAAGATTACGTTAACTTAAATTAATAGATATTATTTCATGTATATATTTAGGAGATTTGTAATCCCTTCAATCAAGGGAATTAGTTAAATCTTTATTTTATTTTTCTGCAATTTAGGATCTTGATTTGCTCTTGTAAGCTTATATATAGCAGTCCATTCTGTCGAATACACAGAAAAAAAACATAAATTTTTCTCTAAACTGATTTTTCTCATGGTATTAGAGCGCCAATGATCTTATTGCCTCTGTAAATCATTGTCGCTTACTCTGATCACACTATGTCTACGTTTGTGATTGATTTTGTAGATCCTTTTTTCCTCCATCCTTTTGATCATCCTAGCATGATTCTTGTTCCAAAAGTCTTAGATGGAACCGATTACGATATGTGGAAGAGATCTATGCTGGTAAGTCTCAGTGCTAAAAATAAACTGGGGTTCATCAAAAGAATATTTTTCACCCCAGATGAAAAAGATCCAAAATACTCTTTATTGCAGCGCTACAACAATATGGTGCTTTCCTAGATATTTAAGTCTCTAAGTTAGGAGCTTACAAACAGCGTACTCTATGCTAAAACGCCTTCAGAGATCTGGACAGATCTTTAGGAACGTTTCTCTATCGATGATTTTTCTCATCATTATCAAACTCAACGATCTATTGTTGAATTGAAACAAAATCAAGAATCGATTTTTTCTTACTATACAAAAATGAAAATGTTGTGAGATGAGCTAACTACCTGTAGTCCTTCAATCACGTGTACTTGTAGAGGACAAAAAGATTTAAAAGAAAAAGAAGAAAGGATTCGACTGAGATAATTCCTTATGGGATTGAATGAAACATACTCTGCTGTGCGAGGGCAAATCATGTTAATGCACCCTCTACCAACTGTCAAAAAGGCATATTCACTTCTATGTGAAGAAGAAAAGCAGCGAGGACTTACTGAGGCCAAGGGTACTGATCTCATTCATGTTATGAGTATCAAAACTTATGACAACTCTAAGGAATCACAGTCTGATACACAACGACAACACAGACAATGGTCATCCTCTCATTCCAAGTCACAAGGCATTAGAAAATCTTTGTTATGTTCATATTGTGAGGGCACAACTCACACTGTGGATCATTATTATTACTTGAATGGATTCCCAATTGGTCATAATCTCCATGACAAAGATGTCCAATCACCAAATTGAAGTAGAAAACCTGTTACATGCTGAGATGCATCAAGACTTAATCAAGATACCAACAGAACAGACTTCCCAATTCAACTCTGAAGAGCTTGCCCAAATAAAAGCCTTTTTCCGAAATGGTAAAAATTTTGCCAGAGCAAATTATACAGGTATCTCTGCCCCTTTCTGCTCATCCTTTAGTGTCCAAAAGACAGTTTTGAATCATTGGATTATTGATAGTGGTGCAACAAATCACATAGCATCTTAAGTATTTAATACCTCTCCTTTATCTTCTCAGGTAACCTTGCCCAATGGTGTATATTCTAAGATAACTGGCATTGGCTCCACACAACTCTTAGATCATATGCATATTAAAAACATTCTATGTGCACCATCTTTTCATGTCAATTTACTTCAGTGAATCAACTCACAGCTACCATGAATTGTTCAATTCACTTCTTTCCTACTTTTTGTATATTACAGGACCTAACTTCGAAGAAGATGATTGGATTGGGGAAGCAGCTTAATGGCTTGTACTACTTTGTTCCTCCAGTGAAGTCTGCACCAACTTCCTTCTCTGTCACTTATCATGTTGATTCTACTACAAACCTTCCATGGTACAAGCGGTTAGGACATCCCTCCAAGGCACCTTCACATTTCTTGAGCCATGTTATTCCCTCATTTGTATTCGATTCTAAACATTCTTGTGAAACTTGCCATTTGGTTAAGCAAACACAACTACCATTTTCTTCAAGTTCTATTCAAACTTTACATTCATTTGATCTTATTTATTATGATATTTGGGGACCCCTTCATACTGCAACTCATACAGGGGCACATTATTTTTTAACTATTGTTGATGATTATACTCGATTCACGTGGATATTCTTAATGAAATTCAAATCTGAAATGTAAGCATTACTAAAAACCTTCATCTCTTTTGTCAATACTCAATTTAATTGCCAAGTTAAATGCATTCGAAGTGATAATGGCTCAGAATTCATTTCTATGAAATCTTATTTTTTTTAACCTTGACATTTTATTTCAAAGCTCTTGCTCATCTACACCTCAACAAAATGGTGTAGTTGAATAAAAGCATCGACATCTTTTAAACATTGGCAAAGCCTTAAGAATTGATGTTAATCTTCCCTTGCATTTTTGGGGGGAGAGTTTACTTACCACTGCCTATCTTATTAATCGTGTTCCCACCCCTGTGCTGCAACATAAATCCCCATATGAAATGTTGTATAACAAACCACTTATCTACTCTCACTTGGGACTTTTTGGATGTCTTTGTTATGCAACCAATTTGCAACCATCTCACAAATTTGACTCTCGCACTAGAAAATGCATCTTTGTCAGTTATCCTGTAAGCTAAAAAGCCTATCACTTATATGATCTCGACACTCAATAATTTTTTTCAAGCCGTGATATCATTTTTCATGAATCAATTTTTCCTTTACTTGCTCCAGAAAACTCACCAGAAAACATTGTTTCCTAACCTGAGATATCTGAATATATCACTGATTCACCTCAACTTGCAATTCCTCATGTTTCTTTATCATCCGAGATCACTCCTCCATCCTCTCCTTCTTCTCCTTCTTCCTACTGCACCTCCTCTTCGTAGAAGTGAACGTGTCAGACAGCCATCCACCCTCCTTCAAGATTTTCATTGTGGACAAGTTAGTATAATGCCGTTAATTATAACTTCAACACATGCATCTTCGACTAAGTCAGGTACTTGGTATCCTTTAAGTACCTATCTTTCCTATGATTCTTTGTCTCATCTCATAAACACTTTATTAATACCATTTTGAGTATCCTAAAACCCACCTCATATACTTAGGCTGTCTTAGATCCCAAATGGCAAGAGGCAATGCAACGTGAACTTAATCCTACACTACCCAAAAGACATGGTCTTTGGTTCCCTTACCTGCTGGTCATTACCTCATTGGCAGCAAATGGGTTTATTGTATCAAATATAATTCCAATAGCACAATTGAATGCTACAAAGCTCGATTAGTCGCTAAAGGATTTTCTCAACAAGAAGGCTTGGATTACATTGAAACATTTGCTCCTGTTGCCAAGTTAACGACTGTTCATTGTGTTCTTGCTATTACTGCTGCTAGACATTTGCCATTGTATCAAATGGATGTGACCAATGCCTTCCTACATGGTGATTTAGAGGAAGAGGTGTACATGACTCCACCACCAGGTCTTTGTTGACAGGGAGAGAAACTCGTATGTCGATTGCATAAGTCTCTTTATGGGCTTAAACAAGCCCCTCAAAATTGGTTTATAAAATTCTCGCATGTTATCAAACAGGTTGGCTTTGTTCAATCATATTCAGATTATTCTTTGTTTGTGAAGACTAAAAGCTCATTTACAACTATGGTGCTTATCTATATAGATGACATAGTAATAACTGAAAATGATGTAACTGCTATACAAAGTCTCAAACAAGTTCTTCATCAACAATTTCATAGTAAAGATCTTGGTCTCTTTAAGTATTTCTTGGGTTGGAAGTTATAAGGTCCAAAGCAGGTATTATTATCTCTTAACGAAAATATACTTTAGATATCATAAAAGATGTTGGATACTTAGGTGCTCAACCATCAAACTTTCTCATGGAAATGAATCTGAAGCTTACAGATTATCAAGGTGATCTGCTATATGATCCAGCTCGCTACAGGAGGTTAGTTAGACAACTAATCTATCTCACAATTACAAGACCAGACATTACATACTCAGTTAATATTTTAAGCTAATTTATGCATGCTCCGAGAAAGCCTCACTTGGATGCTGCTCTTCGCATTATCAAATATTTAAAAGGCAGTCCTGGTTTAGGATTATTGTTCTCCTCAAGCAATTTCTTTACCTTAAAGGCTTTTTGTGATGCTGATTTGGCAAACTGTCGTATGACAAGAAGTCAACTATAGGTTATTGTGTGTTCTTAGGGAATTCATTGATTTCATGAAAAGCAAAGAAGTAGAAAACAGTTTCAAGATCATCTTCAGAAGCTGAGTACAAGTTCATGGCAGCGGCAACCTGTGAGCTAACTTGGCTCAGATTTTTACTTAATGATATGCAAGTTTCTATAGGACCAGCAAGGTTGCTATGTGATAATCAAACTGCTCTCCACATATCAGCAAACTCAGTATATCATGAGCGCAACAAATACATAGAACTTGATTGTCATGTTATAAGAGAAAAGATACAAGAAGGTCAGATTATCACCAAATTTGTTCCATTTCATTTGCAGCTGGTAGATGTTTTTACGAAGGCTCTTGGAGGAAATGTGTTTAAAGAATTAAGAATCAAGTTGAACATGTTGGATATACATGCTCCAACTTAAGGGGGAGTGTTAAGATTACGTTAACTTAAATTAAAGGATATTATTTCATGTATATATTTAGGAGATTTGTAATCCCTTCAATCAAGGGAATTAGTTAGATATTTATTTTATTTTTCTGTAATTTAGGATCTAATTTAGGATCTTGATTTGCTCTTGTAAGCTTATATATAGCAGTCCATTCTGTCAAATACACATAGAAAAAAAAACATAGACTTTTTTTTTGTAAACTGATTTTCTCACCCTAGCACATGTGTACAAAGAAATAAACATTTAATAAATTCAAAATCATATTGAAAAGTAAATTAAAATTTGTGGATACTCGTCCCTTAAAATGAGCTGCAGCCGGGAGGAGGGTGGGGTTTGGCAACACCACCTGATGAATGGCCAGGATCCCTGAGACATTTGTCCTCCTACGGCTGCTATCATGTGGGCACAACATTATATCAACATCCTTCGTACCATATTCTCACAAATGGCATCAAACAAAAGCACAAGTCTCTTGGATATGGAAGCTTATGTAACATAGTCTAAGAAACGAACATCCATTGGCTGCTGAACACACCCATTCTCTTCTTTCTTTCTTCTCATCATCTTCCTCTTATTTCTCATTTCCCCTACATTTCCATACTCTCCAATATTCTTGATTCAACTAATCAAATTGCTCTTGATTTCTCTCCCTTCTTTCTTGTCTACAAAGACGGCCACACCGAGCGCTTAGTAGCCATAGATATCATACCCCCATCCCTCGATCCAAAGATGTAGAAATTCTGCCCGAGTTAGACGTCTCGGCCCGTCTCTACATCCCCAAACTTCCCAACCCAACGCCAAAGCTTCCGATTCTCGTTTACTACCACGGTGGTGGCTTCATCTTGGGGACACCCTCTTCACCCATATACCACAACTATCTCAATTCAATCGTCGCAGAGGCTAACGTCATTGTCGTGTCAGTGCACTACAAAAGAGCCACAGAGCATCTTCTCCCAACCGCTTATGATGACTCATGGGCCGCACTCAAGTGGACCGTATCGCATGCTGATGGCGGTTCTGAGGCTTGGCTCAAAGACCATGGTGACTTCACCCGAGTCTTTGTTACTGGCAACAATGCTGGTGGTAATATCAATCATAACATTGCGATGCGTGCTGGAAATTGTGAATTGGGGTATGGAGTGGAGATCCACGGTGTGATTTTAGTCCACCCGTTCTTTTGGGGAGTGGAGGGAATTGGGAATGAGATGAAGGATCTAGCTACTAAGGCTTAGATGGATAGGTTATGGATGGTTGTGTATCCATCTACAACTGGCCTTGATGATCCATTTATCAATCCAATGGCTGTTGCAGCACCTAGCCTGAAAGGTTTAGGGTGTAAACGAGTGTTTATGTGTGTTGCAGGGAAAGATGTATTTAGGGATCGAGGGTGGATTTACTATCATACGTTGGGTTCGAGCGGATGGGAAGGAACGGTGGAGATGTACGAGGCGGAAGGGGAAGACCACGTGTTCCATCTGTTGAATCCTAGTAGCGAAAAGGCTGGTGTGATGATGGAACGTTTGGCTGCTTTTCTCAAACGTTGATGATGCTTGTGCTGTTTTCTTCTTCTTGGTTTCCTTCTCTTGCTTGTTATAGATATTGGACGTTGTTAGCTTTAAAGAGAAACGAAAAATAATGAATGTGGATTTCCCGTAGTAAGTTACTGTAACAACCCTAAATTTTGGTACATTATAAAAAAACTAAATTAAATATTTAAAGATTTTATTTTTAAATAAAAAATAAAAACATGTCAATAGTTGAGTTGGTAGCGAAATTCTTAGTTGAGAGAGAGGTTTAGGGATCGATTCTTGAAGTGATACTAATAAATTTTTTTATTAAATATCATAACAAAATTCAAATTCAGGATAAGGGAGGATGTGCTCATGCTATCTTATGAGAATTTTCTTTAAAAGGGATATGGAAGGTTTCTTCATTTAAAAAAAAAAGAGATAGGAAGCCTAAAGTAAAAGGAAGAGAAAATTCTAAGAAGGCTCGATCAGGTAAGTTCTAATCGTTAGATCTTTTTAACTTTTTATTATGTTGTTAATTTCTTCTTGATCTATACAATAGATGGCGTGGATCATCCACACTATCATTGTATAGGTGTGTAGAGTCAATTTTAATAAAGTGATGTTTTTATGATTTTGGTCTAATTAGTAATATTTTAAGAATAAATTAAATAGATGGAATCTGATTGTGCTAAGATAGATCTGTACGGATCATATGATCCTTAAGGCCAAAATATATAAGGGCCATAATTTTTAGATCAATCTAACAATCAGATAGGCCACATTAGTCGATCTAAAAGTGTTTAATAAAGGAATCTTAGATTTTTTACGCAAGTGTTGGTATCACTTGGCGTAGAAGGTCAAGATGGGCCATCGGTGTATGTGTGGTTAGATCCACACCATCCATCTAATGTGTAGAGGCAAAACATGATAATACCTCAAGAATCTGAATGATCTGACCATCCGATGGACCACCCCGATCAAGTAATTATCATTCAATTTTATAATCTTAAAAAGGAGAAAAAATAGAATATAAATTTTAATTATTTGATTATTTTGGATCTGGCCACCTAGGATGTTAATCAGAAGTGGGCCCCACCATGTAATAAAAACATATGAATAATAATGTTGTTGATATAACTGATAGGATTTCTGAATTCAAATCAACATAATTACCCTGTGGATTCTACACTACCAGACTCAGGTGAGTAACCCAACTTGTCTCATAATTCATTAAAATTAAAATAAATTATTGTGATTGTTTGATTGATTTACTGGTTTGAATATTTTGATATGATAATTGTACGATAAATTTATATGTGAATATTTTAATCGAGACAACTATGCCAAATATGAAAAATATGCATTTACATATCATCCCTCATTCATTGCATTGCATAATGCATGGTCGATTCTAGGGGCCCTCCCTAGAAGAAATGTCGATCCTGGTAGAGCGTTACCAGATGCGGGCTATGCCCAAGCCTACCGAAAGGTGGAAGCCTACTCAACGGGTGGATGCGGGTTGACGACTTCCAACCTAAGTAGATGGATGATCACCCCATCTGATGCATTCATATCCCATTTTACATCATTGTACATGTATTTTTGTATTATTTTAATTGATATGATTATGAACCATGCTGGGTTATATCACTAAGCCTGGCCAGTTTATATTTTTTATTGATGAAAAAACCGTACAGATGTGAATGAAGGTGGGCTGGTAGCTCAAAAATAGGAATATGTGGTCAAACCAGAAAGGACTTAACGGACACGTGACCCTACTTGATAAAAGAAGAAGTTGCAGCCTTAGACTAGTCATGATATTTTTACTTTAATTATATTTAATTTTTTTAGATTGTAAATTAATTCTTTCAAGTTGTTGGACATGTTTATTTCATTTCATAAGATCCCAATTGAGAGGGTTCTTAGTTATGTTTATGATTAATTATTGGAATAAATGATCGTTTCTTATTTTTGAGAAATTGTTGAGTATGAATGGAATATAAATCTACGGTAGAGCTAGTAGGTAAATGAATAATTGTATAATTGAATGAAATTAGTACACTCAGTGTACGTGTCATGGGCCGAAACTCGGGTCTGAGGGTGCACACTCTGTACTTGAATTTCGGGCCGTGACAGTTACAGTAGTTGAAAGCTAAGTAGGGTCCACCGTGATGTTTGTATGAAATCCACCCGTCCATCTATTTTTTCAGCTCACGTCAGAACACGTGTCTAAAAATGAGGCAGATCCAAAAACACACCGGAGAAAAGTGGAGAAAGAAATGCCTACCGATGAAACCTTCCCAGGCCCACGGTGATGTTTATATACCATCAAAACCGTCCATAAGGTCATTCCCATTGGATGAACGGTGGATTTCACACAAAACCAAGCAGATGCAATTCTAAGGTAGCTCATGCCATTGGAAACCGTGGTGATTGATCATTAAAGCGCTACAAAAGTTTTGAATCAAACTGTGATATTTGTTTGTTCCCTTCGTCGACATTTATGTTATATAGACAATAAACATTAAGAAAACGTTTAGCATGGTACTTTTTAATAGTAGGGCATTCAATCACCAGTGTTTCCTACAGTGTGGTCTACCATAGACTTGTATCTTCTTCAATTTTAGTCTGATATTTTTAAATTAGCTTACAAAACAGATGGACGGCATGGATATAGAATATATACATCAAGTAGACCCTACGGTAAGAGTCGCACCGAATCCACTCCCCACAATTTGAGGGAATATTTCAACATGCAAAACAGTTTTTGTCGTTTCCTCCTTGACTGGATTGAATGTCCGTATCCAAACGCAGCAGATTCCGAAGTGCATCATAATCATGCAGGTGTGCGCTCATACAGAACCCGGATGCTGTACGACTCACGTCAGCTGTGCATCAGATCCTTCCCGTCCATCGTGTTCTCCTTGTCTGATCACGTCCATTCCCAAAATCAGGCTAATCCAAAACTTGCGTGGGCCACAACTTTGGGACCAATGTAAAATCATGCCTAAGATCTGTAATTTCAAGTGGTGTAACCCACACAGCTTTCGAAATTTCCGGTGTCTGGTAAGTCCCTTTATCCCAGTGGCACGTGTCTATTGAATGAATCAGATGACATATAAACTATGGTGGACCCCACAAACAGTGGAAAAGGTTTTATTAACCCAACGCTTAATTGACACCTAACCTGTTGATAATGTCACGCTCACCTGGATGACATTGGGTTAAATCACCGCTGTTTTCTATGGTATGGTTGTATGAGATTGGGATATGTTTCACTGGTCTCATGCCCTAAAAATAAGCACACATCACATTGGCAATACGGATGGACGGCATAGATATAAAACACACATGACAATGGGCCCACAGTTTTTTTCGTTCGGATGCGTACACCTCAGTTTCATTTCATGCTTATTTTTAGCCCCAGCGACTAAAATCAAAGGGCGAATCTAACATACGTGTGCATCAGTACTTGTGGTGGTACACGTGTGTATTTATATATCTAAGTACAGCAGCACGTTTGAACAAATACACATAATTCACGGATGTGTATAGGCAGATGGACTTATGCTGACACACGTACATACACCTCGCACGTATATTTTGATATACCTAGCTAATAAAAGATGTCAGCGGGCTATCGCATTACATGGAACAGCCAACGTTTAAAGCGGTTGGATTCTGGCCTTTATCAATGACACACCGTTTATTTGACAGGGGACCCCTTGGACGAGGGATGCACAAAAAACCTCTGAGATTGGATATTTCAACCCAGTGAGTATGGGAAGCTTACGGTGACCGTTCATTTTCAAAGCTAAAGGACCAAATTATCAAAGGATTAAATAATGCAATTGAGAACTTTTATTTGTTGTACACAAAGTAAGATCTGTTATGTAAACGGTTTGGACCCAAATTCAAAGGCTAAAGTTCCCAATATATCATATGCATTCGAGCAAATCTGTTAATCTTTGTTTATGATCCCTTGGGGTTACAAGATCTCTCTTCTACGGACATGATTCACGTGGTCCCTTGGGGTGATTTTGTCCTGGCTTGATAAGATGACGAAATGGGATTTCGGAGAAATGAATGGTTTTAATTGCTGTGGGACAAACAGTGGATCCACACGTGCCCATGCCAGGGTGCACATGCTTGGAAGATTAGAGACGTTCATCAGCCAGGCCCTAAGATAATATTTCTAAAATTATTCTATGGTTATTTACATGATAATATATGTGGTGAATTAAATTCTCTAAGATATTTTAAACATGGTATACATGTACCACACAAGCTGATCATTGCATGCACCATCCGCTGTGAAAGAGCATTGGCTCAAAGTCATATAAATTCAAACTTTTGTGGTCTATAAAAGTTGGTTCTCTCATTTCATAATTGAAATACAATTCTATATTTCGCAATGGGTGGTTTAAAATTTTCTAAGGTGTGACTCATATGTGATTACAGGGGCTTGATATCCAATGGAATGAATAGATGTGAATAACTTAAGGGCATGTTTGGCCGGGCACTGGATATGGTATTAGATGGGATTAGGAGGGTTATCCTGCGCCATCTCATCCCATCCCCCGTTTGGGATGGCGGGATGTACCTCGCCCTCGTAAACACCGCCGGTAGCTAACATGGATTCTTGTAACATCCTCAATTTTCACTGTTTTGGATTTTCAAAAATTCTTGAATTTTTTTTTAATTTTATTTAATTAACTTATAACATCACTTAATGATCATTAACACTCAATGATAGTTTATACAAGAGTGTACCAGTAAAGAACCGCATTAGTTCGATTAATCAGCCGTAGAAAGCCAATGAATCCGCCTAATCACTTGAACATCAGGTGTAGTGTAACGTCCCACCCAAACAGAACAGTGTCCTGGGGCGTCCACGTAAGATTTGCCACAGGACTGTTCATTTAAGCTACTCATAGTGAGGTATCACAAATAAATTAGACCAAGATTAGCCTAATTGAATAGACCAGATGGGCCTTGATAGAACCTGGTGCGGGCCTCCAAGCCAGATAGCCGTTTACACTTAACAACAGCCCGTGCGGGCTATACCGCGACACAGGAAAGTCAGAAAATTATAAAAATTCAAGGGAGCATAGATCTCACTGGGCTTGGGATCGCGGACCACGGACCCAGTGGACACCCAGAAGTGGAATCTGACACTTGTCAGATGCGCCCCACCAATGCCAAAATTAGAATCTGGCACGGGTAAATAAAACTGAGATGTAAGACATTTCAGCCGTCAGATTTCTTCATAATTTACAATGAGGGTCTAATGTATTTTTCTACACCCGCCCACAAAAATCTGGGTCCCGATCGTGGCACGGTGACCGTTGATCGCGAATCAGACCCGTGTGACCAAACCCCATATCTGATCATCCCCAAATTTTGCGTGGCCCTTCATTGGGCCATGGAGCACTTATCCTATAAGTTTCATAGTCAGAGGACCACCAGAACTGCCCCGGTTATCCAAACAAGCTCTAGACCGCTCGTTGGTGGACCACTGGTTCCAAAACTATAGAATAATGTCTATCCCATTGGGTTTGACGTCCATCGCAGGAATCGGACCTGGGTACGGTCCAGAACCGGTCAACTTGAGCTGAAGGATGAGTGCATGAGAAGTGCAAATACCCTAAAGGAATGAGTTGGAACTTAAGTGAATCAGTCGTCCATTCTTATGTAAAGTTGAGGATTTCAGACCGTCGGTTTGCGACCAAACTTTACCCATGGAGTAAGAATATTTCCTTGCTCATATCCGTATAGTCGCGGCCCTGATCAACTATCGGTGACCGTTGAATAGACTTCTTATCATATCTGTCGATCGGCGCATCCAAATGGTGGGCCGATCATATCCATACGTAGATCATCATTAGGGCTAGCTATCCTACGGTGTATATTGACTTGTACACCCCATAGTGGGCCCTAGAGCTTAGAAAGACCCTCCCATAGGTCTAGTATAGTAAAAACCCAACACTTGGGGCCATTGTCACCAAATCTGGCATTATAAAAGGGCCTCATTTGGGGCACCCCTCTCTCATACGAATTTGCCCTAGGGAACAAAGGGAGAGAGGAGAGAAAAAGGAGAAGGAAGAGAGGAAGAAGAGAAAAGAGGAGAAAGAGAGAAGGAGAGAAGGAAGAAGGGAGAGAAAGGTGGGCCAAAGGGAGGTGAGATCTAGAAACCCCTCTTCCCTTTCCTCAAGAAACCCCACATCCACAAATGCAAGCGATTTCCATCCGATTAGGGAGGTAAGCACCCATCCTTTTGTAATCATTTGTGTTGAGCTAGGATTTGTATGAAATCCTAACATGTAAGTGCATTGTCTTAGGATTCCGGCCGATCAACATCGAGTTTGGCGTTTCTAGGTCGTTTTCCAAGATCTCAACGATCCATATGTGCGGACTATTATCCTTAGGTGGCCTAGCACCAATTATAGTTGGAGTTTAATGATTTTGTTTGCTTGGTGTGTTGTATGGAAGAATCTAGAAAAACCTAGGAATGACATATTGATAGAATTGTATGAATTGCATGTTTATTTCTCTTTGATGTTAATCTTACCTCTCTCATAATCTAGTATATGGATGATTACGTGCTCATGTATGGTTGATTTCTTCTTCTCATATGTGTCGCTTCATCTTGTGTATGATTTATTGCTCTTGTACATATGATTTCTCAACATGGAGGAAGTGTTAACTTCCTCACTAACCCTCACCACACACCTGCACTTTATTCATGATATTAATAGTTGCTTGTTAGAGAAATTTGAATTGTATGTTGAGCAACATGAGAACATGGTGTTGAATATGTTGGATGTTACATTGGTAGTTGGCATGTTATGAGTCACTATTCCTACCCTTGGGTTGGTTAGGAACATGAGGAGAGCGAAGGTGGTTCCGTTGGTAGGACCACCTTGAGGCTAAACCCATGGGTTTGGGCAAGTACGTGTGGGCGGCAGTAGTTAGGCTACATGGGTCGCTTGTACCCGATGTCGTTCCGCCACATACTTGCCTGGGCTCATGCGATTTAGTCCACTAGCTAACCCACCTGGTTGTTAACCTTGTTTGCTCACATATGTATGGAAACTGGAACACCCCACCACCGTTGTAGCCCATCGATACCGGATGGAATATTGATCCACAGTCTCGTGAGCCGGGCATGGTGGAATGGGACACTATGTCCGAGCTGTCGGCCTACGCTGGGGTGACGCGCCTCCCCGTAGTGACCGCGAGCGACCCCACATTCAGCACCCCCCATGTGCTTGAAGTCGGGGATGGGGAAAACCCGACGGGGTCAAGGATCGCGGGGTCTCGGCCTCACACATTGGGGGGTCTTGGCCTCGCAACTAGTTCAGGGCATTTGATACGTGGGGTGTATCAGATTTTCAAATCTGCTGGATGAATGGACTTAACTAAGAACCCGGTTAACATCATCATTGCATGGCATTAGCTAGGTTGGCGACTCGGCAGTCGAGGTCGCACTGAGGGAGTGTTGGCATTGGCGATCGTTAGATGTTGTCGCACGAGGGAGCGTTGTGGTGAGGTCATACATCATATCATCTTGCATGTATGCACATTAACAAAACTAGATAGATGTTTATGATTGATTGCTTTTCATTAAATTCTTATTATAATTGATACTTGTTGCAACTTAAGGCTAATAGCACCCACTGAGTTGATCACTCACTCCCACTCTGGGACGATGTTTTAAAACACCAACCAGACCCGTTCATAGATGCAGGTGATTCAGACTTCGTGGAGCCTGACGATGCGAGCCTTGAGGAGGAGGACCGGTTCTCTTCTTCCAGCTGATGAACGGGTCCTCATCGGACTTGTAGATGGCACGTTGGATCGCCGCGCAGAGGGCTCAACTTTATTCTTTTTTTTTGACATATTATTCTTTTTGTGAATTTGTTGGGCGTCACCTTGTGCCCCCGTTTGTATTCTTTTAGGTATGTATATATAAGTATAATTGATTTTCTTCTATTTCAGTAGACTTGTGTGGTTGTGCTTCATGTTCCAGGAAGTTACAGAATGCGCATTTAGATTGGATTAATCGCATATTAATGAAAACTGGTTATAAGTGACCCCGGAAACTCGGGAGTCGAGCGTAGGCACGATCTCCGATTTTCAGGGTGTTACAAGTTGGTATCAGAGCAATAGTTTGGAATCCTTTGGGCCATGGGTCATGAACTCACTAACGCGTCCGCTGACATGAGAGGATACGTATTTAAAAACGTAACAGGGACTTAGAACGCTAGGAACCATCCCAAACCCTGAACCAACAATTGTAGACGGAGGGTGGGATTTCCAAGGATTTAGGAAGGGGTAGCGAGAAAGGGAATTGTAATGCTAAAGAGAGGGATCCGAGAGTCTTACAATGCCACAACCAATTCCCGGGCAAGAAATTGGAAACCTGATGGCAAGACTCGATATGATTGACTAGGAGATTTAGCTAGTTTAGTCCACCAAATTCCTAGGGCCCATTGGGCCAACTGAAATAGGTGGATTAGGGTAAAATGAATGTTAGAGTAACGATTAATGTAGGTGTAAAGTATTGTCCATGGGATGAGCGCATCCCATGTTCCATGAAGACCCGTTGGAATGTATCCAACTAGAGGTAAATTTTGGATTTTCCTTCTGAAATTTACTTGGAAAGTCCATCATCATAAGATTTAAAAATCCCACATCACACCTCTCAACACCAGGCTCATCTAGCAAGCCTAGGAAGTTAATTTGGAATCTCATCCCATACTCATTCCAGACATGTCTTTCCCAATCGTGAGTTGGGATTAGCGTTGTAATCTGGTTTCGTACAGCTTAATGCCACTAGGCGAACCGGCCTAAATCGAAATCCCTCTCCCCAACCTATCCCTTTAAAATCTTCACCTACCATCACTGTCCTTTAGTTTTTCCGGGACATTGATAGAAATGAGCCGGAGACTGAACGATTTGACGGTCAAAGCCATCATCCTACACCAAATGAGCGAATATCGGGCTAAATTTGATAGTTTTGACCCATTTGGGGGTAAAGAGTTAGGGATGAATGAAAATTCACTAAAAACGTTAAACTAAAGAAAATTAAGATTTTGGCCCCTAACCGGGAGGAATTTTATGAAATATATAGGCTCATTGCGTAGATCAGATCCTCCTACCCCAAATTCATATATGACACTTCGCATAACTCATTCTGGTTTGCGAGATATGCCCCTCGTAAACTACCCCCGCCGCAGCCCCCGCCGAATCCGCGTGGCCCCCGCCATTTGCCCGCGTGGCCCCAGCCGGATCTGCGTTGCCCCCGCCGGAATTTTCTGCAATTTTCATCCAACTTCAAAAAATCATATCTCCTTCGTTACAACTCCGATTTAGGTGATTCAAAATCTAGATTGAAGCTTGATGAGTCTAGTTTTATATAAAAATAAGAAAAAAATAGAATAAAAATTATAATATAGTTAAAATTAAGATATTTTACCAACTATCCAAAAATTATAAATTTCGGACAGTTGTTGGTCCTGGAATTTTAATAATTTATTTACAACTCCAAATGAGATGAAATTTTGTGAGATGTCTTTAAACTTAATGATAAAATATTTTAAAAATTTTAAAAATAATTTAGTTAGTAAAAGTATAAGAAACCTTGCAAGAAATAGAGACGTTTTTGCAATCATACGAAAAAAATGTTAGTTTCAGACAAATGTCAATTCTAAGGTCTTAATAATTTTTCTATAACTCAAAATGAGATGAAATTTTATAATATGAGAGTAAACTTATTGATAACTTACAAAAAAAAAAAATTTTAGTTACTGTAAATATGAAAGACATTACCAGAAATAGAGGTATTTTCGAAACAAATAGAAAATCATTGGTATTGAATGAATGATACTTCTAAAATTTTCATGATTTTGATGAAGCTTGAAATAAAATAAAATTTTATAGAATAAAATTTAAATTATTAATGAATCACTATAAAAATTAAGAAAATAATAATAATAATAATTTAGTAGCTAAAGTGGCAAGGATTTACTTTCAAATAGCACTTGAATTGAACTAGATGAAGCAAAAATCCATCATCCATGAGATTGGTAATCCCATCTCACACTTTCTAACCCAAGGCTCATTTTCCACAGCCTAGAAAGTTAATTTTAATCTCATCTCAAACTCCTTCCAAACATGTCATTTCCAATTTTAAAGTGGGATTAGTAATGCAATCCCATTTAGTACTATTTAATACCACTGTCTAAACACATTGGGAGAATCCTGAGGGTTCTAAATCCAGGGAGCTCTAATTCCATCGACCAAATAGGCCCTTAAGGGGTGTTTAGCACATGGTATTTGATAGGATTAGGTGGGATGCAATTGCATTTGGTCTGTGTAATTACATCCAACGTTGAAGATGATGGAAAGGGTAAGATTAGGTGGGATGGAATTGCATTTAATTCCATGAAATTGCATTTGATCCCATGCATGAATTCCATGGATTTTGAAATCTACTACACATGTAGGCCCTACATTGAGGCATGCGTTAAACCGTGCCATCCATCCATATGCACCATTTACATGTGACATTCTGATTATATACGTGTACAAATGAACGACATCCGTTGTGAATTTGGTTTGTTGATTACAAAATTTCATGGTCCACCAAACATGATTTAGCTTAATCCGGTGTTTTTCGTGGCAATTTTTTTTTATCTTAAACATGGGATTAGATGGCTGCAAATACCATGGTATTTCCAGACATGCAATCATTGTGAAATAATGATGTTAATCCCATCTAATACAATTCAACACCATTCAATTCCACTAACCAAACAAGCACTTAGGCTTCCAAATCCCAACCCATTTCCTCCATATTCCCCTCACATCTCTCAAATCGAAGGGCTTCATGGGGCCAATGTCATATAAGGATTGTATCCATGCCGTTCATTCAGTTTTTTTCGAATTATTTTAGGGTATGAGCCAAACAAATAGATGGCTGAAGTGAACCACACAGTGAGGACTGAACTCCCACCGCTAAAAATATTTTTGAGGTATATGTGGAAAATGGCATGTCAAATAATGCACTCTACACGTTCCATAATATGAGGAGGTGTGGATGAGGCCTATTTTGATATCCTATAACAGTCTCTTCAATAATTTGGTTAGGAGCTGTGAAGCCCGTGTAGCGATTCATGTGTATGATCAGATAATTCGAGTTGGGATCATGCCTGATCTTTTCACTCTTACCACGATGGTGAATGTTTGCTTTAAGAATGGGATGATGCATAGGCTAGCTGAGTTTGTTGTAGGTGTAGAAGATAAGGGGTTTGAGCCAAAATGTAGTTACTTGTAATTCATTGATTGATGGATGGTGTGAGTTGGGTAAGACAGAAGTTGCATCAGACATTTTGCTGATAATGGGTGAGAAGGGTGTCTTACCGAATGAGGTTAATTATACTTCGTTGATTAAGGCCTACTGTAAAGAAAGTGAGATTTAAAATATATATTTGTATATACATGATATAGCTCGTTTGACTCTATCGCCTAATTTGCTTGCTCGGCTTTACCATTTGAGGTGTACATGTAATAGTCATGTTGGGTTTAGTACTAAATGGGACCATGTCAAGATGCGAGGGTAGTCAATGTGAGGCTCCACCATGGCCGGTTCCTGGATCCTAGTGTGTCATATCTCAAGTACTTTCCTAAGTGCAGACTATGAAGCATTCGCACACACCCTCGTTGCGAATGAGTCAGCCCACCACCATAGTGTAGTCACACTAATTTGGAGAGGAGAGTAACATGAGAGAGCCTTCAAGGTAAGCGAATTTGTTATACTAGAACTGAAGAATGAGGTTTATTTGGTTAGTTACAAATGAGGACCTGTCTTCCTTATGTAGACCTAAGATCCTTTTAGCTAACCTTACATGGATAGTTAAGATAAGGCTTACGATGTTATCCTGCGGCTAAGAAAACTTTACAAACCATCTAGATAATCCTATGTAGTCTCTAGAATACATTCTTTTACTACTCTAGAATTTTCTATACACGAAGGAACCTCTTAACCTACAAAATGTGTCAAAATGCCTAATTCATGGAATAACCTCCTTGAAATTTTTGGTATATCCATAACATCAGTTGACAAATGAAGATTGATGCCCTATGGGTTGCCAATGAACCAAGTGTATTTTTTTCATATTTGAGTTTTAGTATTTTGTTTCTTTTTAAAGATTACTTCTAACTATGATAGAAATCGTCTTGTATGATTAAAATTAGATTATTGTTAGTATATTTTTCTACTTCAAATAGTTTCTAGTACTGTTGAACTTTGAATCTTGAATAGGGTTGAGTTTGATTGTTTAATTCTTTCTAAGTTCATATTCGATACAGACTTCACTAAAATATTGTAAGTTTTCTTATTTTCTTATGTAATCAAGATTCATACCACATTGAGGAGATGATGTTCTTCCTCTTTTCATTCCTGCGGCCTTTCTAGGGTCACCATCTCTTCTAAACCCTAGAGAGAACTCTCCCATTCTAGATCTACTTCAAACCCATCTCCAAAAAAAAACTCATCTCAAACCCTATTCACAAATCCAACACTGAACCCATTTCATTTTTTCAAAAAAAAAAACATTCTCATCAACAATCCATTTCCAAGGGAAGTGGCATTCCTAGTAACTATTGCCTCCTTCTTCTCCATTCCGGTGATTCTTTCCCTCATGGGAAAAAAGCACCCCCACCCTCGTCCTACCCAGAAGAATAGAAGCTTAACACACGGATAATTAGTAGTTTGTTTGGAGTCAGTTAGGACTATTTCCATGTATTGAAGGATAATTAGAATCTTTCCTTAACTAGGTTATATTTTCCTTGCGTTTGGAATATCTATGCTGAAATCCATACTGTAGGATGTAACTAGCCATACTAATGGTACTTTGAATCTAATATGTATGTATGGATTGCCTTGAAATTTTCTTGTTGCCTTGTGAATACTTGTATGTATGATTGCCTTACTGCATCCTTATTAACGTTATTAGCACTTCAAACCACCAGAATACTTTAAAACTTTCGACTATTCTTTCATTCTTGAAATTTATGAAACTAAAGTGCAGTTTGCTCCTAACCCACTAGACATGAGATTGAATTGGTGATATACATCTAAGATTTTATACTATTAGAAACCTTTTTAGGATAATCATTTGACCATAAGCACCGTGGGAGATTTAAATCACTAAGTTAGACAAGAATTAAAATGAGAACTCTCTCGGACCAAGACCCAAAGGACAACCTTATAAATAGGAGATTTAAACATTCCAATAATGGCCGTTTCCTAAACATTTAGATTGATCGGACTACGGAATTACGGGAGTGTACACCTGCGAAGCATTCGCTGCTTGACTCAATTCTCAATCCTGAGCGACTACCAATGGACTCACTGCTTTGACCGAGCAGAAGACCAGGATCTACCAGGATGAAGAAGGGATACGATGAGCCTTCTACCCTAGTCAGGTAGATGATCGATGTATCGGGTTCAAGCCTACAACAACCGTCTCTCCGTATTGGTCTACCATTGAAAACAAATATTTTTACTTTAGATAGAGGAAAACCGTTGCCAAGAATCTAAATCTTTATAAATAAATTTTAGTAAACCATCAGGGTGAAAAAGTTTTAATGGGGGTAGAGTAAAATGAGCCAGCCTAGCATAGATAGTATACACCCTACCATGCATATACACTTGAAATCAATAAACCTAGGCAAATGAAAAAAATGAAGCCTTTACTTACTACCCTTAGGCAATTTCGGGGATGAAATTATTTTTAAGGGGGGTAGATTGTAACATCCTCAATTTTCACTGTTTTGGATTTTCAAAAATTCTTAAATTTTTTTTAAAATTTATTTAATTAACTTATAACATCACTTAATGATCATTAACACTCAATGATAGTTTATATAAGAGTGTACCAATAAAGAACCGCACTAGTCTGATTAATCAGCCGTAGAAAGCCAATGAATCCGCCTAATTACTTGAACATCAGGTGTAGTGTAACGTCCCACCCAACCAGAACAGTGTCCTGAGGCGTCTACGTAACATTTGCCACAGGACTGTTCATTTAAGCCACTCATAGTGAGGTATCACAAATAAATTAGACCAAGATTAGCCCAATTGAATAGACCAGACAGGCCTTGATAGAACCTGGTGCGGGCCTCCAAGCTAGATAGCCGTTTACACTTAACGACAGCCCGTGCGGGCTATACCGCGACACGGGAATGTCAGAAAATTATAAAAATTCAAGGGAGCATAGATCTCACTGGGCTTGGGGACCATCACGAACCACGGACCCAGTGGACACCCAGAAGTGGAATCTGACACTTGCCAGATGCGCCCCACCAATGCCAAAATTAGAATCTGGCACGGGTAAATAAAACTGAGATGTAAGACATTTCAGCCGTCAAATTTCTTTATAATTTACGATGAGGGTCTAATGTATTTTTCTACACCCGCCCACAAAAATCTGGGTCCCGATCGTGGCACGGTGACCGTTGATCGCAAATCAGACCCGTGTGACCAAACCCCATATCTGATCATCTCCAAATTTTGCATCGCCCTTCATCGGGCCATGGAGCACTTATCCTATAAGTTTCATAGTCAGAGGACCACCAGAACTGCCCCGGTTATCCAAACAAGCTCTAGACCGCTCGTTGGTGGACCACTGGTTCCAAAACTATAGAATAATGTCTATCCCATTAGGCTTGACGTCCATCGCGGGAATCGGACCTGGGTACGGTCCAGAACCGGTCAACTTGAGCTGAAGGATGAGTGCATGAGAAGTGCAAATACCCTAAAGGAATGAGTTGGAACTTAAGTGAATTGAGTCGTCCATTCTTATGCAAAGTTGAGGATTTCAGACCGTCGGTTTGCGACCAAACTTTACCCATGGAGTAAGAATATTTTCATGCTCATATCCGTATAGCCGCGGCCCTGATCGACTATCGGTGACCGTTGAATAGACTTCTTATCATATCTGTCGATCGGCGCATCCAAATGGCGGGCCGATCATATCCATACGTAGATCATCATTAGGGCTAGCTATCCTACGGTGTATATTAACTTGTACACCCCATAGTGGGCCTTAGAGCTTAGAAAGACCCTCCCATAGGTCTAATATAGTAAAAACCCAACACTTGGGGCCATTGTCACCAAATCTGGCATTATAAAAGGGCCTCATTTGGGGCACCCCTCTCTCATACGAATTTCTCCTAGGGAACAAATGAAGAGAGGAGAGAAAAAGGAGAAGGAAGAGAGGAAGAAGAGAAAAGAGGAGAAAGAGAGAAGGAGAGAAGGAAGAAGGGAGAGAAAGGTGGGCCAAAGGGAGGTGAGATCTAGAAACCCCTCTTCCCTTTCCTCAAGAAACCCCACATCCACAAATGCAAGCGATTTCCATCCGATTAGGGAGGTAAGCACCCATCCTTTTGTAATCCTTTGTGTTGAGCTAGGATTTGTATGAAATCCTAACTGTAAGTGCATTGTCTTAGGATTCCGGCCGATCAACATCGAGTTTGGTGTTTCTAGGTCGTTTTCCAATATCTCAATGATCCATATGTGTGGATTATTATCCTTAGGTGGCTTAGCACCAATTATAGTTGGAGTTTAATGATTTTGTTTGCTTGGTGTGTTGTATGGAAGAATCTAGAAAAACCTAGAAATGACATATTGTTGGAATTGTCTGAATTGCATGTTTATTTCTCTTTGATGTTAATCTTGCCTCTCTCATAATCTAGTATATGGATGATTATGTGCTCATGTATGGTTGATTTCTTCTTCTCATATGTGTTGCTTCATCTTGTGTATGATTTATTGCTCTTGTACATATAATTTCTCAACATGAAGGAAGTGTTAACTTCCTCACTAACCCTCACCACACACCTCCACTTTATTCATGATATTAATAGTTGCTTGTTAGAGAAATTTGAATTGTATGTTGAGCAACATGAGAACATGGTGTTAAATATGTTAGATGTTACATTGGAAGTTGGCATGTTATGAGTCAATATTCCTACCCTTGGGTTGGTTAGGAACATGAGGAGAGCGAAGGTGGTTTCGTTGGTAGGACCACCTTGAGGCTAAACCCATGGGTTTGGGCGAGTACGTGTGGGCGGCAGTAGTTAGGCTACATGGGTCACTTGTACCCGATGTCGTTCCGCCACATACTTGCCTGGGCTCGTGCGGTTTAGTCCACTGGCTGATCTACCTGGTTGTTAACCTTGTTTGCTCATATATGTATGGAAACTGGAACACCCTACTACCGTTGTAGGCCATTGATACCAGATGGAATATTGATTCACAGTCTCGTGAGCCGGGCATGGTGAAATGGGACACGGTGTCCGAGCTGTCGGCCTACGCTAGGGTGACACGCCTCCCCGTAGTGACCGCGAGCGACCCCACATTCAGCACCCCCCATGTGCTTGAAGTCGGGGATGGGGGAAACCCGACGGGGTCAAGGATCGCGGGGTCTCGACCTCACACATTGGGGGGTCTTGGCCTCGCAACTAGTTTAGGGCATTTGATACGTGAGGTGTATCAGATTCTCAAATCTGCTGGATGAATGGACTTAACTAAGAACCCGGTTAACATCATCATATCTAGGTTGGCGACTCGACAGTCGAGGTCGAACTGAGGGAGTGTTGGCATTGGCGATCGTTAGATGTTGTCGCACGAGGGAGCGTTGTGGTGAGGGCATACATCATATCATCCTGCATGCATGCATATTAACAAGACTAGATAGATGTTTATGATTGATTGTTTTTCATTAAATTCTTATTATAATTGATGCTTGTTGCAACTTAAGGCTAATAACACCCACTGAGTTGATCACTCACTCCCACTCTGGGATGGTGTTTTAAAACCCAACCAGACCCGTTCATAAATGCAAGTGATTCAGACTTCGTGGAGCCTGACGATGTGAGCCTTGAGGAGGAGGACCGGTTCTCTTCTTCCAGCTGATGAACGGGTCCTCATCGGACCTGTAGATGGCACGTTGGATCGCCGCGCAGAGGGCTCAGCTTTATTCTTTTTTTTTGACATATTATTCTTTTTGTGAATTTGTTGGGCGTCACCTTGTGCGCCCGTTTGTATTCTTTTAGGTATGTATATATAAGTATAATTGATTTTGTTCTATTTCAGTAGACTTGTATGGTTGTGCTTCATGTTCCAAGAAGTTCCAGAATGCGCATTTAGACTGGATTAATCGCATATTAATGAAAACTGGTTATAAGTGACCCCGGAAACTCGGGAGTTGAGCGTATGCACGACCCCCGATTTTCAGGGTGTTACAATTCTGCCAACCCAAGATGTGAATTTTCTCCTCTATGCGGGGCCCACCAAGATATCAATGAGATATCCACTCCGTCCATCATTTTCACCAGCCTACATTTAGCCATAAACCTGTTTTAAGGCAAATATGAAACAGTGAGTGGGGCACACCACAAGAAGCAGTGTAGATGCAAACCCATCCATTTGGGACAGTCCAAGCAGGCTACTGTATATCCCATGGGCTATCCCAAACCCATGGGATCAATGGACAAATACTGACACCACCATCGTTACCTTAAAATCCATTCCATCCCTCCTAATCCCATGGAATTGGTCTGGCCAAGGCATGTTTGGATATACAGTAATGTAGTGTAAAACTTATATGATTACTTTTTCTTCTTTTTTTTTTTAAAAAAATTATTGGATATTTAGCTGCTGTTAAATTATGATAATCCATTACATTGATGGGGAAGGTGTATTAAGGTGGCAGAGTATTGTGGACCCGTCAAAATATATGTGCTATATTCACACCATCCATTCTTCTTGCATGATTATTTAATGCAATGGGAAAAGAAGACATGGACCACACCATAGCTAACATAAGAATTGAACGCCTGCCATTGAAAACTTCTTGGGGTCTATAGAAGTATTCGATCAAGCTCATTTTTAGGGACACACCCTAAAATGATTTTGCAAAATGGAAAAACGGTATGGATATAACACATATCAATGGAATTACATCCATATGTATTTAATCAGCGAAATTACTTTCCTTGCCGGAAGTGGCGATGTGGGATTAATTAACATACTGTCATTACTTTGTTTTCCTTCAACTACGGTGGTTACAATCATTTTTTTTTATAATTACCACAAATTACAGCACAATACTGCTGTAATAGTTAATCCAAACATGCCTTAAAACAAAAGGTATGATAGTTACGACGGTTGGAGATCAGCCCAAAATCCTTGATTTTGCAAAGCTAGAGGTCTCCATCAGACTTTTTTATTTTTAATTTTTTTAATTTAAATTATTTTTTTTAAGTGTGAAAAATCTAGAATTTTGAACTACACCAAATTGAAAATCAAGCTTTTCAAGAGTGGTTAAATGACTTGACCTTTACAAATCCTAGATTTCGATTACCAATTAACTAAATTTTAGGACTTTTCAGTGATGCCAAATGACCCCTAAAAAGGAATCTTTGGAACAAAGGGCCATATATATTTATCCAAACAAGAGAGTGCCGTGCAAGATTTGAGGTTTCCATAATTAGAGGTGCATTGTTTATATCTTCTATCATTAAAAATTAGGCCATTTACACTTCAAGTAGACGGCAGCATATTAAAGCAGATGAATGGCTAGCAATATATAGTTGCCTATCTGAAAAGTGAAAAGCATTATTTCCAACATCATGAAATTAATTATCAGATCTCATATACTTGCATATATCTTTCATGTGTATATGGACAACCCTATATGCGATCTAGAATTAGCAAACCACCTTGCAGATTCAAAATTTTCACCATTCAAAAGGATGATTGCTTTTCTTCAACTGTACATATGGCATAGTTTTGAGGTTTGAATGGTAGAGATATTTTTAAATAAGTGCCACCACCTGTGAGGATAAGTCACCATCAATCAATCATCATCATCATTATTATATTTATGAGTTTTTTGCTTAGGGTATCTTGTTGTCTTTATCAAGGTTTTGAGTCTCATCTTAGGCAAGATTAAAGCCCTGGGCCGCACTCAGGCCTGGGTTTTACCAGTGCTTGAACAGACCTTGCCCAGGCTAAGCCCTGGCCCACTGAGCACCCAAATGATGATAACGACCACCTCGGGAATAACTAATGTGATGATGTTTGATAAACTATTATGATTATAAGGATGATTGAGTTTGCATATATTAATTATTTATCCACAACCACACCCAGCAAACATGTGAGTACTCCAAATTAAAATGTGCAAATTGTGGGCCCTACTTTGGAATGGATCAAAGAACAATAATAATTAAATTAACTATAATTTGTTATTCTATAATTGGTACTTAATTTCAATTATTGAATAATAAATTATTTTCCAAATTAGTCAGAAATTATTGTAGATCAGAAAATTATTTCACAAATTAACTTTAAATTTTGTTGGGAAAAAAATTTAAATGTAATTTTTTTTTTCCTGGTCTTATTTCTTACCTGATATTTGCAGGGATCCAAGTAAAATCCAATCAAGAATAATACATATCATTGAATTCTGTCAAATTTACAACCATTTATAATCTACACACAAATCAAACATATACAAATAATGTCTTTACATGTAAAAATATGGTATTGATACATTGAGACCAACTGGATTCCCCGCTCTTTACTAATCTAGCATGAGGAAGGTGAAACCTCCGCGTTTGGCTAATATAATATCAATTGGATGTGGAAGATTTGGGGTTTGGAGATTGGGATTCACGAAGCTTCCGTTCTTCAGAGAGTAGTTTAGCAAACCTGTGATTAATGACCGAAAAAAAATAATTAGTGCTACAAATTAAAATAAAAACAATGCCAATAGTGACGACATTATATGAGGGTAAGAAGACATGAGGATTCACCTTGTGAGAGCTTCTTCGTTGCTCCCTTCGTTTCCCAAGCTTTGAAAGATTCCAGTCTCCAAATTCACCCTGGAAACTGGTTTCTTCAACAATGCTTCGCCTGTCTTCACAAGATCTTCTAAATTTTTCTTCGTAGCAATGTCGACCGATGATACATTTCCAGTTAATTTGTCATCCTAGATTTCGATTTGAGAGAAAAGAATGTCAATCTCATCCGCACATCCTTATCTGAAGCGCATGTGTGAGAGATCCAATCTGCTCATTGGACAGGAACCATCATGGATGCCAGTGTCCAAAAATCAGGTCAGTCCATGAAGAAGATGGACAGTTATGCAATGCTCAAATTTGAGATTCATGACTATTTGATCAGCCCAATATCTTTATATAGTCACGTCTGCAACGGGTCCGTGTGATGAGCATCTTGGATCAATCACATAAGTATGGCCTGTACACAAACCTTACATGCTTACCTCAATTCTTAAGTATTTACTTTCTGAATGAAGGGCTTGAAAAACTACAGAAATGTGGATGTCAACCATATCCACGCTGGCTTGAGTAAACACATCCACTAATGGAGTGGAACCGCCGTTAACCAGCCAACCCAAAATTCCCCACTTTCCTGCAGCCTTTGCGTCGTACTTCAGTTCCTTCTTATGTGAACCGGTCCCTAATGAGATCACCAAAAATTTACCATAATCCATCGGTTTCGTTGGGAAGAAATCTGGGTTACCAGCGAAAATCTCCCTGGTCACTTCACTTAGTGCAACCAATGTCTGAAACAATAGGGTGGAGAAATTCATTAGAAAACTAGGTTTGGGTTTTTTGGTTTTGGTGTTTTATTCTGAGTTTGGATGCTTAATCAAATTTGAATTGCAATGATTCAAATGGATGGACTAGATATGACCCAGGTGGGGCAAGGCCTACTTCATTCACGGTTAGGGACACCATCACCTCATGTTTACCTTGAAATGCATGGAATTTCATTTAGGAGGGTTTGCTTGCAGTGGTACCTCTATATTGAATTGGATTATTGCAATTCAGATTGATTGACAGTCAAAAGATCCAAACGCAGCTTTAGTGAAATAGTGAGTTTATTTGTACGCTTCAAGGACAACGCATCATAAAGCTCTCTGAGGCCTACCTTGATGTGTGTGGACACACGGTCCATCATTTGGGCCAGCTCATGTTAGAACGTGATCCCAAAAATCGTGCTGATCCAAAACTCAAGTGAACCACACCACAGGTAAACAGTAGGATGGAGACACCCAGCACTGAAACCCTCTTAATTAGGTCCTAACACGATATTTATATGCCATCCACCCCAGTCATAATTTGAGTCCAACCAAGATGGAGGAAAAACCAAATATAGGCTAATCCACGATAGGTCCAAAGGAGTTTCCGATGGTAGACCTCTCCATTCCTACTTTTTCTTGTAGCTAGTGTGGCCCACTTGAGTTTTGAATTAGCCTTATTTTGTGCTAATGTCCTAACATGCTCTGCGCAAATGATAGACAGGATGGATGTCACAAATATATTATGGTGAACCCCATAGAGCTTATTATTGCACAGTCTCTCTAGTAGTAGACATGCGCCCTGTTCTTTACAGCTGGCATGTTGAAGGGTATGGTGGGGATTCGTTTACCGGATTGTTAGCAGCCACACCACCATCGATGAGATTGAATTCCCTAACATTCTCTTGAGAGTCTTTGTTTTCGAAGTAATACGCAGGAAGGTAAGTTGGAGCTGCAGATGTAGCGATGCATATGTCTGAGAGTAGAGCATCCAAAGAAGGGTTGGATTTTAACTGCACCAGAACAACGGCTAGTAAGATTGGGTGTACCATCTATAAAACATTGTTGTGTGCTCTTATGTAGAGTGTCAATGGGCCCTATGTCTGTGCACACTGCAGTTGTCGGATTGGTGATCCACACCATTCATCCAATGGCCCCCGCTGTCGATGGATCACCTCCCAAAGTCACCTCCCTTGCTCAAAAATCCTGTCTGATCTTTGCCCTCTTACTGTGAGCAGAAACTATTGTTGTATTATTCTTACCTGTCTACTTGCAGGCCATCCATAGAAGGATTAGGATTGTCCGGTGGGACTTGAGGAAATTTTTTAGGCAATATTTTCACAAGTTCATCTCATTTTAATTAATAGTAATGATGCATTTGAGATCTTGATTTCTAATACATACATGAACTCATCGTGTAGAAGAGATCAAGATCTCTATTACATGATCATTGTAACCTAAATGAGATGAACTTATATTTGGGCGTTTACCAAAACAGGGCTTTGAAATTTTATTAAGTATTATTGTGAGGGTTTCTTCCCACCTGAAGTATTATTACTATAATGTTAGTTACTGATATTTTAACCTAAACCAATAGAGGGAGGAACCAATGTTAGAAAACTCTCAATCTATATAAACATGGCATACGTGTATGAGATCCTGACTGTTCATCTATGTAACCTTCCCCATTCCCCCCCCCCCTCCCAAAAAAAATAAAAAAATAAAAATTATACCAGTTGGATGATCCTAGCCATCTACTGCAAGATTTTTTATCACTGAAAGTCAAACATTGGTTGGACAGTACCACCCACTTGTAATCGTCTAGAGTCCTGTAATCAGTGGAAGATTTTTGCTCACTGAAAGTCAATCATTGGTTGGACAGTACAACCCACTTGTAATCATCAAGAGTCCTGTAATCAGTGGCTAGTATCATCCTACTAGTGTAATTTTGGGGGTACACCTCATCTATGACAGGCCCGGTGGATGAATGTTCCGGAACTTGTATTGGAAGCCGATTGCGTGGTGTGCTGACGTCAACAACTTCTGTGGGCCCACTATATCATAGTGTTATATCCACACCGTTTGTTCATTTGGCCAGATCATTTTAGGGCTTGAGCTGAAAATGAGGCAGGTCCAAAGTTAAAATGAACCACATTACATAACCAAAATGGGAACTGAGGGTATACCATTAAAAAACTTTTTGGAGTCACGTAAGGATCTGATATTTGTGTTTTCCCTATATCTTAGATGCGCGTGGATGGCATATAAACATCATGGTGAACCTTAGGAAGGTTTTAACAGTGAGAATCATTGTCAATTTCTTTGGTGTGGACTGCTTGAGCTTTACATCTGTCTCAATTTTAGATTCATTCCCAAAAATGATCTCCTCAGATGGACCGACGGTGTGGATGTAACACATATATCATAGCGCACGTAATTTTTGATGTAAACACACCACCAAGGTCGGTGGTGTGAAGCACACCACGCAATCCGCTTCCGTCTTGTACGGCATATACAGATGTTGGATCCTTCCTAAGTTTTAATATGATATGAATAGATTCTCTTTCCACGCATTAATTACTGAGCCCGACGTCAACTCAGGCGAAAAACAATAACACGAGGTGAATGCAGACGGCGATCACAAAGAGCGGTGTGCACGGATGGTTCAACCCGAGTCGATCAATAATCATCTCTTCTCACCGTTTATTTTAAAGATGGAGGAAATCCAACAACTTTTCATTCCCGCCCACCATCGATGGTCGACTACTGGGCCAAACCATTCTCCACCGTTGATCATGAAATAGGATACTAGAATGTCTGGGCCAACCATTCTCAACAATATTAGTCCACTGATTCCGAGCCAGCCTGCTTTACAAGCCCGTTTGATTAATAATTTACACTATAAATAGACTATAAATGAATAATTATTATGTATTTACATGGAACTGCATAATCCTGATGGTGGTTTGACGTTGGAAGGAAGGCTTGTTGTCAAAAGTTGTAAGCAGGACACTAAAATTTGTGTGGCCCACTGGCATGTATATATCCAATCTGCACTTTCCACCCATTTTTCTCACTCATTTTAACGCATAAGCCCAAAAGTGAGGCAAGTACAAAGCTCAAGTGAACCATACCACAGAAAACAATAGGATTTGAATGCTAGCCATTTAATCTTCTTAAAGGCCTTGGAAGTTTTGTATCAAGTATTTTTTTTTTTCTTCATCCATGTCTGTGTGACGGTTAGATGACAGGTACATATTCTTGTGAGCCTTGTTCTCGTTTTAACTTTCAACAATTGGCATTCAATTCACCTGATTTCTGTAATGTGGTCCACTTGTGCTTTGTATTTGTCTCATTTTTAAGCTTATGCTATAAAATGAACATGTAAAATAGATGGTCGGTGTGGATCAAATGCATACATAATCGTGGCCCTACAAATTCTACAAGCACAAATTGAGTCCGTTTTATATCATGTTTTTGGAGGCAAATTCTACAACCACAAATATATAACTTTATTTATTATGTAAGTTGAAAATCAAATGAGCCTTACATGTAAATGTGTTAAATCCTACAAATATGCCATTTCAATACTCCGCAAGCAGCTCATCCATCTTAAGTGTAGACTACTGGTTTCATTACTAGAATGTCTATTTCTTTGTGCAAGTGTAACTCACATGATGGATGGATAGATCCAATAAAATTCAAGCAAGAAATATGGATTTTATCAATTTTCAGGCAAGGCCAGGTCAACCCAGTACCAAAGACATTTTTTTCTGGCTCACGCGCCCGGGCCTTGTTTTTTAAATGTTGAGTCGGCCCATCCTGGCCCATTGCCACCCTGAAACAAGGTTGATGGTTCCATGTAGGGGTGTACACAAATCGAGCCAACTTGGTCAACTCGCTTGACTCGGCTCGAAAAAGCTCGATTCGGCTCATTTCGAAGTTGAGCTCGATCTGAGTTGAGTTGGTTTTTAGAGCTCGAAACTGAGTTCAAGCTGGCATGATCTCAACTCGTTTTGAAATATGGCTCGAACTTAGCTTGACTCGATCAGATGATATAAAAAGAAGAAGAAAAAAACTCTAAATTTACCCCATTTCCCTTTTGTTTGAAAAATCTTGCCCGGCACCTGACCCTAGCCCTCTACCTCTCTCTCTCTTTCTCTACTCGTCCCGGACTCCCGCCCGACCAGCAGCGGCTCTACTTCCCTCTCTCTGCTCGTCCTGCCTGACCAGCAGCGAGCCAACAACTCTGCCTCTCTCTCTCTCTCTCTGCTCGTCCTGCTGCCGCGGGTGACGGCTCTGCTCAAAAAGTCGAGCTCGAACTCAGCTCAAAAGCTCGAGTTTGAACTTGGCTCGAATTGGTCTGATCTGCTAACCGTGCCGAGTCAAGCTGCAGATGATGGCTCGGCCACCAAGCCGAGCTGAGCCGAGTTCGAGCTAGGGTGCTTGCTGACCGAGCCAAGTCAAGCTGTGGCCAACTTGACTCAGTTTGACTTGATGTACACCCTTAGTTCCATGGTGGGCCCCATCACCTTAGACACCATAGGATCATGTACTGATATATCCACGGGGAGTAGAAAGGAGAATTGGAAATGGACATCTCCAGTCGTCCATAATCTATTCTCCCACATGAAGAGGAGGTTGGATTCTCCGACATGCTTACTCCTAGAAGATTTGCAATTTTCCATAAGTTCTTTTACTTAGGTGAGTTTTGATTGATTGTTGGTTTTGAGGAAAGATTGATTAAAGAAATTAATTCTTATTGGTTGGTAAAGAGTTAGGTTTATTCCTATTGATTAATGTCTTGTGCCATGTTCTTATTAGTTAAATATAGTTAAAAAGTTGAAAGAAGCTTATTCACTTAAATAAACTTAAATATATTATCAGATTTTATAAGGGCCACATTGCAGACTGATACGGCCATCCCACCAAATTGTGATTGGGTGGCTCAATGCCGATATATAGTACATTTTTATAGAAATCATAGTGCCTTTGTGTGTGTGCGTGCGTGCGTAGGTGGGCAAGCCTAGTGAGTTGTGTCTGTGTGATATATAATAGCTAATCTTAAGGAAAATACCAGTAATTTTTCGTAGGTGACACATTAAGCTCATGACATGCCATATTGTCGAAAGGTTACAAGAAATAGAGAAAATGTATGCCTTGGAAAAGAGAGGAAGAACCTCATAAGTGGAGAAGATGGTGGGCTGAAGCAGCTTGATATCAAATGTCGGAATAACAGCATTAGTTAATGTCTGGTGCAAACGCGTTTCTCCTAATGTTTGCCTGATAATATTATGAAGATACTTGCCATTGTATCTGGGTCCCAATACTGCTTTCAATGTCTTCTTAGCTGAACCCAATAGGCCACTGTAATGAATGGAATTACACCACAAAACCAAAAAAAAAAAAAAAATGTTAGTCATTCACTATCACGGTTTTAAATATCGGCCGGATACTTATCTTGTATCGGCTCTGACCAATATGATAACTTGATATTTGGAGTGTATGCAAGAAAAATCATGAGGAAAAAATAATAATAAAATAAAGAATACACATATTTTGTGATTTTCTTATAGCTTAAACAAAATATTAATGTCATCATGAATGCATAGAAAGATTTTTAATTGAAAAAACAAGCATATATATACAATATCATTTCACACCGTAATGCCTGATAAATCAGTTGTATCAGCAATACAATGCATATCATATCATGTATGAATGGTCACTCCGTGTAGATACAAAATAGGATAATTTGAACCATTCGCACTGTCGTGAACTTGGAAAGTATGCATACATTTTCATGGTTGCTGATGTAGAGCGGGTCGCGGACAGTTTCATGGCCAAGATGGATCAGAAAAGGCCCGGTCGACGACAGAAGTGATCCGGACCATCGGACCTTAGATCGGGCGTATCTCGCAATCCGGAATGAGTTAGCTGACGTAAAATATATGATTTTGGGGTAGAACGAGCTACTTTAGCCAACCAACCCCGCTACGCCGGGTTGTGCCGCCTGGAATTGCGAAAAACCCCTTGATTGACGGTCGTTTCCCTGTTTTAATTTCATTTTTACTATAAATAGTAAGTTTTAGTTTGATTATAACTCTTCATCCGTTGGGCTTTAGGAGTTGCGCCCAACATGAAAAGAGCTTAGAATAATTAGGGGAACGGTTTGGTGAAGCCAAATAGGACACTTACTATTTTTGGCCGAAAACCTTGCGCACTAGTAGACATCACGACCGTCTATAAATAGTAAGTTTACTATTTATAGTAAGTCGTGGATTCTAGGAGTTTGAGTTGTAGTTTGATTATGATTTCTTTCCCATTGCTTGATACCCTTGTTTAAAGGGTTGTGAACTCGATTTTAATCATTCATCAATCAATTTCGAATTTATTTCTATTTTCTGCATTCTTTCCTCGTGGATTCGAGAAGTCTCTGTGAGGAGTTCATAGAAGTTCCGTGGATTCGGAATAGTTATCCTCTTGAGGAAGACGGTGCTCGACCTCACATCCTCCCCTGCGTCAGTTGCACGCTCAAATCTGTAAGTAGAAGTGCCAAATATTCGGTTTTTAAAAATCCATCTTTCCTATATCACAGTATTTATCTGTACCTGGATTGTGGGAAGATTTTGGGGCTGTGCTCAATGTAAAAGTCCTTGATGTCTTTGGCTGCGAAGATGGGGCGATTCTTTTCATTGGGTGCAGTTAACATGGCTGTCACCAGACCGCCTGTGCTTGTTCCTGCGATCACATCAAAGTAGTCTGCGATTCGCGCATTCTCACCATCGAGAGCCTGTCACACAACAGGCAGAGATGCAATTTGGAAGTGAAAATGAAAAAGAATATAAATACTTAAAATAAAAATCAACTAAGTATTATGTTATGTTAGTTTGAAATTGGATCATTGGGCGCAAAAGTTGGATGCAAGTATCATGTGGAGCCTGATTCTCACCATCAGGTGGCATGAATGTGATCAATCTAGTCCATATTCAATATGTAATGTGGGCGATGCATATAATGTATACCAAAAATCAGGGTAGTAAACTCATCAGATGAGCCACAAATGTACATTGAATTTGGACAATTGGACCCTTTCACAACATACAATACCTGATGAATGGCCCGGATCTGACACGTGCACCATCCAACAATGGCCCGATCCCTTTCCTTAATCACGTATATGTAATACCTGAAGCTGTGACTCTAGGAACTCAAGCAAAACAGCGGGGATGATTCCTCTAATTCCTCCGCCATCGATGCTAAGAACAGTTACCAAGTTTCCAAAAGTTGGAGGCTGGATCTGATCGACGGCTGATGTCGCTCCTTCCATGGTAGGTCACAGTGAGAGAAATGAAATGGGTGGAGAACAAAGTAACAAAGAGCGAATTTCTAAATGGTATGACTCTTTTGATGTCAATTAATAGAAGCGCTATATATAAATAGGAATGGCTTGAGGCTCGAATCCATCAGATTATTCATTTAGAAGCGTAAAACCAGAACATACGCAAACGGATATTATCCACCTCTATTTTATTTTCTATTGTAGAGGAGAACTTGACAACTCACACGTAGATGGCTTGGTTATCACGGCATTGGAGTTGGTCATTGTACTTAGGAAGTCCTTTAAATTAGCTGATATTGTTAAACATGGCTTGTTTGAAAGCATAAGGTTAGTATTACCAAAAAATTTAGGTATACCATGTGAAATTCGTACCAAACAGTTATATCAAACCTACTCTTAGGTTGCATTCAATCATTAGATAGAAAGTTGGGTAATGTCATGAGTTGAACTAACGGTTTATCTTTACTTGTGATTTTAATAGCTAGGATGTGATGCCTCTTACCAAAGCTACGGTATGGGGCCGGTTTCCATATCCCTGGCTCGAATTACATCTTAGTTGATGATCTGACTCTTCATTTTTTGGATTGCTAGACATGCCATCATGAGAAACATTTGTAAACAAATGATTTGTGTGAAGGATGAATTTTGGAACATTGAAATGTGATTTTGTTTTAATGGCTCATATTCAAATCTAAGACTCAAAGGTTAGGATCATCAATGAAGCATGCTTTTAAGATCATAGCCTCCATATGATAGTAATGAGAATATGAATAGTCCAAATCATCATCTAAGATGTAACCTGGGGTGGAAACCTACCCCTTATGGTTGCTTTTAGGGGGCAGGGACTTCTTTCAAAACTCGAAAACTTTATAGTTTTCAACCCAAAGCAGATTTAGAGGACAAAATTCTTGTTGGTAATGAACATGAACCTTACATGTTGTGCACTGACTTTGCATATGTTGGGCCTGTATTAGGTTTATCCAAGCCATTGATCTAAAGGCCCCCTTTATGGATGGACCATGCCCCCCGGGTCTCTAAAAATAAAGACCCCCATTCTAAATGTAGCCTAATGGTGCTTTTCTTCTTATCCATGTATTTGGAAATATCTAAAGTTTAGAGTTGATCAATTGAGGAGATTTTTTGGGCATGCTTCATGGATGATGAGGGCCACTACAACAATGGCTTGTAAACCAATTATAGGCCATACATTTATGTGATGGATTTTATTGTTAAATGCAATGAAATTTAATGTTTTTCAAAAAATTCAATTGTTAATTCTTACAAGATCCCCATCTAGGTCAATCCATATTCTCAAAACAAAAATAAAATTATACTTTCAAATCATACCTAAAGTAGGTCATTGATCATTCGTCACTACCAATCTTCCAACACAACAAGTCTCACCCATCTATTAAGGAGAGATAAGAGCTTCTGTTTGTATTTTGATGAGAGCCAAATGAGACTAGAGTCGTCCATGTGGCAGATCCTACCCTAACACACATGAATCATGTGGACCAAAAGGCATGTGGTGTGATCCACCTGCTCTCTCTCTCTCTCTCTCTCTCTCTCTCTCTCTCTCTCTCTCTCTCTATACACACACACATATGTTGACGTTGATAAGGGGGAAAGTGTGGACACCCAAGCTCTCCCTCTCTTCCTTTTAGATAGGATCTTACAAGGAGATGCTAGGGTTTTAGGGAGAGCACATCACATGGTACTCGGCCATACGACCAAAATTTGTGTATCCTAATGTGAAGAATGTTCATTTATCTTTCTAATCCAAGCACCTAACTGTCAAAATTCCTCCACTATTCATGGTTATCATCCTTGGATAATTTTCATACCATCCAGGTATGAATCAACTTAGATATCAACCATCGAACGTCCATCAAGTATGATTTAAAACAAATCAACGATTGAAAAACTATGGTTAACCAATTAGAAACCTCAAAGGTGTAGACCAACCTTTTAAACATTTGATGGATGGCCCAAACCTTAAGATCAATCACCTATTCATGTCTTAAGTAGATCCCATATTGAATCGTGTGCCTACTTGGAGGATCTTAATAAAGACACCCACTTTCAATGGGGATGTTGTAATATCATAAGTAGAGCCAAAGCATGTTTACCCTAGCCTATTCATTTATACATCATTTGGTTATGGGGATTTAAGGGAGATAGTACGCATTTAAATCTGGGCATGATGAGTTTCCTAGGCTTGATATTCATAAGAAATTTCGACAAATACAAATGACCAAAAGCCATACACAAGAAACCATGTCCATGACACGCTTACACCCTTACATGGGGTAAGAAAGAAAGCAAACCAATATCAAGTTGGCCCCAATAAGCGGAGACTGTCTATCATGACACACTAAGCTAATCTTTTCACATAAAATGGTTCCAATCATATTATAGGTATGCTTTCACATAAAATTGCTAAACCAATTGAGGAAGGTGGTCTGGGAATAAGAAGCTTAAAGGACGTCATGAGCGCCCGGCGTATGAAATTGGCTTGGGCGCCAAAATTCAGTGAAGCTACGGGCCCATGGGTCAAACTCATGCGTAGAAGGCATTCCAAGGATTTCGGCTTTGACGTCCCTTTGCAAGCTTCGCTTAACTCCTCCCCCTTTTGGAAGAGGATCAAGGAGCTCATCTCGATTCTAAATGAAAATGTTCAATGGCATGTTGGCCGAGGTGACTTAAACCTCTGGAAGGTCAATTGGTTGGGCAGGGGCCTACTCCAACACTTTGTAGATAGCTCAATCTCGGTGGAGCTGCAAGATCTAAAAGTCAGGGAACTTCTTGGCAATTCTGGCCCACTACCCCCTTCTGGGGTGTACACCTTTCTCCCTCAAGAGATCATCAATGACCTCTTCCGCGGAGGCTATGCTACTTCAGATGAGGATGCTATATGTTTTTGGCCCCATGATCTGTCAGGAACATTCTCCCTAAAATCTGCTTGGAAGTTCATCAGAGGCTATTCCCCTGAAGTTCAGCAGGCCAGTTGGATATGGCACAACTCTCTCCCTTCAAAAATCTCGGTCTTCATGTGTAGGTTGCTGCAGGAATCAACCCCAGTAGATGGCAGGATCCAGGCAAAAGGAGTGGCGCTTGTGTCAAAATGTCGTTGCTGCACTGGCAGCAATCACAAAAGCTCGGATATGGAATCGATTGCACATTTATTCCTTTCTGGTCATCTTGCAACGTCCTTATGGTCCTTCTTCGGCATGTTGTGTGGAGTTCCCAATCTGCCTCATTTATCTGTAGAATGTAGAATGCTACATTGGAGATGGGCGGCAACCCAAGGTAGCGCCTTCCCTCCAGTCAGATATCTTCTGCCTATACTCATTCTCTAGGAAACTTGGCGCTCAAGAAACGAGGCTACTTATGAAGACAAATCAGTGAACATCAGGAGAGCTATTGCCCGAATTAGATGGTGGGCCAAGCTAGTTATAGGTCCAGACTATGTTGTTGATCTCTACCTTGCGGATCGCAGAGGCATTCCCAAGCAACCAACATCAAGTCAGAGGCATCCCAATGCAGTCCTAGTCAAGTGGAGATTTTTGATCCTTGGTTGGGTCAAATTGAATATAGATGGATTGGCCATTAGGAATTTCGGCCCCTCGGGTGGAGGTGGAATTTGTAGAAGTGACAACAGGTCCTTTATTTTCGGCTTCTCCTTTGGCTATGGCGAAGGTTCCAACAACCTAGCGGAACTTCGAGTGATTCACGATGGGATGATGATTTGTATTCAGAAGGGGCTGACCAAGGTTATGGTAGAATCGGACTCCAAATTGGTGATTGGCATTCTGGCGAGCCATACAAAGGTTCCGTGGAGATGGAAATCGTGGATAACTAGAATTAACTACTTAAAACAGATAGGCAATTTTTCCTTCTCGCACATGCTTAGGGAAGACAACGGTCCCACAGATGGGTTGGCCAGGGAAGGGAGCCGAAATCAGTCAGTTTCACTGTTCCTCCACTTACCTTCGCTCCCACCTCAAGTCCAGGGTCTCATCTTTCTAGACAAAGTCGGATTAGGGACGCTCAGATATGTTTCTTAGTTTTCTCCGGGTGTAGGCTCCTTTTTATTGCTTCTAGTCTCTTTGTATATTGGTGTTTACCTTACGTTAGGTCCCCTCGAAATTTTTTTTTTTTTTTTGTAGCTGGGGGACCCGAATGACGCCCTCTAAGGAGAAGGTTATACATCCTTTTTTTAATGAAAAAATAAATAAATTTACAGGTATGCTTAAGAACTTATATAGTCATCTGTGGGACAATGAAATCCATGAACACAACTCTCCTTTAGTTACACCTTGATCCATAGCTCAATTGGTAGACTGAGTGGGGATACCTCGTTTCAACACTTAGAGGTCTTGGTATCAATCCCTAGTGGGGGTGGCTAACAGTGGAGTGTGTGTGCTGACATGGGTATGTACTAACAAGCTAACCCCCCAAAAAAAAAAAAAAACTCTCTCCTTTAGTTACCAAGCGGTTGTGTCCAATCTTAAGTGCGTAAAAGTATTAGATATGATACCTCTTAAACCCAATAAATATGTACCTTCTTAAGAATCAACTCAAAAAATCCATCATATTATTAACTGAAGTCTAATAACATTGATTTTTAAGGCACAACCCCATTAATACGTACAAGCTTAAACCATATAAGGAAGTTCATAATTCGTTACAAACATAAGACTCAACCTCATTATTATTATTATTATTATTATTATTATTATTATTATTGTCTTATGAAAAAAATGCAATAAAAGTAATAATTTTACTGACGCACCTAGTGGACCAAGCAAGTTGCGTGACACTGACTCCTTAATTTGAAAACTAGCGGCCGATGGCGGATGGGATTGATTAACATATGGCTAATCAATAAAAATATATAAATTGGGTTATCACACCAATCCGATTCTAAGATGACAAATCATTTCTTTGTTAACCTCACGAGAGATTAGCAAGTGACGTGCCATGGAGAGCCTTCGTGCATGTACGAAATAGAAGAGTATGTGAGGCTTTGTGATGCATATGTGACAAGCAGTGTTGGAGTATAGGATATCTATGTACAGCTGTGCATGTACGTCGCCTTAACTAACAACACGTGTCGCAGCCTTGAGCACATAAAGTAAATATATAGACACAACAAGCGGTAGACCATCATTTACGTGGACCACCCGTTCATCGGGCGGGCAGATTTACCTACCATTCCAGGTGCATAGTTGTAGATTCAACGAGGATGTGCAAATTCATGCCGCCCACGCGCACGTCCCACATAGTGCTCACTATTTTTTTCTTCTTTCTTTCGCCATGAATATCTATGAACATTGCAAGCTAAGATAGCACAACACGACACGCCAATGGCATTTGGTTAATATATATTTTTTATTCCAAACCATGATATATATTTTCTATTAGCTTATTGAACATGTAATTTTCAAACCCTAATTTTTAATTCTTTAGTTAATTTTTCTAACATGTTTTTATCACTAAGTGATCTACTTAAATTTTATGAAAGCTTTGCAATTTCATTTTCATATGTTACAATATCTAAACTTCACTTCAGATTTTTATATATTTCCTTTCATTTTGGAAGGCCGGTTACTCTAAAGTTTCCTTAGAATAAGTCACCAACATGTAAAACGTTATAACCATGTATGTAAAAGTTTTTAACTTACCATTGAAATGAATAAGCACTGGTTATACACTATTCCCCATGTGGGGCTCAACATGTTGTGTTTCCACCATCTAATCTATGTATTAAGTGAACCCCACTCTCATGTTGAGATACCTCCAAGCAGACCACACCGTATAAAACCATTACCAACCACCCAAAAGCCTTCAAATTCAAATAGTGGCCCACAAGAATTTAGGTTGGCCTTAATTTCGGGTGTCGTTATTCATGATGGATGAGGCTCAATCTATTGTGTTTATGCTAGTCAACCCGTAAATGAACCTCACCATGATATTGTACCTATCCTTTGATTAGGTGGGCCACACCATGGAAAGCAATTACCAAACTCCCTAATACACATGATAGCTTACTTAGATTGGCCTTATTTATGGTTTTTAACTTTCACGGTTAGGTAGCTGGACAGGTTAGATGTTATTCACATACTTTAGTGGGCTATGCATGCAAAACCTTATTGAATAAGGACTTTAATTTTCTTTTTTGGGTTAGCTTGTTAGTACAAACCCCACTGTTAGTACACAGTTCAGTGTTAGCCACCCACCGTCACTAGGGAATAATTACCAAGACCTCAGGGTATTTTCACTCAATATATATACCAGTTGAGCTGGATCAGGGTGTATTCAATAAGGACTTGTAAGCGAACCGGCATGCTATTTTCAACCCAAATGTTACAAATCTCCTACTGACTTGTTCAATGTTTAAAATAGATGAGGGACTCTGAATACTTAATTAAGCCATTTTCTTGAATTTTATTATAGGTGTTGAAAAATGGCATTGTACTTCGATCTACAACATTGGGGCAAATGACTTAACATGCACAAAAATCAAGGCCGTCCATCAGGTTCATCATCCCTTCTTTGGTCTTGTTTGGAAAATAGGCTGATTCTTTTCTCTTTTTTTTCTTTTTAAATAATAGGGGTTTCCATATATTGAATAAACAAAGGAAATACAGCCTGACGCGACAGGGCACGCCTGAGCTGGCCATAAACAAACCAAACCCCACAAAGAAAAATCCCAAGGCACCCCAGAAGCCACCCCCTTGGAGTGGCCCGGGCCCAAGAAGACCAAAAACCACCCTATAGACATTCGGGCTTCTGCAAGAAAAAAGGACCTGAGAGAAGCCTGTCATAAGATGACAAACAGAAAAATAGACCACTAGCTAAGGCTGATCTAACCACTATGAGAACCAAAACGAATCGCCCCCAGACCCAGCTTATCCAGGAAAAGGCTGCCTCTAACATGCTTAGGGAGGAGTGACGAGCAACAAAAGAACGAGGAAACCTGGGACTCACGACCCATACGGGCCATACCATCTGCTGGGCCATTTTCTTCTCGATAAATGTGCCCAAAAGTAATCTAACCAAAGGATCTCCAACACAAAATTCTCTCCATCCAATAGGCCCATTTCCAGGAGGGGCACGCGGTGCTATTAAGGAAGTCGACCACCAGCTTTGAGTCTAACTCAACCATAATCTGAGGAATGCCTAAACTGACACAATAGGTGATCCTGTCATGGATAGCACGGAGCTCCGCATATATGTTGGAAGCTAGCCCATAGCCTGCTGAAAACGCAAAAATAAACTCCCCATTATCACCCCTGCAAATGCCTCCACCCCCTGCCAGCCCTGGGTTTCCCCTAGCTGAGCCATCGGTGTTGAGCTTGGATCAACCCCTGCGAGGTTTCTCCCACCTGACAACTGAAGGGAGAGAGTGGGGGCGGGGAGAAACTGAGATCTCTAGAAGCGAGCGAGTAGATCTGAAGGAGGGCGGGCACAACAATTCAGGGGCACGCTTAACTAGCGAGGAAATCCAACATTTTACCTTGAATACAATCTCAACACCCTGCATAGCCTTGCCCTCGAATCTAGCCGAGTTCTTAGACTTACAGATCTCCCACAAAATCAGGGAGGAAGAAATCCTATGAATCGGGGAAAGATGCCGCTGCAGCCCTGCTAGGATCCACCATAGATTGAGGGTGTCTTGGATGGGCAAATTAGAGACGAAGGGGATACCGAAAGCCTGCCCAAAAACCTTCCAAACGGTTGGAGCTGTCTCGCTAGAGAAGAAAAGATGATGCAGGGATTCAATATAATGACCTCCAGGTGCAACGCCATTACAGCAGGCGCACTTGGAGGCCAGAGATAGGTTGATTCAACATTCAAGTGGGCCACTCTAGAAATTTATACCTAAAGCCACTAAATTCAAGTGGTGTGGCCCACTTGAGGGTTGAAATACTGTCATTTTATGGTCTTTCATTCGCCCTAATGAGCCACATCAGATGGATAGATTGTTTTGGCATATAAACACCATGGTAGACCCTACATTGAACAAATGGTAAGCGTTCCATCCCAACTATTCCCTATGTTGTGGCCTACCTGAGGATTCAATGGTCAACATGAGATTACGTACCTGATGGACGGAGTGGATTTCAAGAAAGCTCCAACTAAGTGGTTCACATTTTGGAAGTAACCGGTCAGTACCTGGCGCTAGGCAGGCAACCGCGTTTCATGGGTTTATCCATATCTGCAGCCTCTAAGGGCCTGTTTGGCTGGGCAGATGGGATGGAATTGGAAGGGATTGAAAGATAGATCCTGGGATTGGTTAGGCGTGCCAAATAGATACGAGATCCTGATCCCGAGATATAGCAATCCCATGGATCATAAGACAATCCATTGACATCACCATCATTACCTTTAAATCCCATCAAATCCACCCTAATCCTTATAAAATTGCCTGGGACATGTTTGGTTCGAGGGATTGAAAGGGATTAGAAGGTTTAATCGCGGGATTGGCCAGGCGTGCCAAATAGACTGGATATAGCAATCCCATAAATCTTCCACTAATCTGCTGACACAACTATCATTGCCTTGCAATCCGTGCAATCCACTCTAATACCATCCAATCCCATCCACTCTGCCCGGCCAAACAGGCCCTAAGAGTTATTTGATATTCTTAACTGTTATTATCTTAGGTTAAGGCCGGTTCCTATGGAAGCGGATTGCCTTGTGTACCACACGGCACCGATCTAGCTGGTGTGGGTACGTGTCATGCAAAGACGAGCGCTAATGCTCCTCTAGTTCCGAGTTGTACGAATGGTTCAAAGGAGATCAAATTTATATGGCCCCATGATGATGTATTTACTATATCCAAACCGTTCATGAATTTTACTAGATCATTTTAGAGCATAAGAACAAAAATGAGTCATATCCAAAATTCAAGTGGACCACACAACAAATAGCAATAACAATGATTCTCACTGTTAAAACAATAATAGTGTGCCACGTAATGTTTATTTTCCATCCAATCTGTTCATAAGGTCACACAGACCTGGATGAAAAGGAAAAAGATAAATCATATTGATTTGAAACTTTTATGATCCCCAAAAGTGTTTCAATGGTAGACGTTCAATCCCCGCTGCTTTTTGTAGTGTGGTCCAATTAATATTTGGATCTGTAATAATTTTCGGCTCAAGGTTTAATACGAGCTTCCCAAATGAACAAACGATTTGGATATAACACATTCCTAATGATGAGACTCAAAACTTAGTAACGTCAACACACGAGCTAGATCGGTGATGTGTGGTACACCAGCCCATCCCGCTTCCGGTTCCTACTCACATGCATTCTAGTATAGTTTATTCTACAGGTTAAAACGTTATTTAGCTGTATGTGAAAGTTAGTTACCCGCCTATTCACCTTCTAGTTTGTGGACTATTGCCAGTGTAGGGTTCACCTTTGCTGTGTATATATATGCCACCTAGAGTGTAAAGTGTGCCCTGACATGATGATGGGATGCTGTAAAAATCGAGCCCATCTGATTATTAGGTGAGCTACACCATAAAGAAATAATAATAAATAATAAATAAATAAACAAAAACAATTGACAACTAGTTAAAAACCTCCAAACTAAAGTCATGGCCCACCTGATGGTTATATTGGGCTGATTTTCGCGACGTCCAACTTTCATGATGGGCTCGGGAGGTTGGATGCCATACACACACCATGGTGGCCCCATGTATATTCCTTGTAGGATAATTTATTCTTCTGAGGACTTATAGAGGAGTCATGCCCCCAGCATCATATTTTGTAAGAAAATTTATACAAATATACCTTATTAATATAAAATTTACATTCTGATGTCATTTTCAATAATAATAATAATAATAATACTAAAGGCTGCCTCGTTAACTTTTATAATTATCATTATGCTGCCTTCCGTCCCACATCATTGTGGCTGGGGTTGTTACCTCAGGTGGGCATATCATGATTTTTTATGCCAAATCCACCACAACCACTAGGTATGTCACCCCATGCTAGGCCAAGGGCCCAAAACTCAGCTCTATCCATGATTTTTTACAATAGACTTAAATTTTTGCATGGAATCTAATGATTGGAGTAGATTTCACATAATTCTCATAGTAGACTTCATAAAAATTAAGGGTGGATTTCTCTCTCCCAACTATTTTCTTTGATGTGCCCACCAAAATCACAAGTCAACTTGATATTTTTTCATCTTTAGGCCTAATACGGGACTAAACATCTAATGGTTGAAGTGGATCCTATATAGACATCATGGTAGGCTCCAATAAAATTAAAAGGGGCCGGACGGATCCAATATTTTTTTCCTAAGTAATGTCTCTACTCAGTTGAACAAGGACGTGAGGACTTGATTTTTGGTGGGGTCCACGATGATGTGTATATTAAATCCACTCCAATCATTAGATGCATAATCCTAGTTTAGGTCCAGTGCCAAAAAAAGAATCCAGCTGATTTGTCATTCAAGTGGGCCACACCAAAGAAAAAAGTTGAGAAAGAGACATTCACCCTTGATTTTTACTAGGCCCACCATGATGATTACATAAAATACACTCCAACTATTATATTCCATACGAAAATTTAGGCTTGAGGCCTAAAAATAGGACCACCCGTGATTCAGGTGGGCAATACCATTTGAAAGCGTTTAGAGGGTGATTATTACCCTATATTGTGTTTCAAACATGTGGTCCACATGAATCAAGGATAGGTGTATTTTTTTCGCCCTTGGCCTAACACGAGATATTGAACGTGATAGTTGGGCTGGATTTTACACAAGCACCATGGTAGGGCTCACCTAAGCAGTAGACCCATTTGCTGGCATCGTGGCCGCCCAACTTGCCATTAGAAAAATGTAAAAGAGGTAGTGCAATGATAATTATATGGGAGTAAGAAGGTATCTTTTTGAAAGCCTTTTTTCTAAAGGCACTGGAATGTAAATTTTATATTAATAAAGTAGTTTTTTCTTTTAAAAAAATTTCTATTTTATATATTTCTAACAAGAGAAGTGCTCCGATACAATCCCACATAGTACAACAAGATACGTGGGGACTCAAGCCATGATTTGAGTTTTTCTAAATGATAGCTACCGGTTTATTTGACAAGGCTTCTCTTGGATATGGGAGATGCCGATAAACCTCAAAGATTGAATATTTCCAACTGTTATTATAGAAAAAATACGGTAATCGTTCAAAGGAAATAAGCTAATTATCAAAGGGTTGAAATCATCTGATTGAGAGCTTTATTTGTTGTCTTTCCAAAGTAGGACTTGTCCTATAAACAGTTTGGATCAATGGAATATGATCCAGCCTACATCCCAATATGGTAATATGTCATAATGAATTCGAGCAAATTTCTTCTAAAAATATAAAAGGATTACTCAAGCATGTTCATAATATATAAGCATAACTAAAGCATATGAGATAAGTTTTATATATACGTGAAATAAATTGATCGCCATTCCTCTAAAACTGTTATGGATGAGAAGTTCATGCAATTGGCCGTGTGTTGGCTCAACCATGGCACGACATCCAAATCATGGTCACCCCGCCATGAAGACGGGGCACCTCAAAAATTAAGTTGATCCTATCATCAAGTGGGCCACACCGTAAAAATAATGGACAACAATCCAAAACATATAAGTTTTACATGCATGTTATAAACTCAAAACATATAAATAAGTTTTACATTCATGTAAATTTGAATTGCTCCTGGGAACCCTTTTGGAAGAGAAGTTTCACATATTTCACATCGAGTGTTAGAGCATCTTTGACTTCATTCTTTCGCTTTGTTTTCTTTTAGTTTTCTCAATCTTTGTTTACCAAACGATATAGGCCTTGCCTAACGTCAGCTCCCTGCCGGACTTGTACTAGTGGGCAGGTTCATCATCACCTATAAAATAGAAGAAAAATAAAAAATATATATATTGAATAATTAAGATCCAAGACACTTATTAGGTGGGCCCCACTGTTCTAATTTCTTGGCTATACACATGTTATATGTAAAAAAATAACTAAATAAACATCATTGTTGTTATCATTATCTAATTTCAATTAAGTAGGGTTAGACTCTTTTTTTTCACACTAATATTTTTATTGATGGGAAAAATTAATACAACCATTCAAGCACTCACCACTAATAATAATAATAATAAAATCTAGGCCTTATCTATCAAATATGACCAATGAGTCATAACACTTGCACAAGAGAGCAGCAACAACAGCTTATGTAACAAAATTAACGACTCATAAAATCTTGATAGCCTTTAAGCCCATATCACCTACATATCCCAAACAACGATTAAATATTATTCTTTGTGGTAAATGCTTACATTCCAATTCTCTGGTAGTAGGCAGAGGCACTTGCATAGATCCAATTTTTTTGGCTTGATGTCTCTCACTCCCAAAGGATTGAAGACGACAGGTCATCAAGTCTTTCCTTACTAACTTCATTCTCTTTAGAACCTTTAACTTGTACCAATTCAATCCTAACTATTGCATCTCGGTTTCCATTGCACATGACTAATAGATTTATTTTCCCTCATTTTATTAGGTATATAATTACTACTAACTTTTTTTGAATGCATCTATTTCTAATTTTATTTTTCCCCATCTTGTCACTCATCTATCTCAACATCTTCATTTTGGCTATGCTCATCCCATGGACATGTTCTTTAACTACCAAACATTCTATCCAATAAAGTATGATTACTCTTACATTTATTTTTTAAAATTGGCCTTTTAGTTTGAGTGATACAATACTATGATATAAGACTCTAGAGGCATACTTCTACTTCTTCCACCCGGCTTGAATTCTCCTGCCGACATCCTTTTCAATTTCTCTACACTCTTATGAATTATTAACCCAATTGAAAGTAGTCATTTTATAAAGTAATTTGGTCAACATTCTTAATTAATTCTTTGTTTTCACTTCATTATTATTAAGATTTCACTCCATATATTCTAATTTAGCCTGACTAATTTTAAATCTTTTTTGCTCTAAAGTATCCATTCATAAACCTAGCTTTATATATATCTTTCTACAAAAAACAAAAAAAAAATATGGGCCCAATGCCAACCTGAGGCAGTGTCACATTAAAGTTAAACGTTGGTCCTGTCTTTTACTTAGAGCTTGTACACATGGGTTCCTACCTATGGAGCCGTTAGATGTTACACACGCGTTCCAGATTGGCACGTGCAGGAAGCATGTATATAAATGGAAGTGCAGTCTTCTGTGTTTCTGTGATTAACCCATCACGATGTGGGATGATGACCTGTAGCGTCTATCACTAGCTAGCTAGGGTTATCAACCCGACGAGCCAAGATCAGCCCAAGGCCAGCTCATTCCTTGTTTGCTTTTCATATTTACGGGCTAGGCAGAGTAGCCCAATGGGCCAACCACCGAGCCCATCATAATCACTAGTCGTTAAACGTACGCCTCATGGTTTTCATATTAATTACGACTTTGAATTCTTTGGGTGAAGTTGCTTCTGTCCTTTTTCGTCAGCATAAATCAATTCAATGTTGGGGAGTTCCCAAACTGGTATTTCAGTTGCATTTGGTATTGGTCTTGCCACGAGTCCTCCATATCTTATCCAAATATGGTAAATGAGCCACGAGAGGAACATGACAGCCGTCTCAATTCCACGTATTATTGATCTTGCCACGAGTCCTCTATCTCTTATCCAAATGTGGTAAATGGGCCACGAGAAGAACATGACGGTTCTGATCGCCATGAACGGATAAGAACAACACGATTGGTTCTCATATGAGGATAATCACAGTATGCTAAAGTTTTCAATTTGTGCAAGTGGGACCTATGGTTCACTCATCTAGATTCCAGACCATCTGTCTGTTGATTTCCAGCATGCGTGGATGGACCATGCACCAAATTTCCACGAGAATTAAGAATTCTGGCAACCAATCTTTTGGGGCGTCTGTTCTTTACCATCTATTGACAGACTCATGAATGAAAGGTTAGCCATGGCCCATCTACGGTGGGGCCCAACAGCTAATGATCTGGATCTTTGAAGACCGAGTATATATCCTGTATGTACCCACATGTCCAAGTCTGCAGGAATATATAATTCTTCTTGGAATGGATCATGATCTATTAGTTTCTCATGGATGGCAAATCGTGTACAAATTTTCATCTTCGATGTGTCCTTTATGCCATATATACGGACGCGAGTATCCGGTAATATCTGTTACAGGTAGTCCATGCAGCACTATGCTCTGTGAGGCCCACCACAGTGTTTATGTAAAATCCACTCCGTCCATCAGTTTATCCAGTTCGTTTTAGCATGAAAGACCAAAAATTAGAGAGATCCGAGACCCAATATGGACACATCACAAGAAACTGTGGGGCTGGAAACACCCACCATTGAATATTTCTGGGGCTCACTGTGATACTTACATGCCATCCAACCCGTTCATAAGGTGAATTCCACCATGATGAATGAAAAATACATATATCAACCTGATCCGAAACTTTTCTGGCCCAATAAGGCTTCAATGGTGGGTGTTTCCTTCTTAATATTTTTTGTTGCGTGGGCCCACTTGGTTCTTGAAAACGGCTCAATTTTAGGCTCTCATCTTAACATGAGCTTTCAAAACTGATGGATGGAGTGCATTTTACACAGATTTGTGGTAATCCCAGGATTTATGCTGCAGGAACACACTGGAACAGGTGTTGCAGGAAACCTACGTCCAACAAATATCAAGTCAATGGATACGTGATGAATTATCCTCGACCAGAGGAGCATGCGCTGAGTCCTCTGATTTTAAATCTGTATGAATGGAGTTCATAGTTAACTGATCCGTACCTTTGATTCGTTGTTCCTCACCTCTGATGGATCATGGCCCAAAAGCCTTCTCCACGTAACAATTCAAACCTTTTAGTTTGGGGCATGCGATCGAATAGATGGTTAGGTTGAGTAAATAGCAACATCTGCATTTGTGGACATAATTAATTAAGAGCCCAATAAAATAGTCTCTCTCTCTCTCGCGGAAGCGGATTGCGTACTGAGTAACTCAGTACCCTTAGCGTACTGAGTAAACTGTGAGGGGTCCACTGTTATTTATTTATTTTATCCACTCCGTTAATCCATGTTAAAAGATAATTTTAGGACTAGATCCAAAAAACGAAGCAAATTAAAATCTCAAGTGGACCACACTACAGGAAACAGTTTGATTGAACCTCTACCATTGAAAATTTTTTGGAGGCCAAAGAAGTTTTGGATCAAGCTGATGATTGTGGTTTCTCTTCATCCATGTCTTTGTGATCTTATGAACAGGTTGGATGATAAATAAAAATTAATTTGGACCCTAAGAAGGTTTCAACGGTGAAAATCATTATTCCACACTGTTTCCTGTGTAATGGTCCACTTGAGCTTTGGATTCACTTCAATTTTGGTATCAACCCCTAAAATTATCAGTAAAAATGGATGGACAGTGTGGATAAACCACATACATTAACAGTGGTCCCAACTAAGTTTACTCAGTGAGATAAAAGCGTACTGAGTAACTCAGTAGGCAATCCGATTTCCTCTCTCTCTCTCTCAATAAATATATATATATATATATATATATATATATATATATATATATATATATATATATATATATATATAATGCTAGTAGTTTTGAAAATTTTTGCCTACAATTAATCTTAGAAATTTTACTTATTAGAAGGTAAAGCTGCTAAAAAACTGTTTGCGCCGGAAAAGGGACAGCTTAAATTTTAGATAAATTTGAATAGCTTAGATAAATCTACTCCATTTCATATCTTTTAATATGTGCAGCCTACACTTATTTCTCCTCTTCTCTATACGTGGCACACACGAAGTGTTTAAATAGGGAGAACATATGATAAAGACTCTGTGTGACCCATCTTAATGATTCTGCGATATTCACTCCATACATTTGTTGTACTAACTCATCTGGACAAATCAATGACTCAAGTAGAGCATAGATGCGTTACATATTATTCCCATCTCTCTCTCTCTCTCTCTCTCTCTCTCTCTCTCAATAGTCATCCCATGCATTTCCCACCTTTTCCTCCACTTCTTTTCTCTTTTTTTCCCTCAAAATTTCTATGCATTCTCTCCCGACCGCCCTCACTCTATAGGGCTCACATGTGACATACCCTGGTAATGATAATAAAAAAGAGTCATAAAAAATGTTGTTACGTTGCATCATATATATAACCAATGCTAGGCTTGACACCAATTTAGGATCATTTGACAGGGTGGAATTAAATGTATTTAAAATCCAAAAGTCATTTTATAATGGGGATTATTGAGAGGTATTTGAAATTAGAGGTATTTAAAATATATTGTTTTGTTGTGTTTTGAAAGCTCTTCCTTTGTTATGATTCAGAATCACATGGCTTTTTTAACTCCCTTTAAAGGCTAGAGAGTTGCATATGTAAGAAGGGTATTACTAGGCTACTAATCCATTGTACACCCTTAAAACAATCAAATTATCAGCTGCATTATTAAAATTATACTAATAAAATAATTCAAATAGTCCGAACATTGGCCATGTAAATCGACGATTAAAAAACAAGGCTCATTTATTATCTTATGCTTGTGGCCTACTCAAGGCTTGGAATTTCATCATTTTTTACCAAAGTATATATTTTAATAATTTTATTACAATCATACTATCAAAAATAACCTATGTATGCTAATTAGAGATATTAAAGTTGATTTATGATGTAGAGCGGGTCGCGGACAGTTTCATGGCCAAGATGGATAAGAAAAGGTCCGGTTGACGACAGAAGTGATCCGGACCATCGGACCTTAGATCGGGTGTATCTCACAATCCGGAATGAGTTATCGGGCGTAAAATATATGATTTTGGTATAGAATGAACTACTTTAGCCAACTAACCTGGCTACGTCAAGTTGCGCAAGCCGGATTTGAGAAATACCCCTAGATTGACAGTCGTTTCCCCGTTTTAATTTCATTTTTACTATAATTAGTAAGTTTTAGTTTGATTATAACTCTTCATCCGTCGGGCTTTAGGAGTTGCATCCAACGTGAAAAGAGCTTAGAATAATTAGGAGAACAGTTTGGTGAAGTCAAATAGGACACTTACTATTTTTGGCTGAAAACCTTGTACACTAATAGACATCACGACCATATATAAATAGTAAGTTTACTATTTATAGTAAGTCGCGAATTCTAGGAGTTTTAGTTGTAGTTTGCTTCTGATTTCTCTCCCATTGCTTGGTATCCCGATTTAAAGGATTGCGAACTCATTTATTGAGATTCATTAAATCAATTTCGAATTTATATATTAGAATTTATTTCTATTTTCTGCTTTCTTTCCTCGTGGATTCGAGAAGTCTCTATGAGGAGTTCAGAGAAGCTCCGTGGATTCAGAGTAGTTATCCTCTTGAGGAAGACGGTGATCGACCTTATCATGTTCATCCCTGCGTCAATTGGTATTAGAGTGAAGATTTCCCTCGGGCCGATGGCAAACAATGAAGGTATGAATCAAAATTCTGTGGATGGTGATCCAGAGATTTGTTATCTTTCGGAAATAATGGAAGCTTTCCACCGGGAGAGTCAGTTGACGATGCAAGGGCTGCAAGTAACCCTCGACCGTCTTGTGGATGCGCTACTTCCGCCCCGAGCCCTAAGCGGTGCTCCACCACCCGTGGTTACTGTACAACATAACCCAGATTTTCATAGAGCACTACCAGTGGCAAACCGTAGGGATACATCAAATGATTCAAGTTCTAATGACGAGGACCTTAATGAGGGTTTTGCCCGACGACCAATCCATAGAGGTGATCATCTAGATCGTGCTAAAAGAGATTATCGAGGTGAGGCTGAACTTTCTAGTTTTAATGGTTTATTACGTATAGAAAATTTTCTCAATTGACTAGCCGAAGTAGAGAGATATTTTGATTATATGGACGTGCCAGATCATAAAAGGATAAAATTGGTAGCATTTAAATTAAAATCTGATGCTTCTACATGGTGGGAACAATTACAACTCTCACGAGCCCGCCAGAACAAGGCGCCCATCTCATCATGGCCATGGATAAGATGTCTTCTTCGATCACAATTTCTCCTCAATGATTATGAGTAGATATTATTCCAGCAATACAAAAATTGCCGACAAGGAAATCCAACTGTCACAGATTACACTGAAGAATTCCAGTGGTTAGCTACACGAAACAATCTTTTAGAATTTGAATCACAAAAGGTGGCACGATTTATAGCTGGGTTGTGACTAACAATTCAGGATTGAGTTTAGATGTACCCAGTTGGGACCGTGGATGAAGCAGTTCAATTGGCAGGTAGGACAAAAACACAACTTGTAAGAGCTCCTACTCGTCCCTATCCTTCAACTCGACCCTCCATGACGGGTCCCACGTAGGATCCAGTGCTGGCATAAGGAAAAGATCCAGTAGGAGAACATCCTCAACCTCCTACAACTGCAAACCGTAATACGGGGAGCGGCTCATCCAAACCTCACGTGCAGCACCTACAACAGCGGGCCCAAGTAGGATTTCAAATCCTTACACTCAGCCAAAGTCGAACAATTGTTACCGATGTGGCCAACCAGGCCACTTATCAAATGCTTTTCCTTAATGTCCCGCAGCACACTTGACTATAAACGAAGGGGGCACTGAAGATGAGGCCGCAGAAGAAGACCATGACTTTAATGAACATGAACAAACCACTGAAAAAATAGTAGGTGACGATGAAGTGACGGGCGAGGATTGTGGCGAATTTCTAGTTGTGAGGCGATTATTGTTTACCCCACAAAAGAAATTACATCCACAACAATACAATATATTTCGTATTTGATGCACTATCAACGGAAAAGTCTGTGATGTGATCATAGACAGTGATAGTAGCGAGTACATCATCTCAAGAGTAATTGTGGACAAGTTACAGCTACCAACGACGAAACATCCTTCCCCGTACTTAATTGGCTGGATAAAAAAGGTGAATGAGACCATAATTGAACAATGCAGTATCTCGTTTTCAATTGGCAAAAATTATAAGGATCAGATACTTTGTGACGTGGTCGACATGGAAGCTTGTCATATGCTACTCGGTCAACCTTGGTGGTCGGACCATGATGCTACCCATCGGAGATGAGACAATGTCTATATATTTATCAAGGTAGTCGAAAAATAATCATTACCCCTATGGCACCAGAGAACCACCCTGAATCCTCTAAAGTGGAAGAGAGTTTCCTCTTGACCATTTGGGATTTCATGGTGGAATTCAAGGAAACCAGCGAGGTATACGTCGTAGTGGTGAAGGGCGAGGAAGAGGAACCCTCAAACATCCCTCCAAGTTTAAGACTGTTACTAAACAAATTCAAAGAAGTCTAGCCTAAAGATTTACCTGATAGATTGTTCACCATGAGGGACATCCAACATCACATAGACTTCGTCCCTGGGGCTAGCTTACCGAATCGCCCTCATTATCAAATGAGTCCGAAGGAATGTGAGATACTTCAGGAGCAAGTGGAGGAATTGATCCATAAGGGTCTCTTGAAAGAGAGCATGAACCCATGTGTCGTACCAGTATTATTAACGCCAAAAAAAAGATGGAAGCTAGCACATGTGTGTCAATAGCCGGACAATCAATAAAATTACCATCAAATATCGGTTCTCAATACCACGGTTGGACGACATGCTAGATATACTAGAAGGGGCTAAGGTGTTCTCTAAACTAGATCTAAGGAGCGAATACTATCAGATTCGTATCCGACCCGGTGAAGAGTGGAAAATGGCATTCAAGACCAAGGAATGGTTGTATGAGTGGCTGGTCATGCCCTTCAGCCTATCGAACGCACCAAGTACTTTTATGTGTTTGATAAATCAAGTTCTAAAACCATTCACTAGCCGATTTGTGGTAGTATATTTTAATGACATATTGATATATAGCCAGGATGAGGTGGAGCACAGGAAGCATCTCAGGCAGGTGTTACAGGTGCTACAGGTCCTACAAATTAACAAGTTGTACCTCAACTTGAAGAAGTGTAGTTTTTTAACTGACAGCTTGTTATTTTTATGATTTGTTATAATGTCCACAGGCATCCGTATGGATGATGAAAATGTGCGAGCCATTAGGAAATGGCCGATCCCGACAAACATTCATGAGGTGAGGAGTTTTCACGAGTTGGCGACTTTCTATCATCAATTTGTGTGAGATTTTAGCACCATAGTCGCGCCTATAACAGATTGCATGAAAAAAGGACCGTTCGAGTGGACCGATAAAGCTGACAAGAGCTTTCATGATATCAAGCATCGTTTGTCTACAACACCAGTCTTGGTGCTTCCTAATTTTGACAAATTATTTGAGGTTGAGTGTGACGCTTCATACGTCGAAATTGGAGGAGTATTATCACAGGAAGGCAGGCCGGTAGCCTTCTACAGTGAGAAGCTTAGCGAAGCCCGAAAGAAGTGGTCGACTTATGAGCTTGAGTTGTACACAGTTATTCAGGCACTACGACATTGGCAACATTATCTGATTCAAAGAGAGTTTGTTCTGTACACTGACCATCAAGCATTAAAGTTTATTAATAGTCAGACTAATGTGAATCGTGTGCATGCTAGATGGGTTGTGTTTTTACAGGAATTCACGTTCGTTCTGAAGCATAAGTCAGGGCAGCAGAACAAGGTGGCTGATGCACTTAACCATCGTTCATCACTACTTGTTACGATGAGTAACGAGGTGGTCTGCTTCAACTGTCTCAAGGAGCTGTATGCCGAGGATGAAGACTTCAAAAATTCTTGGATAAAGTACCAAGAAGGTCACCCTAATGACCTTCATATAGAGGACGATTTTCTCTTCAAAAGAAATCGATTGTGCATCCCCCAAAGTTCTCTAAGGGAGCAGATTATTCAGGAGCTACATGGAGGAGACCTTGGGCGAAACAAGACACGAGCTCTTGTGAAAGAGCGGTATTACTGGCCGCAATTAGTACGTGATGTGGGAAAAGTCGTATAACGTTGTCATGTTTGTCAGACCTCCAAGGGGCAATTTCAGAATACGGGCCTCTACACCCCGTTACCTATGCCTGACGGTCCTTGGGAGGATTTATCAATAGACTTCGTGCTTTGTTTCCCACAAACACAACGTGTTATGGATTCGGTGTTTGTGGTGGTAGATCATTTCTTTAAGATGACACACTTTATCCCATCCAAGAAGACCCTCGACGCAACACACGTGGTGAATCTATTCTTCAAGGAGGTCATACAGCTACACGGGGTCCCCAAGACAATTACTTATGATCGTGACATGAAGTTCATTAGCCACTTTTGACAGACTTTGTGGACTCGATTTGATACACGACTTCAATTCAGTAGTGCTTACCACCCACAAACTGATGGGCATACCAAAGTTGTGAATCGCACGTTCGAAAACCTCCTTCGATGTATTCAGGAGAAAAACTTAAGCAGTGGAATTTAGCATTGTCTCAAGCAGAGTTTGCATTCAACAATATGGTGAACCGCTTGACAAAAAAATCACCGTTCCAGATTATCTACTGACGAGTGCCTCGCCACACACTTGACTTAGACCCTCTGCCAAGCACCCAGGCACGAGCATTGTAACAGAACATATGATAGAAAAGATCATGAGCATTCATGCAGAAGTGCAGACCAAGCTACATACCTGGAACGAGAAGTATAAGGAACAAGCGGATAAGCACCGGCGATAAAAAGTTTTCGAAGTGGGCAACCGCGTTATGGTCCATCTGCACAAAGTGAGATTTCCGACCGGGACGTACAACAAGTTGAAAAATAAGAATATTGGACCCATCCTAATCATTCAAAAGATCAATAATAACACTTATGTTGTTGATCTTCCAAATGACATGGCGATCTCACGGACTTTCAACGTCGCGGACCTGACCGAGTATCATGAACTAGAATAGGATGAGAACTTATGGACGAGTTCTTTTGAAGTGGAGGGGACTAATTTAGAGTGGGTTGCAACAATTTCATGGCCAAGATGGATCAGAAAAGGCTCGGTCGACGACGGAAGTGATCCGGACCGTCAGACCTTAGATTGGGCATATCTCACAATCTAGAATGAATTATAGGGCTTAAAATCTATGATTTTGGGGTAAAACGAGCTACTTTAGCCAACCAACTAGGCTATGCCGGGTTACGCAAGCTGGATTTGCGAAATACCCCTAGATCGACGGTCGTTTCCCTGTTTTAATTTCATTTTTACTATAATTAATAAGTTTTAATTTGATTATAACTCTTCATCTGTCAGGCTTTAGGAGTTACGTTGTAACGTCTTGGAAAAATCCGTATAGGACTCGAGTACCACCTCAGGCAGAAATCACCCAAGATCAAAACCTTTAGAAATTAGGTTAATATTAGCAAGTGCTAAATTAGAGTACTTATGAAATTAGCACTAATCACTTTAAATATGATCTGCAAGACTCAAAACGCGCATAATCATTGACGCTACATTATCCTGAAATCTAGAATCCATCTCAAAACGTAGTTGCTCTCGGGAGCATCTTAAAACTCCGTATCAGACCTGGACCGCACATCGAAAGTCCGATTACACCAAAACTATACGGATATTACCGCATTACTGGACTTGACAACCACCTCGGAAATCAAGTCTTAATTATGTCTAGAAATGCACAACTTGAGCCTAGAGCAAAGTGTGTGAGAAACGTGAAAATATTTAGAAATAAAAATCTGAATTTAAGTATTCTGAGTCATGTCGCTTACAGGCCAAATATAAAGATTCAGACCGTTAGAATCTGACCCAAATACAACCTCGGATCAGGAGAAATGTCTCACACATGTCGGTGTACTTGTGACCTTTATCGAATGACTGTGACCGTTGAACTGAAACTGGTCCGCCACGGCTGATATACAAACACAATTGGAACGAAAACTCGGCTTGACCTAGATCCATGGCTAAGGAGCTTAAGTCCTACCGCACATGGAAAAGGGACCACTAAAAGTGCTCCGTTGGACCGAAACAGTCCGTATTTGGATATAACTTAAGTATACCTTGGCCCTGGGGCCATTTTCATCAAACCTGGGCCTATAGAAGGACCTTAAACCCTCTCTCTCTCACCCCATATGAATTTGAGAAACCCTAGGGGAGAGAGGAGAGAAAAGAAAAGGGAAAATAGAGAAAGTGAGAGAGTGAGTTGGAGATTCTCCCTGGGATTCGATCCCGCTACTCCACGCACTCAACCGCCACTCCTATGTCGCTATACGGGCGATACCAATCCTGTTCTTAGGTAAGAAAACCTAACCCTAACTTGTCTTAGGGTTTTCGACCAACGTAATAGATGAATTAGCTAACATATTCCCTGTTATAGGTTATTGTGGTGCTGTAGACAAGACTTAACTTTTAAAATTGAGTTCGCTACGAGTCTAAGAAAGGTGCGGACTATAAATGTTTAAGTTATGGTTTTCAATGCTTTCAATGTCAGTTAATGAGTTATGACTGACTTGAATTGCTATCACATGCTTAAACCCGTTGTTCCTGCACTTTGCACAAATATATGAACTATGTTGAATATTATGTATTCTTGTGTTTGTTGAAATGTTTGTATGTGTATAGATTTTGGATATGGATTTGCCATGATTAACTATTGTAGACATATGGTTGAAGTATATGTGACAATTCCTTAGTGAAAGGATTTGCCCTAATACGTGCTATCACCAACATACGTCATGTATGTTGGAATATGTAGCCTAAGTGTTTGTAGAAATGTCTGAATGAACAGGTGTGTGATGAATTGTACTTTCTATAGGCATTGAGAAGAGATTCTCAACTACCTTAACGATGTGTATAATTTTCTTCATGTAATTTATATTCTTTGTCTGTTTTACTTAGGCACTACATATGTGTGAATTTATGTTTAAGTTGAAATCCATCAAATGCTTATATGCTAATATGATTGGAATTGTTGATCTATTACTGTTCTGATTTTCTTGTATGCTTATCTGTTATAATTGGATGTGTTTGGGACTACAGAATAGTCCAGGTAATCGGTAATAGGCACTGAATAGGTGGCTGAGGTTGTTTCGCCACATAGCACATGACCAATGATCCGAGCCGTGCTTGGGATGTTGGCAATGGTTAAGCCACAAGGAGTGCTTACGCACTTCATGTCAATTAACTCAATGTGTGCTCGTACTAGTCGAGCTCGTTAAGTAACCCGATTGACCCGAAGTATGTTCACCATGTATGGACGCTACTGCTTGAATCTAAGGTACCAAACTCACCAGTGAAAATTCTTTTAAACCTTGGTACCTCGATCCGCTAAGACTCATGAGCCGGGCATGGTGGTATGGGACACCGTGGTCGAGCTGTCGGCCTACGCTAAGGTGACGAGCCTCCCCATAGTGGCCAGTGAGCAACCCAGACTCGTGAGCTGAATACGGTAGTATGGGACACTGTATTCGAGCTGTCGGCCTACACTGATAAGATGACGAGTCCTTTGTAGTGACCTCGAGCGTACGCTAAGACTACGTAGAGGCAACGAGCCCTTACGTAGCAACAAGAGTACACTAGGCCTGCACTGATACGATGACGAGCCTTTTGCAGCGACCTAGAACCGTATCATCGTATGAGATTTACTAGGATTGACGACCCTAGATTGGATCATCGTTTGGAAATTGATATAAGGGAGGTACCTTAGCTTTCCAATCCTGCTGTATGAAAAGGACTAATAAGAACTTGGTAGTCACGATCATGCATCGCACTACATGTGCCGTTTGGCATTGGGCAGAACACTGAGGAAGTGACTGATATGCGCAACCGTTAGATGAAGATCGCAGAGGGAGTGCAGGCGAGGGCGTGCATCATTTAATCATATCATTCTTGCATTAATCAGAGTACTTAGGAATATTTGATTGTATTATTTTATCATTACTGCTTGACGGAATTGAGAACATATTAACCTTTACTTTATTGTTCCACTAAGTTGATCACTCACTCCCACATTACAGGACGGTGTTGTACACACCAACTAGACTCTGTCTTAGATGCAGATGGAGACCCGACTGATGAGGTGGTGGCGGACTTCATAGACGATGAGGATGCCTCTCCTATATGCAGTATTCTGGCGGGTTTACCTAGACCGTTCTGATCGACGGGGCTTTAGGGTTACGCTTATAGTGGACTTTTATATTTTGACATTTTGTAATTTGAATCAATATATGTAATTATTGACATGACAATGCATACATAATTTGGGGACCTAAACTGGTTTATAAAGTTATACATACTCATTTTAGTCTTCTGCTTACGTATTACAACTGTCCCTAGATTATGTATTACTGATTTAGCTTAATCTTATTCATGTTTTATGCACTAATACAGACAATATTTAATCATCATTAAATATGTTGCATAAGTGATGCGTTGGAACTCAGGAATTGGACTTCTACTTAACCCCCGATTTTTAGGGCATTACAAGTTGGTATCAAAGCATGATTTGGATTAAACCGGACCTGGGTTATGGTCATACGATGTACGCTAACGCATTTAGACCTAGGTGGGTGCGAGAAAAATGTAGAGACAAGCTTAGGATTTCTAGTTTCGCCGATTGGCGAGAAGTTACCGAAAATGATCGCCGAGATCGGGTTCGTACACATCCGTGATCGCTTAAGACGACCCCGGATCATCCCTAGACCGTCAATCGACCGGTTTAGACCATAATTTACCCAATCCCAGCCTTCAACAATTGAGAAAATACGTCGTTACACCAGAAATCACATGAAATGACCCGAAACGACTCAAAACGGAGTCGGGGCCTAAACGAAACACTTCCAGGGGGACCCAAGGTAGGCCCCATATATTTTTAGAGTCCATGGGGCAGCAGGGCCTTTCCCTATCAGCGAGGCATTGGCAGACTGTCCAGAGACCGGTGAGGACCTCGCCGATTCCGCAAGGCCTGGCCGGGCGGGCCGGTTCGGGCCGACGCCCCTAGGGCGCTGTGTGGCCCACTGATGCATGTAGGGTTGGTTTTAAACCCTCCAAACACACCTCTCCTTCATAATCTTCCCCTCCAAGCTCTCTTTTTTTTCAAAAACTTTTGTATCTCTCTCAAATCTCTCCTCCATTCACCCATTTCATTATTTTTCTTTAACACATACACCCTCCCACCATTTTTCATCAAAACCCTCTCCTATCTCTCTCTTTTCCTTTGATTTGAGAGCACAAATCCCTCATTTGTGTCCCACATACCTTCAAGTTCAACAACCCCTCCTTTTTTCACCTATCTTCTCTTTTTCATGGCCTTGATCGAGCTTCTGACGGCCATCTTCTCGATTTTCATACTTCTTTCTCTCATGGGGTAGAAGAGGACTCCTATGGATGAGGCCGGGCCTAGTCGCCCTACTCTTTCAAGGAGGCCTAGAGGCGCCGCTACTAGTGCTAATGTTGATCGGGAGATACGGACCAAGCAGGAGCTTGATCCCTAGTCTCCCCTCGAAAGGATCCTCCTGACGGATATGTCTCACAGGAGATTTCAGGGTCGCAGGGTCCTCTTTGAAGCTCGTGTGGATGAGAGGCTCTTTGGGCAGTACCAGGTGATGGACCGCCTGGTTGAGGCCGGGTGGGGTCCTGTGTTCGAGGGTGAGTACCACGCAAATGTGGGCATAGTCCGAGCCTTCTACGCCCACATTCGAGAGCCTACATTGGAGCCCTTGCAGTTCAAGATCCCTGTTGGTAGAGATCGGGAAGTCACAATTGATGTTGGGTTGATAGCTCGGCTTATGAAGATGTCTCTTGGCGAAGTGCATGCAAGCAAGAAGAATTTGAAGAGTGTACGTGAAAGGGATCGCTGTACGCGATTCCTTTGTGGACAACTGGCTCGCTGAAATCCAAACAACAGTCTCCTAGCAACTAATATGACTGATGACTTTCGCCTGCTCCACCACATCTTCAAGTACAACGTGTACCCCAGGTGGCGCAACCGCAGCGAGTGCACCCGTTTGATGGTAGATTTCCTATACCAAGTAGGGCAGGGAGAGAAGTTGTGCATGCCTATGCACGTTCTGCGGCACATAGTTCTTACCGCACGCTTCACTAGAGCGTCTGATTTGCAACCATTTAGCCGACTCATATACAAGATTGCACGTGAGTTTGACTATAGACTTGGGCCAGAAGTGCCGGTGCCGACCCATTACATCAACGAGACTACTCTCAATCAGATGAAAATTAGGCCACAACAGCGGCAAGCCTGACTCGATGAGAGTAAGGACGAGACGGCTAGTGAAGAGTACGAAAGCAAGGAGGAAAGCAGAGAAGAGATAGAAGAAGAACAGGAAGAAGAAGTGGAGGCACAGGACAGGGACGAGAGTTCCCTTCCTACGGCAACGGAGCATGACCCTGATCGGGCTGCTAAGGAAGCCCGCTTAGCTCGACTTGAGGAGGGCCAAGCTGCCTTGCGACAGGAGATTATTGATGTCCAGGCCCTTGTGAAGCACAAGTTCAAGAAGGTGACCCACACCTTGAAAGCTATCCTGTGTTGCCTGTAGGAAAAGGGCGCCCCTTCTCCATCGCCAGACTCGGACATCTAGTCATCCATGCCATTGCCCAATAGTTTGTTTTGTTGTTGTCTTAGAATGTTTGTGTTTTAATGTTTAAAGAGCTTAGTAGTATCGTAAGTAAATAGTGTGGTTGTGTTTGTTAGTTGTCTTAATGTTTGCAGCTTTACTTGCAATAACTCATATGCGTTTCCTGTCATGATTCATGTAATGTCATATTTCATGTATTGTAACAATTTTGGTAAATGAAATGCATGAAGTTTCTTGAAACTGTGTGTAAATGATGTGTGGTTAGGGTCATGGGCATGCTGAATCTGACCTAGATTGCACCTTATGTTGTATATAGAGAATGTCACCTAAGGCCACACAGAGTACGGCACGGCTCACTCTTGGCGATTCGTTTGACAGGGCACCTCCCCTTAGCGATAGCCATACGGACCCTAGTTCGGGCCCATCTCCACTGACATTATGCCGGACTCTCAGCCAGCCATTGGCCCTACCAATGGGCCTATACTTGTTGTGCCACCGGTTCCAGAGCAGAACCGCGCGTCCTCCTCGACGCCATCTGTACCTCAGTCGGCTCCCTCTACTGATAGGCTGAGCAGATGATGTTGTTAATGCAGTAGCAGCAGCAGGCATAGTAACAGCAGCAGCAGCAATTTTTGGCCACCATGGCGGGGATTTTCACCCAGAGCATGGGTGTAGCTTCGCCTGCTCCATTTACACCCCCTGCTGGGAATGCAGGTGCCAGCGGCCACTTTGAGCGATTTCAGTGCTTACGACCCCCTACCTTTGCGGGTACTCACAGACCCTAGGAGGTCGAGTATTGGCTTGACCGTATCTCTAAGATGCTAAAGTCGCTGCATTGCACAGGGTCCGAGCAGGTAGAGTTGGTCACCTTCATGTTCGAGAAGGAGTCCAGCTTATGGTGGGATAGTGTCCTCCGTACCGTTGTGGTTAGACATGTATGAACATGGGAAGATTTTGAGACTCGCTTCTACGAGAAATACTACCCCATCACCTATCGCCACTAGAAGGAGAGTGAGTTCCTTCGCCTTTGACAGGGAGGGATGTCAGTGGCAGAGTATGAGCACAGGTTTACAGAGTTGGGTAGGTATACCCCGTTGATTCTAGCAGATGAGCCAATGCGTATGCGGCGTTTTTCTGAGGGCTTGCGATCAGATATTCGCTCGAAGATGTGCTGCGCTAGCATACCTAGCTATTCTGAGCTAATGAGTATGTCCATGAGAGCTGAGTAGGACGGGGACAGGTAGTCCCGTATGAGAGCACCGATGGCTCCTAGGCCGTGACCAAAGATTCAGAGCAGACCATTCCTCAGGAAGAGGCCACGGTCAGATTCACCGCCAAGACTGACGGCTTCACCTGCCCCTGTGAGGCGACCTGACGTGTGGTGTGCCTACTGCAAGAGGCCAGGCCACACAGAGGTGAACTGCTTCACCAGGATGAGGGATAACGGTTTCTCACCGCCCCAGAGGGTCATCCGCCTGCTTTCACAGGTTATATCAGCACCACCTCTACTCATGGCACCAGCTCATCCATCATTCCGGCCACTTGTACCTCAATCTAGGCCGCCTCAACGGCCTATGGTACCTCAGCCTAACCGTTTTCAGCAAGCTCGAGTGCACTCACTTACAGCTGAAGCATCAGAGGCAGCACCTACGCCACCTATGGCTTTTGATGTTACGGCACATATCTAAGGTACTCCAGTCTTTTTATTAGTGGACACCAGGTTCACTGTCTCTATCATATCGTGCGGAGCAGTCAAGCGGCAGGGGTTGGAAACTAGTCCTATGGTTGGGGTGAGAATCCTTACTGCCACAGGGACTTTCTCGGATGCTACCAAGATCTATAAGGGATGTTCGATAGATGTAGGAAGCGGGACAGCGCTCCTCGACTTGATTGTCACTCTATTAGATCACTATGATATCATTCTCGGTATGGATTGGCTCACAGAGATAATGGCAGAGATCGACCGCGATTATAGAGTGGTGACAGCTTATGGACCAGAGGGCACGACCTTTACTTTCCCAGTGTAGGTCAGTTGGCCCTATCGCATTGATTGTTATGCTTCTATGCTGGAGGACGCTCATGGTCCAGCGCTTGATAACACTCTTGTGGTCCAAGAGTTCTCAGACGTGTTCAGGAAGATACCTAGACTATCCCCTCAGTGCAAAGTCGATTTATGATCGATCTAGTGCCTGGTACGACACTTGTGTCTCTTCCGACCTATCGCATGGCTCCGTGTGAGATGGAGGAGCTCAGGAAACAGATCGATGATCTGTTGGATGCAGACTTTATACGACCCAGCGTATCTCTATGGGGAGCCCCCGTATTGTTTGTAAAGAAGAAGGATGGATCTTTGCGATTATGTATTGATTATCTCAAGTTGAACCAAGTGACGATAAAGAACAAGTATCCTTTGCCTAAGATAGATGACTTGTTTGATCAGTTGAAGGGGGTAAGGTATTTCTCGAAGATTAACTTGCAGTCGGGGTATCACCAGTTACGTGTCAGAGATGAAGACGTGCAGAAGACAGCCTTTAGGACCAATTTTGAATACTATGAGTTTCTCATAATTTCGTTCAACCTTACGAACACACCAGCTGTGTTCATGGACCTAATGAACAGGGTATTTCGGTCATTTCTATTCCGATTCGTCATCGTGTTTATTGATGATATCCTAATATACTCTAAGAATCGGGAAGAGCACGAGGAACACCTGCGAGCAGTCTTGAATATTCTGAGGAAGAACCAGTTGTTCGCCTAATACAAGAAGTGCGATTTCTGGAAAGAGGAAGTCAAGTTTCTGGGACACGTGGTGTCCAGAGAAGGGATAGCTATGGACCTTGCCAAGGTAGCTGCAGTTCAGGACTGGAAGCAGCCCGGTTCGGTTACTGAGGTGAAGAGTTTCCTTGGTCTGGCAGGTTACTATCGACGATTCATTCGGAATTTCTCGAAGATAGATAGACCTTTGTCTCAGTTGACACGGAAGGATCTGAAGTTTGCTTGGAATGAAAAGGCGAAAGCAGCTTTTCAGGAGCTGAAGGACAAGTTGACGTCCGCCCCTGTGTTAGTATTGCCAAAGTAAGGGGTCAAGTATACGATATACACGGACGGATCTCGAGTCGGTTTGGGCGGTGTTTTGATGCAGAAGGACATGGTTTTTGCTTATCTGTCACGACAGTTGAGGAAACACGAGGAAAACTACCCTACGCACGACCTGGAGTTAGCTGCCATCATCTTTGCCTTGAAGATCTGGAGGCATTACCTCTTCGGAGAAGAGTTCGAGCTCTTTTGCGATCACAAGAGCCTTAGATACATATTCACTTAGCAGGACCTGAATATGAGGCAGCAGCGATGGATGGAAACCTTGAAGGACTTCAAGTTCAAGGTCTCTTACCATCCCGGTAAGGCCAACCTTGTGGCAGGCGCGCTGAGCCGCAAGAAGGCAATGACATTTACGACTCTGTTGATGATAGCAGAGTGGGACATGGTAGAGTTTATGCGAGACTTTGAGCAGAAACTCAATGTGGAGGAGCCGTATGAGGGCATCGCACATATTTGAATACAGCCCCTCATTGATGACAGGATTATCGCAGCCCAGGCAAACGATGAGTTGTTGGCGAAGATAAGAGGGCAGGTTAGTGCAGATGAGGACTCAGAGTGGAGAGTTGGTACGGATGGGGGCTTACGTTACCGTGACCGCCTATGCGTCCCGAACCTCCCTGACTTGAGGAAGGAAGTTCTTGAGGCCGCTCACGACTCAAGGATGGCTATGCATCCAGGCAGTACGAAGATGTATCGTGACATGAAGAAGTCGTACTGATGGGACAATTATTGAGGGTCGAATATTGCATATCAGACCCCGATTACTTCCTGATTTTATGTACACGATAATGCCTAATATTATAATTTAATCGTGTTTTTGTTGCAGGATGTAATAAGGAGCTTTGATTGAAAAAGAGTATTAAAAGCATGGATTTAACGCTCCGAAGTCACCAGAGCAAGGAATGGACTCCAGGGGACCGAGATCGATGGATATACACGCCAGAGATCCGAGAAAATTGAGAAACTGAAGCTTAAGTGGCCTGAAAGTTAGTCAGAATGCAAGATCACAGGGTTTCCACCATCCACTCGGCTCGAAACTTCATAAATGGCCTGAGGACCATAAATTAACCGTACACGTCAAATTTCAGCCATTAGATCCTCGTGGAAGTGGCCCAACAGAGAGATCAGAGGACAATAACCATTAAGAAAGCATCTTGGACATCCTTGAGAGATCTGGACCCAAACTGAACTGATGGAAAGAGCACGAAAAACGGTGGATATTTGCCAAATTTCACTTCTCTTGGATGGTGCAGTAGGGAGGAACGAACGACGGACGTTTCTAGAAGGCAGAGTGGCAATTCTGTAAATATAACGAAATTCATATACATGCATGCACGTAAGCAAGAGGTTTGCTTCAACATTCTGTATCGACTCATTACAGGTTGATTGTGTGGCCCACCTGGAGTTTGGATCTACTTCATACTTTGACCCATAGGCTTATACTTTATTAAGAAAATGATGAGCGGAGTAGATCTTTGAAAATACCATCAGAAGTGGGCCCCACCTATTTTTTGTAAACTTTCCAAATAGAGCTATGCGAAACTTCCAGCGACGGACGTGCCATCCACTGGGTTTTTATAGTGGGCCCTGCCCATTAGTATGTTGAAAGATCCAGACCGTCCATCATATTCATGATGAAATTTCGGCCAACCACTACAAGTATCGCATACAGACGGGACCTGAGGGTGACCCAAATGTCTAGTGAAGCAGGAGCTCTTACAGTATGATGCATCGATCAACTTCTGTTCTCAGAGGATGGTGGCCCGTCATCACAAATCAGATCTTTGATCCACACTGTCCATATTGAAGCTAGCTCAAAACCGACCGGACACCGGATCTTGCACCTTCATTATCGACAGGGAAGCAAACCCAATCCGCGCCAGCTGAGCTTTCCTAAACAGAGACGGAAGCTCTCTGTTTTCTTCCGCACACAGGCTGTCTATTGTTCCATCAACGGCCCACTTTCATCATCGGACGGCTGATCCCGACCGTCCAGAGTGTCCAGAGGAGGATGCCGACCAAAAACTCCTATTCCCTTACAACCATTTATTCAGATAAGATTGTCAGGATTGGATCTTTCGCCAGACATTGATCCACGAGGTGGCCCATCAAAAGTTCCGATCTATTCCAAATTTCGAATATTGGCCTAAATGGACCGTACTAAGACAATGATCGATGCAGATTCGCTGAAGGATTACTGTAAGTGGGTCCCACAGATACCACCAACTCCATTATCCAAAGCACATCCGGTTGCTGTTTTGAGGAGTGCGTAAAAAAAAATTCCAGCGACGTCGGCTCTTGAGAAACTGTCCGCTCCACTGCCCTTTTACAGGGGCTATAAAGAGAGAAGAGAAAAGGAAGAACAGGGGATCGGTTTTTGCAAGGACCCACGTCAGGGAGAGAGGAAGAGAAGTAGAGGACAGAGTTTGTTTTTTTTGTTTTTATTTTTTTTCCTTTTCTTTTCTTTTGAGATTTAGTTAATCAAAATTGTGCTGGGCTAAACCTCTTAACTAGGGCTAAGAGGTGAAGCTTGTAGCGTGATGGGAGAACTATTTGCTTGTGCCTTTTGTTTAGATTGAATGGATTTTTTATTTAATTTTATTATGGGAATATTTTCAGTTTTTAATGGCCTGTTGTGACTGAAATTACAATGGGTTTGCAATGGCTTTGAGTATTTCTTTTTCCTTATTTTGATTATGACGTCAAGAAGCCCTGTTGTTCGCCATCGTCTCCTGGGCATAGTTGGATGTCGGTACCCTTCCTAACCTTCATAATCATCTGATTGGTTGATAATTAGTTTAATTCTGTTGTTGACTTTGTCTCATGGGCATGGTTTAGTGATGGAATCCACTCTAATTCATATACCTTTCATCTCCTTAAAATTATATCAGAGGAAGTTCAGTTTAATTTTCATGATTTTTGAAGCAGGCATAAGATCTCCCTGATCTTTACAAGTGGATCCTCTGAATTCCTAGTTTCTTATCTCCGATTTCTCTTAAGTTTTAGATTAATCTCTCACCATTATTCATCACTTTATATTGGATTTAGATTTCATCTTAGGCTAGTTCTATTTCTACCTAGTTTCAGGAAACGTACAAGTATCAGTCCCTTGGGATTCGACCTCGGTCTCACCGAGTTTATTACTACATCACAACCCTATACTTGGGGAGGGAACAACAATATGAAGGCTCACATAGCAGATTACGTGTCACATTGTCTCACGTGCGAGTAGGTTAAGGCAGAGCATCGCCGATCTCCTGGTTTGCTTCAGGCCATGCCCATAGCTGAATGGAAGTGAGACTTCATCTCTATAGATTTCATTTCAGGGCTGCCGAAGACAAGGAAGGGTTATGACTCCATTTGAGTGATCGTAGACCGGTTGACGAAATAGGCTCATTTCCTCCCTATCAGAGTTTCAAACTCTACAGACGAGTTGGCCAAGTTGTACATCAAAGAGATAATACGTCTGCATGGAGTTCCCTTGGAGATCGTGTCGGACCGAGACACGCGATTTACATCTATCTTCTGGACTCACATCCAAGAAGCGATAGGTATAAAGTTGAAGTTCAGTACCTCGTTCCACCCACAGATTGACGGGCAGACGGAACGGGTGAATCAGATTCTAGAAGATATGTTGCGGGCCTATGTGCTGGATTTCAAGGACAGTTGGGATAACTGTCTTCCTTGTGCAAAGTTCGCCTATAACAACAGCTTCTAGGTAAGTATTGGCATGGCTCCTTACGAGGTATTGTGCAGGGCACCGCATTACTGGGCAGAGGTTGGCGAGAAGAGCTTGATTAACCCGGAGTTAGTTCAGGCGACTTCAGAGAAAGTCGACATTATCAAGCGCCGACTTCTGACAGCGCAAAGCAGACAGAAGAGCTACGCGGATATGAGGCGGCGACTGCTAAAATTCGAGGTCGGAGACCATGTGTTCCTCAGAGTTTTTCCTATGAAAGGAGTCCTTCGGTTTGGCAAGAAAGGAAAGCTTATGCCTCGATTCATTGGCCCATTCCAGATACTTGATCGAGTGGGTGCGGTAGCGTATCACCTTGCTTTGCCCACACCACTTGCGGGCATACATAATGTGTTTCATGTTTCTATGCTGAAGAAATACGTTCCCGATCCTTCCCACATTATCAAATGGGAGCAGGTGCAGTTGAGTGAGGACGCTACATATATACTGTGACCGACGCGTATCCTAGACAGGAAGAAACAGGTGCTGCGTAACAAGGTTATTCCACTGGTGAAAGTGCTGTGGACGCATCACACGGAAGAAGAGGCTACTTGGGAGACAGAAGCCGAGGTTCGAAAGAACTACCCTCAGATTCTCAAGTACGAAAAGGTACTAATTTCGAGGATGAAATTTTTCTTTAAAGGGGCTAGATTGTAACGTCTCGAAAAAATCTGTACAATGACCCGAGTACCACCTCAGGCAGAAATCACCCAGGACCGAAACCTTTAGAAATTAGGTTAATATTAGCAAGTGATAAATTAGAGTGCTTATGAAATTAGCACTAATCACTTTAAATATGATCTGCAAGACCCAAAATGTGCAGAATCATTGACGCTACATTACCCTGAAATCTAAAATCCATCTTAAGATTCAGTTTCTCTCGGGAGCATCTTGAAACTCTGTATCGGACCTGAACCGCACGTCGAAAGTTTGATTACTCTGAAACTATACGGATATGACCGCATTACTGGACTTGACAACCCCCTTGAAAATCAAGTCTTAATTATGTCTAGAAATGCACAACTTGAGCCTGTAGCAAAGTGTGTGAGAAACGTGAAAATATTTAGAAATAAAAATCCAAATTTAAGTAATCTGAGTCGTATCGCTTGTGAGCCAAATATAAGGATTCAGACCGTCAAAATTTGACCCAAATACACCCTCGGATCAGGAGAAATGTCCCACACATGTCGGTGTACTTGTGACCCTGATCGAGTGACCGTGATCGTTGAACTGACACTGGTCCTCCACGGCTGATCTACAAACCCGATCGGAACGAAAACTCAGCCTGACCTAGATCCATGGCCAGGGAACTTAAGTCCGACCGCACGTGGAAAAGGGGCCACCAGAAGTGCTCCGTTGCACCAGAACAGTCCGTATTTGGATATAACCTAAGTATGCCTTGGCCTTGGGCCATTTCCATCAAACCTGGGCCTACATAAGGACCTTAAACCCTCTCTCTCTCTCTCTCACCCCATACGAATTTGAGAAACCCTAGGGGAGAGAGGAGAGAAAAGAGAAGGGAAAATAGAGAAAGTGAGAGAGTAAGTTGGAGATTCTCTCTGGGATTCGATCCCGCTACTCCATGCACTCAACCGCCACTCCTGTGTCACTATACGGGTGATACCAATCCCGTTCTTAGGTAAGAAAACCTAACTCTAACTTGTCTTAGGGTTTTTGACTAGCGTAATAGATGAATTAGCTAACCTATTCCCTGTTATAGGTTATTGTGGTGCTTTAAACAAGACTTGACTTTTAAAACTGAGTTCGCTACGAGTCTACCAGCGAAAGGTACGGACTATAAATATTTAGGTTATGGTTTTCAAGGCTTTCAATGTCAGTTAATGATTTATGATTGACTTGAATTGCTATCACATGCTTAGACACGTTGTTCCTGCACTTTACACATATATATGAACTATGTTGAATATTGTGTATTCTTGTGTTTGTTGAAATGTTTGTATGTGTATGGATTCTGGATATAGATTTGCCATGGTTAACTGTTGTAGACATATGGTTGAAGTATATGTGACAATTCCTTAGTGAAAGGATTTGCCCTAATACGTGCTATCACCAACATATGTCATGTATGTTGAAATATGTAGCCTAAGTATTTGTAGAAATGTCTGAATGAATAAGTGTATGATGAATTGTACTTTCTATGGGCGTTGAGAAGAGATTTTCAACTACCTTAATGATGTGTATGATTTTCTCCATGTAATTTATATTCTTTGTCTATTTTACTTAGGCACTACATATGTGTGAATTCATGTTTAAGTTGAAATCCATTAAATGCTTATATGCTAGTATGATTGGAATTGTTGATCCATTACTGCTCTGATTTTCTTGTATGCTTATCTGTTATAATTGAATGTGTTTGGGACTACAGAATAGTCCAAGCAATCGGTAACAGGCACTAAATAAGTGGCTGAGGTTGTTTCGCCACATAGGACGTGACCGATGAATCCGAGCCTTGCTTGAGATGTCGGCAGTGGTTAGGCCACAAGGAGTGCTTACGCATTTCATGTCGATTAACTCAACGTGCGCTCGTACTAGTTGAGCTCGTCAAGTAACCCGATTGACACGATGTATGTTCACCATGTATGGACGCTACTGCTTGAATCTAAGGTACCATACTCACCAGTGAAAACCCTTTTAAACCTTGGTACCTCGATCCACTAAGACTCATGAGCCGGACATGGTAGTATGAGACACCGTGGTCGAGCTGTCGGCATACGCTGGGGTGACGAGCCTTCCCGTAGTGACCAATGAGCAACCCAGACTCGTGAGCTGATTACGGTTGTATGAGACACTGTATTCGAGCTGTCGGCCTACAATGAAAAGGTGACGAGCCCTTTGTAGTGACTTCGAGCATACGCTAAAACTGCGTAGAGGCGACGAGTCCTTTCGTAGCAACAGGAGTACACTAGGCCTGCATTGATAAGGTGACGAACCCTTTGCAGCGACTTAGAACTGTATCATTGTATGAGATTTACTATGATTGACGACCCTAGATTGGATCATCGTTTGAGAATTGATATAAGAGAGGTACCTTAGCTTCTCAATCCTGCTGTATGAAAAGGACTAATAAGAACTTGGTAATCACGATCATGCACCGCACTGCATGTGCCGTTTGGCGTTGGGCAGAGCACTGAGGAAGTGACTGACATGCGCGACCATTCGATGAAGATCGCAGAGGGAGTGCAGGCAAGGGCATGCATCATTTAATCATACCATTCTTATATTAATCAGAGTACTTAGGAATGTTTGATTGTATTGTTTTATCATTACTGCTTGACTGAATTGAGAACATGTTTACCTTTGCTTTATTATTCCACTGAGTTGATCCCTCACTCTCATCACTCACTCCCACGTTACGGGACGGTGTTGTACACACTAACCAGACTCTGTCTTAGATGCAAATGGAGTACCGACTGATGAGGCGATGGCGGACTTCGTAGACGATGAGGATGCCTTCTCCTATATGCAATATTCTGGCAGGTTTACCTAGACCGTTCTGATCGGCGGGGCTTCAGGGTTACGCTTATAGTGGACTTTTACATTTTGACATTTTGTAATTTGAATTAATACATGTAATTATTGACATGGCAATGCATACATATTTTTGAGACCTAAACTGGTTTATAAAGTTATACATACTCGTTTCAATCTTCCGCTTGTGTATTACAACTGTCCCTGGATTATGTGTTGCTGATTTGGCTTAATCTTATTCATGTTTTATGCACTAATATAGATGACATTTAATCATCATTAAATATGTTGCATAAGTGATGCATTGGAACTCGGGAATTGGACTTCTACTCAACCCCCGATTTTCAGGGCGTTACATACGTCCAACGTGAAAAGAGCTTAGAATAATTAGGAGAATGGTTTGGTGAAGCCAAATAGGACACTTACTATTTTTGACTGAAAATCTTGCGCACTAGTAGACATCACGACCATCTATAAATAGTAAGTTTACTATTTATAGTAAGTCACGAATTCTAGGTGTTTTAGTTGTTGTTTGCTTCTGATTTCTCTTCCATTGCTTGATATCCCTATTTAAAGGGTTGTGAACTCGCTTATTGGGATTCATTAAATCAATTTTGAATTTATTAGAATTTATTTATATTTTCCGCTTTCTTTCCTCGTGGATTCGAGAAGTCTCTGTGAGTAGTCCAGAGAAGCTCCGTAAATTCGGAGTAGTTATTCTCTTGAGGAAGACGGTGATGGACCTCATCACGTTCATCCCTGCTTCAATTTAGCATTCAAATTCAAACATCTACAAATAAGCTACAAAATTTTAATGCATTTCTATTTTTGGATTCCAACAAGCTGTCAAATATAACCAAGTATTTGAAATCACCTTGATTTGTGATTTTGGAATCCAATGCAATCCATATGGAAGCTCGCAAACGGCCAGGTCAGGCACATCCATGCCTGATATGAGTCAGGTCCTAACCTGAATGTGACGAACAGATTAACAAATGGACTAATTCTGGACCTGGCTTTCAGGCCCAGTAAATTATTTTATTTTATTTTTTTTTAAGTCCAGAAAATGGTCAGTCAAGCCCGAATTCAGCATTGACCCTGCCCATTGGGAACCCTCGACTAATTCGTTAGTTTTGAGGAGACACAGACACTCTTTGTAAGGGTACTGAAATTCATGACTTTCTTCCGGCCGGAGCTACGACTCCTATTTTTAATTTGAGCACAATCCAGTTTGCAATTCTCGTTAAGTACTTGCAAAGGGATTCCCTCTCACCACAAATGGAATGTGATAATGTTAGGTACACGTACCGTCCATTGTACACGTCTCCTTATCATTTGTCAGCAAAATTCTCAATTAAAAAGAAGATATGCTCACACGGTGACAGGCTATTGTAATGGTTCAGATGATGTGTACATCAGATCTACTCCGCCCATCGTGTTAGGTCCCTTGTGTTCATCATAGAAACTAAAAATCAGGCCAACCCCAAAACTAGTTGCGCCACACAATATGGAACTACGCCAAACCATGACCTAAACCATAATTAAATTCCTGCGATGCGGCCAACCTGACTGTTATAAAGTCATGATTTTCGGTGGGTCACCTGTGATGAATGGATTGGATGGCATAAACACAACATAGTGGCCCCGAAGCCATCCTAAATGTTCTATTGGGTCGATGCGATTCACTTGAGTTTCGTATAGGGATGATTTTTGGGCCCGTGGGCAGATCTTACGCACACATCACATTGGCCCCACAACAGCCCGGTACCAGTACCATTAATGTCGATGGCCACCTTAGCCCACCTCTAAAAAGAAAAGGTTGTGAAGGATATTCAAACTCCATATCTCACAAGAAGCATGTACTTAACAAAGCAATGCACAGCTAGAACATTACATGAATTGCCTTTTGTATAAAATGCATAAATCAAAGAACTAAAGTGATATAATACAAACACAAATAATTACATCTTCATCAACGTATTAATTAATTAGGCTAATAATCCATCTTGACTACTACCGACGGCTAATGAGAAATTTGACGTGTGGTGACGTCGCCTCGCGAAGCTTCCTTTCTTGAGAAAGTTTCTTAGCAAACCTGCATAAGGATTACCATAAAATAATTATTAGCATGGTATAAATGAAATTAGCAGTACTAGTAATAAGAAGAATGGAAAGGATTTTATTATCCTTTTACCTTTTGAGAACTTCTTCATTTGTTCCTTCATTTTCAATCGGTTCGAATATACCTGTCTCTAAATTCACCCTTGAGACTGGTTTTTTCAGTAACCCATCGCCAATCTTCACAAGATTATCTAAGTTCTCTTTGGTAGCGATATCAAGTGATGATATGTTCTCACTTAGTGTATCATCCTAATTTTTCATGAAAACTTATTGTAATTAACTCGAGTAAAGATTTGTGTGTTAGGCATCAATAAAAACAAGAATGTAAGCTTACTTGAATTCGGAGGTAGTTTGATTCGCAATGTAGGGCTTGAAAAAGCACAGAAATGTGGATATCGACCATATCTTCACTTGCTTGAGTAAATACATCGACTAATGGAGTGGAACCTCTATTGATCAGCCAACCTAGAATGCCCCACCTACTCGCTTGGTCCGCATCGTATTTCTCATCTCTTTTTGGTGAACCAGTTCCTATTGAGAGCACTAGAAATCTACCGTAATCCATCGGTTTGATTGGGAAGAAATCTGGGTTCCCTCTAAAGACCTCCTTTGTTACTTCACCCATTGCAACCAATGCCTGAAACCATGATATTATGGAGAGTTAAGATTGAAAAAGAAAACCCTAATTTGGATTGGAATCTCTCATTTATATATGTAAATTATGGAGAGTTAAGATTGAAAAAGAAAACCCGTATGTATATGTTGAAGGATTCCGATGAGCTTACCGGATTATTAGCAGCGACACCTCCATCGATGAGGTGGAAATCTCTCACTTTCCCTCGAGAATCTTTGGTTTGGAAATAATGGGCGGGAAGGTATGTTGGAGCTGCTGATGAGCCGATGCATATATCGGAGAGTAGAGCATTCAAGCCTGGTGAGGATTTTATCTGAGAAAAAAAAGGTATGATAAGTCATGGTAGTTGATGTTGTGTTTTTTAGAATAAAAATAAATTTCAAAAATAAAAGTTATTTTTAAAAAGTAAATAAATATATTAATTATTTAAACTTTCCATAAATAGTATGTATAGTCAGTCGATAAAAGAAGGGGTTTTTGCTTATGTAACCTGCAGGGTTCAAATCTCCTTTGCACCATCCGCGCACGCAGGTGGCATGGGCTATAGGGCTGCTGTATTAGGCACACTTAGCACTTTGCACATGTTGCAATGAGCAATAAGAGTTTTAGTCTTTTTGGCACACGGTTCAAACTTTTTTGGACCATGGTTCAACTGGTATTGAACCGGGATCTACCCTAATGTTTTATTACCTTTTTTATGATTGAGAGTAATTGTGACATGATTGTACATGTGGCACCTATGCCACTTGTCGCTTATTTGTATACAGTTTTTCTTGTTAAATAACTGCTCCTGTCTGAATGGGTACAGAAATAACCGTCATAGGACATAGAGTCATGTCCTTTCATGGAAAGGCAATTATTTGTTGTGAATGGGTATGAATTTTTTAAAGAGGCCTTTTAGCACCTCTTCAGGAAGAAATCCATAACCTTTCAATTGATATAAATTCTAGATACTATAATCCAGAAGTAGATACTCTTAATCATTAAGATTATATCATCTTTTGTGCAATTACTTTTGATCTAATCTCTTACTGAGTTTTTTCTGAATGTCTTAAGGCATATTGGTGTTAAAACTAGAGATCTGTTCAACACTTAAATGTGCAAATTTTCGTGTTGAAAATCAAATTGAGAGTTCATTATATCCTGAAGACAATTTGCAGATTACCTTCGTTTGCAATTGCTGGAACTTCTAGAAAAATGGCAGCAAATCTGTCTTTAAAAATTAACTATTCAAATCGAGCCTTGAACCCAATAGATCTGATCGTTTCGTTATCGTTTTCTTTTATCCTCCGTTGTGTACAACAAACTCTTACATTTCTAACAATTGATGCTTACACCCCATTTTCCTACATTAGGTAATCGAACAATACAGTTTGGTATTATTGTAGCATCAACGTGGCTCCCTAATACAACCTGAATGTGATCTTTGAAGTAAAGACGAGTAGAATTTTTGAGGAAGTGGATTGGCAGGTGTACCACACACCACTACCCTAATACAACGTGGCTCCCTAATACAACCTAAATCAAGGACCTCTACAACCCAGGTGAGCCACACCATCTAAATATCATGCCTAAAATCTCAAGTTCCCAGCATCTTCAAGTCTATGAATCAGAAAATATGAAGGAGATAAAACGACAAGGACAATATAAGAAGAATGCAATTTAACCAGCCCAGTCGATTTTCTTGCACCCATTTTCCATTTTTATTTTTTATTTTTAATTGAAATGGCAGAAAACGTTATAAGAAAATGGGTGTTAGATATCAATTTGTGATGAGAAATGAAGAAGAACCTCATAGGTAGAGAAGATGGTCGGCTGGAGTTTCTTGATATCGAATGTTGGGATGACCACATTCGTAAGAGTCTGGTTCAACCGCGTCTTTCCTAGTTTTTCTCTCAGAAGGCCATGAAGATACTTCCCATTGTATTTCGGCCCTGATACTGCTTTCAATATCTTTATGATCAAAGCGAATGGACCCCTGTGATTGATTTTATATACAAGAAGCATGTCGAGAAATGTTAGTCAGTTTCTCTTCAATACCACTATTCAAAAAAGGGGAAAAAATATCACTGTTATTATAATTAGTAATGTAACTATAGTTAGTTTATTACAGGTGCTGTGGAAAGATTCTGGAGCTGTGCTCAAGGTAGAAGGCTTTAATATCTTTGGCAGTGAACAAAGGACGATTATTTTCGTCTGGAGCCGTTAACATAGTGGTCACAAGACTACCGGCGCTTGTCCCAGCAATCACGTCGAAGTAGTCTGCAATTCTAGCATCCTCACCATCCAACTCCTACTCCACAACACACTCTTTTGGAATTAAAACTGTGGAAATAAAAGACCTCATGCAAGTAGTAACATGATACATATTGTTGTAATGGAAATATGAGATAATTAGATAATTAATGCTTGATAAGCATGTATTAGGGTTTTCTTAAGAATCTATTCTACCTGAAGTTGTGATTCCAAGTAGCTTAAGATTGTCGCCGGGATAATTCCTCTGATGCCTCCTCCATCAATGCTTAGAATAGTGACTAGCGTTCCATAAGTTGGTGGTTGGATCTGATTAATGATAGATGATGTTCGTTCCATGACAGATTGAGAAGGGAAGAAGCAACGAAAACTCACAAAGGAAGTGGATAGAGAAGAGAAGAAGCAACAAAAACTCACAAAGGAAGTGAATTGAGAAGAGGAGGGATTCTTCAAATGATGAGTATTCCGGTGTTTGAATGAGTATTATTAACAGCCTTGCTTAGGTCAAAGAAAGGAAACCTCTCAAATTTTCCATCAGTAAACGCAAGCAAAAGGTATTCGTTTCACCATTCTCCTTATACTCGATGACTCAGTTTCAAAGACGCAGAAGGGTCCTTACTCTTACCCAGGTGGTAGACTCCCAGGAGTTTCAACACCGGGTCAAGGGTTCGAGTACCCACCAGTGGTGAAATCCCACGGCGTGCGTGTGTGGGGGGTGTGTGTGTAAGCGTGTGTGTGTGGTGTGTGTGCGTGCGTGTGTAAACAAAAAAGTTTCAAAGACGCAGATTCAAGCTATAGCAACACAGATAATGTTTTAGATGGGGATGTGTGGTTGTGGTTGAAATGGTCCGAATTGTAACCACTACTTCTTTCTTTCAATCAAGCCAAGCTAATGTGAGGTTATAAGGTTCATGGAGTGAGGATTGTAGGTAAGAAATATCTAAGGTGTTAGGTGAAGTTTAATATGAATGGCTCAATTATTATGGGAAGAACTTACAAGAAAGAAAGTTGGACTGAGTCTGATGGAGTAAAACAATGAGACTAGTCGATGATTTTGTTTAAGAGTATGCTTTGTCTCTAATTGGCTTTCTACTCTATCAATCTTTATTTAAACAGGCTTGATCGGATGGTGGAATTCTAGATGGCTGCTCTGATCTAGATGGCTGCTCTCATTCTAGATGGCTGATCGGAGAGGGTAAAGTCAGCTTTAATTTTATAGCCCAAAGAGGAATGGAATTCTAAGTGTTCAATTTCCCCTTCTTTCCTGTGGTGTGGCCCACTGCCCTAAAACGAGTGGGGAAAACGGATGGTCGACATTGATCAGACACATAATAGTGGACCCCACAGATTTTAGTAGTAAAAGTATTCCTTCCTCGATTCCGGCATAGAAGCATTCAAATCAAGTTCGAGTAATAATTACCCATTTACACCTTATATATTTACATTGTAAATTGGAAATCCAATAGGCCCTAAAGATACACAGGTATGCACAAATCAGATATTAGGATTATGAAAAAATCCTGGTTTTTGAAAAAAAAAAAAAGATATTAGGATTATGACTTAGCAACGGTGGGTTCCACAATTTTAATGGCCATCAAATAGGCCCTAAAGATACACAGGTAGGATTATTAGTATCTTTTCAGTGAAATTTTTACTATGCTCTATCCATCATTGGTTCTGGTTTGGATGGTCTGGATTGCTGTAAAACTATACCATGTGTACGTTTGAAGAGTTGCCACCATTTTTTATATAATGGTGTAAAACTAACATGGGAGTCTAAACACCCCTATAAGTCTATAATGACGATCTTTGCCGTACTCTACCGTCAATGCCATGCAGCGTCGGAACCGAGACCCGTCGTACTGAGTAAACTTTGTTGGGCCCACCGTGCATGCATGTGGTTTATCCACGCCGTCCATACGTTTTTCAAGATCATTTTAGGGGTTGATCCAAAAATTGAAGCACATCCAACGCTCAAATGGATCATACCACATGAAACAATGGAAGTATTGATTTCCACCGTTGAAACTTTTCTAAAGGCCTCCAGTGATGTTTATTTGTCATCCAACCTGTTCGTAAGATCAACAGATATGGATGAAGTGAAAAAAAATATATAATCTTGATCTAAAACTTCTGTGGCCCCATGAACCCTTCAACGGTAGACGTTTAATTCACACTCTTTCAGGTGGTGTGGTCCACTTGAGATTTGGATATGCTTCATTTTTTTTTAGAGACCTAAAATTATCTGGTACAATGGATGGACGGAGTGGATAAAATGCATGAATGACGATGGGTCCCAAAGAGTTTACTCAGTTCGCCAAGGGTACAGAGTTACTCGGTACGCAAGATTGCTTCCAGACCCGAGAGCCTGTACGGTAGGCCCGGGCTTTCAGCTTGTACATTTTACTTTGCAGTGGGGATCCATTGTTCAGTGATCCAAATCGCTGATACCGTGAAACGCCATCGATTATGAGGTCAGAATGTAAGATCCCAGCCATTGAATAATTGGCCATTTCTTTGTACGTGGACTGTCTTTATAGTTTCTTTCCCAGCCGTCTATTTTTGGGCTACTGTTTGAAGGATTACTATTTTCCCATTCCAGAGATTCTTTCGTGCGTGGGCGATCCACATCGGCTCACATAGTACGAACGGTTTAGATCACTGAAAGACTGTTGCGCTAGTCTCTACTCCCAGACATGCCCAAAGGCTCGTGGGGGAAGAGATCTGTCATGGCTAGTCGCTACTCCCACTCGGGCTCTCAAGGGGCCGACCTGGCCCATCGGGCTTTCGGACGTGACACGCCTTGGTCCCTGGGCATGGTCTGGATTCCTGAACCCGGGATGGGCTCCGACCTAATTTGTAAAACCCATCCAGGGGCTAATTGTAGAACCCGGTTATGAATTGGGCTGGGCTCGGGATGAGTCTCAGATCCCATCAGCTTAGCCTCTTTAGGGTTTCAAGGGCATTTTTGTCATATATCATGCATGATGGGCCACACCTAATGAACACCCTAGATCTTTCGGAACAATGGGTGGCTGAGCTTGGGCTTAGGCCATATGGACTTGGGCGGTTCATAATCATTGGGCTAGCATTCGGTCCGTTTTCTTCCCGTCAATAGAAGCCTAGGTCCAGCCCGGCCTAGGATTTACCATTCGGGCCGTTTTTGGATAGACCTCAGGCTGCCATTTGCCAAGGCCCGCTGACAACCTACTCTAACGCATCCATGATATAGTGCGTAATCTCAGCTGGTGGATCACATATGATTTTGGTAGGAGTGGGGTTCACGGTTCAGTGATGCAGAAGGTTTTTCTGTGGGCCCCCCATCCTGGACGGACCATATTGCTGATTTTTTTTATTATTTTTTTTTTTTAAAAGGAAAATGAGCAAGTGGGCAAGTCCCAATCATACGTCCCCAGCGGATGTTGCTTGTCACCTAACCAAAATTTTCTTTGATTTTATTTTCTTAACCACCTAATAAATGGTGGACCCTTCCTTGCTTAATGCCTAATGGTTGTCCTTGCTGATTTGTGTTTTTTAGTTTTCATTTGGACACCGTTAAGTAAAAGTATAGCCAGCTTGGTTAACTCGTTCGACTTGGCTCGAAAAGGCTCGATTGGATTTGGTTCGAAACTGATTTCCAGCAAAGTTGAGTTGATTTTCAGAGTTTGAAAAAAAAAAAAAAAAAATTTGGACCATGGCCTATTTACATTTGGAAAATACTAAATTGATGGTTTAGATCTCATCAACGCGTAGCACATGTTTAGAACTAACCGAATCAACTTATTTTTGGGAGTGGATTTTCATAAACGGTCATCCTAAAATACTGTAAAAAATCTAGGCCACTCATCAGATGGGACTGATGTAAACATTCCTAAATCCAGAAATCAGGCCCTATCCAATAATCCACTGGGCAACACTTGCATGAGAACATGGACGGTTAGAAGAGTCCACGTAGCGTAGTTGGGCTCACACTAAAGGGCCAGGATTGTCCGGAGCCCAACCCATTCATTAAACAAGCCAGAATTCTAGTTAAAACCCAACCCACTACCCATTATTCCGTGGCCCGACTCAACCTACTTGAAATTAATCAAGCTCGGGCCCTACCAAACCCATTTAATTGTAATTGTGTTGGGCTTGTCGGGCCCAACTTTACCCGCCATGACCCAACTCAAGTTTGAGTACAGAACATTATTCACAGCCCGGTCCAAGTACTGGATTCCATCTGATCAGGTCATCTAAGGGTCTGTTTGAATGCCTGTAAGTTCTTTTAAGTTGTAAGTGACTTACCTGTAAGTTCTTTTAAGTTGTAAATCACTTACAGGTGAAAGTTACTTATAGATAACCTGTTTGTATGTAAGTTGTAAGTCACTTAAAAGTAAGTTAGTTTTTCTGTTTGGATAACTTGTAGGTTACATACAGATAGAAAGTTGTATATTTACATTGAGCAAAGCTTAGATTGCAGAATCATTCTAAAATATTATAATCATATAATAAAAAATAAAAAAAATAAAAAAAAACATGGGATCAAATATATTATTTTGTTAAGCCCATCAAGATAAATATTTGAAATAATTATTAAGCCAAACCAATCATCAGGTGGGCCATAAAAGTGAGCTTACAAATTGAAAGTATCTATAATATGGAGTAATAACTCAATTTAAGCATTGAGAATAAACTTAAAAACATTAATAGAAAATCTAATAATTAAATTACTTGCATTCCAACTGTGCAATCTGATGTAATTTCCAAGGGCTAGCGTATCATCAATCCCACTCTATCATCAAAGTTTTTCTCATTCTCTAATGAGAAGTTTGATGCTCAAGATCTAAGAAATTCACCAACACTAATGTAGATTGTTAAATTACTTGCATTTCAACTGTGCAATCTAAGAGATTCACCAACACTGCGAGTACATCACAGGATCACCAACCACAGGCCACAGACAGTGAGACCAACTAGATAAATGATATATTGGATCACCAACCATAGGCCACAATCTCTGACGGTTTCATGGGATGCTGCATCACATGGTCTTCGGATTAGAGGCCCATGACACGTGTGAAAAAATGCGCACGTGCGCAGGTGTATATAAGAGACTATTTGGACGCCAGCGTGCCTTATAGAGCACCGTCAAACTACTCCCGTTTTCAGAGGAGAAAAAAAAAAGGGTAGATGAAACCCTACCGTTGTAGGAGGAGAAGAGATGGAAGGCGGTAACTGCAGTGAGAGATTGCAGAGATGGAGAGAGATTTGGTGGCCCCTCTTCTCCTCTTTTTAAAAATCTGACCGTTGAGCCTGTAAGTCACTTACAAGAAGTGACTTCCTACCCCCATCCCCCTGAAGTTTTTTGGTAGATTTGCCTATAAGTGACTTATAGGTTGTAAGTTACTTACCGATGATTTTACTCCCCCAAATACCACCAGTGAGTGACTTCCCTCTAAGTCACTTTCCACTTTCTCAACTTGCATCCAAACAGGCCCTAAAGCAACCCATCGATAGGTAGAATCTGAACGGTGGGTTGCGTGGGATCGGGTTCAACCCAAAGCCCGACCCATTTGGTTAAATGGGTTCGATTTGTTAGCCCGATTCCGCGAAGAAGAAGCGCAAGAGAAGATGATGTCTTCTCCAATGACTTCGTCTTCCTCTTTCAAGCTAGCGTCAGAATCTCTTCCGTTCTCGAACAGATTACAACATTCTTCTCATTTTCCTTCCACTCTATTCCAATTACCGAAAACCAAGCTTGAGAAAAATTCCCAAACTAGCATCCGCTTTCGAAATCGAAACAGCTTCCGCTTCTCTTGCTGCTCTTCTCCCGCTGACATTACTGTATCCAACCTCTCACCTTCAACACCCACAACAGCAACAGAAACAGCAGCAATAGCGACAACAACCACAACGACTGCTGCTGTTTTAAAGAAAAGGAAGAGATACAGGAAACAGTACCCTGGAGAATCCAAGGGCATCGTCGAGGAGATGCGTTTCATCGCCATGAAGCTTCGAAACAACAGCAGCGACAACAAGAAAGGAGAGGAGATGAAGCAGGACGAAGAGGAACCAGCGGCGGATGGTGACAGTGATGCTGACACGTGGCAGCCGAGCATGGAAGGGTTCCTCAAGTACTTGGTGGACAGCAAGCTCGTTTTCGAGACCCTTGATCACATTGTCGACGAATCCAACCACGTCGCCTGTGAGCCTCCTTTCTTTCTTTCTTTTTGCCCTAATCTCTTATCCTTCCCTTATTTCTCTCCCCCCTTTTAAAAATAAAAATAAAAAAAGTCCCCTGTTTCCAACCAACCATATCTTGGAAATTGTAATCCATGACATTGACTGGCACATCAACAATTCACAGTGATTGAACTTTAAGTTTCAAGATTAGTGTGGTTGGATTAAAGAACTTCACACGAATGATTAGGAAGAGCTCTAATGCAAATAGATCAATGAAGAAACTAATTGCAATGAAGTTCAGCATACTAGATTGAAACATGGAATCACACAAGAGAAAAGATGCAATGACTGTGAGCAAGCGTAATAGTCTAACTAGAGTTCACCACTTCCCCCTCAATACACTACCATAGAGAAACAAGTGAACTTGCTCAAAGAAAATATCATTCAATTATTTCTTGGGGCCTATGCCTTGTTTATATGAGTGTTTACAAGGCTTCCTACTTGAGAAAATCTCTAGCATAATCTAAATCTAATGATATTTATTTCCTAGCATAAAGAATCAAAGATATTTTCCTAACATAGAAATATGAAGAAAGGAAATTAAAATCTAGCTGAAAAGGGGAACTTGGCCTTTTCTTATGGAACATGGCATGATTGCATCAGGCCTCAGTGTAATGAGAGATTTGAAGGGCTATTGTATTTTATAGTATTATACATATCACAAGTAAGTACAAAAATATAGGTGGGTTGTATTCATTTGATTAGCAGATATTTACCAAAGTGTTTCGCATCCATTACGATATGGCCGTAAAGGCTGATTCATATAGGTAGCGGCCATGACTGTTACACATTACGGGAGTGAAACAGGGTAGTTTTTTTTTTTTTGTTTTTTTTGTACTGTATTGGCCGTTACAGGTGCCATAATGGCCATTATGGAGCATGACGACTGTTACTCCCATAACAACTGAAAAATGGCCACCTCATTTTTCTATGTAAATCCATTTTTGTCCTCAGTTTTTCACTTTTCTTGTTCCAAAAACTTTCTTACATCATTCTATAGTACATTTTGACCGCTCGTACTATAGCTTTTAGGAGATTGAAGCATTTGGGCGAATAGAAGCTCTGAGGGTCATTTTTCAAAAAATCGAAAAAAGTGGTATAAATGCATTTTTCTTTTCAATTTCTAATTCTAATGTTTGATTGCAATGTGTAATATTAGAGACACATAACTATGTTCATAAATTTATCAAACAACCCCATACAACACTCTCACTAAAGAGTGGACCGTTACACTACCATAAACATGTTCAAAAAAAAAAAAAGGAGTATAGATTTGGAATATTTACATTATTCTAAATTTCATAGATATATTTCTAGGATTTTTTGAATTTTTTTTTTTTTTTGAACCATTATGTGGGTTGTAACGGTCGTTATGCTCCCGTATCAACAATAACAATTATGACAACATTAGGAACAATGGTTTCCATGAATTAAATCAGCTGGATTCGACCATAAGCCATTAGCTATTGTGTTTATTTCTTGTCCTAATAAGTTGCAGTCTCCTTTGATAGGCAATAGCCTACATACTTTTGAAATATTCTGACACAACAATGTTACCTAAATTGCCAACACCACTACATTTTCCAGTTTGAATTGCCCCCGATTATGGACCATTTACAATTACGCATCAACTATTTTGTCTCTCCATTATCGCTTACTTTCATTTATTTTACAAATGTATTGTTTCTCATTCGTCTTTCCATTATCTTTCTATCTGGCCTTTAATTATCTATCTTGGGATCTTCCATTGTAGAAATTTTCTTCTAAAAAGTTGTATGTACATTTCAGATCTGTTGCAATTAGTTAGATTTCAATCCTTGTTGCTTCATCTATCTTAAAATCTTCCCTTGTGGAATTTTCAACATGCATGCGCGCAATTTTCTCATATATATGCAGCCCCTCTCAGCAATTTTGGGTTGGCTTTTATATAAAAGTTGTGCTGCCATGTTTGGATATGAATTTGTTGCTGAAATTTACTAAAACTTTTCCTTTGTGGCTATCATGAATGTTTTGATGGGTGGCTTCCAGTGTTACTATGACACTTCCAACGCAACATATGAGCTCATTCAAAAGATACTACTTACAGGACTGGAGCCTGGAGCAGTTGATGTGTTTCTTGATTTCATTTACTACTCAGGTGGTCCTCTACCTGACGAACTGCTCACCCAAGTTAAGGTTAGGCATCACCCCACATGATGTCAAATTCTATTTCTTTTAGCCTTTCGGTTCCTCCAATTCATGAAGCTGGTTCTGCATTTCTATTTATTTTTTTCTTCTTTCTTTGAAGTCAAGGTTTATGTGTTATTTTGTTGATATAATTTAGAAAATTTTCTGCATCAGTATGCAATCATTCTTCAAAGCATTTTCTTTTATAAGATGTTATCAGTTGTTCTTTATCTTTATTCAATTTCCTTAGTGCTATTCAATTTTTGCTCATGCCTCATCTTGAAATAAGGTTTTTCTAATGGAGTTATTTTGTTATAACCAGGGAATTCATGTTTCAGAGGACTTTGTTGCCGAGCAATTGAGGTCCATGATTTCTAATATGTAGGTTGATGTGGTAAGTGACAAGTACTCAAAAGCAAGTTATGATAATGATGGTGGAAAAGGATTCATGTAGCTGACCCCAATTAGTTGGGATAAGGCTTAAATGATGATAATGATGGTCTTCCTTATTTTGCTTTAGGTCACTCAGGTTGGCAGCTGGTATACAGGAAGTCAAAGTTGAAATGGTAAATGGTTTCCTTTATTTGCTCCATTTTTATACATGCAAATTGATTTTCACATTGTCCATTTGATATGATTGTGTGCCAAAAAATGATGCCCATCCCAAGCATTACAACAAATATGATGTTGAACTGTGGTGCTAATTATTTCTATTGTTAGTTATTATGTTGGAGGTAACTTCAATTTTTTTCAGCTTGCGATATTGAGGGATTCATTGAGCTAATTGGATTGTATACAGGAACTAGGGTCCATTCAGCTACAAGTCTACTTATACTTCTAAGATGTGAAACTATAGATGAGCCTGAGTCTCTTCTTTGTTTCTTATCTTTGTTGATTTGTCCTAGGTTCCATTGTCTTTCATAAGATTGATAAATTATTAGATATGGTGGCAAGGCAGCTCAATTGACTAGTTGCCTTGTAACCTTCAAATCTCTCTGAGTGATGGGTGCTGGGTTTCAATCCCACCTGACCACAACTCCTTTGTCATTGTTGATGATTCCTTGCAGGTATAAATCTGTATAATGATGCTTCTTCTTTTTCTTCTTCTTTCTATTTAATTCTAAATCTCTCTGTTTTGAAGAATGGGCTTAATATGGTGGACCCAATTGAGAATGGGAGAGCAGCAGTATTGCAAAAGTTGTGGTGAAGTACAGTTGCATCTCTGGAAGGAGGCTAGGTTGCTTGGAGTTGTTTGAATCATGGGATGAGGCATCAACCTTCACGTTGCTTACCATGTAATCATTGTTGATGGTTCGTGGAACCCTACTTATGATCTTCAGGCTCAGGTTTGGAGGTATGACACAATCAAGATATTTATTTTCTAAAAAAAAATTAATGCTTAAATCTTTTGGAGTGCAGTTTTCTCGTTGTTGTTCTTTGTTTCTAAAATGTATTGCTTTCTTGCAGGTATGGGCAAACAAAGCCAGTTTATGCATATCGTTTGATGGCACATGGAACTATGGAAAAAATATATAAACGGCAGGTACAGACAAAACATGACTACTAATAAATGATGTGTATGAGGCTTTACTTACCATCACATTGTGAAACTCTAGATCTCATTTTATTTTCAAATCTATCTTCTACAATCAAAGTTTGGAAGAAAATGTTTTTTTTTTTTTTTTTTTTTTTTTTTTAATTTTTGTTACTGCAACAGGTGACAAAAGAGGGGCTTGCTGCAAAGGGTGGTTGATAGGCAACAAATACATCGGACCATTTTTAAGTAAGGAGGTCCTGCATCTCTTGGATTTGTATTTTAATTGATGGGACATAATTATGATGATCATTTGTTAAGTTTTCAGGGAAAATGATATTCTTTACATTATCTTATTTCATCAGTGGCTGACCTAATTTTGGCTATTTGCTATATATTTAGATCAGTTTCTATTTCAGGCCTTTTGAGCATCCAAACACATTGATATTTAGTCCAGTTTCATATTCAGCCGAATCTTGTGAATGTTAAACAATCTTGTGAATTATTTTTTGAATGACTATCAGGTGGAAGATTTTAAAAAATAAAATAAAATAAAAAATCGGATATTTATTTTGTTAATCAGAGATATTTTAGCGACGGACCAAATCCGTCGTTAATTTCTGAACGTTGAAATAAACGACGGATTTGAGGTCCGTCGCTCTACCATATTAGCGACGGACCTTATCCGTCGCTAATATTTTAATGACGACGTATTTTTAGACTTTTAGCGACGTATTTTATTTTTTGCGACGGATCTTATCCGTCGCTACTATGCGACGGACCTTATTTGTCGTAGATTAAACGACGGATTTTATCCGTTGAAAATAAAAAACGACCCAGTAAACAGCGACGGACGAAATCCGTCGTTTATTTGGTTTTACGACGGATTTGGTCCGTCGTAAATTCGCGATTTTGGCACAGTGTCAGGCCCAGTAAATTATTTCATTTTATTTTTTTTAAGTCCAGAAAATGGTCAATCAAGCCCGAATACAGCATTGACCCTGCCCATTGGGAACCCTAGACTAATTCGTTAGCTTTGAGACAGACACTCTTTGTAAGGGTACTGAAATTCGTGACTTTCTTCCGGCCGGAGCTACAACTCCTATTTTTAATTTGAGCACAATCCAGTTTGCAATTCTCATTAAGTACTTGCAAAGGGATTCTCGCTCACCACCAATGGAATGTGATAATGTTAGGTACACGTACCGTTCATTGTACACGTCTCCTTATCATTTGTTAGCAAAATTCTCAATTAAAAAGAAGATATGTTCACACGGTGACAGGCTATTGTAATGGTTCAGATGATGTGTACATCAGATCTACTCCGTCCATCGTGTTAGGTCCCTTGTGTTCATCATAGAAACTAAACATCAGGCCAACCCCAAAACTAGTTGCACCACACAATATGGAACTACGCCAAACCATGACCTAAACCATAATTAAATTCATGCGGTGCGGCCCACCTGACTGTTATAAAGTCATGATTTTCTGTGGGTCACCTCTGATGAATGGATTGGATGGCATAAACACAACATAGTGGCCCTGAAGCCATCCTAAATGCTTTATTGGGTCGATGCGATTCACTTGAGATTCGTATAGGGATGATTTTTGGCCCCGTAGGCGGATCTCACGCACACATCACATTGGCCCCACAACAGCCCGGTACCAGTACCATTAATGTCGATGGCCACCTTAGCCCACCTCTAAAAAGAAAAGGTTGTGAAGGATATTCAAACTCCATATCTCACAAGAAGCATGTACTTAACAAAGAAATGCACAACTAGAACATTACATGAATTGCCTTTTGTATAAAATGAATAAATCAAAGAATTAAAGTGAAATAATACAAACACAAATAATTACATCTTCATCAACGTATTAATTAATTAGGCTAATAATCCATCTTGACTACTACTGACTGCTAATGAGAAATTAGACGTGTGGCGACGTCGCCTCGCGAAGCTTCCTTTCTTGAGAAAGTTTGTTAGCAAACCTGCATAAGGATTACCATAAAATAATTATTAGCATGGTATAAGTGAAATTAGCAGTACTAGTAATAAGAAGAATGGAAAGGATTTTATTATCCTTTTACCTTTTGAGAACTTCTTCATTTGTTCCTTCATTTTCAATCGGTTCGAATATACCTGTCTCTAAATTCACCCTTGAGACTGGTTTTTTCAATAACCCATCGCCAATCTTCACAAGATTATCTAAGTTCTCTTTGGTAGCGATATCAACTGATGATATGTTCCCACTTAGTGTGTCATCCTAATTTTTCATGAAAACTTATTGTAATTAACTCAAGGAGAAAAGATTTGTGTGTTAGGCATCAATAAAAACAAGAATGTAAGCTTACTTGAATTCGGAGGTAGTTTAATTCGCAATGTAGGGCTTGAAAAAGCACAGAAATGTGGATATCGACCATATCTTCACTTGCTTGAGTAAATACATCGACTAATGGAGTGGAACCTCTGTTGATCAGCCAACCTAGAATGCCCCACCTACTCGCTTGGTTTGCATCGTATTTCTTATCTCTTTTTGGTGAACCAGTTCCTATTGAGAGCACTAGAAATCTACCGTAATCCATCGGTTTGATTGGGAAGAAATTTGGGTTCCCTCTAAAGACCTCCTTGGTTACTTCACCCATTGCAACCAATGCCTGAAAACATGATATTATGGAGAGTTAAGATTGAAAAAGAAAACCCTAATTTGGGTTGGAATCTCTCACTTATATATGTATATTATGGAGAGTTAAGATTGAAAAAGAAAACCCGTATGTATATGTTGAAGGATTCCGATGAGCTTACCGGATTATTAGCAGCGACACCTCCATCGATGAGGTGGAAATCTCTCACTTTCCCTAGAGAATCTTTGGTTTGGAAATAATGGGCAGGAAAGTATGTTGGAGCTGCTGATGAGCCGATGCATATATCAGAGAGTAAAGCATTCAAACCTGGTGAGGATTTTATCTGAGAAAAAGAAGGTATGATAAGTCATGGTAGTTGATGTTGTGTTTTTTAGAATAAAAATAAATTTCAAAAATAAAAGTTATTTTTAGAAAGTAAATAAATATATTAATTATTTAAACTTTCCATAAATAGTGTGTATAGTCAGTCGGTAAGAGAAAGGGTTTTTGCTTATGCAACCTGCAGGGTTCAAATTTCGCACCGTCCGCGCATGCACGTGGCATGGGCTGTAAGGTTGTTTGGGCGCTTTTTGGCACTTTATTAGGCGCACTTATCACTTCGCACGTGTCACAATGAGTAATAAGAGTCTTAGTCTTTTTGACACACGGTTCAAAATTTTTTGGGCCACGTTCAAATAGTATTGAACCGGGGTCTACCCTGATGTTTTATTACCTTTTTTTATGATTGAGAGTAATTGTGACATGATTGTACATGTGGCACCTATGCCACGTGTCACTTATGTGTATACAATTTTTCTTGTTGAATAACTGCTCCTGTCTGAATGGGTACAGAAATAATTATCATAGGACATAAAGTCATGTCCTTTCATAAAAAGACAATTATTTACTGTGAATGTGTATGGATTTCTTAAAGAGACCCTTTAGCACCTCTTCAGGAAGAAATCCATAACCTTTCAATTGATATAAATGCTAGATAATATAATCCAGAAGTAGATATTCCTAATCCTTAAGATTATATTATCTTCTGTGCAATTACTCTCGATTTGATCTCTTGCCGAGTCTTTCCCGAACGTCTTAAGGCATATCAGTGTCAAAACTAGAGATCTATTCAAAACTTAAATGTGCAAATTTTCATGTTGAAAATCGAATTGAGAGTTCATTATATCCTGAAGATAATTTACAGATTAATTACCTTCGTTTGCACTTGTTGGAACTTCCAGAAAAAGGGCAGCAGATCTGTCTTGAGAAATTAACTATTCAAGTCAAGCCTTGAACTTGATAGATCTGATCATTTCGTTATCGTTTTCTTTTATCCTCCGTTGTGTACAAGAAACTCTTACATTTCTAACAATTGATACTTACACCCCATTTTCCTACATTAGGTAATCGAACAATACAGTTTGGTATTATTGTAGCATCAACGTGGCTCCCTAATACAACCTGAATGTGATCTTTGAAGTAAAGACGAGTAGAATTTTTGAGGAAGTGGATTGGTAGGTGTACCACACACCACTACCCTAATACAACGTGGCTCCCTAATACAACCTAAATCAAAGACCTCTACAACCCAGGTGAGCCACACCATGTAAAAATCATGCCTAAAATCTCAAGTTCCCAACATCTTCAAGTCTATGAATCAGAAAATATGAAGGAGATAAAACGAGAAGGAGAATATAAGAAGAATGCAATTTAACCAGCCCAGTCGATTTTCTTACACCCATTTTCCATTTTTATTTTTTATTTTTTTAATTGAAATGGCAGAAAACATTATAGGAAAATGGGTGTTAGATATCAATTTGTAATGAGAAATGAAGAAGAACCTCATAGGTAGAGAAGATAGTCGGCTGGAGTTTCTTGATATCGAATGTTGGGATGACCACATTCGTAAGAGTTTGGTTCAACCGCGTCTTTCCTAGTTTTTCTCTCAGAAGTCCATGAAGATACTTCCCATTGTATTTCGGCCCTGATACTGCTTTCAATATCTTTATGATCAAAGCGAATGGACCCCTGTGATTGATTTTTTATACAAGAAGCATGTCGAGAAATGTTAGTCAGTTTCTCTTCAATACCACTATTCAAAAAAGGTAAAAAAATATCACAAGATAATTAGTAATGTAACTATAGTTAGTTTATTACAGGTGCTGTGGAAAGATTCTGGAGCTGTGCTCAAGGTAGAAGGCTTTAATATCTTTGGCAGTGAACAAAGGACGATTATTTTCGTCTGGAGCCGTTAACATAGTGGTCACAAGACTACCGGTGCTTGTCCCAGCAATCACGTCAAAGTAGTCTGCAATTCTAGCATCCTCACCATCCAACTCCTACTCCACAACACACTCTTTTGGAATTAAAACTGTGGAAATAAAAGACCTCATGCAAGTAGTAACATGATACATATTGTTGTAATGGAAATATGAGATAATTAGATAATTATTGCTTGATAAGCATGTATTAGGGTTTTCTTAAGAATCTATTCTACCTGAAGTTGTGATTCCAAGTAGCTTAAGATTGTCGCCGGGATAATTCCTCTGATGCCTCCCCCGTCAATGCTTAGAATAGTGACTAGCGTTCCATAAGTTGGTGGTTGGATCTGATTAATGATAGATGATGTTCGTTCCATGACAGATTGAGAAGGGAAGAAGCAACGAAAACTCACAAAGGAAGTGGATTGAGAAGAGAAGAAGCAACAAAAACTCACAAAGGAAGTGAATTGAGAAGAGGGATTCTTCAAATGATGAGTATTCCGGTGTTTGAATGAGTATTATTAATAGCCTTGCTTAGGTCAAAGAAAGGAAACCTCTTAAATTTTCCATCAGTAAACGCAAGCAAAAGGTATTCGTTTCACCATTCTCCTTTTACTCGATGACTCGGTGTCAAAGACGCAGAAGGGTCCTTACTCTTACCCGGGTGGTAGACTCCCAGGAGTTTCAACACCGGGTCAAGGGTTCGAGTACCCACCAGTGGTGAAATCCCACGGCGTGCGTGTGTGGGGGGTGTGTGTAAGCGTGTGTGTGTGGTGTGTGTGCGTGTAGGTAAGAAATATCTAAGGTGTTAGGTGAAGTTTAATATGAATTGCTCAATTTTTATGGGAAAAACTTACAAGAAAGAAAGTTGGACTGAGTTTGATGGACTAAAACAATGAGACAAGTCGATGATTTTGTTTAAGAGTACGGTTTGTCTCTAATTGGCTTTCTACTCTAACAATCTTTATTTAAACAGGCTTGGTCGGACGGTGGAATTCTAGATGGCTGCTCTGATCTAGATGGCTGCTCCCATTCTAGATGGCTGATCGGAGAGGGTAAAGGCAGCTTTAATTTTGTAGCCCAGAGAGGAATGGAATGCTAAGGGTTCAATTCCCCCTTCTTTCCTGTGGTGTGGCCCACTGCCCTAAAACGAGTGGGGAAAACGGATGGACGACATTGATCAGAGACATAATAGTGGACCCCACAGATTTTAGTAGTAAAAAAATTCCTTCCTCGATTCCACCATAGAAGCTTTCAAATGAAGTTCGAGTAATAATTACCCATTTACACCTTATATATTTACATTGTAAATTGGAAATCAAATAGGCCCTAAAGATACACAGGTATGCACAAATCAGATATTAGGATTATGAAAAAATCCTGGTTTTTGAAAAAAAAAAAATATATTAGGATTATGACTTAGCAGCGGTGGGTTCCACAATTTTAATGGCCATCAAATAGGCCCTAAAGATACACAGGTAGGATTATTAGTATCTTTTCAGTGAAATTTTTACTATGCTCTATCCATCATTGGTTCTGGTTTGGATGGTCTGGATTGCTGTAAAACTATACCATGTGTACGTTTGAAGAGTTGCCACCATTTTTTATAAAATGGTGTAAAACTAACATGGGAGTCTAAACCCCCCTATAAGTCTATAATGATGATCTTTGCCGTACTCTACCGTCAATGCCATGCAGCGTCGGAACCGAGACCCGTCGTACTGAGTAAACTTTGATGGGCTCACCGTGAATGCACGTGGTTTATCCACGCCGTCCATCCGTTTTTCAAGATCATTTTAGGGGTTGATCCCAAAATTGAAGCACATCCAACGCTCAAATGTATCATACCACATGAAACAATGGAAGAATTGATTTCCACCGTTGAAACTTTTCTAAAGCCTCCAGTGATGTTTATTAGTCATCTAACCTGTTCGTAAGATCAACAGACATGGATGAAGTGAAAACAAAAATATCAGCTTGATCTAAAACTTCTGTGGCCGCTATGAACTTTTCAACGGTAGACGTTTAATTCACACTTTTTCAGGTGGTGTGGTACACTTGGGACTTGGATATGTTCATTTTTTTGATAACGCCCTAAAATTATCTGGTAAAATGGATGGACGGAGTGGATAAAATTCATGAATGACGGTTGGTCCCAAAGAGTTTACTCAGTTCGCTAAGGGTACTGAGTGAGTTACTCAGTACGCAAGATTGCTTCCAGACCCGAGAGCCTGTACGGTAGGCCCGGGCTTTCAGCTTGTACATTTTACTTTGCAGTGGGGATCCATTGTTCAGTGATCCAAATCGCTGATACCGTGAAACGCCATCGACTATGATGTCAGAATGTAAGATCCCGGCCATTGAATAATTGGCCATTTCTTTGTACGTGGACTGTCTTTATAGTTTCTTTCCCAGCCGCCTATTTTCTGGCTACTGTTTGAAGAATTACTATTTTCCCATTTCAGAGATTCTTTCGTGCGTGGGCGATCCACATCGGGTCACATAGTACGAACGGTTTAGATCACTGAAAGACTGTTGCGCTAGTCTCTACTCCCAGACAAGCCCAAAGGCTCGTGGGGGAGAGAGATCTGCCATGGCTAGTCGCTACTCCCACTCGGGCTCTCAAGGGGCCGACCTGGCCCATCGGGCTTTCGGACGTGACACGCCTTGGTCCCTGGGCATGGTCTGGATTCCTAAACCCGGGATGGGCTCCGACCAAATTTGTAAAACCCATCCAGGGTCTAATTGTAGAACCCGGTTATGAATTGGGCTGGGCTCGGGATGAGTCTCAGATCCCATCAGCTTAGCCTCTTTAGGGTTTCAAGGGCATTTTTGTCATATATCATGCATGATGGGCCACACCTAATGAACACCCTAGATCTTTTGAAACAATGGGTGGCTGAGCTTGGGCTTAGGCCATATGGACTTGGGCGGTTCATAATCATTGGGCCAGCATTCGGGCTGTTTTCTTCCCGTCAATAGAAGCCTAAGTCCAGCCCGGCCTAGGATTTACTATTCGGGCTGTTTTTGGATAGACCTCAGGCAGCCATTTGCCAAGGCCCGCTGACAACCTACACTAACGCATCCATGATATAGTGCGTAATCTCAGCTGGTAGATCACATATGATTTTGGTAGGAGTGGGGTTCACGGTTCAGTGATGCAGAAGGTTTTTCTGTGGGCCCCCCATCCTGGATGGACCATATTGCTGATTTTTTATTTTTTTTATTTTTTTTTAAGGAAAATTAGCAAGTGGGCAAGTCCCAATCATACGTCCCCAGCGGATGTTGCTTGTCACCTAACCAAAATTTTCTTTGATTTTATTTTCTGTGGACCCTTCCTTGCTTAATGCCTAATGGTTGTCCTTGCTGATTTGTGTTTTTTAGTTTTCATTTGGACACCGTTAAGTAAAAGTATAGCCAGCTTGGTAAGCTCGATTCGATTTGGTACGAAACTGATTTCCAGCAGAGTTGAGTTGATTTTCAGAGTTTGAAAAAAAAAAAAAAGAAATTTCGACCATGGCCCATTTACATTTGGAAAATACTAAATTGATGGTTTAGATCTCATCAACGCGTAGCACATGTTCAGAACTAACAGAATCAACTTATTTTTGGGAGTGGATTTTCATAAACGGTCATCCTAAAATACTGGAAAAAATCTGGGCCACTCATCAGATGGGACTGATGTAAACATTCCTAAATCCAGAAATCAGGCCCTATCCAATAATCCACTGGGCAACACTTGCATGAGAACATGGACGGTTAGAAGAGTCCACGGAGCGTAGTTGGGCTCACACTAAAGGGCCAGGATTGTCCGGAGCTCAACCCATTCATTAAACAAGCCAGAATTCTAGTTAAAACCCAACCCACTACCCATTATTCTGTGGCCCGACTCAACCTACTTGAAATTAATCAAACTCGGCCCTACCAAACCCATTTAATTGTAATTGTGTTGGGCTTGTCGGGCCCAACTTTACCCGCCATGACCCAACTCAAGTTTGAGTAATGAACATTATTCACAGCCCGGCCCAAGTACTAGATTCCATCTGATTAGGTCATCTACGAGTCTGTTTGAATGCCTGTAAGTTCTTTTAAGTTGTAAGTGACTTACCTGTAAGTTCTTTTAAGTTGTAAGTCACTTTACAGGTGAAAGTTATTTACAGATAACCTGTTTGTATGTAAGTTGTAAGTCACTTACAGGTAAGTTTTTCTATTTGGATAATTTATAAGTTACTTACAGGTAAAAAGTTGCATATTCACATCGAACAGAGTTTAGATTGCGGAATCATTCTAAAATGTTATAATCATGTAAAAAAAAAAAAAAAAACATAGGATCAAATATGTTATTTTGTTAAGCCCATCAAGATGAATATTTCAGATAATTTTTAAGCTAAACCAATCATCAAGTGGGCTATAAAAGTGAGCCCACAATTTCAAAATATCTATAATATGGAGTAATAACTCGATTTAAGCATTGAGAATAAACTTAAAAATATTAATAGAAAATTTAATAATTAAATTACTTACATTCAAACTGTGCAATCTAACGTAATTTCCAAGGGTCAGCGTATTATCAATCCCACTCTATCATCAAAGTTTTTCTCATTCTCTAACGAGGAGTTTGATGCTCAGGATCTAAGAGATTCACCAACACTCATGTAGAATGTTAAATTACTTACATTTCAACTATGCAACCTAAGAGATTCACCAACATTGCGAGTACATTACAAGATCACCAACCACAGGCCACAGTCCTTGACGGTTTCATGGGCTGTTGCATCACATGGTCCATTCGAATTAGAGGCCGATGACACGTGTGAAAAAATGCGCACGTGCACGGGTGCATATAAGTGACTATTTGGACGCCAGTGTGCTTTATAGAGCACTGTCAAACTACTCCCACTTTCAAAGGAGAAAAAAAAAAGGTAGATGAAACCCTATCATTTTAGGAGGAGAAAAGACAGAATGCGATAACTGCAGCGAGAGATTGCAGAGAGAGAGAGATTTAGTGGGTTGGTGCGTTTCTCCCTCTTTCCCTCTTTTTAAAAATCTGAGCATTGAGCCTGTAAGTTACTTACAGGGAAGTGACTTCCCACCCCCATTCCCCTACAGTTTTTTGGTAGATTTGCCTGTAAGTGACTTACATATTGTAAGTTACTTACAGGTAATTTTTCTCCCCCAAACAGCACTTATAAGTGACTTCCTCGTGAGTCACTTCCCGCTTGCCCAACTTACCGGCATCCAAACAGGCCCTAAAGCAACCCATCGATAGGTAGAATCTGAACGGTGGGTTGGGTGGGATCGGGTTCAACCCAAAACCCGACGCATTTGGTTAAATGGGTTTGATTCGTTAGCCCGATTCCGCGAAGAAGAAGCGCAAGAGAACATGATGTCTTCTCCAATGACTTCGTCTCCCTCTTTCAAGCTAGCGTCAGAATCTCTTCCGTTCTCGAACAGATTACAACATTCTTCTCATTTTCCTTCCACTTTATTCCAATTACCGAAGACCAAGCTTGAGAAAAATTCCCAAACTAGCATCCGCTTTCGAAATCGAAACAGCTTCCGGTTCTCTTGCTGCTCTTCTCCCGCTGACATTACTGTATCCAACCTCTCACCTTCAACACCCACAACAGCAACAGAAACAGCAGCAATAGCGACAACAACCACAACGACTGCTGCTGTTTTAAAGAAAAGGAAGAGATACAGGAAACAGTACCCTGGAGAATCCAAGGGCATCGTCGAGGAGATGCGTTTCATCGCCATGAAACTCCGAAACAACAACAGCGACAGCAAGAAAGGAGAGGAGATGAAGCAGGACGAAGAGGAACCAGCGACGGATGGTGACAGTGATGCTGACACGTGGCAACCGAGCATGGAAGGGTTCCTCAAGTATTTGGTGGACAGCAAGCTTGTTTTCGAGACCCTCGATCACATTGTCGACGAATCCAACCACGTCGCCTGTGAGCCTCCTTTCTTTCTTTCTTTTTGCCCTAATCTCTTATCCTTCCCTTATTTCTCTCCCCCCTTTTTAAAAAAAAAATAAAAATCCCCTGTTTCCAACTAACCATGTCTTGGAAATTGTAATCCATGACATTGACTGGCACATCAACAATTCACCGTGATTGAACTTTAAGTTTCACGATTAGTGTGGTTGGATTAAAGAACTTCACACGAATGATTAGGAAGAGCTCTAATGCAAATAGATCAATGAAGAAACTAATTGCAATTAAGTTCAGCATACTAGATTGAAACATGGAATCACACAAGAGAAAAGATGCAATGACTTTGAGCAAGCGTAATAGTCTAACTATAGTTCACCACTCCCCCATCAACACACTACCGTAGAGAAACAAGTGAACTTACTCAAAGAAAATATCAGTCAATTATTTCTTGGGGCCTATGCCTTGTTTATATGAGTGTTTACAAGGTTTCCTACTTGAGAAAATCTCTAGCATAATCTAAATCTAATGATATTTATTTCCTAGCATAAAGAATCAAAGATATTTTCCTAACATAGAAATATGAAGAAAGGAAATTAAAATCTAGCTGAAAAGGGGAACTTGGCCTTTTCTTATGGAACGTGGCATGATTGCATCAGGCCTCAGTGTAATGAGAGATTTGAAGGGCTATTGTATTTTATAGTATTATACATATCACAAGTAAGTACAAAAATATAGGTGGGTTGTATTCATTTGATTAGCAGATATTTACCAAAGTGTTCCGCATCCATTACGATATGGCCGTAAAGGCTGATTCATATAGGTAGTTGCCATGACTGTTACACATTACGGGAGTGAAACAGGGTAGTTGGTTTTTTTTTGTACCGTATTGGCCATTACAGGTGCCGTAATGCCCGTTATGGAGCATGACGACTGTTACTCCCATAACAGCTGAAAAATGGCCACCTCGTTTTTCTATGTAAATCCATTTTTGTCCTCATATTTTCACTTTTCTTGTTCCAAAAACTTTCTTGCATCATTCTATAGTACATTTTGACTGCTCGTACTATAGCTTTTAGCAGTAAAATAGTAGATTGAAGCATTTGGGCGAATAGAAGCTCCGAGGGTCATTTTTCAAAAAATCAAAAAAAGTGGTATAAATGCTTATTTTTTTTCAATTTCTAATTCTAATGTTTGATTGCAATGTGTAATATTAGAGACACATAACCATGTTCATAAATTTATCAAACAACCCCATACAACACTCTCACTAAAGAGTGGACCGTTACACTACCATAAACATGTTCAAAAAAAAAAAAAAAAAAGAGTATAGATTTGGAATATTTACATTATTCTAAATTTCATGGATATATTTCTAGGATTTTTTGGATTTTTTTTTTTTTTGAACCATTACGTGGGTTGTAACGGTCGTTATGCTCCCGTATCAGCTATTACGACCGATATGGAATACCTTGATGTTTACGGTTAAAAAGAAAATCCTAGGGGATTTGCATGGGCTAATCTTGGAATGTGGATTTGATGTAGGACAATTAACCACTTGCTCTAAAAGCTCGAACTGTTAGAGTATGGTGAATTAATCCCTTTATCTCATTGCCCAATCCCCACGTCTCATGGGTTAGGCCCTCGGTCGAACCCCCCTTGTAGGCCCCAAATCACATGGGTATCACCTCACACGAGCCACCCGAGTCACACGGGTGGGGCCTGCATCTCACGAGCCACCTGCCTCACACAGGCCGCCCACCCCGAGTATGCCCCTGCATCTCACAGGCCACCCCACTCGAGCCTGATGTGAAAATGCCCCTGCATTAATCACCTTCGGTGAGGAGTCTTGAACACGAGACCTCTCGCTCTGATACCAATTTGATGTAGGACAATTAACCACTTGCTCTAAAAGCTCGAACTGTTAGAGTATGGCGAATTAATCCCTTTATCTCATTGCCCAAGCCCCACGTCTCATGGGTTAAGCCCTCGGTCGAATCCCCCCGTGGACCCTAAATCACATGGGTACCGCCTCACACGAGCCACCCGAGTCACACGAGTGGGGCCCGCATCTCACGAGCCACCTGCCTCACACAGGCCGCCCACCCCGAGTGTGCCCCTACATCTCACAAGCCACCCCACTCGAGCCCGGTGTGAAAATGCCCTCGCATTAGGATTCCTGTATCTTTTCTTTATTACTCTTCCTCAAATGAGGGGTAGATTGAAAACCGAGTTTGAAAGCATAAATCTCCAAAGAGATCATGGGGCAGTGGCTTGGTGAAAGATGTCAACAACTTGATTGTGAGACAAAACCAAGCAAGTTTGATCATGAAAGACAAGATTAGTAATCATGTAAAGGTACAGACATAACCACAATTGTATGGGTGGTTGATAAAAATAAACGCCATCAGAGAATAAAAGAAAATCACATCAATTTTGTTGTGGTAGAAGCATGTATTGATATAGAACCTCAGCACTTCAGCAAAGCTACCATGGGTTGCAGTCTTAGCACTCTAAGAAATAATATTCAAGATGAGGAAGGTATAGAAGCCATACACCCGTCACTCCTTTTTTAACCTCCTCACGTTCTACACCCGTCACCCCTTTTTAAATTAAAACTGGCTTCTTTCTCTTTCTCGTTTGATCTTGACACCCTTGACCCTTTTTTTTAATATATGAAGCACTTTATTTGCGTCAACGGCCAAAAGAAAAGAAAACAACAGAGAAAAAAAGAATTTAAAAAACAACCTAAAAGAAGGAAAAACCTAAGCCAAAGAAACAAGAACAAAAATAAAAGCTTACAAACAAAACCCCAAAGGCCAAACCCTTAAAAATAAACTAAAAATCAAGCCTCCCACTCAGCCATAAATACAAAAACCGGAATGAGAGCCAAAATTAGACTGTTTACGGAAGCAGTGACTGTTTCTGTCCAGCCAAAAAACCCATAAAACAACAAGCAGAGCCACCCTTGACCCTTGTTAACTACCAATCACATCCGTTGGATCGGCCACTGCCATCATTCATTGTTTTGGCTGCTACCGCCATCAAGATTCTCTCTATTTCTTGTTCTTTCATGTGGCCTCCTCTTCTTTATTTGTTTCTTCTAATCTCGCCCATCTCCCTTTCCTTATTTCCATTAAACTTGAGGAATTAAATTAACTTCTTTGGAAGAATCAATTTCTTCCTATTCTCAATAGCGAAAAGTTGAATGACTACATAGATGGTACCCTTTTGTCAATATATTTTTTAGACCAAAAGCACATCTGATGGTTCCTATGAATCTGTACAAAAACTTAATCCTAACTATAAATTTTGGTTCTTATCAGTTGATTTTGAGTTAGCTTAATGTTTCCCTTTCTCCTCCTATTCACATTTTAAGTCGTTAGCTTGGCTACTTCGGATGATATCTAGCACTCTCTTGGAAATATCTTCTCTTAAAATTCTCATGTTAGGGCTCTTCAACTTCTATATGATCTTAAAAACACTTCTAAAGTATTTTTAAAAATAATAAAAAATAAAATAAAATAAATTGTGTGTAGGTATCTCTCTCTGTTAAAATCAACTGCCGATGCCCTAATCCTATTGATCTGCACGAATCCAAGTATGATCTTCTCACCTATGCTTTAGATAACGTAGGACCAGATAATGAAGTCCTTCCAACCATGATTATCTTTGAAGATCTCGTATCCAACTTTGATGAGTTTTTAGTGTCATACCTCTCAATTAGGAAGCCCATCTTGAATCTCTCAAAAAATACAACTCTGGATCATGTGTCTACTGCTTTTGTTGCCTCTTGTAGAGGACAAGGTCATGGTTGGGGTGGCAGTTTTCCCTCTTGTCGTAGATGTTTTGTTGGCTGTAGGTATAACCCAAAGGGCTTGTGCTCTCCCATTTCTACCACTGCTGGTGGCATCTTAGGGGCCTTTCCTAATGACCCATCTCGTCGTACCACAACCACCCATTGATCTTGGCTCATCTGCCAAATTTGTTACAATGTCTGCCGTTCTGCCATCTCTTATCACTATGGCTATGATAGCTCTTCTGCTGAGATGCTTCTCCAATCATTTGCGGCTATGAATATGTGTCAAGGAACTCAGAACTCCACAATTTGATTCCAGTTGGTTGATGGATAAAGGTACCACCTACCATGTTACAGCTGATTTGGATTTGGTCCTGTAGCTTAACACATATCACGGCATTGATGCACTTATGGTTGTTAACAATCCAGGATTGTCTATTACTCACACTGGTAGTCATCCTATATCAACTCCCTCAGCTTCCTTTCCTCTAAAAGATGTTTTGGTTGCTCCAAGAATGACGAGATATCTTATAACTGTTGGACAATTCACTAAGAAGAACAATTATTTTGTTGAATTTTTTCCATGGGCACGCACGCACGCACGTGTGCGTGTGTGTGTGTGTGTGTGTGACACGCTCACACACACAAAGGGGAGATCATGTTTAATCTTTACAATCTAGAAACATGGTGTTAGTCTTCTGCTACAAGAGCTTCCATCTACAGTATTGTACACAAAAAAATGATCCATGGCATTTATGCTTCCTATTAGTTTAGTAAAAGTAGACAATTGCACTTTGAACTATCTAAACATGTGAATAATTCTCTCTTATTTGGTACATTCAGATATTTGGGGTCATGTACCTGTCACTTCTATCTCCAGCTTTCAATATCTTGTATACATTGGATTAGGGATATTTCCGGTTAAAACAAAATCCTAGGGGATTTGCTTGAGCCAATCTTGGATTGTGGATTCTTCCATCTTTTCTCTATTATGGATGTGTCACCAAATTGAATTGCAATTATCAGTATAATTGAAGTGAAATGGCCAAATTGTAGTTGCTGTCATTGGCATTGATATTGAGCATTTGGACTTTAAATTGCGATGATGCTGCTTTAATGTCAGCCTGAAATGAATACCTTTGCAAAATGAGGTCTTTCCTCATTACAAATGCAAGGAACTGTGGCGTAGCATGTGGATAAAGGAAGATGATTACCATCTTCTTTTCAAGAATAGCCCTTGAATCCATTAGGAGAGAGAATCTCTAAAACGATAATAAAAACTTATATTATTGAATGAACTGCTGTTTACAATCTACTTGATGGGCTTTTATAAGCAAAAGAGGCCATAGACTCCTTATCTTACGTGAAATAGGAAATTGTACCAAAATAGAAAATTTACTAAAAATAGTAAAAAGACGTTGAATCATACCCAAACTCGTAAACAACTCTGAGATTACTAAAACAAAGACTTTGGACATAGACTTTGTCAGCAGCTTAAAACACAACTTTGAAATGGCAAAAATACAACTTCGAAAATTTGTAAGTTTTGACTTAAAACCCAAAATAGATCCCTAAAATGATTGAATTTTATTAAACTGTCTACATGTCAGCTACTTTTGGAATTGGTCAGGACATAGACTTCATTGACAGCTTTCCAACAGCGTAGTATATTCACAAAATGGATAACTGGTCGAAAAGTTATGGCCGTCGGTAGCTATAGTGGGCATTATGTCCTGGCTCGAACTTCTTGGCCTGATATCTTTCAATCCTGGCCATCGATGGGATTGTCCTTGATTTTGTCCTACATCAAACTGCCATTTCGTTTTGATCATTTTCTTTTGTTTAAAGTGACTGCAGTTCAATTAACTTGTGATAGTACATGGATCGCAATATTGTCCAATTTGAAAGCTGCCCACTTTAATTCAAGGACGGCATTGTGTTTGGAAGGCGCAGATTCCATTTTGCATTGCGTGAAATGGAGACATCCATCAAACTGGCTGGAAATGGCAAGTGAGCCATGCACCACAGAGCCGAACTGAGCACAATGGCCATTCTGCTCAATGCAAATGTAGTAACTTCTAGAAGTAGCCGTAGGCCCTGTTTTGCTGCCACTTAAAAATGATTCATCTTATTTTAGTTAACAGTAACTACATATTATAGATTATAGTTTATATAATGATGGCTCTACCAGGATCATATTCAATCCTTACCAAACTCTCTAATATATAATTACCATTGACTAAAATGATATGAATTGATTTTTAGGTAGCAACAAAACAGGGCCCGGAGGTTTTGGATGGTTTTGGATATGCCCCAAACTTTACTGGAACATATATTTGGCAGCATGGAAGACCAGAACCACAATGCAGGATATGGATGTTAACCACCACAAAAAAAATAATAATAATAATAATAAATAAAAATATTGTATGTTAATTTGGTAAAGCATTCCACTTGCCCCAACTTTTCTAGTGACATCCAAATGTACCCCTAAGTAAGGCCCCCTCCATCAGTATTCAACAGTGAGGTTGACACTGGTAAGATGTTGGTTCATCTTCCATAAAGCTTCAAGTCAATTCTTTCAATGTGGCCCACTAGGCTTCAGAAGGATGAGAGTAAACATGGTGCCTTTCAGATTCCATTGAGGAAATTCATGATGTTTTTGAGATAATTGATGTTCTCTTTGCTCTGCATTTTTATCAGCTGCCAATGAGGAGGCAGTACTCTGGCCAAGGAAGGTGTTTCAGATTGAATAAAAACATGACCAAAATCAAGTCAACACCTATCCCAGTCAACCTTCTGGAACATGTTTGTATTCCTACTGAGCCAGAATAGTTGTAACAGTTTCATCGAGTATTTGGGGCATTAAACATGGAAAATAGAAGCTGCTTGATGCAGCTACCATTTTTGTAAGTTTTTTTAGTCCAGAAGATCTGTGAAGAAGACATTGGAAATAGTTTAATTGCTTATTGAAATTTGAAATAATGCAGTGACAAAAGAAAAACGATGGGTTTGACACATTCTATAACAGTGGCTGTAGTGTAGGTCAGAGATACAGTTTTCTTTAGGCATCAATAGAGGCATTCCAGAATTCTAAAAATTTCCCTTGATATTCCTCACGCAGATGCTTACTTTAGAAAAACTGGATTGGAGCGGTCAGAAAGTCTTTCAAAAGATTTAGAATGGTTCAGGCAACAGGACATTGTGATTCCACAACCAAGCCCTCCTGGAATTTCTTACGCCGAATATTTGAATGAAATTGCAGAAAAAAGCGCACCGGTGTTCCTATGCCATTTCTATAACATATATTTCTCACATATTGCAGGCGGTCAGGTGATAGTGAAACAGGTATCATGTTTGGCATTCGTATTTGAATGTATTTTCTTTGGATTTATGAGTCAGTCCAGAAATCTAGCAGCTCTGCTCATGTCAAGCATTTCAAAACATGCTGAAAATTGCCAAAATATCTGACACTTCGCTGTGCTTTTTTCTCAAACATTAATTCATGAGCAGCATGGGTTTGTGTGAATGTAGCTTAGACCATGCATTAGCTTTTCCCATCAAACTGCACAAGTAGGGCCTATCTGTTTTTTATACAAATTGTTCATATGCCAGGTCCATGGTGGATGGAAGATGCCTGAAAAATCTCTCTCATTAGATGATCCTAAACAAATTATTGGGCCCCCATAAATGTGGATGATTGGTATTCATTGTTCATTTGCATTGGATATCTAGGATCATCTCACAGGGGTGATTTTGGGGCATGACCCAGCAGATCAACGTGACTTGGATAACTGAAATGTGGGCCCCACACTGTTGCTAGGTTGAACCAAAAGAAGACATTTGTTCCGATTGAGGCACCATGTAATACCAAGTTTCTTTTATTTTCCTTGTCTAAAGGTTTGTGATGGGCTCCTAGAAGGGAGGGAAATGGAGTTCTGCAAATGGGAAGGAGATGTGCAGGAGTTGTTGAAAGATATGAGAGAGAAGCTGAATAAGCTTGGAGAGGTAAGAATCTCAGGTGTTCTTTTGTGCCATGAGCTGCAGTAGCTTGTTTTGAACGTAATAGTGGAACTTCTCTCGCTTTATTTCTATTGAATATTTGAACTTTTGCCTATGCAGTACTGGTCTCGGGATGAAAAGAACAAATGCCTAAGAGAAGCAGCAAAGTCGTTTCGGTTCTCAGGACAGATTATCCGCTTGATCATTTTGTAGTGCATTTCAGAATCAATTCAACTGCTCGGAGTTGTTCAGGCAGAAGACTGTCTTTGGTTCTCACAATCCTTTCATGATTCTATCAGCATCCTACATGGATCGAGGAAGGATACAATTCCTGCATGGCTTCTCTTTAAATTTATTTTTTGGTAGGGCATTGGGGCCACTGCCTCACTGAACACCCGTGGCAAGACTCAACCTTGGGGTCATAATCCGGGAAAGCAGGTACACTAACCAGCTCAGCTATCAAGTCAGGTGTTCCTGCATGCCTTTTTATTCCCTTTGTTATGTACCCATTAGTATGCCCAAGTGATCCACTTACGTGGTTTTGTTTGTATAGTAAGAAACTCCAAAGGCTTATGTATCTGTATGCTTTAGAAGGCCCATGTCCATGTGTTTTTTGTTGGCACTGTTTGTGTGAATGGTGCACTTGTTTGGTAGACGTCTAAAATGAGTTCATCTCATTTTAGTGAACCATAATTAAATATTAGAGAAGATGATTGTTGGTTATCAAGATTTTTTTTTAATCCTTACCAAAAAGAAATATGATCATCCTTTGGAACACATGCACGAACGCATGCAATTGAAATGAACTCATTTTAAGGTGTCTACCAAACCACCCCTAAATTGATCTGGAAAAAAAAAAAATGATCCCTTGAATTCCTTCATTGGTCCAATTATGAAATGCTTTGTGAAAGACCCAGCAGGCTTATGATTCTTCATATCCTTTATTCTTTAGATAAATTCTGCTAGATACATGCAGTGTTTTAAATATCGACGAAATCGGCCAATATATCCCATGATATATCTTCTATCCCACCTGTGCGATACGAAATGCACAGGTAATGTCGATATATCCCACCTATTAGATCTAGTGAGCATTTTCAATTTTCAATCTTTTTTTCTTTTTTTTGCTATAAATCATGCTAAATCAGTGTCGAATGGTTACAAATCTACAATTCTTCATGTTTTCTATTAAAAAATAAAAAAATCATGGATTTGAAGCTTCAATTTCAAGATTTGGAGGAGATGGGGTAAGTTGCAGAAATTTGGTAAAAATAAAAAAAAAAATTCAATTTCTCGCAAATCAGTTGCACTCTTCGTAACCAAACACAAACTCAAACATGTATGTAACCTGATCTAGCGATTCTTTTTTTGCTTTTGATGTATCGCTTGTGTTTTCATACATGTCTTCTTACATCTATAAATTATATGAATAGACTTCAAATATACTCGCACAAGTTCAGGTGGGCAGTGCATGTATTAGGACCCCATACAAAGGAAACCTCTATTACATGCACTTTTTTTTTGTAATATTTTGATTTCTAAGTGTGTATTAATGTCTTTTTCGACAATCCTTGAAGTTTCCATGAAAAAATCGACCACTTTCCCAATGCTCCCATTTTTCCCAACAACAGCAATACACTACCCGATACAACCAATATATCCCATGCGATAACTGATATGTATCCGTATCCCAAGGGTGCGATACATTATGCGATAACGATATTTAAAACATTGGATACATGTACCTATACTTACGTGGATTATTGATGGAGGTCCGATCGCCGTTGTATGCTACAACCCATTTCTATGCCTCCAGACTTTTTATTTCCAATTATCCCTTGAACATACTGTGCGTCTCCAAGGGAAAAATGCTCGTTGAGAAGGGTTGTATTTTTAGTTATTTGACCACATGTTGTAGATTGACATGTAGAAATATATGCCACTGGCAGGCATATCAGATCAGCGAGTGAGCAATGCTCTTTCAAATGACCTTAATTGGCGATTCAATGATGTCTTCACCATGCATTTTGGCTACTAACATTTTTTTTAAATGGTTTTTCTCTGTGTTTTGTGTGGTTGGAGTTTTCATGAACATGACCCGGGTTCTCTCATTTGTTTGAGACTTTGGGACCAAAGTTGATCTTCACCCCTAAATGTCGGTGAAGTATCCGTCCTTCCAGACAACCAAGATGATCCCTGAGCTCCTGGCAGTGGAAGCAAATATACTTTCTGTGCATTTTAGATTTAACTAAATGGGGTGAGCTTTGCTGCTTCTCCCTTCTTTTCCTTTTAAGCAGACATGCATGATGAAGAATCTTGTAAGAATTCCTCATTGTTGGCTGCATTTCATATTTGATTCGGTAGGTAGTGATATGTTTTAGCAGATATCTTCAGCCTTTGTCTACACCTTTTTATTCCTTTTTTTTTCCTCCTTTAGGTTATATGCTTGAGGAGTGGACAGGCCTGATCCTGGTTTTGATGGGTCCCATTCCCTTTGCATCAGATTCACGTTTCTTAAATGCTATTTTCCTTTGCTTAATAACAAATTCATAAATTTTCCAGGAAAAGGAAAAAAAATGGAGTAAACTCTTTGAGAAGTGTGACTCCCATAGATGCACTCGAGTATCCCTCATTCTTGTTACATTTCAGAAGCTTGTATAGGAGAGTGACATTTTCTTTGGAAGTTTTTTCCAAGAAATCATTTAGATTGTTTTCCACCAAAAAGTAAACTCCCAATCAGGAGAAATGTCATTTTCTCGGGTAGCATTGTCCAGCCAAATACTTTCTTAGTTCCCAAAAAGGCCCTAAATCTGTCAACCAAACAACAGAATTCCAAAGGATTTGTCACTTAATAGTCCAGAATGCCAAGCAAACAAAAGATTGACTGTTTCAGGGTTCACTAAGCTAGGGTTGATCCCTCACTAGGATTCGTAACTGGGAAGTCCTACCATCAAGAAGTCTCTTACTGTTACTCTCATCACCACTTCCAAAATGAAACATGAACCTCTTGAATCTGGAACCGGTATTCTGCAATTACGTTACTAGCAATAGCTTGTGTTATTTCAAACATGTCAGGTTTGTTGGAGAAAACATGATTTCAACTTGCACTTCACGGCATGCCTTTTAGGACCACCCACAACTTTATCCTCCTTTACGTTCAGCTCATGTGCAACCGCGGCAAGTTTGCAGCACATCTCACTGTATACAAAAAGGCAAGTTATTATGATTACTCAAGCAACCATGATATGCGGGCACCTTTGACATGTGGACATTTATTAGTTGAAATAGTATTTTATTTATTTTTTCATCTTTAACTGTTCAATAAATGTCCATCAAGACAACATTCATATAATCAATTATATGTAATTTAAAAAAAAAAAAAAACTATGTAGGTTAGTCTCTGCTGGAAATATGGGCTTTAGTGAAGAACTCTGTGACCTAAATAGGGTATGTGGTTGGCCTTTTGTTGGTGGTTAACTGATTGATGTCACGGATGTTGGGTCTGATGGTTTGGGGAAAAAAATTGAGGCCCACCTTAGTCTTTGCGATCAAAATGGGAATGGACGGTTAGCTACATATGATGGAAAGGTTGAGATTGTCCTATTGAGGATAAATCTAGGACAAGTCCATCAATGGTGGGACACAACAGACCAATGGTTTGGATTATTAAAACATGCCCTCCACTCATAAGAATTCAAAACTCGTATCCTCCACACAGAGTTATGAGGCCACGTTATCCTGAGGATGGGATTTCTCCTAAAAATCATATCGATCGGGTGATCTCAGCCACCAATAGGAGTCTTCAAGATAAGAAAATGACCAACCTCAGTCCATGTTTGATTGGAAAAAGCAGAAGTTATTTGATACTCTGGCTGCATATGATGTTGATACACAGGCACTCATAATTGTTCATGTGGCTTACATTACCTCAAAATAAATCGAACAGAATATGGAGTCACAACCCCAAAATCAGATAGTTCGAACAATCTTAACCTCTGACCAATGGATTTATTTTTATCATTTTTTTAAACCGTCCAACAATTGTCAACCAATCGGATTGTAATAAGTGTAATTGTTTAGTTCATGATACATCTTAACTGAGACATACAAATTGGACAGTTTAATTTCAATTATTTTGTTTTTCAGGTATGCAATTTCTAATTAATTCATAAGTGCCTGTGTATCATCCATCTCACTCTACCAGAGTATCAAAGCTTTTGTCAATGTCTTCCAGTCGTATGGCCTACCCCACAAAGACGTGTACTAGAAAAAGGACTCTGAAAGGCATTGACCAATGGTTCGCATTTTCGATTTGCATGAGTGGCCCACTTGATGGATGAAGTTGAATGAAGCACTTCCAACGTGGGGCCCACCTGACAAGAAGTTCTTATAGGCTCGTGTGGGGCAACGTCCTTCCCAAATCGCATCTCTCTTGACAGTATCTTCTTTTGGAAAACGCGTTGGAATGAGGTTATCTTATAGGCTACAACCTATCCTAACCACTGCTTTCATGAATTCATGTGATTCTGCTGGTAAGTGCTAATTCAATTGCTCGAGTGATTTTTAAAAGTGCAATCGCTTCACATGTTAGAACGAGGGACACGTGTGCAAGGCCAGAGCCACACATCAGTGATCGGAACTGCATAGCTGCCATATCTTATAAAATAAAATAAAATAAAAAAAAGCAGGTCTGCATGATACAGGTGCCGTGCGCATCAATGTACAAAACAAATGAACGGTTGAGAGAATTTGAGCAACGGTCTAAATTGGGGTGCTGGTTGGTAGCGCCTCTAACCAATGGCTATGTGGGCCCACTGTGATGTCCTCATCACATCCATTCCGTCCATCAGTTTCACAAGTTCATTTTAGCATGTGAGCCCGAAAACGAGGCATACCCAACACTCACCTATGCCACATAACAAGGAAACAGTGGGTAAGAGCCTACCGTTGCAAACTTCCTAAGGCCCACCATGATGCTTATAGGACATCCACTCCATTCATAAGATGGATCCCACCATGATTAATGGAAGCCACAAATATCAGCCTGATCCAAAAGTTCTGTGGGCCCAAGAAGGTCTCAAAGGTAGGCATTCAATCCAACCTATTTCATGTGATGTGGCCCAATTGAGTTTTGGATCTACCTCGCTTTTGGTCTCACATCCTAAAATGCATAGTGGCAATTGGCAAATCTCGTTCTCGGCAATTTATTATTAGCCTTGTAATTTCTCGAGAGAATTTGAAATTTTGAAGTTTTGGGTTAAAGGGGCTACTGCAACACGTGTGTTACAGGAAACACGAGTACCCCAACTTGGAAGTGGACGTGTGACCCATATGATCATCGTACCTGTCTAACGTTTTGAGGAATGCCATCAATAAAGTGCGGATCGTCTGGCAAGTGGTTCAGATCGCACGCCTTGTTTCCACACGTGCGAATGTATTTTCCAAGTGCGCACTCGTTTGAATACACGCTCAGCAATGCTCGTGAATCATGATTCCAATGATCTAGTGGCATTTTAACGGCTTCCATGTTACGTAGGGATCCTAAAAAGATAATTTCAAATAAAAGGTGTTTATTTTCCCTGTAGAACTGAAACGTGGTAAATCCATCTTTCAATCGGGAGTGTCCATCTAGTGGGTCCCATCATGGATAGCTCATGTTTAAGCCAAAAGGAGATGATGGACGGTTCCGATTGACAAGTCACCCTGCCACATCACATGTAGTGTGGATGATAACTCTACCCTATTCCGGTTCTTCCACCTGCTCCTCGGTATGATTTGGACATCTGGTGGGCCCCACTCCACATTGCCCGAGGAGTTGGAATTACCCTTTTTAAGCCACTTGTCGACCAGTGAGTATAAAAAAATAAAAAGGAAAGAAGTGCAATCGATGATGGTTGATGAGTGGTCCCAGACGGGCCCATTTTGAGAATGGATATATTCTGAGGACCAGAATGACCAGAAGATCTTAACTGTCGAAATTGTAGCCATCGAATAGCTGCTTGAAAGGAAATGTTCAGCGGTTCAAATTAAACGGGCGAAATCTATGCTGTTTTATCCCTCCACCATGGGACCCACATCGAATGCTCTAAACTAATGGAAGCGGATTGTGTACTGAGTAACTCAGTACGGTAAGCGTACTGAGTAAACTGCGTGGGCCCCAGTGTCATTCATACATTATATCCACTTCGTCCATCTCTTTTAACACATAATTTTAGAGCTTTATTCAAAAAATGGAGTATATACAAACTTCAAATGGACCACACCACCCGAAACAGTGTCAATTGAACATCCACCGTTGAAAATTTCGTGGGGACAACAGAAGTTTTAGATCAAGCTGATATTTGTGTTTTCTCTTCATCCATGTCTTTCTTATCTTATGAACAGGTTGGATGACAAATAAACATCACTGGGGGTCTTAGAAAATTTTCAACGGTTGAAATCAATACTTCCACTTTTTCCAGTGATATGGTCCACTTGAGCTTTGTATATGTATCAATTTTGGCTTGAACCCAAAAAATGATCTGGAAAAACGAATGGACGGCGTGGATAAACCACACGCATTCGCGGTGGGCCCAACTGAGTTTACTCAGTACGATAAGAGCGTACTGAGTAACTCAGTACGCAATCCGATTCCTAAACTAATATGTATGCATGCCACTATATTGCCGGTATAAAATGGAGGTAAACTCACCTCATAGCCAAACACAAGCAATGCCAGGGCATACGTAATGCAGACGTTCGTAGTCATCACGTACGATCACACTGAAATTTGAAGTGTGGGACATAGATAGGGCCCATATCTTAAAAGCCTTCCAAATGAAGCAAGGTTGGGCCCACCTGAGATACGATGTAACCAAGATTGTAGGGGCCTAGCTCGACAAATGACTCAGCAGACTAGTAGCCACGTTGATACATAAGCGAGATATCGTATATTTATGGGTAGGGACAAAACTTCTGACTCTCTGCCCAAACAATGCTGTCCAACGCTTGTCCCATTCAAATGGACGTATGTAAGCCTAACCACTCCAGCCAGCCTTCTATTAACTTTATTACTACTTATTATTCAGTGTCTGTTCCATTTTTGGAGTTAATCTATTGTATGGATTTCGACAGTCGTCCATGCGTGCCTATTTTTCTTGGTTTAGATAAATGATATCATACGCATGGAGCCATGGCGTCTTTGTTACCTACCCATCTCTTTATTGCTAGAATCTGGTGGAACACGTGTAATCAATCAATGGTGCAGATGATCCCATCAATGGAGATGCACATAAATAAGAAGATGTAGACAAGGGAGAGCTGATGACAGTTGTAGACTCTTCAATACCTAAGTTAAGTTGATAGCTTCAGATTTAAGGCTTGAGTTTGAATTTATTCACTTACCTCTCTTCAATTACAGCGGGTATGTTTATAAGGTCCTTAGGTAGTGTCAAAACCTATGTATCCATATGGGATCTGTTGAATTCATTAGAGAGTCCTTATTTGGATGGGAATCTACTTTCGAAAATATCTCTAAGCACGTCTTAGCCCCCGAGCTTTACCCTTAAGCAACTCAGCTCATGGTCGACTCAGGGCCCATCTCTTTATCAGGAGAGTCACTATATATTCCAAGCTCTATATCCTACCACTTACTAGTCTGCTTGGGTTCCAGGCATTTTTCTTGTGGTTGGTTTCACTTCCCGTGTAGTTTACCCACAACACATCTAGCTCTAGGTTCAAGCCTTATAGGATCGAATGGATTAGATGGTCAGGATTTGTGGATGTTTGTGATAAAATCGAATACACTCGCTCGGTCTACTTCCAACAACCCACCTTATTAGCTGCTAGAGTGGAAAATGATGAAGTATGCTCCTCTGATTCATGGGGAAGTAGATTGGGTCATGCCCCCGTGAGGATGACCATCCAAGAAGGACTCTATGAGGCCCATCGTGATGTATGGATGTTATCCACGCTATCCATCCATTTTTCCAGCATTTTAGGGTGTGAACCCAAAAATGAGGTAGATTCAAGTCTCAAGTGGACCCTATAGTCAGGATTGAATGCCCACCATTAAAAACCTCTTGGGAGCCATAGAAGTTTTAGATCAAACTGATATTTATGTTTTCCCTTCATCCAAGCCAATATGACCTTATGAACAAGTTGGAGGGAAAATAAACATCAGGATGGCCCTTAGGACAATTTCAATTGTGGGTGTCATTATCATTGTGGCTTCCTATATTGTGGTCCACTTGAGCATTTGATCTGCCTTATTTTTAGATCATACCCAAAAATGATATGTAAATATAGATGGGCATCATGGATAAAACATATAGATCACAATGGGCCCCACACAGCCCCTATATGGAAGGATTATTGTCCAGATTGTTGATCGAGTGCCTTTAATCTAGGGCAGAGAAGCCCTATCTCAATTCAATCGGTGTCTTTTTTAATTCGACCGAATTAGGGGTGAATTCTCAAATTGCATGTTGTCATGTTTTACACATTTTCGGTTCGACCGAGGGTTTGTGAGTCGGTTTGTTTCACTTCGACCAAAGGTCTCATCAATCTGATCAGCTTCATTCATAAGTGCGAGTTTTACTTTTTAATTATAATTGTGAATGTATAAGTACCCTCCTAATTGCAATTAGAGCTTCTTCTTTTTTTTTTTGGCTAGCGTGTTAGTACACCCATTGCCAATTCAAACTTAACTATTAGCCACCCCCACCAAGGAATCGATATTAAGACCTCAATGTTGAAACGAGGTATATCTTTCACTCAGTCTACCACTTGAGCTATGGATCTAGGTGTTAATTACAATTAGAGCTTAGGACATTAAGAACATAGATAACTTGAGAGCCAAAGGGTTTTGAAAAAGAAAGCTAGGATTCCTACTGTAAGTTGTTTCATGTCTTGTAACCTTCTTCCTATTATAGTGGATTGATTGTTACTTTGTACCGTAGTTTTTTTTTCCTGTAAGAGTTTTCCACGTAAAACCTTGTGTGTTTTTTATGTGTGCTTGGATTTTTCGTTCTCTATTGCATGTTTGATTTGATTTGATGTTGCTTTCGTACCCAACAAGTGGTGTTAGAGATTAAGGTTGGAATATTAGTTTGAATATGAAAACATGACATCGAGGGGATCGAATGTGAAATTCGATATAGAAGTTCACAGGAAAAAATAATTTTGAATTATGAATGTTGAAGATGAAAGTCATCCTAGTTTAATAAGGGTTGCAGCATGCACTCCTTAGGAAAGCATATCGTTCATAATCTATGAAGGAAGAAGATTGAAATGAATTTGATCAAAGTACAATTAGCACAATCTAATTATGATTGACCAATGAAATCCTTTATAATGTCATCGATGAGACGACTATCACGGGCTTATGAACGAAGTTGGAGAGCATCTACATAATGAAGTCGCTCACCAATCGTCTATATTTAAAGAGACAGTTTTATATTCTAAAGATGGTGGAAGGGTTAAATCTCTCTGAGCACATTAATATCTTTAACAAGCTGGTTTGTACGTAAGTTGACATGCGTAGAGGTGATGATCGATGAAGAAGAAAAAATCATAATTTTGTTGACGTCTCTCCCGGAGTCATACACGTATCTGGTTGATACTATGTACTATGGTAGGGATACTTTAAACGTCTATACTATTATCTCAGCCCTTCAATCGAATCAGTTGAGAAAGAATAGCAGAAGCGAATGTACTTCTACGAATGCATTGTTTGCTCAGGGAAAACTTTTTGAGCGAGAAAATGGAAAGTCACGATATAAATTGAAGTCGAAAAGCAAAGGCAATTTGAAGTGTTAGAATTGTCAAAGGGTGGATATATGAAGGACTGTCAATATCCCAAAACCTAAAAGGAGAAGATATCAGATAATTTATCGAAAGAAGCCAGTTCAGCTAAATCTAGTGAAGGATCGGATGGTTGTGACATGTTATCAATGTCCAATATCGATTGCTTCTATCAATAGTGGATTTTGGATACAAGGGCATCGTACCGTATATGTCATCATCGGAGTTAGTTCACCACATATAGCAAGCATGATGGTGGTTTGGTTCTTATAGACAATTATCATACTTGTAAGATGGTCAAAATTGGTTTAGTTCGTATTAGGATGTTTAATGGGGTGGAGCATACTCTAACTAATGTAGGGTGTATTCTAAATTTGAAGAAGAATCTGATTTCTTCGAGAGCTCTATATGCACTGGGGTGCAAGTTCGCCGATTATGAAGGTGTCCTAAAAATTTCAAAAGGAGTACTCATAATTATGAAAGTACAGATAAGCAAAAATCTTTACAACTTTATTAGAAACACTATATCGAATAGAGTTGTTGCGTCTGTAACAAAATCAACATTGGCACATTTATTACATGCGCGCCTAGGCTGCATGAGCGAGCGAGGTATATATGAAGATACTATTGATCATTGTTTTATTCATACTTTTTAATGTTTTGATTTAAATATATGTGAACATTTCATATATGGGAAACAATAAATGTTAAGTTTTAAAACCGGGAAGTATGCTAGTGAAGGTCAGCTAAACTTTGTGCATTTAGATATGTGAGAGCCATCACTTGTTGTTTCTGGGTGATGGTTGTCATTTTTTGTTACATTCATTGATAACTTATATAAGAAGGTTTCGATTTATGATATGAAGCATAAATCTGATATTTTCTCCACTTTTAAGACTTAAAAGACAATGGTTAAAAATCAGACAGGGAGGAAAGTGAAAATTCTAAAGATAAATAACTGCGGAGTCTTTACTTTAAAGGAATTTAATCAATACTATAACAGTAAGGGGATAATGAGGCACAAAACAGTGAGGAATATACACAAAGCATAATTTTGTGGCTAAAAATATGAATCAGACTCTTTTAGAAAGGGTCTACAGTATGTTGAGTAATTCTATAATGGGCAAGGAGCTCTAAGCTAAAGTCGTCTCAACAACTTTCTATTTAGTAAATCAATCTCCCTCTATAGTTATTGAATGCAAAATTTCATAAGAAGTGTGGAGTGATCAGGTAGTTGATTATTCGGGGTTGTGGATATTTGGTTGTGATGCTTGCTCTGATGTACCATCAGTTGAGAGAGATGAGCTAAACAAAAGGGCTAAGAAATGTACTTTTATCAGCTATGATGATAGGGTGAAAGGTTACAAATTGTATGACCGAGGTTTATAGAAAATTATATTTAACTAGGACGTTAAGTTTGACGAAGGTTAATGTTTAGAAAGGATGAGCACACGAAAATGAAAAATCAGCGATAGATGTTTTTTTTTTTTTAAGTAAAATACTTGAATATCCTGAGTTGTAGGTAGAGGTATATGAAAAGGTGGAGTAGCCACCAGTCAGGAGAAATCCATAAAGGGATTGCAGGTTACTATTGAGATACAGGGATAACTCAAACATTATATTTCCTCTCATTACAGATGAGGGAGATCCATCTACTTTTTAGGAGGCTCTAGAAGACAGAGATGCAGAGCAATGGATGGCAGCGATGCATGACAAGATTAATTCTTTACACAAAAATGAAATGCAAGAGCCGATGGACTTACCCGTTGGGCAGAAAGTGATCAGTTGCAAATGGATTTACCAGAAGAAATTGAATAAGTACAAGGCTAGATTAGTAGCAAAGGGTTATGTTCAAAAGGAGTGTGTCGACTTTAGTAAGATATTCACGCCAGTGATAAAACAACTATCTATCATATTTGTATTAGCTTTTGTTGTCCTAATACAATCTAAAACTAGAATAATTAGATGCGAAGACTGCATTTATACATGAGAAACTTGAAAAGCGGATCTATATAAAGCAACCTGAAGGGTTCAAGGTATAAGGAAAGAATAATTTATTTTGCAGGTTAAAGTGGTCGTTGTACAGCCTGAAACAGTTGCTTAAGTAGTGGTATAAGAAATTTGATTCATTCGTGTTAAGTCAGCAGTTTATCAAAAGCGAATTTGATTATTGTGTCTATTTTAAAGCATTGAGTGATAGGGAATTCATTATTCTAATGTTTGTATGTTGAATATATACTTATCGTCAGTCATAACATGTCTGAAATCAATATATTAAAAGCTTGGTTATCCAGGACATTTGAGATGAAAGATCTAAGTGCTCGAAAAATGATTCTAGACATCAGTATACACAGAGACGGGGAAAGGAACAAGTTATGGTTGTCTCAAGATGAATATCTTGAAAAGGTCTTAGTTAAGTTTGGACATAAAAAAGGCAAAACCAGTTAGCACTATCCACACTACTCAAATTTGATTTTCTTTGGAGTTATGTCCTACGTTAGATGAAGAAAAGTAGTATATGTCTCGTGTACCTTACTCAAGCGTGGTTGGCAATCTTATGTATGTCATGGTCTATATTATACAGGATATTTCACATGTGGTTGGTGTTATGACCAGATACATGTCAAACCTCGGCAAGCAACATTGAGAAGTGATAAAATTGTTATTTCAATGCATGCGAGGTACGACGGACTATATCTTGATTTTTAGAAATTCTGAAGAGAAATTTGTAGGTCATGTGGATGCAGATTATGCAGGGAATGTGGATAATATAAAGTGGACTTTCAGTTACTTATTTATGTTAGCAGGTGGAGCTATTAATAGATGTCGAAACTTTAGTCAGTGGTTGCACTTTCCACAACCAAAGTTGAATACATGGCAATCATGAAAGCATTCAGGGAAGTTATTTGGTTGAAATGGAAGATAAATGAGTTGAGGCTTCTTAAGAAAGTCATACATGTGCATTGTGACAACGAGAGCACAACCAAAGAAATCGGTGTATCACTTCTGAGCTAAACACATTGATGTTCATCATTATTTTATTTGGCAAATGCTAAAGGAAGGAGATGTCACTCCTATGAAGATTCACACTAACAAAAATCCAACGGATATGCTTACGAAGGTTATTCATGCAAAAAAAGTTCTTTTACTCAACTTTTCTATTCTTAACAAAGAAGAAGTGAAAATAGAGTGTGCACGAGAAGTAATAATAGTGTTACTTTGAAGATAATTAAAAAAGGTGTAGCACCTTGGAGTAATGAAACTTGAGGATTATAGCCATGATGGAGATTGTTGATCAAGTGCCTTTAATTTATTTCAAAAAAGTTGTGTCTCGGTTTAAATGTTGTCTTTTTCGATTCAAACGAATTAGGAGTGGATTCTCGGATTGCATGTTATTCTATTTTGCACGTTTTCGGTTTAATCAAGGGTTTGTAAGTTAGTTCGTTTCGGTTCAACCGAAGGTCCCATTGGTTCAACTAACAATATATGTAAGTATAGGTTTTATCTCATAATTTTATACAGGAGTCTATAAGTACCCTCCTAATTTCAATGAGGGCTGAAAACATTAAAAACGTTGAGATCTTGAGAACTAAAGGGTTTTGAAAGGAAAAACTAGTGTTTCTACTATAAATTGTTCCATCTATTGTAATCTTTCTTTGATTATAATATATTAATTGTCGCTTTGTGCTGTGATTTTTTTTCATAAAGATTTTCCAAGTAAAATCTCATATGTTCTCTGTCTGTGTTTGGATCTTTTATATTTTATTTTTTGTTTAATTTGACCTAAGGTTGCTTCCACGCCCAACATAGGTGGAGGCAAGATGCAATCCGCAATTTCCATTCATGATTAGGATGACCCACCTGCTTGAATTAAGCAAACTAACAGTCTATAATGGCTCACTCTCCCCTGGATTTTTTTTTCCATGGGAGAACTTAAATACAGTAGAGTCATCTCTCACGTTACACATGGTAGGGTGATACATCCATCTAAACTGTCCAATTAGCTGTCATCATTATAAATTGTGATGTTTTACCTATACCGTCCAGCACTTGATGCTGACCACTAACTACCTTATTTCCCACCGTCAATTTGAATTCTGTGATAAGGATAAGGTGATCAAACCTCGTCTCATACCGACCTTTAAAATTCAAACTCAAAAGAAGGAGGGAGAGAGAGAGAGAGAGAGAGAGAGAGAGAGAGAGAGAGAGAGAGAGTCGTGGGACCCACCCGCTGTTAGTCACAAGTGTAGCCCAAAGGCCCTTGTACACAACCGTAGTTTCAATTTTACATGTCATCATCCTTTTGTGAGGACGCGGATTAGATACAGACAGGTTGAGCAGCCATACTCGCTACTTAAGTGACGTCACCATGTTATGTGAATCTCATTACGATGTATGCGTTATATCCACAACGTCCATCCATTTGTTGATATTATTTTAATACATAAGCAAAAGAATGAGCATATCCAAAGCTTTAATGGACCACACCACAAAAAACAGCGAGAAGATTGATACCAACAGTTGAAACCTTCCTAAGGCCTACTATGATGTTTTTTGTTTTTTGAAATCCAACCTATTCAAAAGTTAAAAAATACATTAAAGGAGGGAAAACACAAATATCAACTTAATCGAAAACTTTTGTAGCCTTTGGAAGTTTTTAATGGTGGGGACACTCTCCCTACTGTTTTCTGTGGTGGGATGTGACTCATTCTTTAGATCTTACCCTAATATGATCTCTCCAAATGGATGTACGCGTGGATACAAAACATAAATCATGGTGGGGCCCACAGAACTTAGTGACGTCACTTCAGTAGCATTCTCGCGGAGACGGATTGGCTACTGCCCCTGACACCAGCCCCGTGGCTGATGGTCGGTGCTCTGTGGGCCCCACCATGATGTATGTGTTTCATCCATTCCGTTCATTCATTTTTACAGAGAATTTTATGCTTGTTTTAAAAAATGATAGGGATAAAAATCTTAGGTGGACCATACCATAGGAAAAAAATAATGATTGGATATCCACCATTAAAATCCTCCTAAGACCCACTGTACTGTTTATTTGACATCTAATCTGTTGATTAGGTCGTAAATACCCAGATGAAGGGAAACAATAAATATCGGCTTGATCCAAAACTTTTATGGCCCCCAAAATGTTTTTAATGGTCAAAAGTCATTCAACACTGTTTCCTGTAACGTGGTCCACTTGAGATTGCGATATAACTCATTTTTTCTTTCATACGATAAAATGATCTATAAAAATATATGGACGGAATGGATGAAACATAAAAATCATGGTGGGGCCCACAGAGCACCGACCGCCAGCAAATGGCTGGTGGCTGGAGGAGTAGCCAATCCGTTTCCCAGTCTTGCTACTCAACCTGGCGAGATGACAGCGAAAATGAAATGGTCCCACTAATTATTATTATTATTATTATTATTAAATGGTAGGAGTAAGAGCACATCATCATGCAAGTAAGTTGAGAAATCATTCCAGGTTTGAGTACTACGTGCTTTTCGTGCCATTTCTTCATTGCTTGGGAGTCCTGGAACTCAGAAGTGCAGTGAAGGTGGTCTACATGTTTAATCCGGGCCGATCAAATTGCTGGCTAAGTCTAATAAACACAGTGATTGGACGGTCTGCAAGTTCTTTACATTTCATCTCCGCAGTTGAATTTGGACAGATGGCGGTCTTATTTTCAGCCGTCCATTTCTTGGATATCGTTTGGATGGTTACGATCCATAGGAAAGTGAGGCTACGATCTGGACAGTCTGGATTGACAGACATCCATGCCATCCATGTGATGGGCGAGTCCCCACCATTTAAGGAAATGGTGGAACGCACATGGCACATTTAGACTTTTCTTTAAAAAAGACTGCAGAAACCGTGGCAGGGAAAAAAAGATATAAGGAACAAAAACCATCGTCTGGCATAGTGGGATGGCCTAAAAGCCACGAAAGCACAAATCAATCAAGACCATCCAAGTTATGTCTCCCATGATAGATAACTAAGCACGACCCAAATTTTGTGAGGTGTGGATGATCTTAGCCGTCTTATCACAGTCCATCAAATGGATAGAGGAAAAGAAAAACAACCAGAATTCCAAGTTCAATAGGAAAATCTAACTCGCATAACCATCCTTTTAGTTCTACTATTGGGCCAGATCTATTCCATGATGGTGATCATAATTTTGATGGTCTGGATGGACGCAAGCATGCGGTCCACCTTACTGCCAAAATTCCATTCGCATATTATTCAACCATTACTTTAATCAGAATTCATATATTCATATTCTCGATACAAACTAGTCCATCATCAGCTGATAAATCAATGCCATATAAAATATTACGAGAAAACCAGCTTTGAAGTTGTCTTGCATTAAAAAAAGAAAGAGATGCATTGCACGAGAAAGTCAATGAAATCCCTTAGGAAGGATTCAACGTAGGGCGGATCACCCACGAAGCTTTGTAGATTAAGCTTAAACTATAGCACGATGTGGGTTGTCCACTGAGATGTGTGCATGACATTCGATCCGTCCACCATAATGGCCCCCTCGTGTTTTCCTTGGTGCCAAAAAATCATGCTGATCCTAAAGTCAGGTGGGCCACACCCTTTGGAATAGTTGAGATAGAGATCCACCTATCATTAAAACCTTTCAGATTATGTGGGGCTCACTGTATTTTGTACGTGTCATCCAATCCGCTCAGAAGACGGAGCAGAATGAATGGATACCCACAATCAAGCCATTTCAGAACTCAAGTTGGGCCACATATCACATGATTTTGAGCTTGAATTTGAATCATCTGCTTACCACGAATAGAAAATTCATGTTTTCCTGTATCATGATTAGTCCACGTCATCACTGATATTAATTCTCAACACCACTGTATTGAATGCAACTATGATGTTGTGGCCCAATCTAATTGTAATAAATAGAAATTCTGTTTAAGCAGAAGAAGTTCTGAATCCTTAGTTTTGGATCAGCTTGAGTTCGATATGCTGGCCGGGCCCAAATGAAAGATGTATTAAATGTTATGCACATGTGGGGCCTCGCATGTCACGTTGTAGGTTAAGCTTAACCTACAAAGCTTAGTATATTCATTGTCAAACATTGGCTTTATTTCATTAAATAATCATCTTTGAAACAATAATTTTCATAAAATAAAATAAAATTTAGTTGAAGCCAAACTAACTTTAAAGCCTTGATAGTTAATTAATTAAAAGCATACTAGACTTCCTCTTTTCCATATTTAAATAGGTGAAGAATCGGTAAAAATCAATATTCAAATATATTACTTTATGGAATTCAAATAACCCAGGGTCAACGCCGTAGTTTTACTTTCACACATTAGATGCTCTCGAAATTCAATATACTTGGAGCCATGCCCATACTTGGCATTGGTGAAAGCCATGCCCTCAGAGACCGTGGTCTTGGTAGCCTGGTCCCAGGATCCATGGCTCGATCAATGCCGGAAAACATGGGATTGTCAAGAAGCTTGATTTTTTCTAAGCATGTGCCTCTAATTTTTAAATTGATCGAGAACTTTGAACCTTCCTAAGTGGTGGCCAGATCAAGTTGATCACGTTATCTATTTTCATCATTAAACTATTTCACAACCTATAGTTCATCATCCACCTAAGGGCCTTTGGGCAGGTATATTAGGCTGTATTAAGGTGGATAGAATTGTAAAAGATGTAATAAATACATGTGTAAGGTATTGTCAATTAATTGAGACTATCACATTTCCTAACGTCGTGTTTGGAATTGAAATGAGTATATCTACTCCCATCAAATTGAACTCAAACTATGGGATTGCAAATGTATAAATCATTTCTATATATTTTTTGTGTCGCCATCGAGGTGGGCCCCATTTGGACAATCCAACTCGTTCACCACATAGGTCAACTCGAGTGGGTCTTATGGGCCCTCATTTGGACTGGTTTGGATGTTAGGGACCCTACAGAGGGCCTTTGAAGGTTTCAACAGCAGCAGTTCATTTCCCTCCGTGCGACCACTTGAAACTCGGATCTGCCTCATTTTTAGGCCCATGACCTAAAATGATCTAGAGAAATCGGTGTACGACATGGATATATCATATACATCAAGGCAAGGTCACGAGTGGGACACCCTACCCCACCCCGGCAAGCAGTGACATGAGTGGGTCTTCCCAACCCACCATCACCTGTAGTGTGGTCCACCTGATGGTTGGATCAACTTGATTTTTGGGTTTTAAGGCTAAAATGGAATGAAAAATCGGATGGACGGCTTGGATGAAACATATGCATCAAGTTGGGGCCCACGAGTGGAGGCCCCACCCTTCCCCTACAACACGTGGAGTGGGATTTGGAGAATCAACGAGGGATGGCGAAATCCCGCCCACAACCATAGTATTTGGGCACCAAACCCAAAATGATTGTCATCCTCCATTCCAAACATGCCAACAAGATGTATTAGATGGGATTATGAATATCATCTCATCTAATACCACCTAATGCACCTGGCCAAACTGGCCCTAAGTGTTTTTCCAGTAGGTTGGTTGTCTTAAAATTGTGACACAAAAATTACTATGGGTTTATTCACTCTTATGAGCCCATAAGACCTCATGTTTCACATGCTAACAATGCTCAAGTGTTAGTGGACTCCTGCATGGGTATTCTTGACATTTTTCTCTTGAAAGTATATTTTTTAGGATTGATTATATTGGGGTTAAGAGAGAAAGTTACGATTTTGGATTGTTTTTTAGTGTTTCAAGAGCCTTCAAGTAAGAGAAATGGGATTTTTTGTTGTAAGTTTTCTTCATCTCCTGTAATCTTCTATGAATAGTAGATTGATCGTCACTTTGTGTCGTGATTTTTTTCTACATGGGTTTTCCATGTAAAAAACTATGTTCTTTGTGTGGTTACTTGCATTTTTTTTTTTCATTTTCTTATTATTTCTTTCAATCCAGATTAAGGTGCTTTTGCAAGGTCAGTTCTCTAACAAGTGGGATCAGAGCGAGGTTAGTTTGTTAATTTGGATTTGAGATATGATGTCAAGGGGATTGAATATGAAGTTCGAGACAGAGAAATTTACAAGTAAAAACAACTTTGAACTATGGAGATTGAAGATGAAAGCTCTCTTAGTTCAACAAAGGTTGTAGTATACACTCTGTGGAAAAATGCATCATTCAAAATCACTGAAAGAAAAAGATTAAGATAAACTAAATTAAATGGCAATTAGTACAATTCAATTGTACTTGGCCGATGAAGTCGTTTACAATGTCATGGATGAAACGACTACTACAAATTTATTGGTAAAGTTTGAGAGTATTTAACGAAATCTCTCACCGATCATCTATTTCTGAAGATACAATTTTATACTCTAAAAATGATGGAATGGTCGAATTTATCTGAATATATTAACACGTTCAACAAATTGGTTTACAAGTTAACGAGTGTTGAGGTGAGGATCAATGAATAAGACAAAGCCTTGATTTTATCGGCATCTCTCCTCAAGTTGTTCGACTATCTGGTTGATACTCTTTGCTATGGTACGGATGCTTTGGATATCGAAACTATTATTACAACCCTTCAATTGAAGCAGTTGTGATAGCAGAGCGGCGATGAAGGTACCTTTACGAATGCATTGTTTGCTTGCGAAAGACTGTCTGAGCGAAAGAAGGGAAAATCGTGATCTATATCAAAGTCAAAAGGCAAAGGAAAGTTGAAGTGATGGAATTGTCAGAGGATTGGATACTTAAAAATTGTCTATCAGTTTCCCAAAGAATGAATAGATGAGATGTCAGATGATTCGTCAAAGGAAACTAATTCAGTTAAATCTGATAAAGGCTCAAATGGTTATGATGTATCGTCAGTGACCAAGGTCAGGAGTTTCTATCATGAGTGGATCTTGGATATAGGAGCATCATACCATATGTGTCCTCATCGGAGTTGATTTACCATATATAGCAAGTATAATGGTGAGCTAGTTCTTATAAGCAATGATCATGCCTACGAGATTATTAGAATCGGTTCAGTTTACATCAGGATATTTGATGGGGTGGAGTGTACTCTGACAAATATGAGGCACATTCCAGACTTAAAGAAGAATCTAATCTCTCTAGGAGTTCTAGTTGTAATTGGTTGTAAGTTTGTCGGTTATGGTGGCATCCTGAAAGTTTTAAAGGGAGCTCTTACGGTAACGAAGGCACAGTTAATTGGTAATGTTTATCGATTGATTGGAAATATTATATTTAGCGGAGCTACAACATCTGTAGCGGAATCCACATCGGTACTTTTGTGGCATGCGCGCCTAAGCCACATGAGCGCGAAAGTTATGAATGTATTTTTCGATCATAAGTTAATTTTTAATTTTAAAAGCTTTGATTTAGATGTATGTGAGCATTGCATATATGGAAAACATGCAAGGTTGTGTTTTAAAATCAAAAAATATGTCAGTAAAGGATAACTTGTTTACATGCATTCTCATGTGGGGGGGTCATCACCCATTGTTTTTAAAGGAGGATCATCTTACTTTGTCACATTTATAGATGACTTCTGTAGGAAAGTTTGGATTTATATTTTAAAATATAAATTCAATATGTTTGCCACTTTCAAGATATGGAAAAATAATTATTGAAAAATAGATAAGGCGAAAAGTAAAAGTTATGAGGACATATAATGACAGGGCATTTACTTTAAGAGAAGTTAATTGGTATTACAAAAATGTGGGAATATTTAGGCATGACTATCACACCCTAAATTTCACGAGTCGAGCACACCTTTGATCTCCGATATTTTGGGTGTGAACTTTTGCTTTACAGAAGCATGATTATTCTATACAGTTATATCGGCATCCAAACAATCGTAAGAGCTAAACTAAACATTGTATAAAAGTCCAAAAATAAGTATAGCCGAGTCAATAATTCAAAATATCAATACATCAACTCAATTAATGGAGTCCACGTAGCTAGGGATTCCAATATACATATCTAAAAATATACGGAAAAAAAAAAAATCTAATGTCTCAATACAAAAAAACTCTAAATGGGGTACATTCGGCGGAGGAAACCGGTAGTTGTAACATCCTTGATTTTCACTGTTTTAGATTTTCAAAAATCCATCAATTTTTATTTTTTATTTTATTTAATTAACTTATAACATCACTTAATGACCATTAGCACTCAATGATAGTTTAAACACGGGTGGAACTAGTAAAGAACCGCACCAGTCCGATTAATCAGCCGTAGAAAGCTAATGAAACTGCCCAATCACTTGAATATCAGGTGTAGTAGAACGTCCCACCCAACCAGAACAGTGTCCTGGGGCGTCCACGTAGGATTTGCCACAGGACTGTTCATTTAAGCAACTCATAACGAGGTATCACAAATAAATTAGACCAAGATTAACTCAATTGAATAGACCAGACGAGCCTTGATAGAACCTAGTGCGGGCCTCCAAGCCAGATGGCCGTTTACACTTAGCGACAGCCCGTGCGGGCTATACCGCGACATGGGAAGGTCAAAAAATTATAAAAATTCAAGGGAGCATAGATCTCACTAGGCTTGGGGACCATCGTGGACCACGGACCCAGTGGACACCCAGAAGTGGAATCTAGCACTTGCTAGATGCGCCCCACTAATGTCAAAATTGAAATCTGGCACATGTAAATAAAACTGAAATGTAAGACATTTTAGCCGTCAGATTTCTTTATAATTTACGATGAGGGTCTAATGTATTTTTTTACACCCGCCCACAAAAATCTGGGACCCGATCGTGAAACGGTGACCGTTGATCGCAAATCAGACCGTTGCGGTAAAATCCTGCATCCGTTTGCTCCCAAACTTTGCATGGCCCTTCATCGGGCCATGGAGCACCTATCATATTAGTTTCATGGCCAGAGGGCCACCAGAACTGCCTTGATTCTCCAAACAAGCTCTACACCGCTCGTTGGTGGGCCACTAGTTCCAAAACTATAGAATAATGTCCGTCTCACTGGGCTTGACGTCCATCGCGAGAGTCGGACCTGAGTACTGCCCAGAACCGGTCAACTTGAGCCAAAGGATGAGTGCATGAGAAGTGCAAATACCCTAAAGGAAGGAGTTGGAACTTAAGTGAATTGAGTCGTCCACTCTTATGCAAAGTTGAGAATTTCGGACCGTCGGTTTGTGACCAAACTTTACCCGTGGAGTAAGGATATTTCCCTGCTCATATCCGTATAGCCGCGGCCTCGATCGACCATTGGCGACCGTTGAACGGATTTCTAATCATATCTTTCGATCGGCGCATCCAAATGGCGGGCCGATCATATCTATACGTAGATCATCATTAAGGCTAACTATTTTACGGTGTATATCGACTTGTACACCCTATAGTGGGCCCTAGAGCTTAGAAAGACCCTCTCATAGGTCTATATAGTAAAAACCTAGCACTTGGGGCCATTTACACCAAATCTAGCATTATAAAAGGGCCTCATTTGGGGCACCCCTCTCCCCATACGAATTTGTCCTAGAGAAGGAAGGGGAGAAGAGAGAAAAGGGAGAAGAGAAAGAGGAGAAAGGAGGAGAAAGAGAGAGGAAGAAGAAAGGAAAGAAGTATGTGGTAGGAGGTGGGGCCAAAGGAAGCTCAACCTTGCAACTTTTTACCCATTCTCCAAGAAAACCTCCACCAAACCCACCCATGCCAAGAAGTAGAGGTAAGAATGGTATATTTCCCTTCAATAGAGCAACTTAGTGTAGATTTCTAGGCATTAATGTTGTCTTCCTTGATTTTGATTTAGGAAATGGTGGTTTTACCTAAATCCCCAAACCCTAAGATCTCAAGGAATGTAAATCTCTTCTCAAGGTGCGGACTATTATCCTTAGGTGGCTTAGCACCAATTATAGTTGGAGTTTAATGATTTTGTTTGCTTGGTATGTTGTGTGGAAGAATCTAGAGGAACCTAGGAATGGTATGTTGTTGGATTGTATGGAATGACATGTTTAGTTCTCCTTGATGTTAAATCTTGTCTCTCATGATCTAGTGTATGGATGATTACATGCTCACGTTTGTTTGATTTCCTTTTCTCTCATATGTGTTGCTTCTTAGTGTGTTGATTTATTGTTCTTGTGTAATTGATCCCTTGAGGTGTAGGAAGTGCTTAACTTCCTCACCAACCCACACCACACACATACACTTTATTCATGATATTAATAGTTTACTTGCTAGAAAAATTTGAATTGTATGTTGAGTAACATAAGAACATGGTGTTGAATATGTTTGATGTTACATTGGTAGTTGGCATGCTATGAGTCACTATTCCTACCCTTGGGTTGGTCAGGAACATGAGGAGAGCGATGGTGGTTCCGTTGGTAGGACCACCTTGAGGCTAAACACATGGGTTTGGACGAGTACGTGTGGGCGGCAGTAGTTAGGCTACATGGGTCGCTTGTACCCGATGTCGTTCCGCCACATACTTGCCTGGGCTCGTGCGGTTTAGTCCACTGGCTGACCCACCTGGTTTGTTAACCTTGTTTGCTCACATATGTATGGAAACTGAAACACTTTACCACCGTTGTAGCCCATCGATACTGGATGGAATATTGATCCACAGTCTCGTGAGCCGGGCATGGTGGAATAGGACACTGTGTCCGAGCTGTCGGCCAACGCTGGGGTGACGCGCCTCCCCGTAGTGACCCCGAGTGACCCCACATTCAGCACCTCTCATGTGCTCGAAGTCAAGGATGGGGAAAACCCGACGGGGTCAAGGATCGCGGGGTCTTGGCCTCACACATTGGGGGGTCTTGGCCTCGCAACTAGTTCAGGACATTTGATACGTGAGGTGTATCAGATTCTCAAATCTGCTAGATGAATGGACTTAACTAAGAACCCGGTTAACATCATCATTGCATGGCATTAGCTAGGTTAGCGACTCGGCAGTCGAGGTCGCACTGAGGGAGTGTTGGCATTGGCGATCGTTAGATGGTGTCGCACGAGGGAGTATTGTGGCGAGGGCATACATCATATCATCATGCATGCATGCGCATTAACAAGACTAGATAAATGTTTATGATTGATTGCTTTTCATTAAATTCTTATTATAATTGATGCTTGTTACAACTTAAGACTAATAGCACCCACTGAGTTGATCACTCACTCCCACTCTGAGACGGTGTTTTAAAACACCAACCAGACCCGTTCATAGATGCAGGTGATTCAGATTTCGTGGAGCTTGGTGATGCGAGCCTCGAGGAGGAGGATGAGTTCTCTTACTTTCAGCTGATGGATGGTTCCCCGTCGGCCTAGTAGACAGGATTTGGATCGCTGAGTTGTAGACTTAGCTCTATTCTTTGGGACATTATTCTTTTGTGGTTTTGTTGGGTGACACCATGTGCGACCCTTTATTATTTTTTCTTGGTCATGTATATGTGTGTGTATATATATATATGCTAGTTCTCTTTCATTTCAGTCGACAGGTGCATTTGTGCTTCATGTTCCAGGAACTCCAGGCTGCGCATTTAAACCCGATTAAATGCATATTAAGGAAAATCGATTATAAGTGACCCCGGGAACTCGGGAGTCGAGCATATGCACGACCCCTGATTTCCAGGGTGTTACAGTAGTAGCTTAGGGTTTTGTCAGAGGAAACTTGATAAGAGTAAGCACCAAGCACTCCTCTCTCTCATTCTCTTTCTCTTTCTCTCTCTTTTCCTCTTTTTTTTTCTTCTTGCAAGGGCAAATTCGTATGAGAGGAGGTGCCCAAAAGAGTGCCCTTTATAGGCTCAGATGGTGTTTATATAGCCCTAGAGTTAGGGTTATGTGATAGTTAACCCTATGGGGAGAGTTAATTCTAGATTGTGGGGACCACTATGAAGTGTACAGGTCAATATACACCGTAAGATGGTTGCTTTAAGTGGTAATCTACATAAGGCTTCGATCACCTCACAATTTGGACAAACCAATCGATGGTTATGATTAAGAGTCAGTTCAATGGTTATCAATCATTGATCAGGGTCGCGGCTATACAAATGTTTGTAGGATATTAATTTAGATTAATGCCCTTAATTTGATTGTGAACCAACGATCTGAAAGCTACAACCTTGGGTAAGTTCGAAGGTACAGGAATAACTTAACTTTCTATTTATTACTGGGGAAACTTATACATTTCATGCGCTCACCTTGCAAGCCTAAGCTGACAATTCGGTGTATAATCTCATCGGTTTGTTCCAGGAGGGACGATAAGCCCACCAAGATGAACATATTTCTATAATTTTGAGTTTAGTGGCCCACTAATGAGCGGTCTAGAGCTTATTTGGTTAATTTGGGTCTTTTTGGAATAAATTAGGTAGCGAAATTTATTAGGCATGATAGATAGGGTTGGAATTAGTTAAGTCCATAGTATGACCTATTCGTGGTTAGTAGAAATAGTGATTCAGCTTAAGTTACCCTACACTATTAATTTTAAGCTAAATAGGGAAAGTAATTGAATTTGTAAATTTTTTTTACAATGACACTTGCGTACATGTTAGGGTCAAGTATGAAAATTTTACGGGGTGTTACAACAATATAGTGAGACATACATTAGAGCATAATAGTGTGGCAAAACGTATGAAATAGACTCTTTTAGAAAGGGTTCGGAGTGTGTTGAGCAATTCTGGGTTGAGAAAAGAGTTCTGGGTTAAAGCTATTTCTACGACTTGTTATCTAGTGAATAGTAGAGCTGGGCATCGAACCGAGTCGAATTGGATTGGGTCCAACTCTATCCGATTCGAAATCTACATGAGCTGATCCGAACTCGATCCGATCCGGGATTGAGTCCAGGACACCTGCCTCAAACCGATCCGATACACAGTTGGCCTAACCTGAACTGAGTCCGACTCGGTCAGGGAAACCAAGTCGGATCGGTTTGGGTATGATTCGGATCCGGTTAGATCTGTGGGTCAAACTATGAGGTATGTGTTATATCCAAACCGTCCATCCATTTGTAGAATTCGTCTTAAGGCTTGAGCCGAAAAATAAGACAGATCTAAAGATCATTTGGCCCACATTGCAACAAACAGTGGGGATTGAACGTTTACCATTGAAATCCTTTTGGAGATCATAGAAGTTTCAAATTAATATGAAATTTATTTTTCCTCTTTATCCATGTATTTTTAACCTTAATAACAGATTAGATGGAAAATAAACGTTATGATGGGCCCTACCAATTTTTTAACGGTGAAAATCATTATTCTCGTTGCTCTTTGTGGTGTGGTCCAGTTGATCTTTGGATGTGATTCTTTATATATATATAATGCTACGAAATGATCTCGAAATATGGGTAAATGTTGTGGATATAATAAATACATAACTGTGGAGCCCATGTAACTTTGATCTCATCTGAGCCATTAGTACAACTCGGAGCTTGAAGCCTGTCTGTGCTCGTCTTTGCACGACACATATCTAAACCGGCCTCTTGACGTGTTGGGCACGAAATGGTGACAGGCTACGAGCTTGTAGACGCAGATTAGATACTAAAAGGTTGAGTTGGCGTCACCAAGTTCTGTGGGCCCCACTATGATGTATGTGTTATATCCACACCGTTCATCCATTTTTAGATATCATTTTAGGGTATGAACCAAAGAATGAGGTAAATAAAAATCTGTAGTGGACCACACTAAAGAAAACAGTGGGAAGAGTGATTTCCACCGTTGAAACTATCCTAAGGTCCATCATAATGTTTATTTGAAATCCAACCTGTTAAAAAAAAAATTAGAAAAAAACATGAAATAAGGGAAAACACAAATATCAGCTTGATCTAAAACTTTTGTGGCCTTTAGAAATTTTCAATGGTGGGCTTCACTGTCCCACTGTTTTCTGTACTAGGGTCCACTGGAGCTTTGGATTTAACTGTTTCTTTGGATATTGCCCTAAAATGATCTCTCTAAATGGATGGAAGGTGTGGATACAAAACATACATCATGGTGGGGCCCACGGAACTTGTTGACGTAACTTCAGTAGCTAGTCTCGCCACTCAACCTGTCACTGACGTGCTGTGTACGCAAGTGGTTGACATGCATAGCATGTCTCTTAGTAAACTCTGGTGGGGCCACCGTGAATGCTATGTAGTTTATCCACGCCGTCCATTCATTTTTCCAGATCATTTTAGTGGTTGAACCCAAAATTGATGCATATCCAAAGCTCAAATGGACCATACCATAGGAAAAAGTAGAAGTATTGATTTCCACTATTGAATCACTCCGGATCGGATCGAATCGGATCCATTCGGTTCGGATTTCGATTCGGATCGGTCCGAATTGACCATAATCCAAACTTGATCCAAAGAACGGTCAGATCTGATTGATCCAACTCGAACCGCACCGATCTAAGCCTTCGGTTCGGTTTGGATCGGGTCGGATCGGGTAGGATCGGGTTGGATCCACCGGATCGGATAAAAAATGCCCAGTTCTAGTGAATAGGTCTCCCTCTACAATTATTGATTGTAAAATTCATGAGGAAGTATGGAGTGGTCAGGCACTTGATTATTTGGGTTTCATGATTTTTTGTTGTGATACTTATTTTCATATACTATCTATTGAGACAAATAAGTTAGACCAAGGAGCAAAAAAGTGTAACTTTGTTGACTATGGTGATGGGGTGAAAGGTTACACATTGTTAGATCATACTTCACGGAAGATCATTATTATTCAGGACATCAAATTTAATTAGGGTTCTTTATTTAGGAAAGATGAGCAAAAGGAAATATAAAACTTAGTTGTTGATCTGGAATTAGACAAGCGTGAGACACTTGAGGAACTTGAGCAACAGCTTGAAGTACAAGAAAAGGTGGAGTCGCAACCTGTTAGGAGAAATCCACCGAAGGATCGCAGGTTATCTTTGAGATACAAGGATGACTTTAATGTTGCATTTGCTCTCATTATAAATGAGGGGGATCCATCTACTTTCCAAAAAGCTTTAGAAGATAAAGATATATAAAAGTGAATGTCAGCTATGCATGAAGAGATGAATTCTCTGTATAAAAATCAAATATAGGAGCTAGTTGAACTGCCCGTTGGGAGAAAGGTAATCAGGTGCAAGTGGATATTTCAGAAGAAACTAACTAGGTACAAAACTAGATTCGTAATGAAGAGATATGCTAAGAAGGAAAGTGTTAAGTTCAGTAAGATTTCCATGCTAGTAGTAAAGTATGTATTTATTATATTTATATTGGCTCTGATTGCCCTATATAATCTAGAATTAAAACAATTGGATGTTAAAACTGCATTTCTCCATGGGAAATTTAAAAAGTAAATTTACATGAAGCAATCAGAAGGGTTCAAGGTGCAAGAAAATAAGGATTTTGCTTGCAAGTTAAAGATGTCGATGTACAGCCTGAAATAGTCATCTAGGCAGTATTATAAGAAGTTTAATTCTTTCATGTTGAGTCATAGTTTTACTAGAAGTGAATTTGATCATTATATTTATTTTAGAGCACTGAATGGTATGAAATTCATCATTCTATGTTATATATTGATAATATGCTTATTATCAGCCATAATATGTCCAAAATCAACATGTTGAAGACTCGCTTATCTAAGACATTTGAAATGAAATATTTGGGAGTTGCAAATAGGATTCTTAGTATTGATATACACAGAGAAAGAGAGATGAGCATACTATGATTGTCTCAGGATGATTCTCTTGATAAGGTTCGAGTCAAGTTCGGACTAGAAAAGACGAAACCGATTAGCACCCCCCACACTACTCGCTTTTGACTTTCTTCAAAACTATGTCCTACGTTAAATAAAAAATGATATATGTCTCATGTACCCTATTCAAGCTCAATTGGTAGTCTTATGTATGTCATGGTTTGTACAAGACCTGATATTTCACATGCAGTTTGTGTTATGGGCAAATACATGTTAAGTCCCATAAAGAAATATTGAGAAGCCATAAAATGATTACTTCGATATATACGAGGTATCATGGACCACGTCTTGTGTTTTAGAGATTTTGCAAAGAGACTCGTTGGCTATGTTGATTCAGATTATGCAAGTAATGTGAACGATAGAATATTTACTTCTGGTTACTCGTTTCTGCTAGAGGGTGGAGCTATCAATTGGATGTCTAAGCTTCAGTCCATTGTTGCACTTTCCACTACCAAAGCTAAATACATAACAATGATGGAGGCACTCAAGGAAGTTGTTTGGTTGAAAGGGATGATTGATGAGTCGGGGCTTTAATAAGAAATGGTACTTGTGCATTATGACAATGAGAACATGATTAATTTGATGAAGAACTCGGTATATCACTCTCAGATTAGACACATTGATGTTTGTCATCACTTCATCCGACAGATGCTAAAAGAAGGAGATGTTACTCTTGAGAAGATTTACACCAGTGAGAATATGACAGATATGCTTACGGAAGTTGTTCACATAGAGAAGTTCGAGTTTTGCTCGACTTCTCTATACTTGACAAGAAATGAATATAAACGGAGTGTACACAAAGTGATGATGGTGATGCTTGAAGATTGACATGACAAAGAAATGATTTTGGTATCAAGGTGGAGATTGTTAAAATTGTTACACCAAAATCATTATGGGTTTATTCACTTTTATGAGACAATATGATCTAAGTTTCACATGCTAAAAAGCCCAAGTGTTAATGGACTCTTGGAGGGGTATTTTTAACATTTTCCTCTTGAAAATGGTAGCTTTTAGGGTTTGTTATGTTATGGTTAAAAGAGTCTGCAAGAGAGAGTTAAAGTTTTTTGCTATAAGTTCTCTTCATCTCTTTTCTAAATAATAGATTGTTCATCACATTGTGCCGTAGTTTTTTCATGCAAGAGTTTTTCACGTAAAAAATCATATGGTCTCTGAGTGGTTGCTAGAAATATATTTTATTTTTTTTTCATTTTCAGTTATTTGTTTTAATACATATCAAGATGCTTCCACAGGCCAATTCTCCAACTAGTTGGGCAATGTGGACTGATGATCCTCTTAACCATTACACAGGAACATTACACCATAAAACAGGTCATGGACAAGTTGCTCAGAACGACCCTTGCTATTTGATGCATGGACAGACGACCAGGCCACGTTCATGCCTTTTTTAGAAGGATTATTTTCTATTAAAAAATCACAACCATCCTATAGTGATCCTAACACTGATCAACATGGGTCAAACCGGAGAGTAATTTTAACTTCAATGGTTCGTGGCTAGAGATGGGTGAGGGTCTAATGCAATCCATGCTCTTTGGCATATTCCCTCTTTTAAGTTCTAAAACATGGATTTATTTTCATTTCTTTTTCTTTTTTTCCCTTTTAGGAATTATCTTATTACCCATGTCTAGATGAAGAAGTTTACTAATTGTACCATGCAAGTGTAAAGTTGTACGCATTCACATGCATGTACACAAGCAAATATTAAAAAATTTGTGAGATTTGAGCTTTTCATAAGGTCAGAAATAATGCTTAAATCAACTACCCTAAAAATTATTTAATTTCACTCTTAAGGTGAACCACAATATATAAAATAAATAGACAAGTAAAATTTTGTACCAATTCATTTATTTTAATATGATGTAGCTCATCCAAGGGGTGAAATGGATTTTATTTTTATAGAAAAGGTTACCAGGATAAAGGCAAGAAACCCCTCGTAAACATCAATGACAGAACTAGAAAGTTTGAACAACGGTTAACACAGATTGTAACTTATGATAGTTGTAACTTTGTGATCAGCCATCCCTTTTCTATATATAATATATTGTTAGGAAGCTATTGACAAACTTTCTATATTAGTTAATGTAGAATGATTTTTCAAATTAAGATTATTTTAAAATTAAAGTTAAGTTTTATTATTTGTAATATATTTTAGTGTTTAAATGAGCCCATTATCTTTAGAGTTTTTATTTGTGGTGGAGTTTGAGTTACTTTGAAGTCGTTAACCATGGTAAGACATTTTATCATTTTCAAAAAGTTTATATAAATCATATTAAAAGTTTTATAAACATGTTTTTTATCAACAAAAATATTAAATTTTCTATTATCTTTAAATTTTCCCTCTCGCAAACGGATATAAGGGCTATTTTTTAGGAAAAGACGGTGATTTTCTATTTCATACATTCACCTGCTACATCAGATCATCTAAACAATGTAGACGGAAAGCTCAAATATAACACGTGTGCCCCATTGTCACACATGTACGTACCTGTATGTAGATGTGTACGACTTTACACGTGTGTGAAATTAGGAAATAGTAGTTAAGATACACTCCCAATCAAACACTCTAAAAATTGTAGTCGCTGTGGGGCACACGTGCTACGGCTGATCTCGTAAATCCCCTCAGTCGGTGGGCCAACACGTTTGTGCCATGGCCTAAAAATCTGGCTTGTTATTAGAAAATACAATGTGCAAGCTCTAATTTCTAATACTTGTACGGTCTTAAGATGGGCCACACGTGTAAAAAAAAAAAAGGTTAAAAATAGAGAGATGAAATGATTAAAAATCAAGTGCACCTTTAAATGGAAGCAATCCTTCTCCTTCTGAAATAGATTAAAAATTCTCGTGGCTAAAGACGGAAGCACAATCTGGAACGCATCCTACAAATTGGAGCCGTTCAATCTACAAACACAATATCTCACTCATCTACAAGATCACCACCGTTTTCTGATGGGCCGTGGTTCAATAATCACATAAATCAGATGGTCGTAAGAGTCGTAATCCACACCATTTGTCTGTTGTGTGCCGCTATGGCTGGATTATGTCTCGAAATTCTCCGTGATCGGACGATCAAAACCGTCAGTTGTCTCCTGCGGATAGATGGTAAAAAGGCCGTCTGTCCGCTGCAGGACTTAACAGATCAATGGTCCTGATTACCGAATCATGGACCGCACGGAAGCGGATTGGCTGGTGTACCACACACCAGCAACCTAGCTGGTGCAGGTACGTGTCGTGCGAATACAAGCGCGGACGTTCCTCGAGCTCCGAGTTGTAATAACCGCAAGAAAATGAAAGTTACATGGGCGCCATAATGATGTATTTATCATATCTACACTGTTAATCCATTTTTTAAGATCATTTTAGTTCTTCATACCATAAATGATTAATTTCAAAGAATCAAATGGACCACACCACAAATAGCAGCGGGACAATGATTTTCACCGTTAAAAAATTCGTAGGGCTCACCGTAACGTTTCCTTTCAATCCAATATTTTCACGACATGGATGAAGAGAAAAAACAAATATCATGTTGATCCAAAATTTTTGTGACCCCCAAAGGGGTTTCAATAGCAGGCGTTCAATCCTCCGCTACTTTTTACAGTGTGGTCCACTTGAATTTTTGATCTGTCTTATTTTTCGGCTCAAGACTTACGACGAGCTCACCAAGTGGACGGACGGTTTGGATATAACTCATACTTCATTATGGGACCCACAGAACTTGGTGACGTCAACACACAGCCACATCGGTGGTTTGTGGTACACCAGCCGAAAATAGATGATACTGTGCAAATACGTAGGCCACGTATCATATCTACCCTCTAAAACATTCGAAGGAAGAATACATGAAGGGGGATTTGAACACGTGGCAATCAAATGGTTGGTCTTCTAGAGCGGGCCGATGTTGCAAACGTGTGGTGCATCAACGTCTGACATGGTTGCGTGTCATGTTGCCAACCTCGAAGTAAAAGAAGCTAGACATCGACTGTATCGAAGGCTGAAAAACCAAGACAAATTGTCCAGTGCTCTTGGACACTTATACAGCCCAATTGATTGATCTGAACGGTCCATTAAGTCCAGGACAAATTTCTTAATCTTCCATGCAAACATCGAACTGATGAGATGATCTAATCCATCCTTGATTTGGCCATATGGTTCTAAGGACATCCTTTTTCCAAGCACGGATGGCATGGTTAATTTTTTCTAAGAAAACAGAATCTTTATAATTATAATAAATCCATGATGAGACATGACGGATCAAATCAAATTGTTGATTGAATTTTAGGATAACAGATCATAACCGTTCATATTTAATACCATTAATTGAACGGTTAATAGTTATCAAATCAGTATAATCTCTCCATGGTAACCCATGATACGTGTGCTGGACCTAATGAACAGTCTAGATCAGCGGATTGGATCGTCTAGGTGTCCTTAATGTAAGCAGTATCAATATAACTCATGATGCTCCGACAGCACTGGAGCATTTCTCAATAACAAAAACGAGTCGTTGATGAGTTCCAAGTCGAGGAAAAGCTCTGACCTTGACTTTTGGACCTTTGTTCTGTATTCGTGTATCAGACGCGGTTGACAAGAACTTAAAGGGCTTCCTCGTTCGAGGCGGTGGAACCCATGTGGAGCCCATGCCTGCTGCCACGTTGCAATACTGCCGGCTCTCTTTTAGGTTGCTTCCGTTACACTTATTACATGTCCCATCACAGAAGAAGCGGGGTTCCTACAGAGGGTTCATGGAGAGCACAGTTATGCTGAAGCGGTGATTTATAAGACACTCAGGCATCACATGACACCTGATACACAGGCGCTCAGAAATGAGGACGCGGCTTATATTAGCTATAATATGAATCGACTGCCGTTAAGATACATACACGAATTTGCTTTGGATGAACAATTATAACTTCTAATTCGATACACTTGTTTACTGAAAGTGGACCATTGGATTTATTTATTTTTTTCATTTTTAACCATTGGATTAGCGTCTATTAATGAATAGTCAGCTTAATTTTCTTTTCGAGATGCACCAAAACATTAGCATAATTGGACGAAGTTTCGTACATGTAACATATGCAATTTCTACGTCCCTTTTAAGTGCCTACTTATCATCCATCGGTCCGCCAGAGTAGTAAAGTATTTCTCCTGCGGTATGAACTGGCAAACATCATATGTCAGAAGTAATGGTCATTTTTGTGTTTTTTAGTCGGGAGTGGAAAGTGAGATCGTATTGAAGTGGACCCTCCCTTCAGTGGAGACCGTTCGGCTGTAAATGGCATAGCTGTACGGCAATCAAGACGATCGGAACGGATGGCCCATCTATGAATGGAGCATATTCTAAAAATTGCTCTTAGAATGTAATATTAACTATGTTATTTTTCCGTTGGAATTTGGACGACTCACTGGTTTGATACTAAGCATCCATTTAATGGTTATTAATTAAATGGTTAAGATTTATTGATACACGTGATTTTAGAGGTAATGCTCCATCCACAATGTGACAACAATTTAGGTCTGGATAGCTGTACTTACAGCGCCTCATTTGAAGATTATTAATTGCTACCAATTTAAATTAGGAGTCCATCCTAATAAATAATACCAAGATATGGTGTATATTCTCACATATATTATGTATAAATACACATTGGGTCCATCTAGTGCATAAATACCAGCATCAGGCCCTATAGTGAAGATTATCTGGTAAAAAAAATCAATTTAATACTCTATCAGTTAGGCCACACCAGCTGCTCTCCAATATTTGAATGGTGTGACCCACGCCATGAGCAGAGAAGACTTATTTTTTACATCAGGTGTTGCGTGTACAAATAGCAGAAATGATCTAATAGGCTTTGTACAAAAACCTTTCCATCCATGTATAGTTGCATTTGGACGCGCCGGCATCACTATCACCTATCTGACCCTCCGTTAGTCCACCTCTCTTCGGCTAGTTTGCAGTTGGCCTAGAAATAATAGGAGGGGATAAATTAGAGATGGCAGTTGAGAGTTTGAATAGAAATGTATTTTTGACAAAAGTGACTTCTTGTGAAATAAATATACATTTTCTTTTAAAATTATAAACTCAATAATTTTGTTGTTCAAAATAATAACTAATAAAAATATATTTATAAACATATTTAATTTATTGGTGAAGGGGCCGGTATCATCAAACTGAATGGTTAGACCATCATGAAACATTTGTTTCCATTGAAAACTTGTCATTGTTTATTGCATATTGTTTGTGGGTGTGTTGTTTGCTTTTAGATGGTATATAAACTAAATGTCAATAAAGCTTTCCTACATTGGGACCTATATAAAGAAGTTTATATGATTGTTTCATTAGATTTTGCCAAAACAAATCACTCTATTTTCTGGAACAAGCACTTAATAATAATAATAATAATAATAATAATAAAACCCTATTTGATAAGTTTTTCTCTACCGTCAAAGAAGTTAGTAATTACCAATTCTCAGTAAATTGTTCACTTTTCACTTGTTCAAATAATCATATCTTCACTGCAATATTATTTATTTATGTGAATGATATGATTATCACCGAAAACAACCAATCTACCATCAATGCCTTGAGAAGAATTTCTACGTACCAAGTTTTATATTAAAGATCTTGGTCCTTTAAAAAGATTTTAAGCCTTGTCCCCACCTCTTTTTTGAAGTGAGACTAATCCCTGTGGATACATGAAAAATTTTAAGCATTGAGGTGGCCCACTCCTTAATAGAGATTTTGTTAAGTCAACTAACATTAAATTCTTGACATTCTTAAAGATAGTGATCAGTTCAGAGTTCAACCTACTACTTTTTCTATAGAACAAAATTTACTTTTAATCGATGACCAAGGTGATTTAGGAACCTTCTATGTATCAACTTGTTGGGTATTTCATCTACTCAATACTTACAAGACCATATATTCTTTATTCGGTCAACATTCATAGATAATTTGCGCGTGCATTAGCCTTATAAACCTCATTATGATAGTATTGTTCACGTGTTAAGATATCTCAAGTCTTCTCTTAATAAAGATATTTTTTATCATCGATCCGATAACTTTCTCCAACTATTTGCTTATTATGACTCTGACTGGGTCAATTATCCCTAGATATGGTATTCTTCGTGGTTTACCTAACGATACTTAGACATATTAAGTTTCATTTCTTAGGGGAAAAAAACAGTTCATTGTTTCATAGTTATTTACAGAGCTTGAGTACTATGCTACCTATAAACTCACTTGGTTCAAAAAAAAAAAAAAAAAAACGAAGATAATCAAGCCGCTTTTATATAGGTTGGCATCTATATAGCCAACCTATGTGTTTTTATTATGATAATCAACCAGCTTTTTACATTGTCATATTATAAACAATTCTATTTTTCATGAAAGGAACAAATATATTGAGATTGATTGTCATTTAATTCATTAAAAAAATATTTTAATTGTTTTTTGTATTTCATTTGCGCCTCCCAATCAATAACTTGTGAACATCTTCACAAAACCTCTTAATTATGAATGATTTGATTTTTTTTACTCAACAAATTGAACATTATAGGCTTTCACATACCAACTTGAGAGAAAGTACCAAAAAAGACTTCATTTACCATATGTATATTAAGAAATATTTTACTTTTATATATTTTTCTTCTTTTATCTATTCATTAGGGTATGATCAAATTTTTCTATTTATTGTATTATTCTATATTGGAATCATTTCTCGTATATAAGTTCAGGACCTCATCATTATTGAAATACAAGTAATCATTCAACATTTCAATATATATATATATATATATATATATATTCTATTTTTAATTTTATTCGCATGCTGATTTATCTTCTACAAATGATTCATCTCCATTTTTATGCTACTGAGTAGATGGTTTGATCATTAGATCAATATGATATTTTCAAATTAAGCAGCCAAAAAAAGGTTCTACTGGCCTAGCAGACAGGCTAGATAATTCAAATACAAATGGATAAAAGTTTTGAATGAGGTAAAAAGATCTCATACTGTCTCATTTTTGTGTGAGCAGGCAATTTGATAAATGGATATCTCTTACTTCCACATTTTTTTTGGGAACCAGCTCTGAAACATAAATACAAGGCATGCATCAGCAAAATCCTAACCACCCATCAGGTGGGTCACACAGTAGATTCCTTGCAAGCTGGTCCCCTCATGGTACCATTGACAAAAATGCAAAAATAAACATACGAACTCATCCTACATAGAAACGGCAATAAAGAAAAGTGGGGTTCATGGTCCCAAATTCTCTCATTCACCTACACGTTGGTTCCTAAAATATAGAGGAATATAGATGGTTTTCCCAAACGTGCTCCAGTGTCATCAAAATGTCCCACTTGAAAAAGACATGCACGCCGCGCATATAATCTCCAATGACCACCACCGCCACTTGCTTCGATGCGAGTCATAACTGAAAAAGCAAGGAACTATTCGACGCATGGTCCCTATCTGTACACTCGTTTTCAATTCTGGAAAGTAGAACCTATTTTATGTTAATCCAGACCATTGATATCTTATTTTCCATCCTGGATGGCTATAAATTAAATAATTTCTGGAAATAAAAAACTTATAGACTTCTGGCCTACCTCAATAATTTTATACATTCAAATCAAAATTATAATTTTTATCTTTCAATTTATGAAATATTTGTATCATACTCCATCAAGGATGGTATCCAAAGGAACAATGGTTTGGATCATCCAAACATACGCCTGACTTGTCAGAATGAAAGCCCATGTATACTGTAAAAAGATGAGGCCTGCCAATTCCACGAGAAGACCAGGCCTACTTGAATGCAAATTCCACGAGATGACTTCGCCTGTAGCGTGACAACTAGAGTTAATTCATCACTGTTTCTAAAATGGTGGTGACAGGATCATGATTCATTTGGCATGTGGGTAGAGAAATCTGAACCATCCAAATTGGGCCTCATTGTGGATGCTGAACATATAGAAAGTATCATCAGTTGGAAATTTTTTAAATGTCACAATTTCATTATTGAGTTTGGACCTTTGACCACAGTATTTCTAGCACTCCATTTTTTGACAGCCACCAATTGGATGGTCAAGATCATCCAATCTTGGGCTGCGCTATATTCTGAATGGACCGCACAACTTTTACAGATTGCATAAGCACATGCATGCCACGTGTATGGTGAGGCTCACCTTGATCTTTAGAATGATGATAAACTAGCACCTTAGTCTTCTAATCTTTTAAACGAAAGGAAGAAAATAAAAGCTGAATGTGGGACCAGCTAGCTTGGGCGCCAACTAAGGAAAAGAATAAAATGACCAAATACAGAAGCCGGAAGTTTCGAGTACCAAATACAGAACGAGGTACACGTGCATGCATGTGTCATCCACCTCCACGTGGCATACATGTATGTATCCAGAGCCATCCAAAATCATGGGTCCTGTTAGAGGTGGAATGTAGGCCAGAAAATATGCTGATAGGACCATCTTAACCGTACAAATTTTCCAGATGAATTTATACCTCTGACTGATTTACTGGTAGCCATCCATTTGATGGCCACCCACTAGGGACAGCTAGGAATCTACAGTGAGCGGAGTTTTCAGGGAACCCTCCATCCATGATGGCCCCATGATTTAGAACCTTTCACGGCTGGGATTTACCAACATGTAAGCGGGGCACATGGGTTTCACTCACCACCATTTAGAAAGTTGTGGTGGACACCAACCGTAGTGCAGTTATCTAAATGATTAGAAGTTGAGGTCTGCTTGATTTTGCCAAATGGGTCAACACAAATCCATTTTCCTTAGAACCTGACTAAATCTAAAAATCAAAATAATAAATGATCTCGTCCATTTTCCAATTTGAAAATAACGGTTCACTACTTGCGGGTCTTGTGCCCCTAGGGCTGTGCATCGAGCCTAGTCGAGTCAAGGTGGGCCAAGCTTGGCTTGGCTTGTCCGTGCTCTTCTCGAGCTCGAGCTTGAGCTCGGCATCGAGCTTACTATTGAAGCTTGACTTGTTTGCCAAAACTTTCGAGTCAAGCTCGAGACGAGCTAATGGATCGAGTCGAGGCGAGCTTACCTCGAGTCAAGTCGAGCTTGCTCCCAACCTGACCCAACCCGCAACCCACACCTGACTTAACCCAGCAACCCGATCCAACCAACCCAACCCCCAAATCAAATATTTAATTAATAATACACACACATATAATATTAGATAAAACCATAGATGGTACTTTGTTGTCGATACTGAGAGAGAGAGAGAGAGGAGAGCTTAAGTGAGTGTAGGCCGTACGATTGAGACAAGCCGGGTAGACGTTGAGTCAAGCTCATACGAGTGACCGAGTGGAGAGAGAGAGAGAGAGAGAGAGAGAGAGAGAGAGAGAGAGAGAGAGAGAGGAGCTAAGCGTGGCGGGTTAGGTAAGGAAAGGAAATAGTATAAGAGATACGGACAGGTACGATAGGGTTTATGTTTTATTTTTTTAATTTTTAAATATAATATAATATACATTAATATAATAATAATAATAATAATAATATATTCAAGTTGAGCCGAGCTCGAGCTCGAGCTCGAGCTTCGAGCTAAGTCGAGTTCGAGTCAAACCCTACTATGTTTGAACTTGGCTTGTTTTCAAAACGAACTGGGTCATATAAAGCTTGGCTCGCCTTGATTCATCGTTCGAGTCGAGTCAAGTCAAGCTAAATTGAGCCAAGCCGAGAGACCTTTTCGAGCTAGCTTGGCTTGTGTACAGCCCTATGTGCACCCAATGTTTGAAAATTCAGGGGGAAAGGCGGAGAGAAGGGATCTTGCGATTGTCTGGTGAGCGTGGGTAATTGATTTTCGACCGTTGATATAGGGTCCACTACACGGGGGCCGCAGATGGTTGTGTGGGAGTTTCAGTGCAGACGGCTTAATAAGTTCTCTTTTATTTATTTATTTATTATTTGTTAATTTGGTTGGCATATTAAGGTGGGACACTTTTCACGTATTTCTAATTATCGTAGCACATCGACATATATCGCAACGTAATTATATATATGGGTGTAAACGGATTGGAAGGTAATCTAAGGTATTCTAAGTTTTCTAAAAGAGTTCTAGGGTTTATAAAAAGGGGCTCTAGAAATTTAAGGGATGAGAAATGTGAGGTTTGAGGATTGCTCAAGCCGAGTAAGTACTCTATCTTTGTAATATCTTCTTTTATAATGAAATTTTGTCGCTTTGTGCTGTGGTTTTTTCTCAAAAGAGTTTTCCACGTTAAATCTTTGTGTTCTCTTGTGTTTGCTTGATACTCTTGGATTGCCTATCCTAAATCCATATTTGTGTAATTTCGCAGCACAAATCCTAACAAGTGGTATTAGAGCAATCATTGGGGCACAGATATGGATCTGTAGGATTAACATCAATGAGAAACACCAAGTTTGACATTAATAAGTACTTAAACAAAAATAATTTTGAGTTATGGAAGATTAAGATGATTAGTCTATTAACCAAGTAAGGCGAAACTAAGGCTCTTGAGGAGTGGAAATCGTCTATGAAAGATGAATAATGGAATACTTTTAATAGTAATGTTTTAGCCTCCATTCGTTTATGTCTCACAGATAAGGTTCTATATAATGTTTTGAGATAGAAAACTGCGGTTAAATTATGAGCAAAGTTAGAGGATATCTATGCGAAAAATCCTCTGAAAATCGTCTACACTTGAAGCTACAGTGATATAACTTTAAGATGGCAGAGGGTGGAGATCTAAAGGCCCACATCAACAACTTAAACAAGTTGATTTGCAAACTGTTGGATATGGAGGAAGTGATCAAATATGAGAAACAAGATTGTATGTTGTTGAATTTTCTTCCGACATCTTATGAGTCATTCAAGGACACAATGTGCACCGCAAATAAAACCCTAAGTGTCGACACTGTTATCTCAGCCCTTCAAGGGAAGGCCATGAGAAAGCTAAACGGTGGCATGGGGATATCTTTCGATGTACTGATTACGAGAGACAGGAATACTGATTGAGGTATAAGATCCTCAAGACTTAGATCCAAATCCAAGGGTAAGGGTAAAGGCAAAGAAAAACTAAAGTGTTGAAACTATTGGATGACTGGACACATGAAAAAGGATTGTACCAATCCTAAAGTGAAGAAGAAAAACTAAGAGGCTTCTTCTAAGGAGGCCAATGTTGTCACATCTGATAAACAGACAAGTGGTTGTGATGTTCTGTCTGTGTCTATGATTAGTCACTTGCACGACAATCACAAAGACATGACTCCTCATCGGAGTTGGTTCGTCAGTTACAAGAAATGCGATGATGGACAGGTCTTTATGGGCAATGACAATGCCTGTAATGTTGTGGCTATTGGTACGATAAGCATCAAGATATTTGATGGGATAGAGTGTACCCTAACTGATGTCAGGCACGTTCCTGATATGAAGAAAATTTTGATTTCTCTCGGTGCACTCGAGGCTATGGGGTGCAAGTTCACTAGTATCGATGATGTCCTTAAAGTTTCAAAGGGGCACTCGTGGTTATGAGAACACAAAGGTACGGAAACCTTTACAGGTTGATCGGGAGCACTTTAGCATGTGGAGCGGCAACAACTATTACAAATTCCACTTTTCTACGTATGTGGCATGCTCGTCTGGGCTACATGAGTGAGCGGGGTATAAAGGTACAATCTGATCGTTGTTTGATTCCGGCTTTAAAAAATTCCGATTTAAATATATGTGAGCATTGTATATATGGTAAACAATCTAGATTATCTTTTAAAACTAAAAAACATGTATGTAAGAGAGTGTTTGATTATGTGCACTCTGACGTATGGGGGTCATCACCAGAGGTTTCCATTGGAGGGTTGTCATGGTTTGTTTCATTCATTGACAACCACTCCAGGAAAGTTTGGGTTTACTTCATAAAACATAAATTCGAAGTTTTCACCATATTCAAATAATGGAATACAATTATGGAAAAATAGTCAGAGCGAAAAATAAAGGTTTTAAGGACTAACAATGGGGGAGAATTCACTTCCACTGAGTTTACTGAATATTGCAAGGATGAAGGGATCATTAGGTACAATATAGTGCACCACATGCTCGAAAAAAATGATCTGGCTGAGCGAATGAATCAGACTCTCTTAGAGAGGGCCTGATGCATGTTGAGTAATGCTGCGTTGGGCAAGGACTTATGGACTGAGGCCGTTAACACGGCATGCTATTTGGTGAACTGGTCTCCTTCTACGACAATTGAATGTAAAATCGCAAAGGAAGTATGGAGTAATCATAAGCTGGACTACTCAGATTTGCGCATATTTAGTTGTGAGGCTTACTCTCATATATCGTCAGTTGAGAGACATAAGTTATACCATAAAGTCAAAAAGTATACTTTTGTTGGCTATAGTGTTAGTGTGAAAGGTTACAGGTTATTTGACAAGGTCATCACTAGCCGGGACGTCAAATTCGATGAAAGCTCCCTATTCCACAAGAATGATCAAGATGAGCAAGAGGAATCAGAAATGTTGATCGTAGACGTCCAGATTAACACAGATGATACTCAGGCAAAGACAGATGCGCAGACAGAGGTATAGGATCAGGTGGAGCAGCCACCTGTGAGAAGAAACTCACCGCATGATCGCAGGTTACCAGCAAGATATAGAGACAACTCTAATATTGCATATGCCCTCGTTACAGATGAGGGAGACCCGTCTACTATTCAAGAGGCTCTCAGTGAGCCTGATACAGAAAAGTAGAATGTGGCTATGGACGATGAGATGAGCTCATTGCACAAAAATCACACATGGGAGCTGGTTGAGCTTTTAGTGGGCCGAAAAGTGATCGGATGTAAGTGATTATTCAAAAGGAAACATGATAGATATAAAGTAAGGTTGGTAGCGAAGGGTTATACTCAAAGAGAATGATCGACTTCACAGAGATATTCGCACCGATAGTAATTAAGCAGGTATCTATCAGATTCGTGTTGGCACTGGTTGCCCAATATGATCTCGAGCTTGAATAAATGGATGTCAAAACTGCATTCCTGCACGGGGAGTTGAAAGAGCAGATCTATATGAAGCAACTAGAGAGCTACGAAATTAAAGGGTAGAGAAAAAAGTTTTCAGGTTAATGAGGTCGTTGTATGGCCTGAAACAGTCGCCTATATAGTGGTATAAAAAATTTAATTTTTTCATATTGAGTCAGAAATTTACTCAGAGTGAATACGATCACTGTATCTATTACAAGACACTGAGTGATGACAAGTTCATCATCCCAGTATTGTATGTTGATGATATGTTGATCGTCTGTTATGATATGTTAGAAATCGACGTACTAAAGACTCAGTTATCAGGGACATTTCGAGATGAAAGATCTGAATGTTGCAAAAAAGGTTCTCGACATAAATATTTATAGAGACAGGAAGAGGAGCAGGCTTTGGTTATCATAGATAAAATACCTTGAAAATGTATTGATCAAGTATGGAATGGACTAGGCAAAGCCGGTGAGCGTTCCCTGCGCAACTCACTTCAAACTTTCCTTAAAACAATGTCCTAAATCAAATGAGGAAAAACAGGTTATATCTCATATGCCTTATTCCAATGCAGTTGACAGTTTAATGTATGTCATGGTCTGTACGAGATCAGATATTTCTCAGGCAGTTGGTGTTGTGCGCAGATACATGTCAAACCCCAGCAAGTAATATTGGGAAACAGTGAAATGACTACTTCAATACATTCGAGGTACAAAAGAATACGTCTTAACTTTTGAGAAGACATGGGCAAAGTTGGTAGGGTATGTTGATTTAGACTATGCAGGTAATGTGGATTCTAGAAAGTCAACTTCAAGATACTCGTTTGTACTAGCGGGTGGAGCAATTAGTTGGATGTCAAAACTTTAGTTTGTGGTGGCTCTTTCCATGACAGAAGCAAAGTATATGGCAGTGGCAGAAGCGTTTAAAGAAGGTGTCTGGTTAAAAGTCATGATAAATTAGTTGAGACTTCACCGGGAGGCCATGCCGGTTAACTGTGATAGCGAGAGCGCTATCGATTTGGCTAAAAATTCTGTTTATCACTCTCGTATTAAAGACATTGATGTTCATCACCATTTTATCTGATAGGTGCTTGAGGAAGGAGGTGTAACACTAGAGAAGATTCACACCAGCGTAAATCTAGCAGACATGCTCACCAAGGTTGTTCCTACAGAGAAATTCAAGTTCTGTGCAATTTCTCTAGGTTTGGCGATTGCTTAAAAGGAAGACGAAGTGTGCACGAGAAACATTGATAAAGCTATGATACGAGACAAAGATTGAAAAAAGAGGATAAGGAGCTACACGTTTGAAGATTGAAGACATGGTGGAGATTATTGTAGTTGATGTCTTAAATCTAATCAAATTCTGCGGAGATTTTTCACGCAACTGCGAAAGTGCAGGATTTGTTTCCGATTTTGTTTATGATTCTTTTCGATTTTGTTTGAGATTCTTCCTAAAACTATATATATAGGTGTAAACGGGATTGAGAGGTATTTTAAGTTTTTTAAAAGGGTTCTATGGTTTCTCAAAGGTGGCTCTAGGGTTTCAAGGGGTGAGAAAGGTGATGTTTGCGGATTGCTCAAGCCGGGTAAGTTCTCTATCTTTGTAATCTCTTCCTTCATAGTGGAATTTTGTCGCTTTGTGCCGTGGTTTTTTTCCGAAAGGGTTTTCCACGTTAAATCTTTGTGTTCTCTTATGTTTGCATGGTGCTCTTGGATTGCCTATCCTAGATCCATATCTATGTGATTCCGCAGCACAAATCCCAATAATCTTCTATCTTTTGGCATGGGTACCTGTGTTGTTCGGTTTGAATTGAGCCGCAAATTCAATTTGCATGCTCGCATTAATCACTTGACCCGAATTGTAAATCGAGCAACAATAATCTGAACCGTTCAAATTCTGGATTCTTACTCTACAGGTCATCCCAAAGAAAAATTCATTCAAATGATGATTGTGTATGATGATGAATTTGTAATACTGAAAATAAAATTTTAATGGCCCACATACGAATTTAAGAGTCAAATGTCGGGCTGAGTAGTGTGGCATGATTAATAGATATAACGTCTATAGGGCAGTAAAGATAACAATAACGGATCAGATAATCATCAAAGATGCAATTGGGTGCATCACGAATGGTGATGGGGTGGTGGCCCCACAGAGTTTACTTGGCAGGCTAGTTTACTAAACTACTTGGTACACAATCCGCGTCCGTTACCTATGACTCCGTTTCGGCGGTGACCGCTAGGGGTGTACATGAACCGTGCTAGCTCAGTTGGCTCACTCGACTCGACTCGAAAAAGCTCGACTCGACTCGGTCAAACCGAGTTGAGCTGATTTTTGGAGCTCGAAAATGAGTTCAAGCTTACCCCAACTCGACTTGACTCGACTCGGATCGAATCCAGCTTGAACTCGGCTTGACTCGGTGCAGGGGTATATATACCTTTAAAAAAAAAAAAACCCCCACTTACCTTTACTCCTTTTCCTTCACTCGGCCGCACGAACCCTAACCCCTTTGGTCCTTTCCCTTACTAGGCACCCCTAAACCCTAACCCGAGCTCGAGCTCCCCTCTTTTGGTCTTCCTTTCTCTCTCTCTCTCTCTCTCTGTAGTCTCTCCCTCCTCTCTTAGGCACTCACCTCAGTCTTCCTCCCTTTGATATTGATGTTGCTCACCAAGTGTTTGATGAAATGACCCAACGATGTGTGGCAGGTGGCAAGGAAGGTATGTATATGAAACTAATACACTTTTTTTCTTGATTTTTATATTGCTTAAAAAGTGTTTGATAAAGTACCTGTAAAACCATTGCTGCTGTCTCAAATACAGTCATATTTTGAAGGTATAGTTTAGGTGTTTGTGAAAATGCTGCATAGGTGAACTCGGCTCGATCATGGCTCGAACTCGGCTCAAATTGGCTCTAGCTGCTGATCAAACCAAGCTGAGCTGGCCAGTCAAGCTCGAGGATTGAGCTGAGCTAAGTTCGAGCCGAGGTCAGCTAGTGGCCGAGCCGAGAGCTCGACTCGGTTCGACTGTACGCCCCTACTGACTGCTCCATACCTAGCTTGTTGCTGGGAAAGCTCTGTGATACCATCACAATATATACATGTTTTATCCATGCCGTCCATCAACATTTCCAGATAATTTTACTGCATGATCCCGAAAATGAGACAGATCAAAATCTCTTGTAGACCACACCAGAGTAAAGAGTAGTGATTTAGCCTCACCATTAAAAACTCCCCGATGATGCCCGCTTAAATGTTTATTTACCATCCATCATATTGATCAGGTCACACAAACATGGATGAATGGAAAACTCAAATACCAGCTTAATCCAAAGCTTTTGTGCCACCAAGAAGTTTTTAATATCAGGCGTTCAATCACTACTATCTATTGTTGTGTGGTCCAATGAGATTTGGATCTGCCTTATTTTTCTGTATCGTAATATGAAATGAGCTGAACAAATGGATGGACGGCGTGGATGAAATAAATACGTCATGATGGGACCACAAATCAACGACTAGTACCGAGCTCGGTACTGGAAGGGTCACTACCGAAATCGAGTCCGTCCCGTATACGCTTCGAAAGCAAGCAAGATTTCAGACTTCGGAGAAAGAGATAAAAAAAGAAAAAAATAGAGAGACCAAGAGATCGTTTGACTATTAATAATAGCGATGTCGCACGTCACGAGGAAATGCCCAAAATCCAAACGAGCTTTGTTCTTTCCATTCACAAAATTTCCTATTTTCCCTCTTTTCTCTTTTCCATCTTCCAAAGGATTTGAAGAAGCAGTACAAGTAGGGAGAGAAAGCAGGAAAAGTAAAAGCTCCGCTTTTCGCTTTTCTACACTCTCCTTTCCGGAGAAAATGGTAGAAGAATGTCTTTTCTTCAACAAGGTTTCCATTCTTTCATCCCTCTTTCCTTTCCTTTGGATTTCTACTTGTTTTGAAAAAAAAAGGATTTTTTTGAAGAAATCTTTCTGGATATACATATTTTTCGTTTTCAGAACATTTTTGTACTTCTTTTTAAAATTTTTTTGGTTTGAAATGAAGAAACTCATACTGCATTTTCTTTTTCTGTTTCTTTTGGATTTTTGCTTTCTTCGTTTAGGTTGTTTGAATGTGAGATTTCGTTATTTTACTCATTTTTTAGAAAATATTTTTATTTTTAATGTTTTCATGTTCTGTTTTAATCACCTTTCGATTTCTGCATTGGCTTGATTGATTTTTGGAATCTTTTTTTTTTCTCTGCAAATCCGTTTGGTTGATTTGTGGAATCCTCGGAATTTTGATTGGAAGGTTCATGTCGCAGGATGCTTTAATTGTAAAACCGTTGAAGAAGTCTCCGACCGTGTTGAGAATGATTCTGCTAGTCTTCGCAATGTTCTGCAGCATTTACATTTGCTCGATCTGTCTAAAACAGATCGGAAACCATGTGAATTCTAAGTTCTCCATTGAATTTCCCGAACGCCCTTGTCATGGCAAAGGCATTCAACCGTGGGAGGATCCATATGCCCATTATCCAAAACCCAGAACTTATAGCAGGTAATTCAATTTCCTTGACTGGCGGTTTGAATTCATTTTGCTTGTACCGAACCTTGTTTTGGGTGTCTTGGCAGAGGAGATTGCGAATGCAATCCTGTCCGGTTCTTTGCAATTCTTTCAATGCAGAGGTCTGGGACCGGATGGTTCGAGACGTTGCTTAACAGCCACATCAATGTCAGCTCAAATGGGGAGATCTTCTCCCTTAAAGAAAGGAGGAGCAATTTCTCGGTGATTGAGAGGACGTTAGATGAAGTGTACAATCTGGATTGGTTGAGTAGCGCCTCGAAGAATGAGTGTTCAGCTGCTGTCGGATTCAAGTGGATGCTTAATCAGGTAAAATATAACTATTCCTTTGTTCCAAGAAAAAAAAGGTCTTTTAGATGACATGGGTCATGGCATCTATATTGAGTAACCTTTGTACTCTGTAAAGCTGTGGCTTGTTTCTTACTCTATTTAGCTGGTAATTCTTCTATTGATGCTTTTATATTGGTACAACCAAATGAAATTCAACCCCATTATTTTCCGCTGCACAATCAGTAATTTCTCTGTAAAGCTGTGGCTTGTTTCTTACTCTATTTAGCTGGTAATTCTTCTATTGATGCTTTTATATTGGTACAACCAAATGAAATTCAACCTCATTATTTTGCCGCTGCACAATCAGTAATTTCTCTGGCCAAACTAATAATATCATTGTCTTATCCTTTGGTATGTGAAAACCAGAATGCCTGAAGTTGGCCGAGATTCATTTTACCCACGTTGATGATCGGATGATGCCAATGGGCATGCCATATAAGGCCTAAAATTTAAGTGGGTCTGGATTTCTCTTCAAAAGCAATCATGATAAGAGATTGTAAGGGGGCAAGTTCCATCAGGTGACTAATGGTCAGGGTTACAGTTTATATAGTCATGTTAAAAATCGAAAGATTCTAAACCAATAAAAACCAGTGGAGGCTGATGCATTTTTTCCATTTCATGGTCACAAGAGGGAGCGGTCCACTATCCACAGTCGAAGACAGGGAAGCTCATCCGATGCTTAGTCAGGAGAGAGTAGTTTTTGCGCCTCCATTAGTATTCTTGATAATGTGCAATCCTAGGCAACTCTCTTCCTTCAGCTTATAAGCATTCTATTATTCTTTTCTTATGCCCCTATTCAACTTAGAAATTTCTTTGTCCATTCTTGCTCAATGCTCTTTGTCGTAGAAGTAAAATACTGTAGATGGACATGAAATAGATAGTAGATCGACCAAGGTTTTATCAACTAATCATTCTTGGAGGGTGAGCAAGTAGTTGCCTTATATCAGCTAATCATTTTCTAAAAGTCAAGTAGATGCATTTTCTTACACTTGCATCGGTTTCATTCTATATGACACTTGCCATGTTTTTGTGAGTGATTTTTGTGATTAAGAGATTAGACAAACTTGCTCTGAATAATGACAAGATTGTACACGATAATCATTTTAGTTGGACGGATTTGCCTATGATAGGTGAGCATTTTGATAAGGCTAGAATTCTTCAAAGAGCTACGTGAAGATTACTCACACATCTCCACCTGACTTTGTTTCAGATAGGATGAGATCATTCGTATCCAGATTGTGTTTAAAATCCATCTCATAGATCTATCAGAAGGAAAAACCTCTTTAAATCTATCATCGTTGTTTTCCTTAAGGAAAAGCACTAGTCTTAGCAAATTGAGCTGAAAACACTGGATGTTGGACTGCCCACTTGTGCTTTTTTGCCTGCCATGGCCCCTCTAATCCTATGTCTTCAAAGTTCTGCAAACTGCTGTGGAATTTGGATACCCACTCAGCGCCGAGCATCTCATGTCTGTCACAAAGGTTTTCATTCCCTTCTACTCTTGACAATTTCATACTTTGTCTAAGATTGCACTGCATGGTTCCATTCTTGTTTTTGATGTATCTGACCTTGGAGCATAAAACCCATTTCGGACATTTACTCTTGGTGGGTGCTTGATCAATTGGAATTGTAGGAACTAGTAGTCGCTGTGCAATTTTATGGAGTAGGTATCCTTTGTCACGCTCTCCCTTGTAGGAGAAATCTGTCGGATGCTGAAATATTAACAATTTATGTAGCTCTTGGGGTGGGTGCTTGATCAATTGGAATTGTAGGAACTAGTAGTTGCCGTACGATTTTATGGAGTAGGTATCCTTTGTCACACTCTCCCTTGTAGGAGAAATCTGTCGGATGCCGAAGTAGAACAATTTATGTAGCTCTTGGGGTAGGTGCTTGATCAATTGGAATTGTAGGAACTAGTAGTCGCTGTGTGATTTTATGGAGTAGGTATCCTTTGTCACGCTCTCCCTTGTAGGAGAAATCTGTCGGATGCTGAAGTAGAACAATTTATGTATCTCTTGGGGTAGGTGCTTGATCAATTGGAATTGTAGGAACTAGTAGTTGCCGTGCGATGGAGTAGGTATCCTTTGTCACGCTCTCCCTTGTAGGAGAAATCTGTCGGATGCCGAAGTAGAACAATTTATGTTGCTCTTGGGGCTACTTAAGGGTTTCTCACATTTTCTAGGGAAGAAAGACTCGATGGTTTGGACATTGGATAAGATTGGGTGATTCTCTATCCTCTCCTTTTATAGCTTGCTTGGAAGGTTTGTGTTGGTTGTTTGCGGTGACTTCTTGCCGTTCATGTGGTTTTATGGGGCCCCTCCCAAGATTGTGGCAGTCCCTTGGTTGGCAGGGAGGAATAGGGTCTTAACAATTGATAATATCCAGAAGAGATCTTTGGTGCTTCGTAACTGTTGCATGATGCGCATGTGGGACACAGAGACCTTGGATCATTTGTTTATTCACTGCTCCTTGCCAAAGGTGTGGGATAAAGTATGCCGGGGTCCATTGAAAGTTTCCTCCGTACTTTTTCTTTTTTTTGTAGGGGGGGATTCACTTTATTAGTTGTGATTAGTTGGGTTTCTTGTCAAAGGGACAACAGCCAAGAAGTTTTGCCTCTTCTCTCCCAGCTTTAGTTGTTTGTAATTCTTTGAGCCTTGGCTCCCATTTGAATAAAAGTTCTTCACCTTTCAGAAAAAAAGGAAAAGAAAAAAAGATATACATGTGAGCATGCTTTAAAAAATTGTCTCATATGACTTGATATCATCCCAGTTGTATCACCATATGGAAACAGGACTGAAACCAACCGAAATGGAATGATATGGGGCTAGTTGCAGTGGTTTTGGTCCCCTTGCACTCCAAAACCCCTACTTAATTCTGATGATCTTGAGTGCATCATCGAGAGGCTGATCTCCATTACAATTATTTGAAAAAAAAATGCATATTTGTATTAGGATCTTAAAAGGATATATGCATGGATCTTCCTCCATGAAAATCTTCTCTCATACAATGAAAATTTTGTTCCGTTTAAGGTTCAAATCAAGTTAAATTATTTTGGTTCACTAACAAAGGCTATTTCATAGAAGCCTGCTCGATATCTTGCGATTTCACATTCTACTCTATGATAATGAGATGCTTTGAAACAGATAATTTATCTGCTTTAAAGCCCTTTTTAATTCAATTTTGAGGTTAAATACTCCTTCTATATCCAATACTGTATATAGAATAGATTCTAGTCATGCATTGTAGCAATGAGAGTAACTATGCAGCGCTCGTTTTAGTTTTACAAGAGAGGATGAAGCCTGTTAAATTTGATTTTTCACTTAGAGGTCAAATAGAGATGTGAATTGTCACGATTGCATAAACTCGTATTGGTAAACAAATACGCTTTACATTGGTAGATTCAATCAACCACATTGAAATATGGGGTTAAGTAATGTTTGATATTGATCAGGTAATTTTGTGGGTAACTGCCATGATTGCCTTAAAATCTTTGGGCACTCTCATCCTTATTATTGCGTTGATTTTTCATTATCATTCCTTTCTAATATTTTTCTCGAATATGTACTCAAGTTGTAGGAATAATTTAGTTGTTTTATTCCCCATTTCATTAACGTTCCACATTATTATCCCAACACATAAAACATGAAATAAACAAAGATACCTAAGTAATGGCTCTATTGACAATGAGAAGGATCCACAAATAGAAAAGCGGTTGCAACTATGAATTTTGAAAAGCTATTGCTTTACATCTCAACAGTCGAGCTGTTTGGTGCTACTTAACATGATAATTTTGGTTCTACATCTCAATTCATGGTAGTTTCTGTATCTTGCAGCTCCAGTTGAAGTTGTGTCCCAATCATGGGGAAAACAGTAATAAGCATGAGAATTAATATGTTTAGGGATCTTTTAAAGGCATATGAAAGCTCCTAATACCCAATATGGATGGTTTGGAAACCTTCAAAGTGATTTTTGAAAACACTCAAACACAAGTCCAATGTGTAGAAGATCCCCTAAAGTGATTTTTGAACTGAATGTATCTTTACTAGGAAGGGGAATAAAGAAAAGCCAGGTATTCCTGTATACACTACTCCATTATTTAAAGCTATGTTTGGGTTCATATTGAATTGAATTGCAATGCCCAGATCAGCAGAAAGGAAATGACCAAAATGTGACAACGTGATGAGGTCGATCACTGTCTTCCTCAAGGATAACTACTCCGAATCCACGGAGCTTCTCTGGACTCCTCACAGAGACTTCTCGAATCCACAAGGAAAGAAAGCAAGAAAATAGAAATAAATTCTAATAAATTCGAAATTTAATTGATGAATGAAATAAACGAGTTCACAACCCTTTAAATAGGGATACCAAGCAATGAGAGAGAAATCAGAAACAAACTATAACTAAAACTCCCTAAAATTTGTAACTTACTATAAATAGTAAACTTACTTTTATAGTAAGTGTCCTATGTGGCTTAACCATGCTATTCTCCTAATTATTCTAAGCACTTTTCATGTTGGACACAACTCCTAAAGCCCAACGGATGAAGAGTCATAATCAAACTAAAACTTACTATTTATATTAAAAATGAAACTAAACATTGAATTCAGCTGTCGATATGATGGAATCTCACAAATTCGGTGTGGACAACCCGGCATAGCCGGGTTGGTTGGCTAAAGTATCTCGTCCTACCCTAAAATCATATATGGTATGTCGAGTAACTCATTTCGGTTTGCGAGATATGCCTATTTTAAGGTTCTGACGGTCTTGATGACTTCGGCCTCTAATCGGGCCTTCTCTGGTCCATCTTGGACATGAAAGTGTCCGTGACTTGCTCTACATCAGTCCACTCCACTTCAAAAGAACTCGTCCTTGAGTTCTTGTGCTGCTTCGGTTCATGATACTCCATCTGGTGCGTCGTAACGATACCCAGATCAAAAGTTATGATCAATTTACGGTCCACCTTCTTTTGGTCCAACCATGCTAGGAATGTATTTGTAACACTTTCTACATCTGATCCCTCCTCTTGGAAAAACTCGTCCTCGAGTTACTCAAGGGACTTGGTTCATGATTCTGAGATAACTTTTGATGCCGATATTTATTAGCCATTTTCTTGTAGTTGGCATTAGGCTCTTGAGTTGACATAACACATGTACTCATGTTCTCTTTGACTTGGCTAGTATGAGTCAGTTCCTTCACTTCTACCTTCAAGATCTCACATTCCTTCTGCTGATAATGTGGGCAATTAGGCAGACTTATCCACGTGACAAGATCAATGTGGTTTTGTATATCTCGTATGGGAGGCAATTTATTAGGGAGTTCATCGAGTACAATTGCCTTGAAATCCTGCAACACTGGTTTTAAATCCCCTGGGATGTTCACAGGCTCTATATATTCTTTCTTTTCAACTAATGTACAATTGCCTTGAACTCCTGCAACACTGGTTTTAAATCCCCTGGGATGTTCACAGGTTCTATATATTCTTTCTTTTCAACTAATGCACACACGCACACACACACATATATATAATCTTGTTTCCTCGGATTGTTTAATAAAAGTCTGTTCAGTTGTGAGAAACTGTTCCTCAACTTTAGAAGTCTTGGGTTGGTTCTCCGTTCCCATATAGACGAGGCCAATCTTTCTACCATCTTTAGTAAATATAAACGCGTTATCCCGACTTCTATGCGTAGTAATAGCATCAATATTATTTTGCCATGGTCGACCAAGTAACATATGCCAAACTTCCATGTCGACTACGTCACAAAGTTCTTGATCCTTATAATTTTTACCAATTGAAATTGAAGCAGTGTATTGTTCGGTTACTTTTGTTTTGTTGACCTCCTTGATCCATCCAATCGTGTATGGATATGGATGCTTTTATATTTTCAGTGCAGCTTTTCTATCATTATTTTCAACACGAGATTCTCACTAATCTTGACATCGATGATCACATTACAGACTTTTTGGCTTACAGTGCACCTCGTTCGAAAGATGTTGTCTTGCTGTAATTCTATTTTTACCTTTGACATGTATAATGGCTTCCTCACGATCAAAGTGGTGGCCTGTGATGGTCATCATTTGATGGTGCTTTGTAGAAATCAGGATTGTGTTGTACAGCGACCACGGGCGGTTGAGCATTACTTTGAGCTCAGGGTGGAATTAGCACATCCGCAATATGGTTGAGGGTTGCCTGCAACCCTTGCATGGTCAACTGCCTCTCCCGGTGGAAAGTTTCCATTCTTTCCGAAAGATAACGAATCCCTGGATCACCATTCACAAGATTTTTGTTCATACCTTCGTTGTTTGCTATCGGCCCGAGGGGAATCCTCACATTGATACCAATTGACGTAGGGATGAATGTGATGAGGTCGATCACCGTCTTCCTCAAGGATAACTACTCCGAATCCACGGAGCTTCTCTGGACTCCTCACAGAGACTTCTCGAATCTACGAGGAAAGCAAGAAAATAGAAATAAATTCTAATAAATTCGAAATTTAATTGATGAATGAAATAAACGAGTTCACAACCCTTTAAATAGGGATACCAAGCAATGAGAGAGAAATCAGAAGCAAACTATAACTAAAACTCTCTAAAATTCGTAACTTACTATAAATTTCGTAACTTACTATAAATAATAAATTTACTTTTATAGTAAGTGTCCTATGTGGTTTAACCACGTTATTCTCCTAATTATTCTAAGCACTTTTCATCTTGGACACAACTCCTAAAGCCCAATGGATGAAGAGTTATAATCAAACTAAAACTTACTATTTATATTAAAAACGGAACTAAATATGGAATTCGGCCGTCGATATGATGGAATCTCGCAAATTCGGCGTGGGCAACCCGGCATAGCCGGGTTGGTTGGCTAAAGTAGCTCGTCCTACCCCAAAATCATATATGGTATGTCGAGTAACTCATTCCGGTTTGCGAGATATGCCTGTTTTAAGGTTCTGACGGTCTTGATGACTTCTGCCTCTAATCGGGCCTTCTCTGGTTCGTCTTGGACATGAAAGTGTCCACGACCCGCTCTACATCAAAATGTAGTTCATTAGTATGCGCATTGAGGAAGTAGCAATCAATTTGCAGTTTCAAGTCCAACTTCTGAGAGTAACATAGCTGCCATTTGGAGCATATCCCCTCAAATATGAATAGTAGGGAAGGTTGATTGCAATTTGGTCATTTCCCCTTTATTGAACTGGTCATTGCAATTCAATTCAATTGCGCATCCAAACACAGTATGCCTTGATGTCTTCAATTGAAATTTGCAAAGTTCTGCTTGTAAATATACCTGTAAAAATAAAATTAATAAGACCTATAGAATGGTTCTGCAGCAGAAAATGTACAACTGCAATAGGTGTAAGTACATTTTTGTTGAGGCTGCAGAGCACAAAATGGTGCAGTGTCATTGCTTATAGGAAGTGCCCAACATTAGATCAAAGGGACAGAAGAGTTTCCCATATATATGGGCCCTTCTTCAAAGCTGTCTCAACTTGGGGAGTAATTTAGAGTAATTGGATTAACCATTTGAAAGGCAGGTGAAAATATATGCATGACACATTAAATATGACACTGACCAAAATACCCTCCTGATTTTCAGAAGGGTAAAATAGTAAAAAAAAGACAGTAGGAACTGCTCTATCAAACAAACATCTTTTAAAAGGGTTTGATATTGCAATGAGCTTGAAAATTTTCTTTTGGTATGAGTTTTCATGTGGGTATACATCTCCATGTAGGTAAATGCCCAAAATCAGTGCACTAAGTAAAATAAATAGATGCTTATTGTCTGTTGATTCACATTTGTATTTGGTTTGCTACATCTCATTTCACGTTTGTGGTAATCTATGATACATAATAGAGAATAGATGACTGCTAATTTGGAATCCATGCAAGTCTACTCCATATGTCACTTGCATTTCATGGGCAAAAGGTGCATTTAAAATTCATTTTTCATTGCTAATGCAGGGTCTCATGGTGTATCATGAAGAAATAGTCGAATATTTCAACCGAAGGGGTGTTTCTGTAATATTCCTATTCCGTAGGAATCTCTTGCGCAGGTTGATTTCAGACCTCGCAAATTCATATGATCGATACGCTAAGCTACTAAATGGGACCCACAAATCTCATGTGCATTCACCGGATGAGGTCCGATCTCATGCCTGCTTTTTCAGTCATATACACCCATGTGCAACATTAAAACGAAAACATGTGCTTGCAATCCCTTGATTATTTTGTACATGGTTATCAATTGCAGGCAAAGGTACTTGCTGAATACAGGCCCAATATCAACACAACGTTATTAATAAGTGGTCTGAAAATCATAGAGGAATCAACTGCCAAAGCGTTGGAGTACTTCAGGAGCACTCGCCACATTATTCTGTACTATGAGGATCTCATCAACAACCGCACTGTGAGCTCTCAAAGCCAGCATGCTTTTTTTTTTTTTGGGAGATGGCAGTGGACTGTCGAGCTCTGGGTCTGCGACTGGGCCATATTTCACCCAGTTTTTACCACTCTTATTGAGGCCAGACTAGAGCCAAAGTCCTGGCTGGTTTATATTATGGTTGCAACTTGGGTGGGTTGAGTTGAGGGTCAACCCCCGCTCAACCCGACCTCAAGAGGATCCAACCTGACCTGGGTTCCAAGCCAAGGTTGCCCAATCCGACACCAAACTGAATTCCTCTATGCTCGATCCAATCCAACCTGACCCGACCGAAATACATGTGACCGACTGAAATACATGTATTTACTCCCAACTTGACCTAACCTAACCCGAATTCCCTCAACTTGAACCCAACCTGATCTCAAGCGAGGTTAGCGTTTTCAAACCCAAACCTGACCGAGGATCTTGACAACCTGACCGAACTGGGGTGGGTCAATTGGGTATGGGGTGACCTGAACCATGTTGCAGCCCTAAGTTTAAATCTGTCAATGGCAGGGACTGGGTCCAAAATTCAGCTCGATAAATAAATGGGCCGAGTTCAGGCCTAAATTTCAGGTTGAGGTGTCATTCATTACTTGGCCTCACAGTGTCTACATTGAACTTGGGTTTTCAGTTTGTGCAAGTAGAGCCCTTTCTGTCATCTGAACCATTGATGTCATTGGCTCCAATCTTAATAACACATGCACCAAAACTCTCCTAAATGGGAACTCCTAACCATTCAATTAGAAAGTTAAGAAACATCCAACCTTAAAAATGCCAAAGCGTTGATGGCTAGGATCTTCCATTCTGGGGAATTTTGGGTGCATGGACCAACCATGGTGCGGCCATCATATCAATGGCTTGTATCACTGAAACATGGTCCGCCCTCACACATCCTGAAAACATGATCATAATATGCCCACCATGTCAATGCCTTCGATCACTGGATCATGGGCTCCATTGTACAAACTGACTGGAGTATACTTTAGTATCTGTCAGGGCATTGAATTCCACCTCTTTCAGGCTAAATGGCCAGCCTAAGCCTGACCATGCTCATTTCACCCCTAATCTTTTCTGGGCTCGTGTTTATTAATGTTTCTTCATCTTCTGCAGAAGTTGTTGGACGTTCAGGATTTCCTAAGGGTCCCACATAGGGATCTGGTGAGCCGTCAGGTAAAGATCCACACAAGACCCCTATCCAATCAGGTCATTAACTGGGATGACGTCTCCAATACACTCACGGGTACACAGTATGAAAACTTCCTCTATCCTGACTATCAAACCTAGAGAACTGATACTGTAAATAAGTCATTCCATTCATTTTTGTCATATAAGCTGGCAACAAGTCGTTGCTGGTCGTTCGAGTTTCTTCCTATTGTTTTGACCTTTTTTTTTGGCTGTTAGTACAGACGAGAAGAGGCTTCCATGGTGTTAATTTTCTGACCTGGACCTTCTCTCTTGTATATTTATTAAGTCAATCAATCAGAGCTGAAATCAGTTTTCAAGGTGAAATTTTCTTTTTTGGTAGCTTATGAATTTGTTCTACAGAAGCTGCAACTCAGGATTATTCAGTACGACTTACCCTGTGGGGCCCACATGAACGGATGGTTGGATGATTGGAACCCTTCTGTCTCATGGGTGCTGTTATCGTTCACAGGCCGTGATCCAATAAATCTCACTGAAAGGGTGATCCCGAACATTGATCGTTGCAGGTAAAAATCTTTCTTTCACCAGTTCATGATCACTCAAACACGAGTTTTGGCGCATGGCCATTATTGCCAATGGGATGGATATCTCTAATCATCTGACCAGCTCTTCACGTGGACTCAACAAAGTAATCCAGGTTGAATGTTGCCTGAATTGCAACTTGAACAGTGTTTTAGTGAAAACCAATGTTTCAAACAACCTTAATCGATTTGTGAGCCCATCAGGCTAACCTGTCAAACACCCACTGACCCATTTGGTCTCCGGAATCTCCTTAATCAGAAGATTAAGAACTGATTAACAAGTAACCTGTTGTTCACACTCTGTTTCAGCTTTGACAAGTGCATTTCCAATTTTTTAATTAATTACGAAATGAGTATTCTACTTAATTAAGCCATTTCTGCAATGACCTGCCTTTTCCGGTCCAAACCACTCCGATTTTTCGGTTCAGACTGGGTTTTGAAACATTGGTCAAAATACAGGTGTGCGGCCAATGAGTACCCACCAAATCAATGGTGGGCATGCATCAGAGATCAGACCAATGGTTGGATTGCTGAACCATCCACCCTCCACTTGTACAAACTAAAAACCTGAGGATTCTCAGGTCTATGGTTTCCTCTGTGAGTCATGCTCAAAGCTGACACCTGATTGAGCCGAGACTGTTAGGCTTTGAGCGACATGGGCTGCGCCGAAGCAATCTTCAGGTCTCTTGGGTTGGGCCTAAATTAGGGTTTTGTTGGACTAGGTTCAATTTGCACTATTCCATCATGGTCTGTTCCCAAGCTGTCCAGTCATGATACTAAAGTGCAAGTGGCTGTAAGTTTTGTGAATTGACAATCTCACTTATGGGCCATTCTATGATGGTCCATGGTACAAAGACTACTAGGATTGGGATACTAAACATTTGACTGAGACTTCTTTTGAATAGGAGCCTTTGAAACTCTCTTTTATTATTATTATTATTATTATTTTATTTTAAAATTTATTACTGGTGTCCACTAAAAGGCCACTAGTTGACAGAGATTGCAAATCGTTCTAGGGCTTGCCAATTGGACTGTGAGGATCACGGACCATGCAACCACTGTCCTTCAGAATCAGCGAAGGACCATCACTGATCCATTGGGCCTACCAGAGGCTGCAGTTAGCCTGTTATTGGTCCAGCCAACCAAAGGTATGTTGGCTGTGCTGAGACAAGCACCTCCAACACCATTGATTATGTGGGCCAATCAACGAATTTGGGCTGGCCCAAGTAAATGAATAATGCTTGGTCCAACCCTTCAGCTCTCCCACGTGACAATGTTGATCCAGCATGGAGCTTAAATTGTTCTTCACCATTGATTTGTCAACTCATGATCATGACCCTTGGAAGTCCTACATTTCAACCCATGTTGCATATATCCTGGAGGGCTGTGATTGTGAATGCTGGAAGAGTGTCCACCATTGTGGGTCCCACATAAAGAGTACTCTACTTGAGTGACTCCTTAACTCATCAATATTCTCCCCCTCTCCCCAATTAAAAGAAATGGAGGGCTACGATAATATTTAGGCTCCCCCCCATCTTTTTTTTTTTGATCCATCCTTTTGAAACTAGAAAATTTCTCATTTTATTTTCCAACACGTATTCGACGAATCCTTGTTGAGCCGCTTGCTAGCTGCTTGGTATTTTGGGTGTGCTTAGATTTTTGTTGAGCTTCTCTTGTATTTGTTGTTCGTATTTGAAGTTGGTTGTAACTTCTAGCTGAGCTGCTTGCTGACCGTTGGTATTTGGGATGTGTCTAGATCCTCACTTAGCCGCTTATTCTACCTACGACCAACCACTGTCTGCCTCGATTGAGTCGCTTATTGGGGCATCCAACTTTTATGGTTGTGGGGCGACCCTGATGGACAGGTTGGATGCCGTTAACACACGTGGGCCCCACAATAAGCTTACTCTACCAGAACTTGCAAAGGAACCGGTCTTATCAGTCATCACCAACTGATGGCAAATGTTTTCCCACTCTGCAAAACAAACAAGATCCTATTATTTTATTTTATTTTATTTTATTTATTATTATTATTATTTTTTTTTTTTAAACCCTTCCTTCTTGTCAATGTACCGAGTTTGGGCCGGGTCAGGTCAGGTCGAGCCCAACCAGATCATTAACAAGGCAAAAAAGTCAAGGCCCCATACATGCCCGTTGAGTGTTTGGGCCTGTGATGTCAAAGGGCCAAGGCAGCCCATTAACAACACATGTCTAGGCTGGCGATGGGCTGATCTCGGCCAGGTGTATTTATACTTGGGCCATTTTGGGTTGGGCTGGGGTTCTGCGACAAGGTCAAGGACCATACTTGGGCCTGAAGATTTAGCCCATCTTTTAATACGATATGGCTTGGCTATGAGGCTGCAGGCATGGCCATGCCTGGAGCCCCTTTCTCTTAATACATGTTATATCTCTACTATTTTAGAGACAATTTTTTCTGTTTTATTTTTTTTAAAATTTTTTTTAAAATTTTTTTAAATTTTTTATTTTTTTAAAAACATGTTACAGGGAAAAGGTACCATAAGATCGACCCAAATGGATCATCCCATAAGGTCCAATCTTTGTAGACCCCACCATGATATGTTGGACATCTGAACCATGCCTCTAGTGGGTCCCCTCTGTTATGGGATGTCCCAAAAATCAGTCATATCTGGAACTTAGGTGGGCCTCACCATAATGCATTGATCACATCCACTCTGACCATCTTGCATGGCGGGCTGAAAAATCAGGCCAAACCATGACTGACATGAGCCACACGATTAGGAAGATTTGAGATGGTATGCCTACTCTTGATTTTCGTAGAGAGCATTCTCATAGAGGGTCCATCATGTTGTGTATATGTCATCCAATCCCCTGATATGAAACATCTGTACCGTATGATAGCACGTATCAGGCCATTGTGAAGCTTGGTGAGGCCCAGCACAAAACAAAGGTGGGGGTCCACCAGGTTTAGGTTTGAACCCTTGAACATCGAACGAGCTGGGTCATTCCATACCCACGGACCTCATCCAACTTATATCCAGTCGAAGAGCCAGGTTGGACCCTGATCCAAATCTCGGGTTCGGATTTGTAATTGGGTCAGATCTTGTCTTTCTCCCATCCTAAATCCAATCCATTTACAACTCTAATCTGGGTCAGTTTGAATAAGTGGAGCCTATGAATCGGCGATCCAGACCGTTCGTTTGATGCAACCAACTGTAGATGGGATCATAATCCAAAAGTCGTTGTTGGGCCTTTTTCAAATGAATGTCGACTGTTGCCGTATCTCATCTTAACCATCCAATAAACTTTTCTTGTATTGAGATTCCCACAGCATAGTCCATTTATGTGGGGTCCCAACACACCAGTGGCCTACCCTAGATCAGGAGGTTGCCCCGCTAGTACAAACTGAAATCCCAGTATATACTGAGCATATCCTCGGTCGAGTAAAATACAAATCCTCCGATTTTCTGTGGGGCCCACTTATGATTTTGTCATGAATACCGCATTACCATCATCATGACATCTGAAAATACAATACTCCCTTCCATAACCTATGGAGCTTTAATAACCTCAATCTTTCACCTGACTGAGAGGAATCTATGCTTTTAGAGGTTAGTCCTTTGTAACTTATATTCAAATGGTAGCAACTGCAGAAAAGATACAGATTCCTCGATCTCATGGTTTTAGTTGGAAAAGGTAGGAATGTCGACCAAAAACAATATTAAGATTGAATACGGACCGTCCAAAAAAAGAGTGTATATATCAATGCACTTAAGTGGGAAGGACAAAGGAATCCCAATCTCTTTTGGTGCATGTGAATAGTGGAATGTGTGCCATGGGCCACCTTCCCAAGACCAACCTGTCCTTGTAGCCTCTTAGTTTGGAGTTAAAAATATATATATTTGAGACAATCCCAGCCTTACAATATATAAATCATAGAGTCTATACCAACCTTTGAGGTCATACAAAGGTCAGAGTAGACTGGTGGGCATGGTTATGGAAATGTACACATATAGGGATTGTGTATTTACTACCCATATGGGGCCCAGTGGTCTCATTGGTCAGATAATCCAACCCTTTTATCTGGTGGGCCTTGTTTTTCTGATGGGAGACTGAAGAGAGCCCAATGACGGGACAGTCCTGGAGGAATGCTAGCCCTTGAGAATTTTCTTTATTGACCATCCCTTTAAAGGACAATTAATAAGATAAAAACGATTCGCCAATCAATGTTAGGATTATATATTGGCCACATACTGCAGGGCCTATAAGATGAACGGTTCAGATCTTGTGTGTAAAAAACCATGAAGGCCCTACCATAGAGTGGAGGAGGAAATGATCTTCCATTGCAACCAAGAACAGTTAATTAGAATCTTCATATGGTAAGGCAGTAGAGTAAAATACACCCACTCGTGTGAAAGCACATTGGCATTGAATAGATTAATTGATAATTAACTGTAAGCTTAGGGAGAAATATAAATAAATGAAAGTATATATGATTTCTCTATTGTGAGGATGGTTCCTCTCTTCACGTGGGTGGACGACTTTATGACCATCCTTTAACAACTAGGATATGTCTTAAGCAACATCTATGAGATTTGTACAGATACCAAAAGTCCAAATAGAGGGAGGAGAAGAAAAGAGCAGTCCCATAGTGCATGCAAAATGAACAATATCTCAGTCAACCAAAGCTTGCCATCCATTTTCTTCTAGAGAGGGTCATCACACCGTCCAATTTCATATTTTTTATGCCATCTCCATAGTGGTGGGACCTTCATGCTAATCTCTCAACACCTTAAATACAAGAGGAATGAGAGGGATTGAATACAAGTGGTCTCTCTCTCTCTCATACATCTATAGCTTGGGTCTACTAATTAAGTTGCACTCAAGATCTAACTCCTAGCCTCTTACTCTCTCTTTCTCTCTCTCTCTCTCTCTCTCATATCCTAATGGCCAACACCAAGTCTACCCATGCATGTGTTTTTCTCCTTGTACTTCTTTTCAATGCAATTATCTCCTCTGAGGGAAGACATTTGAAGGTGGAGAAAAGAAAGGAGTGTAAGAAGTGTAAGGTGGATAGCAGCAACAATATTGCAGGAGAAACAAGGAAAGGTGGTGTAGAATCCCCAAGCGTACACCATTACGGCACTAATACAACCGATCATTACCAATCGAAGTCGGTTAGTAACATGGAAGATTTTCGACCTACGGCACCAGGCCACAGCCCTGGGGTGGGCCATTCCGTTAAGGACAAAGGCATTGATGTTAACGTATAGATATTCATATTAGATTAATTGTATGGCATCTAAGTTTTGTACATACGTATTTCCATCTGTTAATCTGCAGACTCGCTGCGTATATAAGTTTTCATTTAATAAAGTTGTAAGTTTTTGGAGCCGTGGAGTTCAAGATTAATGTATCCTCCACTCCAGCCTCCTTTGGTTGTATGCTTAAATGTGTGTAAATAAGGCATTGCCATCTTGAAAATTCTCTCTCTCTCTCTCTCTCTCTCTCTCCCTCCTTCCTAGGAGGGGCCTACATGCTGAAATGACCTGATGATTTGAACCGTCTATTCAATAAGCTAAGATACTATAATCAAACATCCATGATCCTGACGGTTGAGCTTCGAAGTTGAGTGTGAGCCATTGAAAATAATTTATATAATATTCTAAATTAATCATCTGCACATAGTGATGGTCAGAACCATCCATTCAGCATTAGTTTTTAACTTTTTATAGTAGCCCTAATATCATCGCAAAAATCACATGTTGACCATTGGACCATCTCAGCATGTGGGCCCCACTGGGGCAACACAAGCTGGATCCAGAGTTGCAATAGTGGCAAGACGAACACCACACATGGCGCACGCAAATACTCTGCCTGCTACATGGAGTCCTCATAGCTCCTTGGTTTATTAATCAAGAACTCTTCATTTAGTTTGCTCAATCCTCAGTGGGCCATGGTCTGAAAATCAAGTCAATATATGAACTACCTGTTCGAATGGTGTTGCATAGTATGTAGTGCATCAGGCATGGATTGATGAAAATAAATAAATAAATGCGCATCTGCATCGAAAGCTCCGAATCTCTCTTGATCGCACCTATTAATTTGTATTTTAACTGAAATGCAAAGACACCCATAGGTATGAAAATGGCTAAAATTCAATGGCCAAAAGACAATAGATTCAATCCACACCATTGATCCGTGTAGACCCAACAAATATGGAAAGAAATCCAACAATTAAAAGGTCCTTGAAAATGATATTCATATTTCTCTCAAGAAAAGAGAATATCAGAAGTTAAGATGATAATGGTTAGTCTGTGACTAGACCAGTTGGGAAAGAACGTAGACAGGGCAGACTAGATAGCAGTATGATGGTTAGTACTCCGAAGGTCACAGAGGACATCAATTCATCCACGATCCATATAAGTGTTTGGAGCTGTTTGGTAGTCACTTTTGGAAAAGAATTTTCTGAAGATATAAGTTTTATAAAAAATAAAATATGAAAACTTGGTTTCAGAAATCTACTTTGCTATATAAATAATGCTGTCTATTTGATCTATTTTTCTTATAATATTGTTTGGATGTTATGGTTGAGAGATTATTCTAGGAAATAATTTGACATAATACGTTATTAACTTGCTATTCTCTGGCATCAACTCATCTTCTCTGGCTTTCCTGACACTTCATCTCAAAAATGACAATTAAAGTTAAGCCCATCTTTGAGTATTGATCAAATAACTAAAATTATCTAATCAAAAGAGATGTGCAATCAAAGGTGGGACCAACCTTCCGATGTGGGTCATCCATCATGTGGGCCCATCTTTGATGTACACCATCCATCGTCCCACTTTTAATGTGGACCATCCATCATGTAGGCTTAGCTTTGTTGCCCACCAACCATCATGTGGGCTCATCATTGATTTGGGCCCACCTTCGATATGGCTCAGCCATCATGCGGGGCCTACCATAGATTTGGGCCTCATCATGTGGGACCTTGGATGTGGATTATCCATCAAGTTGGGCACCTTTGATGTGGACTATCCATGATACATGCGGAAACTTCGATGTGGGTCATGCATCATGTGGGGCCCAGCCCTATTGTGGACCATCCACTATGTGGGTTCCACATTGATTTAGATCGTCATCATTGGGACCCACCTTGTGGGGTCCACCTTTGATATCAACCTCCATCATGTAGGGGCCACCTTCAATATCCACTACCTTCTCACCTTTGATGTGGACCGTCCATTGCATCGGTCCCACCTTCAATATCCACCATCTTTCCACCTTTAATGTGGACCGTCCATTATATGGATCCCACCATCGAAGTGAGCAGGACAATCCTGTGAGGCCCACCATTGATGTGGGCCGTCCATCATGTTGAGCCCATCTTTGATGCAGACCATCTATCGTGTGTGAACCTTCCATTGTGTGGGCCCACCTTTAATTTGGACAGTCCATCATGCGGGGCCCACCTTCAATGTGGACGGTCTATCATGCTGGCCCCACAATGGGACCGGCTCAATGTGGCTGTCCATATGGAGGATGCGACTTTGATGTGGGCCAGCCATCATGCGTGGCCTACCTATGATGTCCATCGTCCATCATGTGGGGCCACCTCGCTGTTAACTATATACATCATCATGCGGTACTCACCTTGATTAATGTCGGCCTTCCATTATGCGGGGCCGCCTTTAATGTCCATCGTCATGATGTGGGGCCCACCATTGATACGTGCTGTCCATCATGTGGTGTCCACCTTTGTCGTGGGTTGTCCATCTGCAAGGCGCACCTTGATATGGATTGTCTATCATGTGGAGCCCATCTTGAATGTGGTCCGTCCATCATATGGGCTCATCTCAATTATCCACCGTTCATCATGTGAGGCCCACCTTCTATGTTCACCATCCATCATGTGGGGCCTATCATCGATGTGGATCGTTCATCGTGCAAGGCCCACATTCGATGTGAGCCGTTCATCACGCGGGTGCACTTTAATATGGACCGTCCATCATGCGGAGCCCACCTTGATGTTAGCCGTCCATCATGTGAGGACAACCTTAGATGTCCAATTGTCCATCATGTACCACCTTAGATGTGGACCATCCATCGTGCGGGTCCCACCTTTGATGTGGGTTATCGACTATATGGACCAACCTTTGATGTCCATCACCATCGTGTGGTGCCGCCTTTGACGCGGGTTGTCCATCATGTGGGACCCACCTTTGATGTGCACCGTCTATCAAGCGGTGCCCACTTTTAGTATGGGTGTTTCATTTAATGTGAGCTATCCATCGGGCACGACCCGCCTCTCACGTACACAACCTATATCACGTGGCGTTCGAGAAGTCTTCTCAACAGTAGTTCGTCTCTGAGGTCTTTTTTTATTATTAAAAAAAACTATTTTTAAACTTTAGAAAATACATATAATATAAAAAGTACCTATCAAATATAAGGGCGCGGATTAGACACTGACAAGGTCAGTAGCCAAATCGCTACTGAAGTGACGTCACCAAGCTCTGTGGACCCCACCATGATGCGTGTGTTGTATCCATACCGTCCGACCATTTGTAGAGATCGTTTTATGGCATGAGAAAAAGAATGAGATAGATCTAATATTCAAGTGGACCCATCACAGAAAACCGTGGGATCAGTCACACCCACCGTTGAAACATTTATAGGGCCCATCATGTTGTGTTTTTTAGATCCAACCTATTCATAAGTTAACATAGAGATAGATGATGAAAAAAAATATATATATAAGCTTGATCGGAACTTCTGTGGCTCCTAAGAAGTTTTGAACGGTGGATGTCACTATCCCCACTGTTTTCTATCGTGGGGTCCACTTGAACTTTAGATCCATCTCATTATTTTTCTCATGCCATAAAACGATCTCTCCAAATGGATGGACGGTATGGATACAACACACGCATCATGGTGGGGTCCACAGAGCTTGGTGACGTCACTTCAGTAGCGATTTGGCTACTGACCTTGTCAGTATCTAATCCGCGCCCCAAATATAACTAATTCAACTAAATCGTGAGTGAGAAAAACAATTTTTTATAAAGCTTAGTTTTTTGGGTGTCTGCCCAACCGAAGCGGATTGCGTCCTGCACTTGCCTGGACGGAAATCGGTCCAGGCACTGGATCTGTGGGGTCCACCGTGATGTACGGGTTTTATCCATTCCGTTCATCCATTTTTTCAGATCATTTTAGTGTACCAGACCAAAAATGAGGCAGATCCAATTTTAAAATGGACCACACCACATGAAGTAGCGGTGACAATGATGCCAACCATTGAAACGTTCATAGGGCCCACCGTGTTGTTTATTTGTCATCCACCCTGTTCATAAGGACAAATAGACCTGTATGAAGGAAAGGCACAAATACCAGCTTTGAATTTATTATAAAAGAATGTTTTCTCTATTGTGCGGATGGTTCCTGTCTTCTTCACGTGGGTGGACGACTTTGTGACCATCCTTTAACGTCTAGGATACGTCTCAAGCAACCTCCATGGGATTTTGTACAGATAACAAAAGTCCAAATAGAGGGAGGAGAAGAAAAGATAGAAAGAGTGGTTCCATAGTGCATGCAAAATGAAAAATATCTCTGGCAACCAAAGCTTGCCATCCATTTTCTTCTAGAGAGGGCCATCACACCATCCAATTTCATACTTTTTATGCCATCTCCATAGTGGTGGGACCTTCATGCTACTCTCTCAACACCTTAAATACAAGAGAAATGAGAGGGATTGAGTACCCAAGTGGCCTCTCTCTCTCTCTCTGTCTGTCTCTCCCTCCCTCTCCTCTCTCATATCCTAATGGCCAACACCAAGTTCACCCATGCATGTGTTTTTCTCCTTGTACTCATTCTTTTTAATGCAATTATCTCCTCTGAGGGAAGGCACTTGAAGGTGGAGAAAAGAAAGGAGTGTAAGAAATGTCAGGTGGATAGCAACAACAATATTGCAGGAGAAACAAGGAAAGGTGGTGTAGAATATCCAAGCGTCCACCATTACGGAACTAACACTACGGATCATTACAAAGAGAAGTCTCTTAGTAACATGGACGATTTTCGACCCACGGAGCCAGGCCACAGCCCCGGGGTTGGCCATTCTGTTAAGGACAGGCTTTGATGTTAACGTGTAGTTATTCATATGAGATTGTATGGCATGTATGTATTGTACATACGTATTTCTATCTGTTAATCTGCAGACTTGTTGCGTATATATGTTTTCATTTGATATAATTGTAAGCTTGTGGAATTGTGGAGTTCAAAATTGATGTATTCTCCACTCCTTACTCCTTTGGTCGTATACTTATGTGTGAATAAAGCATTGCTGTCTTGAAAACTCTCTCTGTCTCTCTCTCTCTCTCTCTCTCTCTCTCTCTCTCTCTCTCTCCCTCCCTCTGTCTCTCTCTCTCAAAGAGATAATTATAATTTGGTGAATTAATCCCACCAGGAGTACGTTAACATCTCTCTCACGGATAAGCACACGCAACAGAGTTCATCTTGCCTCTGTTGTGATTGAGATTGCCAGCATGTGTCGCCTAGGAGGGGCCTATGTGCTGATATGATACGATAATTTGAACCGTTTATTCAATAAGCATGATGATCCTAACCATTGAGCTTCGAAATTAGATGTGTGCAGGCCATTGAAAATCTTTTCTATAATCTTCTAAATTCATCTGCACATAATGACTATCCATTCAGCATAAGTTTTTATAGTGGCCCTAATAGCATATCATACAAAACATCTCAGCATGTTGGCCCCACTGGTGGAGATCCCTAGTCACAATAGCGGCATACTCTACCTTTATATAGGTTTGCCTTATTTAGCATTGATTGCTACATGGGGCCCTCAGAGTTCCATGGCTTGTTAATCAAGAACTCTGTTTTATCAATCCTGGTTGGGCCTTGGTCTGAAAATCAAGTCAATATATATATGAACTACCTGCGCTCCATCAAGCTGCAGAGGTCTCAAATTTTATTTACCATATCTATATGTGCTATGCAGTAGATCACGTAAAGTTACAAAAAATTGATAAAGTTATAGGGACAGGTCTAGAAATTAAGGATAAAGTCAGTCTTGTTTTCAAATGAAGCTAAAGATATATGCGAACATAAGCCCAGATCAAGGTATTCAAGGCATTGATGAAGGGTTCAAAAAACAGGAGAGATTCTGGTGGTGGTGAAGGTACTAAGAATGTGAAAGAAAAATAACAAAAGAAATGTGTTGCTTTCATTGCGGAAAAGAAATTTGTTTCTGCCCATTTGGGTAAAGCGTTCAAAGCAAGCAGGAGCAACTTACCACCAGTGGGATGCTCAAAGTAGGGTTTACAATTATCAAACACGCTCGCGATCTTCGTGACTTTACAAGGAATTGCAAGAGCTAGGTTCCAATTTTCATCCGATAGGTGTTGCAACTGTTAATTCGTATTTTAACCGAAATGCAATGACACCCACATACTATTGCCCATGGCTAAAATTCAATGGCCAAAAGGGGATAGATTCAATTCTCACCATTTGGTCCTTGTAGACCCAACATATAGGTAAAGAAATCCAACAATTCAAAGGTCCTTGGAGATGATATTCATATTTCTCTCATGAGAGAATATCAAAAGTCAAGATAATAATAGTTGTTCGGACATGGTCTGGTGCTACCAGTTTGGACAATGCTGATATAGTCATGTGATAGGTATAAAATCTTAGCTATGTACATTAAATATATGGATGACAACTCATTAATGATCAAGTTTTCCAGGAGCGCTTGGGTAACTTTTGCATAATAATATATACTATTAGGGCTACATCAGCATTGAAGCACGTTTTATAATCGACTATCGTGATAAGGATACATTTTATAAATGTAAGGCACGATCGAATAAAGTCAACAATTACATTACTGTTGACAATATACGACGTTGCCACGTAAGCAACGGTTACTCTCATGACGTCATTAAAAAGTTTATAAATAACAAAGGAGAATGCAAAGCAAAAGATTTTGAACAAAAATCATAGAATCAATCCAAAACAATTTAACTCTAATGCAATGTTGCTTATCCAATCATCGGAGACATTTATAATTCCTCCCACTCAGCAGCGTGGAACCCTTAGCTTTTAGAAGTAGTTCAACCCATCCCTACTCTACATCGAATTAACTTAGTAATAACCTATTGCTGTAGTTCTCTTCTATGTACGCTTGCGTATCAGATATGAAGGAAGATTGTGGTTTTAGGAATCGTCCACCTACGCTTATTCGTTGGGTCGACAATGGCTTATAGTCTTGACATTGTCCATTTTTTGCTCATCGGAGCGCTGCTCGATTACATACCTCGCTGCTAAGTCATGACAGTAATCCATCCCGTGTTAGTGATAAGTTTCTCTTTTTCGCCTCCATCGCTCATTTTGGTTTCACCAAACACTTGTTGTACCTTCTAAAGTTCTTAATTTCAAGACAAAAAAAAAATAAAAAAATTTCATTAAAGGAAAAGCTCAAACCTCTGCACTTGACAGTTAGCAGAATAGATGATTAATTGGTCTTCTAACCATTAGTGATTAGTGGGTCACCCATTATGTGAGCCCACCTTTAATGTCCACCATCCATCGATTCACTTTTAATGTGGACTGCCCATCATGTATCCCCACCTTTGAGTGGGTCATCCATCATGTGGGGTCACATTTGATGTGCACCCTCCATCATATGGGGCCCAAATAATCCATTGAGTGGGGTTCACCTTCAATTTGGGTCATCCATCATGCAGGCCCACCTTGGATATTGGCCGTCAGTCATGTGGGACCTTAGATGTGGATTGTCTATCAAGTGGGGCACCTCTGATGTGGACCTTTATGATTGTGGGGCCAAACTTCGATGTGGGTCATTGCATCATGTGAGGCCCACCTTCAATGTCGGTTGTTCATCTTATGGGGCCCCACTTACTTCAACGTCGGTTGTTCATCTTATGGGGCCCATTTTGATGTCGACCTCCATCATGTAGGACCCACCTTTACTGTCCACCTCCTTCCAACTTTGATGTCCACTGCCATCATGTAGAGCCCACCTTTACTGTCCACCACCTTCCCATTATTGACATGGACCGTCCATCATATGGGTCCCACCTTCTATGTCAACCTCTATTGTTTACGACCCACCTTCACTGTACACCACCTTCCACCTTCAATGTCCACCTCCATCATGTAGAGCCCACCGTCACTGTCCACCACTTTCCCACCATTGATGTGGACCGTCCATTGTATAGGTCCCACCTTCAAACTGGGCCAGCCATCCTGTGGGGCCCAATATTGATGTGGCTTGTCTATCATGTTGGGCCATCTTTGATGCGGACCATCTATTGTGCACGACCCACCTTTGATGTGGACCTTCTATTGTTTGGGTCCACCTTTGATTTGGACGGTCCATCATGTGGGGCCCATCTTTGATGTGGACAGTCCATCATGCGGGCCCTACATGGGGGCGGCTTTCATGTGGCTGTCCATCATGCAGGATGCAACTTTGATGTGGGTCATCCATCATTCATGGCATGTTAACTATCCATCACGCGGCTCCCACCATTGATGTGGCCCATCCGTTATAGGATTTACGACCCGCCTTCATGTGGACCGTCCATCATGCTGGGCCGACCTGACTATGGAACATCCATCATGCGGAACCCACCTTGATGTTAGCCGTCCATCATGTGAGCCCGATCTTAGATGTCCATCGTCCATCATGTGCTACCTTGGACGCACTCACATCCCCGACACCACACACACCCACGCACTCATGCAGTTGGATTTTGTACTAGAACTCGTGACCTCGTAATGAAACTCTTGTGAGTCCGTCACTCAGTCATAGGCATCAAACCTTTGATGTCCACCATCATCACGAAGTGCGCACCTTTGACGTAGGATGTCCCTCACGTGGACCCACCTTTTATGTGCACCATCCATCAAGCAGGGCCCACTTTTAGTATGGATGGCCCATCGTTTGATGCCCCCCATTTAATGTGATCTATCCATGGCGTAAGTACCCACGGATTGGCTGGTGTGATGTACACCAGTCAGTCCGCTTCCTGTCATGTACACCACTTAATGTATGGATCAACGATGTCAAAGTTCATTCGCTTGAGTATCTTTTAACCTTTGCGGGCGCGACTTGCCCCGGAGCCGGAACTGTCGGTGGAACCCTGACTCGAGGCTCATCTTGATATATCCATTACATATCTAGGCCGTTCATATGTTTTTATAACTCATTTTATGGCATGAGCCCAAAAACGAAGTAGATAAAAATAATAGGTGTGCCACACCACAGGAAATAATGGTGAATGACTATTAACAACTTTTTGTGGGCCACAAAAGTTTTGAATCAAGCTGATATATTTTTTTCCCTGGATGCATCCAGGTGTATCTAATCTTATCTAGAGGTTGGATGGAAAATAAACATTACAATGGGTCTTAGGAAGTTATTACTGGTGATCGTTCATTGACCACTGTTTCCTGTGGTGTGGTGCACCTGATATTTGAATCTGCTTCGTTGTTGGGGTCATGCCATAAAATGAGTTAGAAAAACGGACGGCCAGCGTTGATATAGAACACAAACATCCAAGCGGTCCATACGGTCAGAGTACCACCCACACCGCTGGTTCCATGGTCCCAGCCAAGTCGCGCCACACCTTTGCTAGCATATAAGTTCCGGTACCATGATGTCCCATGTGTATCGCAGTGGGTATGTCCTGGGAACACGAATACAGGGGCCTTATTCAAGTTGTGTGCAAGTGAATATGGGCCCGATCTCAACGGTTAGTTTGATTGGGCGATTCTTACCTCTTATTAATGAACATGATTTTGTTGAATTTGGACCACTTACTACTTTTCATCTTAGCTGTCCACTAATCAATCAGTTTCGATCAAACATAATTTGAACGCTTTGGATTGAGACAAATGAATCCCAAATATACATTAGCAAATCGCATGCGTACAATCATCACTCTCCCCGAAAGTAGGAAGTTTTCTCACTGGCCACGATGGCATTGGCAGCTCAGAGCTGAAGTGCTCATAGAAGGCCACTTAGTGGAGCCGTGGTAGGATGTACGCGTCGAACGTGTATGGTAATTCAGGCTCTTGATCTCGTGGCCCACCATCTAGCCCTACAATCATGGTGATTGGACAGGGCTAACCATTCAACTGCTGCCTAATTTCTAATCCAACGTCCACTTGCAGAACACTGATTGGATGTACGCGTGCAGCCGTTATAAGGTGTACGCGTCGAACGTCCACTTGCAGAACACTGTTTGGATGAGTAGATGATGGCATGCCAAATCAAAGATCCTGATCACTCTGCCTGTATTGCCACGTGTACGGTGGAATGTTTTAGTTAGATCGAAAATCGTACCTAATGGCAGGTCAAGCGCGTGGAAAGATCCTTTTCTCTTTCCGCCCTTCCGCCGTGCTGTGGGCAGTCCAACCTAGCTAGCACCAATTACAATGCTTATCTTACATTCCCTCTATCTAAATAAATGGAAAATGATATAAAGAGACGCCTTCCACCGTCCACGTGGAAAGGTGGGTAGTGGATCGGGATCATCCATCTAGGGGCATCGGGCGCGGATTGGGTACTACCCCCACCTGGACCTCGCTAGAGACGTACGGTCCTGTCAGGAGCTTTGTGGGACCCACTGTGATGTATATGTTTTATCCAAACCGTCCATCCATTTTGAAAGATCATTTCATGGCATGTCTAAGAAATTAAGGCATATTGACTACTCAAGTGGACCACACTACAGGAAGTAGTGGGATTCGAAAGCTTACCATTGAGAACTTCCCGAGGGGCACAAAAGTTTTGGATCAAGCTTATATTTATGTTTTCCCTTCGTAAAGGAATAAGTAACCTTACGAACAGGTTAGATGGCAAATAAACATCACGGTAGGCCTTAGGAAGTTTTCAATGGTAGGAATTCAATAACCACTATTTCCTATTGTGTGGTCCACTCGAGACTTCAATCTTACTGATTTTTGGTCTCATGCCCTAAAATGATCTATCAAAATGTATGGATGGCATAGATAAAACATATACAACAAGATTGGCCCCACAGATCACCTAACAGGACCGTCCGTCTCTAGCTAGGTCCTGGTGGGGAGGTGGCCATGGTTAAAAAACTGCACTAATAGGACAATCCCAACCACCCCTTTTAGCACCTTTTCTCCCCTCAATTTCCACCGTTGAACTCTGCTTTGCTTCTTACTGTCCATTTGTAGGCGTCCGATTGCATGCTTAGGACCATTCAATTTACGTAAGTTTTAATCCAGGGGCCATCTGTGGCGGGGTCCACTAGATGTACGGTCCATATGCACATTTCGCAGTCTACCATATGGACGATGAAAGGATGATTCTATCATATATCATTTCCTACAAATTTATATACTCCTCAACAAGAGGATCCACCAAAGCATCCTAAAATATGCTTATGGAATCTCTCTCCAACTAATAATGGAGAAATCCATGGCCACTTTCAGCTCATCATTGATTCATTTGTTTTGGTTCTTTCTTTCCTTTAAATAATATCCACTTTTAGATGACTGATAGGAGTGGGTGGGCCACTCGTGAGTGGCTCTTCACATGACACGTGGCACCCTGGGACTCGATTGGGAAAACATGAGAATCCTACAGTGGATGGTCCTCAATTTTTATTTAGGATGGGACTTTCCTTTTTCTAAACTACCAAGTGCAATACATTATAAGAAAACTCGATGAGTTGACCCGGGAATAACAACCGAGTCGGCCCAACCGTCCACACTATCTGATTAAACTCATTATCTTACAGAATTGGTTTCCTTTTTTCAAAGGAGGTTTTGATAGAATAATGGACCACATGACAGCTACCAAGAGGGGTCTGGTTCCCACGTGGGAAAGCCCAGTGGGAGAAGTACTGGGCCATTCACAAGACAGTTTGCACCAGTGAACATGCCATGTAGAAAAAGTATGATGGTACACTTATTGAGTAAACCACAAATGGGCATGGCATTTAGACTATTGGACACTTTTTCTAACCGTCCCTTTTTATTTTTATTTTTCAAATTTGACTTTACTACTTAGAAGACAAGCTTTATTATTATTATTTTTTTATTTAGGGCATGTTCACAATATAATCTATCATATGAACTATATGAACTGCTTGCATATCTGACATCAGCCATGACAAGAGAGATCAGGTGCGTTAATCCAGGCCCACTAAATCAATTGTGAATGGGATAGAATAAAATCATATTGACTGGATGATCCTAAGTTACTAACATGATCAAGAGAACCTGAAACTCGTCCAGGATCAGTTCAGTGCACTAGAAAGGGATAGTTCCTGGTTGGCAGGAATTCATCAGACTCTGGTGCTAGTTCCATGAGGTTCATATTTGTGGGATATTGATACACCGTTCTCTAATGGCTTGAGCTTTTAAAGCAAGTAGTTGTTTGGCATGGCATTAAAACAGATGATCAAGTATTCAAGTAAATATGTATTAGTTAATATATTCTTTCACCAATCCAGCCTATTTATGGTGTGAGTTGAGTGTTATACTCCACTCTTATCCAATATGTTCTCATGTTGAGTTCCATCCCGTGTGTATTGGGAAGTGTTGGAGTATTATATACATGATATGCATGTGTTAAACATACACCATCCTTGATAGTGGGAATCCCATTTCTGCTGGAGAGTAAAACTCCATTGCTTGGGGAATGCAGATGTGAACTTGTTTTGGGAGGCTTGTTGTGGTGGTTAGTTACCAGTTAGTTGTATCAATGCAAATAGGGTAATTATTAGGTCCTAATAGGGGATGCGGCTGAAACTTGATCTGACTCCTCATCCAAGTGGAACACACACAATGGATGGGCTGGATTTGTGAACCACATCTCGGTGGGATCAATAAATGATTATGAATGTTTTAATGGGAAGATAACTATTCTCAATTTTTGTATGTAGTGTGGCCCACCCAAGTCATGGATTGACTCAATTTTTAAGCCTGTGGCACACCATGGAATAATGCATCTGTCTGATGGGGTAGATGATCGACACACATCATGGTGGCGCCCACACAGTCCCATGAGGTCGACCTTGTAATACTATTTCCATGCGCGCGCGCGCACACACACACACATATATATATATATATATATATATATATATATATATATATATATATATATCGTTTCTTCTTCGGATAGAGTGATAAAAACAAGTGAAAGAAATAGAGAAAAAGAAGTTATATGATGCTCAGGCTGCATATAATACTTAGTACACAGGCACTCCAAGAATCCACTATTGCTAAACGACAGTCCCAACATCAGATGGGTTGATAAATCATGACCTCTGATCCATGGATACTTCGTCGGTGGAAATAAAACCACTGAAAGTTGACTTTTTTAACCATCACCAACCCCCCTCAACAAAAGTCATTGTCCATTAGGAGGTGAACCCTAATTTCTAACTTAAATTTGCATAGATAGTGAAATATCTGACAAGCATGTTTTCACAAGCAGCCAATCCACCATTGGACTTTATGGATGAACAGTTTGGATCATCACGTGGTACGCCCCATGTGGGAGAGCGAGCAACTTGGGTGTACCTATGGAGACGCGCATCCTTAGGTGTTCATCATGATTCAGAGGGTACCCCTGCCATGCATAGATCTTGCTTTACAGGTGTTATGTTATGAAGCCGCTGCAAGTCATTGTACAAAAGCTGTATTTATAGGTGCTGTACGTGGGACCCACTGGGATATTCTTATGACATCCAATCTGTCTATCATGGCCTTCCACCATGCAACTTGGACACCAGAAAATTAGGCCTATTAAACCATTACGTGGGCCACCATGTGATTTTTAAAGTTTTTTATGGTTATCTATCGTTTTTCATATTATCTGCCCATTTAATGATTTTATCAACCTGATTTTTTGGGCATCCAATTATTATAATGTGCCACACCTAATGTACGGGTTGGATGACATATAAAAAACACAGTGGCCCATACCAATGGACAACCATACAAAAACCTTTAACTACATGTGGTGACTAACAAAATAGTTGGATGGTCCTAATTGTTGAAGCGTCCAATTCTAATGGTGGAACCATCTTTCTGAACAGGTTAGATGCCATACTAACATTCCCATGTTCTCAGGCACAGCCTATGTAGAATAAGGTCATTTTACAAGTGCTTGCACATGAACCAGACACTGTTTTACATCTATATACTATGTGAGATACCTAAAAAAAGATGCACCTAACAGTTAATGGAATATGAAGCTGTGGTGTACGAAAAGACATTAAACTCAAGATTCTATCCACGTGCACTGAAAGTGGTGGTTCTGTAGAACTAAAGCGCCAATCAGGAGCCAAGATTCCTCTTGAAACTTTCCTAGTTTGTACATTAATATAATATAAACGCACACACAAGTGGACGGTCAAAGGCTGCCCAAAGGTTACTTTATACAGAGGCTCTTGTGGGAATGACTTTATCTGTGTAAGGACTAGAATCTTTGTCCCCTTGCTTTCGCTTAACTTATTAGGCCTTCGCTTTTTGTACACATGGAACGTGTATGACATGAGAACCGATGATCATGGTCCGCCCAGTTTCGATGGTCCATATCAGATTCTACAAGTGTTGTTACCATTTTGTTTTTAGATAGATACTGACGGTGCTCCGTGGGCCCAGCATGATTTATATATCCTATCCACGCCATCCATTCATTTCTTCGGACTATTTTATAGCATGAGCCCAAACTTGAGTCAGATCCAAATCTCATATGGACCACACCACAGGAAAAAGTGGTGATTGAACACTCACCATTAAAACCTTCTTAGTGGCCACAAGTTTTTTTATTAAGTCATCATTCAGGTGTGGGTGACCTAATCAACAGGTTGAATGACAAATAAACGTTACAGCGAGCCCTGGGAAGTTTTTAATGGTGGGCATTTAATCTCCACCATTTTCTTGGTGGGGTCCACTCGAGATTTGGATCACCCTCATTTTTGGGTTCATACTCTATAACTATCTGAAAAAACGGATGGATGGCGGGGATAAGATACATACACCATGGTGGGGACCACAGAGCACTGTCAGTAGCCGCCTCCATATTGACGCTCTCAGTACGCAATCCGCGTCCATGATACGCCTAGGTGACAGTCCCATGACAACATCCCAAATCCTCGCGTGACTTTCCCTGACGGGGACGGAATGAGTTCATGTGGATTAGATCCACCCCGTCCATCAGGTGTGCCACCCTGTATTTGGATCGGGCCCACAAAATCAGGACCATTTTAACACACAAGCCAGCTACACCTTAGGAAACAGTTGAGATGGGAAGTCCAATTCATGAGACAGTTGAGATGGGAAGTCCAATTCATGAGATGCACCACATGAATTTGGATTTTTCAAGCATGATTTAACACCGTTTCCTATGCCATGGCCACGAAGGTCTTAGATTGGACTGATTTTGAGGATCCATGGTGAAAATGAGGCGGTGCACCTGATGGATGGGGTAGATCCCTTCCACGTTTGTCCCACATAACGATTAGTTAGCACAAGTCAGACTATTTGCGCGTGCGTACTTGAGTCAGGGCAGCGCAGTCCTTCCGAGTTCACGGGGACTGCTCTCCCATCGAGTGTGATTCTCTTGGGAGTTTGTGGGATGCCTTTTTCTGCCAAGAACTGACTTCTGCTCTCCATACGAGAAATTCTAGATGATTCCCCCCCAGGAAAGAATCAAGATTTGATTCTCGCATGTGGATGAGTTCAGGTTCATTCATCAAGTTGGCGAGAGTAAGCGGCGGATTCCCTACTGACACTACCAGTATCAAGTGGTCGGTGCTCTGTGGACCTCACCATCATGTATGTGTACAGGCTGTCAATCTAAATTTTCAGATTATTTAATGACATGAGCACAAAAATAAGGCAGATCTAAATCTTAGTGGACCACACCACAGGAAACAGTGGTGCTTCAATACCCACCGTTAAAAACTTTGTAGGGTTTTTGAATCAGGCTGATAATATCTGTGTTTTACTTTCATCTGTCTGTGTGATCTAATCAACAGGTTGGATAGTAAATAAATATTACACTGATTCTTAAAATTTTTTTGATAGTGGGCGTTTAATCGTCATTGTTTTTGGTGGTCTGGAGTTGTCTCATTTTTTGGGTTTGTTTCCTAACATGATATGGAAAAATGGATGAAAGGCATAGAGACTGATCAAGTCTTACTGTAGGCCACATTTATAAATCAATGGGATGATTTTTTATTTTTATTTTTAATTATTATTTTTAATTTTCTAATAGTCCATTGTTCTTGCACCTGCATGGTATGCTTGATGAATTGGACCATCATAGTTATTTGTCCATGGCATGCTCTTGGTAACCCCACCTGATGAATAGCCTGGATATTGATGTGTGACATAGTGGTATATTGTGTGCTATGAATGCCGTCTTCAGTCCTGTAAGGAAAACCAAGTTCCGTGGGCCCTATTATGATGTATGTGTTATGTCCATGCTATTCATTCATTTTATGAGATCATTTTAGGCTATGACCCAAAAATAAAGTAGATCCAAAGGTCAAGTGAACCACACCATAGAAAGCAATGGGGATTGAATGTATACCATTTAAAACTTTGTGGGAGCCACAAAAGTTCAGGATCAATATGATATTTGTTTTTTCTCTTCATCTAGGTTTGCGTGACCATATGAATGTTGAAATTGGTGCCTTCAATTTGGTTCAATACAAGGGATTTCGATCGATCGAGGGCATCTTCAATTGAATCAAGAAATTTTTGAATTTCTTAAATTGCTCACTGTATAGATTTTGATGGTTTCGATCCAATCAACAATCTAGTTAATTCAATCGATGGCCCTTGATTGGAGTCAACTTGATCGAAGGTTCAATCAACAATTTGCACAACTTCTACATAAGTGCGCGACTTTGTTTCTAATTCTATACAGAGCCAGATATATGATTGTAATACGGGATTAGGGAATAAAAAATGAATGTGGGAGAGAGCTAAACACATTTTTAAGGTTTTGGAGAAGGGAAATTCGTGTTGAAGACAAGGGTTTCGAATATGTTAGTTGTCCATCTCTTGTAATTCTCTTTTCTGAGTGGATTGTTTGTCGCTTGGTGCCGTGAGCTTTTTTCTCGTAAGTACTTTTCCATGTAAAATCGTCATGTTATCTTTGTTTGATCGAATTTTTCGTTTCTCTTTCGCACGTTTGATTTGTTCTAAGGTTACTTCCGTGCTTAACACGTAGTGGCTGCGCACAAGTGATATCAAAGTTTAGGCTTTACATTGGGAGTTTAGATTGAATATAAGACATGGGTTCAAAGGGATCAAACGTGAAGTTTAAGATGGAAAAGTTTACATAAAAAATAACTTCGAATTATAAAGGTTAAAGATGAAAGCTTTCTTAATTCAACAAAGGATGTCACATGCTTTCCTTGGTGAAGCGAGACATCCTGAAACTATGAAGGAAGAGAATTGTGATGACCTATATTATATGGCAATTACCGCAAGTCAATTGCTCTTAGCCAATGGTGTCTTTTATAATGTTATTTCTTAGATGACTGCCTTAGGCTTATGGGCGAGGTTGGAGAGCCTATACATGATGAACTCGCTCTCCAATCACTTATATTTGAAGAGAAAGCTATACGCTTTGAAGATGCAGGAAGGGTCAGATCTCTCTGAAGAAATGAATGCCTTCAACAAACAAGTTTGCAAACTAACAAGTGTGGAGGAGAAGATCAATGAAGAAGTCAAATCCCTAATGTTGTTGACGTCCCTTCCAAATTCTTTTGAGAATATGGTGGATACTATATGCCATAGTGATGCAAGGAAGGACGTGTTGAGGTCGAGCATTGTCTTCCTCAGGGGGATAATTACTCTGAATCTACGGAGCTTCGTTGGACTCCTCATAAAGAGATACCTTGAATTCATGAGGGAAAATAAGAAAATAAAAATAAATTCTAGAAATTTCAAATTTTCATTAGTAGATAATAAAAATGAATTTACAATCCTTTAAATAATGATGCTAAACATTGGAAGAAGTTTCAGAATCAAATTCCCTAAAAATTTGTAACTTACTATAAATAGTAAATTTACTATATCAATAGCAAATTTACTATTTATAGTGTCTTATATGGATTAACCACTTTATTCTTCTAATTTTTCTAATTGCACTTTTCATGTTGGACACAACTCCTAAAGCTCAATGGATGAAGAGTTATAATCAAACTAATACTTACTATAAATAGTAAAAACAGAAATAAAATTGATTTTCGACCGTCGATATGATGGAATCTCACAAATTTAGCATGGGCAGGTTGGTTGGCTAAAGTAGCTTCTCCTACCCTAAAATCATATATAGTACGTCGAGTAACTCATTTCGGTATTCGAGATATGCCTGTTGCAAGGTTCTGATGGTCTAAATCACCTCCGTCTCCGATTAGGCCTTCTTTGGTCTATCTTGGACATGAAAGTGTCGGTGACCTGCTCTACATCATATAGTAGGGATACCTTAGACCTTGTTACTATTATCTCAATCTTTTAGTCGAAGCAAAAGAGAATGAATAACAGTTGGGAAGGTACTTCTATAGGAGCACTGTTTGAAAGGAGAAGACCATTTGAATAAGAAAATGATACATCGTGATTGAGGTTTAAGTCGAAGGGTAAAAGAAAGTTGAAGTATTCGAATTGTGGTAGGATAAGAAATGAAGAAGGATTGTAGAAATACCAAAACTTAGAAACATAAAAATTCAGATAATTCACCGAAGGAGGCCAATTATGCAGAATCCAGCGAGGAGATGAGTGGTTACGATGTATTATGTGTCTAAGGTTAGACACTCGTATAATAAGTAAATTTTGGATACGGGGGCATCATATCACATGTGTTCTCATCGGAGTTAGTTTGCCACTTACTATGAGTATGATGGTAACTTGATTCTTATGGGTAACGATCATACTTGTAAGATGATTAGAATTAGATCGGTTCATTTAAGAACATTCGATGGGGTGGAGCTTACTCTACTGGATGTGAGTCATGGTCCGGACTTGAGGAAGAATTTGATCTCTTAGAACTCTTGATATACTCAGATGCAAATTTGTCTGGTATGAAAGCGTCCTAAAAGTTTCTAAAAGAGCACTTACTGTTACGAAAGAACAAAGGAGAGGAAACCTTTATAGGTTGATCAGGAACACTGTAACGGGTGGAACTGCAGCGTTTGTAGTGAAATTCACGTCAATACGTGTGTGGCATATGCATCTGGGCCACATAAGTGAGCGTGGTATGAAGGTACTACTTGACCGTGATTTAATTTCTGTTTTTAAAATTTTTTATTTAAATGTATGTGAGCATTGCATATACGATAAACAATCAAAATTATCATTTAAAAACGAAAAGTATATTAGTAAAGGACAACGTAGCTATGTGCATTCTAATATGTGCGGGTCGTCACCTGTTGTTTCTGGAGGAGTGTCGTCATTCTTTATAATATTCATCAATGACTTCTCTATAAAGTGTGAGTTTATTTTCTAAAACACAAATCTGATGTGTTTGCCACTTTCAACTCATAGAAGGTTATGATTAAAAGATAATTATGGTGGAAATTGAAAGTTTTAAGGACCGATAATGGTGGAGAGTTTACTTCAAAGGAATTTAATCAGTATTGTAAGAATGAGGGGATTATGAGACATAACATTGTTAAGCATACACCAGAGTAGAATTGTGTGACAGAGTATATGAATCGAACTATTTTGAAATGAGCTTGAAGTATGTCGAGTAATGTTGGGTTTGGCTTAGGTAACGTTGTATGGGCTAATTAAGCCATTAATATGACTTGATATTTAGTGAATTGTTCCTTATTTATGTCGATTGATTATAAAATTACAGAAGAAGTATAGAGCGGTTAGGAAGTTAACTACATGTGGTTACAGATAGTTGGCTATGATACTTACTCTCATGTATCATCAATTGAGAGAGATAAACTAAACCAAATGGCTAAAAGTGTACCTTTGTCGGTTATGGTGATAGAGTGAAAGGATACATCTTGTATGAATAGATTTTATGAAAAATCATATTTAGTCATGACGTCAAATTCGATGAAGGTTCCTTATATCGGAAGCATCAGAATAAGGAAACTGAAAATTTAATTGTTAACATTGAAATAGAAAAGGCGAAACACCTGCAGAAGCTGAGCCACAGGAAGAGGTGGTGGCACCACCTATTAGGATGAATCCATTGAAAATTACAGATTACTGATGAGATATAGAGATGATTCAAATGTTGCATTTTCCCTTATTAAGGATGGGGCGATCCATATACCTTATAAGAAGTATTAGATGATTTAGATGCTGAGAAGTGGATGACAACAATGCATGATAAGATAGATTCCCTGTACAAGAATGAAACGTGAGAACTGGTGAAGCTAATCGCTGGAAGGAAAGTAATTTTTTTTTGTTAGCTTGTTAGTACACCCCACTGTTAGTTCACACTTCACTATTAGCCACCCCCACTAGGGAATCAATACCAAGACCTCAGTGTTGAAACAAGGTATTTTTCACTCAGTCTGCCACTTGAGCTAATCGTTGGAAGAAAAGCGATTGGGTGCAAGTGGTCTTTCGTATGAAACTGGATAAGTATAAGGCGATGTAAGTGGATCTTCCGTAAGAAAATGGAGAAGTACTAGGCGAGACTTGTTACGAACGACTATGCTTAGAAAGAAGTCATTGACTTCGGTGAGATATTCACACCAGTCGTGAAACATATATTTATCATATTCGTATTGGCATTGGTTGTCTAATACAATATAGAATTAGAACAGTTGAATATGAAGATAACTTTTCTACACAGAAAACTATAATAATAAATTTATATGAAGCAACCTGAAGGATGTGATGTACAGGGAGTAAGGAATAATGTTTATAGGTTGAAGAGACCATTGTATGGCTTTAAACAGTCACCTAAACATTGGTATAAGTAGTTTGATTATTTCATATTGACTCAACGGTTTATCATAAATGAGTTCGATCATTATGTCTACTTCATATCACTAAGTGATGACGAATTCACTATTTTAATATTATATATTAATGATATACTTTTCGTCATCCATAACATGTTTAAAATAAATACACTTAAGACTCAATTATCTTAGATATTCGATATGAAAGATTTAGGGGCTTAAAAAAGAATTTTTGGCATCGACTTACACAAAGACAGGAAAATGAGCATGCTATGGTTGTCTCAAGAAGAGCATCTTAAAAAGGTCTTGGTCAAGTTCGGACTTGATAAGGCTAAATCAGTTAGCACTCGCCATGGTGCTCACTTTTGATTTTTTTCGGAGTAATGTCCTGCATCTGATGAAGAAAAGCAGTATATGTTTTGTATGCCCTACTCGAGCATGATTGACAACAGTTTTATGTACGTCGTGGTTTATACGAGACTGGATATTTCACATGTAGTAGGTGTTGTGACCAGATATATGTCAAACCCCGGCAAGCAACATTGAGAGATAGTGAAATTACTACTTCATTATACACGAGGTATGATTGACTATGTCTTGACATTCAAAAAGTCTAAGGAAAAATTGCTAGGATATGTGGATTCAGATTATGCTGGTAACGTGGATCATAGAAGGTCAACTTCCGGTTACTCGTTTGTGCTAGCGGGTGGAGCAATTAGTTAGATGTTAAAGTTTCGATTTGGGTTACACTTTTCACAACCAAAGTTGAGAATATGGCGGTGACAAAAGCATTTAAGGAAGCAGTTTGATTGAGAGGAATGATGAATGAGTTGGAACTTCAGTAGGAAATCATGCCTGTGCATTGTGACAACGAAAATGTGATCAATTTGACAAAGAACTTGATGTATCATTCCTGGACTAAACATATTAATGTGCATCACCACTTTATCTTCAAAATGTTAGAGGAAGGGGGTCTTATTTTTGAAAAGGTTCACACCAGTGAAAATTCGATGAATATGCTTGTGAAAGTGGTTCTTGCAAAGTGGTTTAAGTTTTCCTCGATTTCTCTGGACTTGGCAAAGGATGAATGAAGACAGAGTGTGCACATAAAGTGATGATAAAGATTAGAGATGATCTTAGTAGTTTGGAACAATAGAAATATAAGATTAAAGCCATAATGGAGACTGTTGAAATTGGTGCTTTCAATCTAGTTTAATATAAGGAATCTTGATCAATCAAGAGCATCTTCGATCGAATTGAGAAAATCCCAAATATCACATATTGTTCACTGGATAGATTTTGATAGTTTCGATCCGATCAACCGTTTGGTTGATTTAATCGATGGCCCTCGATTGGAATTAATTCGATCAAGGTTCAATTGACAGTTTACACAACTTATGCGTAAGTGCGCCGTTTTGTTTCTAATTTTGTAAGGGCCTATATACATGGTTGTAATATGAAATTAGAGCATAAAAACGAATGTGGGAGTGATCCAAACATGTTCATTCATCTTTAGAGATGAGCGTTTTAAATCTATAAGGTGTCCATCTCTTATAATTCTCCTTTGTGGTGGATTGTTTGTTGCTTAGTGCTGTGTTTTTTTTCTATAAGTGTTTTTCTATATAAAATGGTTGTGTTATCTGTGTTTGCTTGAATTTTTCGTTTCTCTTTTGCTTGTTTGATTCATTTTAATGTTGCTTTTGCGCCTAATGTGTGTTGGCTATGCATAATAATGAACATGTTGGATGACAAATAAACATCATGTGGGTGATAACAAGATTTCAATTATAAGGATCATTATCCCTACTACTTTTTATGGTGTGGTCCACTTGAGCGTTGGATCTGCCTCATTTTGGGGCTTATGACCTAAAATGATCTTGTCAAATGGATGGACGATGTGGTTATAATACATACATCATGGTGGGGCCCATAGAACTTGGAGACATCAACATAGCACCAGGTCCGAGGGGTGTAGCAGACCACCAAATCCGCTTCCTATCTCTGAATGGCCTTAGCATTTCTTTGTACCTTGTGTATGATTGGTTTAATTAGCTGAGGAAAGATTAGTATCGACTCGTCCAAGATGCTTTGGGGCTTATTGACGTGCGATTGCAGGGAGGATGTTTACAAGTACAACATACACAAATCGAGTTAGCTCTCAACTTGACTCGGAATAGATCGATTGGACTCGAAATTGGGTTTGAGCCAAGTCAAGCTAATTTTTTGAGCTCGAAAAAATTTCAAGTTGAGTCTAAGCTACACTGAGCTCAACTCGTATCGGGTTCACTTAATATAAATATTTTGGAAATAATTATATATTTCAATAAATTATACACACACACACACACACACACACACACACACATACATACATACATAAACACACCCCCACACACTCACGCCGTAGTGGGATTTCACCACCTATGGATACTTGAACCCTTGACTGGGTGTTTTAACCTATACTTGAACTTAGCTAATAGGCTCAAACTCGAACTCGGCTGGAAAGATCGAGCTCAAGCTCAGCTCGAACTCGGCCCGAGCTGGTCAGTTAGGCTCGAGGACTGAGCCGAGCTGAGTTCGAGCTGGGGTAGTCTCTTGGCTCTTGGCCGAGCTGAGCCAAGCTTGACTCAATTCAGCTCATGTACAACTCTATGCGCAAGATTTAATCCATTCACTCGGGAGGAGACTCACTATCATCATTTCCCATCTCAAAATTAAGATTGGTACACTGGTCATGCAAATCACACTTGCATGAGCAAAAACAGTAAAAAAATGATCGGAAATTCCAATTAAAGGGATAAGTTTGGCTTACCTAATAATTCGAATGAGCCAATTATTGGGCCAGGGCATGGTAATAATGTGCCGTACTCAATGAATGGTTTAGATTATGCACATGTGAATGGCAGCCGATTGTCCATTTCAGTCATACAAGCTAACTTCGCATTTCTACACAGTGTGTGTGTGCGCGCGCGCGTGCCCTGTTTGATGTGAATAATTTTAGACATTTTCGCCTTAACCGTTAGTCTTTAAAAAAAAAGTTATTAGAGAATAAAACTGTTAGAAAAATATAATTACTTGGCATGGGTGACTGAAATGGACAATCGGCTTTATACATCGGTTGTGTTGGCTATTGTCGTAACAATTAAATGGACCCATAACTCAAGAGGGAAACAGTGAGGATGGCATGCCCACTTTTTTTCTCTGTGTACTTCTTACCTTTACTTCCGTATTTTTCTTCCTTTTCTCTCTCTATCCCTCCTCACATTGCAATGCATCCCATGTGCCACACTTCTATTTTATTTATAATCAAATGCCTAAAGAGTACAAGAGAGAGGTGGTTCCATAAACTCATATTGGTTCACCGAAACTAACCATCCAAAGCATCATTCATAGTTTGTGAATCCTGGATGTCCACCTAGCAGGCCCAACCGTTGATGGCTTGTGGTGATAAAACTGAAATGACTACGCAATCCCAGCCGTTCAATAAGTAGATTCCCCTTGGACTCTGGTACATAACCCTTGTCGATTCACAATCTAATTACCTGATGAGTGTGGTCTTCCTACTGAAAGCTATCTACAGTAGAAGCCAGCAGATGGATGACTAGGATTCACCGATTGAAAATTCAAACATACAACACTAAATGGAGATGAACCAAACTTGGTCCAGAAGCCAAGAGCCCTCAAGAAAAAGGCAAAGGCATGAAGGCAGAGTCGGAGGCGGATTGCGGACTGACACTCAGTAGCAACCTTGCTACTGGAGGGTTTTCTGTGGGCCTCACAATGATGTATGTGTTTTTATCCACGCCGTCCATCCATTTTGGATCATTATTCTAGGATACGAACCCAAAACTGAGGCAGATTCAGATCTCACGTGGATCACGCCACAGGAAAACAGTGGCAACTGAACGCTCACCATTGAAAACTTCCTAGGGCTTACTGTAAATTTTATTTGCCATCCAACCTGTTGATCAGGTCACAAGGACCTGGATGAAGGGAAAATAAAAATATCAGCTTGATCTAAAGCTTTTGTGGCCTCCGAAAAGTTTTTAATTGTGGGTGTTCAATGACCATCTTGTGGTGGGTCCGCCTGAGATTTTGATCAACTTTATTTTTGGGATCATTCCCTAAAATGATATGGAAAAATAGATGGACGGTGTGGATAAAACACGTAAATCATGGTGGGGCCTACATAGCACCGTCCAGTAGCTAGTCGCTATTGACAGTGAGCAGACCGCGTCCAGCAGAGTTGCATGGCTCATGCAAAAAGGTTTGAGTAACCCTATAAAGCTACGCTGGATTAATATTCATTTTTCTTGAGATGGGCCCCAAAAGTCTCAACATGTTTCCGTCCAAAATTAATATTTTATCGATGGTGGGGCCTCTCATTCCACCCCCCTCCACCTTAAATACCGAAGACATGAGAGGGATTGAGTACCAACTCCTCTCTCTCTCTCTCTCTCTCTCTTTCTCATAATGGCCGGGGTCAAGTTCACCTGTGCTTTCATCTTCATCCTTGTTCTGTTCTTCTCTCATGAACTTATCTCAGCTGAGGGAAGGATTTTCAAGTCTGAGAAGCAAAAAGAATGTGCAAAATGCATGAAAGATGGCCAAAGTACTGGCCCAGAAACGAAAAATGGTGTCGGGGTGCACCATTACCGTGTAAATGTAGCAGTCGATGTTGATGATTTTCGCCCCACTGCACCGGGCCACAGTCCCGGCATTGGCCACTCCCCCTAAAGACCACGACCCTGTTAGGCTGTTAGTAGACACCTCAAAACGAGTTCATCTTATTTTAGTTAACAATAATTCTGTATGAGAGATGCTGATTTTTAATACATAATGTTGCCACTAACTCATTATGTATTAGAGATTGCAGAATTATGTTTAACTAAAATGAGATGAACTCAGTTTTATGTGTCTACCAAACACAGCTTTACAGCATTGATATGAACGTTCATGTACTTATATGGGATTGTGTTGTCGTTAGTAAGTTGTTTACATTTGTATTTTTCATTTTATTTTATCTGCAAATTGCTTGGTATGTATTTTTATTTATTTGCTTGTAAGGTGTGGATTGCTTTGAATAAATTAATGTCTATTTTTCATGTCTCATAAATTAGAAACTAAAATGAGTTTATGAGTGTATTTCAGGTCAATGGGAATATAACATAGAATTGGAGACACTCGTAACACATGCATCATATTTATTTGATGACCGGGAGGTTGTTGGATGTCTTAAAATCAATTCAGCTACAGGGTCTGTCGATGCCATCAGCACTGCCATCGAAGCATAACTAATTGTATATATTTACTGGGTCTACCACAATCCAGACCATCCAAATCGTTGGTCCTACTGCTGAAGAGGAATATCCAAGATCATATCAATTGGACGGTACTTACCTCTGATGTATGGGTCTTTGGTTGAATTATGACCTTTGATTTTTTCCACTTGAAGAGCCCATTTGATGGCCACTATTGGATGGTGACGATCATTAGTTCTGTCTTTTAGGGTACGGCCTTTAAAGTGCGTCCCATTGGATTGTTTGAATTGAGGTACGTGTATGTCTTGAGTACACTAGCTGCGCTCATATATATAGCTGATCACACTCGATCATAGTTTGAGGGTTTTTTTTTTTTCAACTTCAACAAATATATATATATATATATATATATATATATATATATATATATATATATATATATATATATATATATATATATATATATATATATATATATGTAAAATTGATATATCTGTACAAATGCATTAATATATGTCAGAAGGTTAATAAATTATTAGAAATTTCAAGGTGGGGTCCACATGCAGCAAAAATTGGATGATCGGAATAGCCCATCAGTTGGTTATATAGGACTACATGGACCACCGTGCAACAGTCATTTAGACCATTTTATCCTCACTCGATTGGTATTTACAGGCGGCTGAAGACGAAAGTAGCGAAGGTCTACACCCATAAAGTCCACCTACCGACCGATGATCAGGATCATCAGATCAGCATGATTCTGGATTGGAGCCTGTCCAAAGTAGCACCCAGTAGCTGGACGGTTGTGATCACATGACCCTGTTTGGGGCATGGGCCACTGCCAGCGGTCAGTGCTTGTGGACCCTGCAATGCAGTGCAGGAGTAACGGATTCTTTTATTCCATTTTTATATGGATGGATGAGATCTAATGTTCAGCCTCCACCATGTATAGCATATGGGTACGATAATTCCAATTTCCAACCGTTAATTCATTCCAGACGACCATGATCGAGTCATGTACCAAAAATCACAGCGGTTTGGTGTATAAAAATTACTAAAAATCAAGTCAGTCGTTTCTCTGCACCTTACTTAATTTACATGGTCTCATTTATCCTATCACTATCATTTTTTGGTCCATGGTCCATCTATGAAGCGGTATGATAAATGTTCAGTTCAGATCATCACAATAAACAAATTCGACATGTAAGGCATAGAAAGTGGAGCACAGAAATTCTGGTACTCTTTGGACTACGCTAGGTCTCCTCCTTGCATGCTATCCAATTTGTTTTACCTCGGTGCGAGTCAGGATCCAGCTTGTGTTGCCATCCACTGGCCGACCTGCTTCCGTATTCCCACGATCTGAACAGTCCAATGTTTTCGTTACTACTATAAATAATCAATTTAGCCGTGATGCCTTCTACTAAAGAGCGACCCATATAAAATAAATGTTTATTGAAGCTAAGTAAATCTTAGTTTTGCACATGTCAGAGTTGAATGTAATAAGATTAGGTGTTCGACATACTAGAGTTGTGTTCAACTCGAATTAATTTGAACGCTTGTGATCTTAGGCACCGAATTAGCTAGCTGGTTTAAAGCTATATCGGTGAAATTTGACTTCACTATTCAAACATCAATTATTATAAATTTTAAGAGATTTAAGAAGGGGAGGATTAATAATTTTGAATGAGATATTTTTGCCCTAAAGATAATGATTTTTCTTTTAACAGTGATAGCTTAGACATTTTTCTCAACAAAACAATAACATTAGACAAATTAAAAATAAAGGTTGGATTGCCGATTTTATTGATTGGAGTATAAAGGAAGTACACTCAACGAAAGAAAAAGAGAAATAGGCAAAATATATTACGTACAACGGTTTACCTACAACGATATGTGCTAGTAAAAATAACCGTGGAAAATACGAAACGGTTGTGTGATGGTCACGATGTGAGGTCAGTAAGATATGACCGGATATATATCAAGTAAGAACTCATTAATTTAGGAATTGGACGTCTGGTTTATGAATATTTAAACTAATATACAAGCATATTACAATGGTGCATTAAGCAGTTGCAGAACTAGGGAAAAATAATAATAGCTTCGAACTTTCTATAATATGGCTGAATAGAAGTGAAGCAAATGAAGTTAAGAAACTAAATTAATATGTGTGTGTGAAGGATGGAAAGTGGATATATAAATAGCGTAGAGTTTAAGAGAGTATTGATTGATTTGTGCTGATGAGGGCTCCGAAATCATCTTCAAGTGTTGTTTTTTATTGACTTTGGAGAGGGGGTGGCCGTGTATAACATTAGGCAATGTGAGGGATCCCGTGCAACTCTCCTTGATCCTCCACGTAAATGTAATTTATTGTGTTTGGCTAAGTGTACAACAAACACCACATAAGTCTCTTGTTGTTCCAAGCAAGTAATGTGTATAATAAGCTTTCATGTCATTAGGTTCTTGCATTTGCATGGAGTTAAAATTCTAACATTTAATACTCACTAGAGAGTCACTTTGATGTAATTCTAATATTTAATACTTCTTACATATAAACAACTCTAGCTCATTTCCTTTATAATTTATATACAATACGTGTGGGGGCGGGGAAGTCGATTGCGCAGTAATTCATGGGGATTTTAGCTACTGAGTAAACTTTGTGATGTCCACTATGATTTATGTATTTTATCATCTCCGTCCATCCATTTTCTCATATAATTTTAGGGCTGGATTCCAAAAATGAAGCATATAAAATGTTCAAATGGACCACACTGTAAACAGTTGACTTAAACTTCTACCATTGAAAATTTCTTGGGGGCCATAAAAGTTTTGGATCAAGCTTATATTTGTGGTTTCCATTCATCCATGTGTGTATGATCTTATAAACATGTTGGATGACAAATAAACATCACTGTGGGGCCTAGCAAGGTTTCAACGGTGGAAATCATTATCCCCACTGTTTCCTGTGGTATGATCCACTTGATCTTTGTATATGCTTCAATTTTGGGCTCAACCCGTTAAAGTAGATGGAAAAATGGATGGACGGCGTGGATAGACGACATGCATTCCAGATGGGCCCAACCGAGTTTACTCAGTAAGATAAGAGAGTACAGAGTAACTCGGTAGGCAATCCGATTTCGTGGCCTAGTTGTCACATGGCATCTTTCGAGCCACTTGATTGGACCGCGATTGACAGGGTGTATACATCTTTGGTTTTCAGAGTGAAACAAGAGCTATTGAAAATCTTCTTTTCACCGTTCCAAATTCATTCATTGGCCTGTTCATTGTAATTTTCTCAATCTAGCCCGTATGGAATGAATTTCCCAACATAGATTGTTATGATCCTCTGACCACTTAGCACGTGGGCTACCGTGGGCGGCGACACATGCTGGATGATTGATCCTGAGCCGTAACAGAGGCAAAAGTACTCGCGGTTGGGATTGAAGGGTAGACGCATGGAAAGGGAAAGACGTCTTTCCACCTAACTCATGCAATGCACTACAGTCTAGCATACAGAGAAAGTTCCCTCACATGAGGAGATTGAGTGGGAAACAGAGCGTGCCAAAAAATTTGTATTCATCTGAAAAAAATAATAAATAAAAAATAAAAAAGGCAATGAAAGGTGGTGGCCCACTTTCAAGCTCTCTCAACATTGCCGCCTTAAATTTTGTTCTTCCTTGAAATTAAACAAATACCAACTTTTACTGACAAATGAGAGTTGATGGTCCTACTCTTCCTAGCTTTTAGGTGCGGTGATAACTACCACTAGAAGTGGCCGGGAGGGTTGGGATTAGCTCGAGGACAAACGTCAATATCGTGTCTTGATGTATGCTTTATATGATCAGCGGGGTCTATTGATTGGTCATTCAGACTGTTAATATAATGGGCCCCAGTTTAAATGGTGGAGAAAGAGGGATGGGAATCCTCTGAAATAGGAGGCTACAACACAATCTCTATTGATATAAGTTGGGTTGTAGACGATTTAATGGAGCGACAGGATCTTACCAAGTTGGATTGGAAGGGCTTGATTTGGCAAAGTTGGTATAAACACATGTTATAACTTTTCGGGCTCATAACTAAGAGACTAGTTATTGGATACACGGCTCTAATATATATATTGTTGGAGGGCTATTTACAAGCACTACAGCATGCCAACTGGAAGGATCGATGGATTAACCCTTAGAGAATTTTTTTTATTTTTTTATTTTTAAAATTTTAAAAGAAGACCTGTAAGTCAAAATCATGTTTTCAGTCAAAACGTGCTGCTTTTACCAAGTTCTATTTTTGTCATTTTCGGGAGTGGATTGTCTCCAGCGCCCGCCACTGCAGGGATATTGATGTGGCACAACGTGGCCCAAGTTCTATGGGGCCCACCATGATGTATATGTTTATCTACACCATCCATCTGTTTGCCAGCGAGACAGATCCAAAGCTCAAGCAAACGACACCGTAGAAAATAGTGAAGATTGAACACACAACGTTGAAAATTCTCAGGAACCATTTTAATGTTTTATTTGCCACCCAACCTGGTAATAAAGTTACAAAGGGCCGGATGAAGGGAAAACACAAATATAAGCCTGATCCAAAACTTCTATTACCCTTGAGAAGTTTTCAACTGTGGGTACTGATTAATCTCCACTGTTTTCTATGGTAGTCTTGGATGTGTATCGTTTTTTTAATTCATATCCTAAAATGAGTTGGAAAAACAGATGGGAGACGTAGATAAAAGCATATATCATGGCGGGCCTAGCAAAGCTTGGGCCATTTTTGTGCTGCAGAGATATTCTTGTGAGGGGTGCTGCATGCAATCTGCCTTCATTAATTTTATGATCTTAAGAGTCCAGTTATTATCTGAAGTCCTTATTTTAATTATCTAAAATTTGCTTATATGTTTGACTAGGCTTTGGGGTATGTTTATTTTTTATTATTTTAATAAAAACTTATTTTCAGCCATTGATCATTGAAATTTGATCTTTTTACCAATTTTCCTTAATTCAGATTGCTTAGTAAATTTAATTTATTAAGTGCTTAAATTAATTTTTACTGAAATTATGAGTCTATTTTTCAACTGAAGGCTTAATGCTGAAAATGGTGGTGCATTAAATTTTCTTTTTATTTTTAAATAAAATATTTCTAAAATTATTTCAAAATTATGGCTCAATACTTTAAGTTTCAGCATTTAAATTAGTTTTCAGAGTTTATTTTTCAGTTTATCAAATGGCACCTTAGCTAAATAAAAAAAATTAACAATTCATTTAGTTATATAAAACCACTTCTAGTGTTGAAAATATGGCTTTTTGTTAAAAATATCAATTTTATTCTACTTCTAAATATTCTGACAACTCAAGTGATTTTCTTGAAGTGATGTTGGTGATCTATTTTCTTCTACTTGAGCCGACTACGCCATTTATGGAGCCTACTGTGCAATGTTAGGCAGATTCTAACATCGCGAAGAGCTCACCTGATGGACGGAGTGGCTGTCACGCACACGATATATGGCCCACAGCTCTTGGAGCTGTAGCCGCTGGATGCTATTCACGTCTTGGTGCGTCGGGCCTCGATCTTTGTCAGCCGTCAAAGTACACTAAAAGTAAGACCGAAATACAAGAAAATGCTTCAATGGATTCGTCTCCATCTAACCTCCTGTACACACGTCAGAGGGGAACCATCTGCTCTACTTTGAGTGGGCCACAGTTCAAAAACAACCAATCACACGGTCATACTCAATTGATGTGCGATCCTTAAATGGTTGACAAAAATAGAACAATTAGTGGTCAATATTTAAAGGAGAAAAGTTGCAAAATGAATTACCAATGCATGTGGCACGTGAGTGTAGCACGTGACAAGCAGCACGCATTGCCGGATTGGCCCACAATCAGCAATATTCAGATGACCATGACTGACCGTATGCTGGAAACCAATTAGATGGATGGTGTGGTCCCAAATAGTGCAGATGAGATTGGGTGGTGACCCAACACCACCCTGGTGACCAGAACTGGATGGGGCTCACCGTGATGTATGTGTTTTGGAGGTAACTTAGCTCGGACACCACTGTTCTTGTTCAATCTGGATCCATGGCTACACATGTTTACACAACATGAATTCAGTGGTCAAACATCTGTGACTATAAGAATAGTCTAGGATGTGGTAGAGTGGTAATTGACTTGAATTTGTTGAATGCTTGTGACCCCAGGTGCTGAGCAAGCTGAATTGGGATCGGACTTGTGAAGGTTGATCCACCCACTGTTACAATGATAAGGTGATTTTAGAAGGAGAGGGTTATTCCATTAGAATAGGATCATTTTGTCTTGAATATAAGGATTTTTTTTTTTTTTTTCCGACAGTGATAGCGTATTAAGTTTCTTAGATAATCAATAGCAGATGAGCTAAATTAAAAATAAGGCTAGATCGTCGATTTTATTAATTTAATTATGAAAACAATTCAATCAACGAGAAGATAAATAAACTAAATAGAGAAGAAAATAAATACATATTGTTGCTTGTGATGGTAAAATGATTATAAAAAATACCAAACAGTTGTGAGATAGTCATAGTGTGAAGTTAACAGGTTGTGACTGGTGATCTACCAAGTAAAGACTTGATGAACAGAGTCCAATAACAATGGTCGTGAATATTTAACCTACTTTCAAGACATACTGCAACGATGACACTAGACAATAATGGATTTAAATTAAGGATTTCAAACTTGCTGTAAAATAATTGGATAAAAGTGGAATATCTAAGCTAGGAAGCTAAACTAATGATAAGCAGGTTTTGTGTCTTCATTCTTCAGCTTTTAAGCTCAATTGACTCATTGACACACAGACGCACGTGATTGATAAATAGATGCACAAATAAATGCACTAACAAACCCAATTAAATCGATTAAGATAAATCTTGATAGGGTGTTTGGAGAACCGTAATTCCCTACCCCACAAGTAGGATTAAGAAAAACTAGTTAATTTCAATTCAAATGAGTTAAGAGATTACAAAATTATGGGTTCCTCACCTAGTGATGTGATTCACTTTACTTGTCCTCGATCCGGACCCGAACGATTCAATTTGACGAAACTCGGACCTATAGGACCATATGCTATGATTAATTGACCAAATCAACCCCAATCAAGTTTAAGTCGGTTATAGCTTAGAAAAACTCACTGAGTTAACTCAGTTTGATTCTGTTCCGATGCGATCATTCCATTAGTTTGCTAATTAAGGTGTTAAACCTATTAAAGTGTTCTTGCGGAGATGATTTTTATTTTAATTTTCAAGTTGTATAGTTATCATCAACGAAATATCTTTTTTGACATCAATTTGCCTTCATATAGGCTTTATAATTTATCTTGCAAACCTTTTGTAGTTGTTTGATCAGATATGTTGAACAAAACTAAATCATCTAGAGTAAGAAGATCTACCTTGGCTAATTGATTTTTCTTCTCGAATGCCTCGCATTCTATCTCTATATGCTTCTTTTCTTTTCCTTGAATTCGTAATTGTGCATTCTTCACCAAAATCGTGTTCATCTTAAGTTTTCATAACACATAATTGAATATGTCAAACTTCAACACCTTGAATCTAGTAGAATTCGATCTATTTATTTAAAACACAATTGTAAAATAAATGCTAACACCGATCTCATGTTAAAAGGTTTCTTAGTCTTTGACTTTGATACTAATTGTTGCGAAAAAAAATGCATCTGCATGATCAATGTGTACAAGGTCAAAACATGAAAGAAAATGACCAAACAAAAGCCAAAAGGTTCAAACCAGAACAAGAAACGAGATATAAGGATTTACGTGATTTGAGAATATGCCTACTCGATGGACAATAACACAATTTTCTTCACTATAAATAAAGAGAAATAGAAATATAAAACATATATTTCTCTCATCCATGCAATGAATTCCATACTATGAAAAACCCTGAAAATAAATTAATGAAGTTATTATGCTCTAATTATGGCCCCTCATTTATAAAAGACACCATGTGAGAGAGCCTATGTCAAAATCTACAAAACTAGGCCTTCATAGGTCCGTACACTCGTATAAGAGGAGAGAGAGAGAGATCATTTTTCACTAAGAGACGTCTCATGTCTCCATCACCTTGGTAACTATAGCATTTAATATCCCCACATGTACAGGTCTCTATTTCCTCTCTTTAAATTAGTTTTTCTACACACGCATGGCAAGTCTACCACATGACATCTTTTAGACCATTTGATATGGTTGTGATTGGCTAGGTATAAACACCTGAAACCAGTGATGCAGTCAGACCTTGATTGTGGGCCACCTCAATGTATGAATTGTGGATCCATGTTGTTTATCCATTTTACTGCTTATTTCATAGCGTGGTACTAAAAATGAAACAAATACAAATCTCAGGTGTACCACGACACAAGAAATAATTGTCATTGAAAGCTCACCAACTAAAACTTTGTACACAATCCACTGACAACACCATCATTACCTTTAAATCCCATCCAATCCACCCTAATCCGTTCAAATTGGCCTGGGACGTGTTTGGTTCAAGGGATTGGAAGGGATGGAAAGGTTTAATCCCGGGATTGGCTGGGGGTTGCCTAACAAACTCGATATAGCAATCCGATGGATCTTAAGACAATCCACTGACAACACCATCATTACCTAGAAATCCATGCCATCCACCCTAATACCATTCAATCCCTTCCAATCCACCTGACCAAACGGGCCCTTAATGTGCCATCCAACCTGTTGATGATAATGCACTTTGGTAGGAAATAGTGAGGATTGAACGCCAACCGTTGAAGTTCTGGGAATTCACGGAAGTTTTGTATCAAGTTGATATTTGTATTTTCCCTTTATCAAGGCCTGCGTGACCTTATCAATGGGTTGGATGGCAAATAAACATCACGGTGGGCTCTAGGAACGTTTCAAAGGTGAACGTCAATATCCCAACTGTTTATTGTAGTATGTGGTCCACCTGAGCTTTGGATATGCTTCGATTTTGGGCTCAAACGCTAAAATGAGCTGGAAAAATTGGTGGACGGTGTTGATACAACATTTACATCACAGTGGGCCCCACAGAGTCCGAACAGCAGGGATATCGGTGGTGTTGGGGTCGCCACCTAATCCGCTTCCTTTCCCAAACATAGTAAACCATCAGTCAGGCGTTGGTTTTCAACCGTTCATTTGAATGCCATGAGTCAATCATCGGCATCATCAGTTTAGCAGTTTTATTGACCCAAGTCCATCAATAATAGTGCCCATTAGGTTAACGGTCCCTATCATGCACCTCCTCTGCAGGTAGGTCCAACCAGTCATACACTCCATCAGACCTCCCTTTTCTTGAGTTGTAGCATACCACATGTTGACTACGTAACCAAGATGCCAGCCATGGTAATGGAGTGTGGAGCTGTGTCGTACGGAAAGAATGCGAGCCTATGATGGTGCAAGGTGTAGAATCATAGCCTTTCAGACAACACGTGCAGAGAGCATGGTGGCTATATTAAACAAAGGCCGTCGGATCCAATTGTAGAAATTCAACGGTACTCGAATCTTCTCCATTTCTATTGTTTTGGAAAGGAAACGCTTGGGTGCCTCGCGCTTGGTGCTATCGAGGTTTCTTTCTCTGGATTGGGATTAAATACTCATCGTGAATTAAATCTACACCGTCCATAAGGTACATCACCACTTTTTTGGCCATGATCCAAAAAAATTCGCTGATTAAGCCCTTGGGGCTGAGCCACTCTTAAATTAAAAGGTCTAAATTGACACCGTATGGCCCAAATGAGTCTTTTAATTCTATGATCCTTGGGTAATTCCTTTATCCGGAGGAGGCACATCAACGAATGGATTGGATGGCATAAAAACACTACGGTGGTCCTACAGAGAACTAATGGTAGCGTTCCATGCCAACTCTTTCTATGCTGTGACTTAGATAGGTTTGGATTTTGCATTTTTTTTTTAGGTTCAACGGTTAAAATGATACAGCGTACGTGGTGGACGGCGTGGATCTCATAAAAGTTTCACTCACGTGGCTTTTGGGCTGCAAAAGAAACCCGAGGATACCTAGCAAGACGTACGCCAGCGCAGCTCTCTAGAAGCCGTAAGAAGGGAACAAACACTAGTGGGTGCAACCTCAAAAGTCAGAAAGGTGGGCCACCGTCAACTTGACCTCCTCTCTCTCTCTCAGTCTCAGGTCTCTCTGACTTTTGCAACTGCCAAGTGCCAACATTCAATGGCCAGAAGCTGTCTCCGAACTCACGTAGATACTTCAACTCGAACTCCTCTCTTCTAACTTTCGGTGCTGCCAAGTGTCCAAACTTCAACCACCAGACGCTTTCAACGGACTCAGGTCCAGCCTCTTTTACGAGAGTGGATTAGGTGTTACCCGGGTAACACCTTTGTGGGTGTTACCCTTACGGTGTGTGGCCGACATTTATGAATTTTTTGCCTATCCACGCCGTCCATGGGGACCACCTTGATGTATGTGTTGTATATGCAACCGTCCATCGGGTTTGTTTCTGCCGATTAGGTGTTATCTGAGTAACACGGTTGTGGGTGTTACCCTGACCATGGATCTACTTTGATGTGTGCTGTATATATCCTGGCCGTCCATCAGTTTTTTCAGCTCATTTTAGGGAATTTTCCAAAAAATGAAAAAAAAAAATCTAAATTTCAAGTGTACCGCACCATAGGACACAGAGGTCATTGAACGCCTACCATTAAAAACTTCCTAGGTCCACTGTAAATTTTATTTTCCATCCAACTGTTGATAAGGTCAAAAAGATTTGGATGGAAGGAAAACACGAGTATCAGCTTGATGCAAAACTTTGGTGGTCCACAACAAGTTTTTGATCGTCATTTACCACTGTTTCCTGTGGTGTGGTCCACTTGAGAATTGGATTCTAGTTCTTTTTTGAGGCCATCCACTAAAATGATCTTGGAAAACTGATGGACGGTGTGGATATAGAGAAGATATATCAAGGTGGGCCCCACAGTCAGGGAAACATACACTTCACTGTGACTTTTCGGAACCGACCATCGTTTTCGTATGCGTGGCAGCAGCTGATGAATTGACTGGCCTGATATGTCGTGAGTCCTGTTTGATTCATGGTTTGGATGACCAGCACACGGTTAAACGTATGAAATATATATCAGGGTTTAACGTCTAGCCTGTCAGGTAAAAGAGAGATGTAAATCAAGGGAGGAAACTGTTTCCTTTTACGTGGCTCACTAGAGTCAAAGTTACGGGTGTACATCGAGTCCAACCGACTCAAGTTGGCCTCAGCTCCACTCGGCTCGGCCACTGTCTAACCTCAGCTCGAACTCATCTCAGTCCTCGAGCTTGACTGGCCAGCTCGGCTCAGTTCAGTCAACAGCTCGGGCCAAGTTCGAGCCAAGATCGAGCCGAGTTCACCATTGAGGCATTTCCACAAACACCTGAACTGCAACTTCGAGATCGAGTTGAGTTCACTGTTTCTGCAACTGCAAAGGAGTCGCATGCGGTCACCGGCATCCTGAAAGGGTTACCGATACCGGGCAATAGCTTCCATGGTGAAATCCCACCTGAAATCAGCAAGCTCTTCTGAAATTTTCATTTGGTGAACAACAACCTGTTTGACTGCTATTGGATGGTGTACCATTCAGCTGCGAGAAAGAATCCCCAACAACTTGTCCAACTGCTCAAAAATCAGAACAACATCAATGGCTAAGTAACCGAGTCACTGAACTAGTTCGATCCGAGTTCGATTCAAGTTGGATTCGATCCGAGTCGAGTCGAGCTGAGGTCTGCTCGAACTCAGCTTCAAACCGAGTCGAATCGAGCTTTTTCGAGTTGAGTTGAGCGAGCTAACCGAGCTGGCTCAGTTCGTGTACACCCCTATCGAGCCCTAGGGTTTCTTGGGGTGCTTCGTCACATGGAGAGTTCAAAATTTAAGCCCACATCACACATGATGAGTTCTCAAAAAAATTCACACAAATTCCACACGAATTGGTGGTTTACACACACACACACACACACACACGAAAAAGGTTCTATGCAGTCGAGCTCATGGGAACTTCCCATGAGGCTGACTTGTGTGGGTCCACTGTGATGCATGTTGAACATCTACCCCATCAGTCAGATGCACCATTCCATGATGGGCCTCAAGCTTAAAAATCAAGTCAATCTATGACTTGTGTGATCCACACTATATACAAAAGTTGAGAGGGGTTTCCCTCCATTAAAACATTTATAATCATTTATTGGGCCCACCGAGATGTGGTTCACAAATCCAGCCCATCCATTATGTGTGTTCCACTTGGATGAGGGGTCAGACCAATTTTTAGACGCATCAAAAATTAAGGTGGGCCCAAACAAGTGCCTTTATATCTTTTAGGCATGTCTTCACATGATTTTAGATGGTATGGCCTACCTAAGTTCCCTATACGGCTGATTTTTGGGATATTCAATAATTTAAAGGGGACCCATCAAATGCACGGTATAGATGTTCGACATACATCATAGTGGGGCCCACACAGCTCGACCTCATGGGAGTGCGTGGGCTCCACCGTAATTTGCGCCAAACATCTACTGCATAAGTCATATATACCATTCCATGGCGGGCCACGACCTCAAAAATCAAGTAAATCCCTGACTTGGGTGAGCCACACCACATACAACCCTTGAGAGGGGTTGCCCTCCTATTAAAACACTCATAATTATTTATTGGGTCCACTGAGATGTGGTTCACAAATCCAGCGTGTGTGTAGGGCGTGTACTTCCGACCCACTTTGTTTCAACCATCCGTTTGCTGGCTGTGGTAGGGGCAATTGAATGATCCAATGGGAAATTGTTGCAAGATAGGGAATCCATAATGGGTCCGCAAGATTAACACTTGTAAAGGTGAGGCCCTCGAAGGATGGAGGCCGGCTAAAATTTCAGTAATCCCATGAGTTGACCTGACTTTTTCAGCAAAGTGGTATGGAGTGCATGAATATATATATATATATATATATATATATATATATATATATATATATATATATATATATATATATATATATATATATATATATATATATAAGTTTCTAATGGCTTACATCGCATTGATATATTTTTTTTCTCCATTAGAGATTTTATTTTCTTCGACGAATAATGGTGGGACCGGAATCCTTTACAATACCTGTTGCTGTACGCAGCTGGTAAAGCAACCAAGATCATGGGGCCCACCATGTTGTGCTTGTGACATCCAATCCGTCCATCAAGTGCCTCTTCTTATTCCACTTTCTAGACCAAAAATCAGCTTGATCAAAAACTCATCTGGGCCACTCCACCAGGAAAAATGTAAAAATCATGGCTAAAATCACTACCTCTGCGGCCTGCCTGAGTTATGGATCAGACAGATTTTGGATCGTCTGTGCATCCTGGTGATGCTCACCTGATGAACGGTTTGGATGGAAAGTGAAACCATGGTGGGCTCCACAAACAAACCTACAATTGGCGTCCCTCTCTCTCTCTCTCTCTCTCTCTCTGCAATAAGAGTTGCACGGCCATGAATATCTAAAGAATAAAACATCATACCGTCCAAATTCTTTCTTTTCATTTTTTATTTTTTGGTCTTCAGCATTTTAGTTCATTGAATCTGACTAATGGTGGGGACTCCATTCTACTCTCCCAACACTATAAATACCCATGCACATGAGATGGATTGAGTATCTAACTTGCCTCTCTCTCTCTCTCTCTCTCTCTCTCTCTCTCTCTCTCTCTCTCTCTCTCTCCATGGCCCATATCAAATTCGTAGGTGTTTGTGTTTTCATCCTCGCTCTGATCCTTTCTCAGGAAATTCTCTCTTCCGAGGGAAGGCATTTGATGCCACAAGAGAGAAAGGAATGTAAGAAATGCCTCGTGCATGGCAATATCAATGCAAGAGAAACTAGAATGGGCCATATGCACTCTCCTGCAGTGAACCATTACCACACTACAAGCAAGGTGAATGTAGAAGATTTCCGGCCCACCGTGCCTGGTCACAGCCCCGGTGTCGGCCACAAGGCAATCGACCCTAAAGTATAAATATTTATAGATATATGTATAATGTATGTATATGGTATGTCTCTATGTATGTATTTGCGTTTGTTTATCAGAAAACTGGTCAGGTGATCAAGTCGGCATGCATGTCAGACAATCCAGACCCTCTAAATAATGGGCTCATTATCAATGGGGCATAGCCTGAGACTCAAGCTGATTGATTGATCTTAAATAGTCATGGTTAATTAGGATTGTTCGAGCTGTGAGGTTTTCAGGCTTTGCTCTATCCACAATGAGTTCACTGTTTTGATGGTCCAGATCTCAATGCATGTATGGTACGTGGGCTATCGATGAGAACCACCACTTCAAAAATGGCGGTGAACTATTATAAAAGTCTCCTACGTCCCATTGTAAACTGTTAGTATTTCAATTCAAGAGTGTTGTATACGAATAATCCCGAAACTGAATCGGGTGTAATGTTGAATACATGAATTAATAAAGTGAGTACATGATTATGGCATCTTACGCTCGTTATTTCAATGAAAATACCAGCATTGTTTGCACTCTCTCTCTCTTACCAATGTTGTTTGCTCTCTCTCTCTCTCTCTCTCTCTCTCTCTCTCTCTCTCTCTCTCTCTCAAAGAAAGGTGGTGTACGCTCACGTTGCAATCTTAGCATAGATAGTTTTCCTAATTACGCCAGTCTTCTTATACCAGACTGTTCATCACACAGGTCCAATGGTGAATGCATTATAAACAGAACATATGACTTTTTTTTTTGGGAGATAGGAGCACACCACCTGTAATTTTATTGAGATGAAAAAGATGTCTTTACATCCATTCATGCCACTCGACACAAAACAACCAACCACACCTTACATCCATGTGTCGTGTATAAATTGACATTAAAAGAAAAAGGATTCTTTTCACATGCATCCAAATGCACGTTAAACTTCGTTCAAGCTGTGGGCCCATCTATAATGGTTTGGTGGAATCCAAACCGTGCATATGGTGTGCCACCTCATGTACAGCGTACAACTCAAGAATCATCCTGATCCAATATTCAGGTGCTACTTGGGAGCGATGTACAACCACGGGTAAAACCAATATATTCATGCGTGTGTACCGCACCTGCGTCCTTCAGTGGCCTGCACTTTGGTGTGTCTCTTCGATCTAATGGTTGGCCCCTGATGAATAGTTTGGATGGTATATGAAGAGCATCCATATGGAAGTTTCTAATGGGACTGTCACCTTCCACTGTAGCCTTCGGTGTGGCCAACTTGAGTTATGGACCATTGAAAAAAGTTCTATATTAGAAGGCCAGGATCGTCCAATAAGTACAATTTTTGTTTAGTGGCTAATCCATAGATGAACCCACTTGTGCAGGGACAATTATTTCTCACGCACTGAATCAGCTTCCATCCAGACATACGGTAGCGAATCACCTGTGAAGCTATGTGGGGCCACGGAGATTCCGCTGATAAATCCACTCCATCCATCAATTTCTCAAGATCAAAGTAAGACAGGAATCCAAAAATCATGCAGATCCAAAGCTCAGGTCGGACATACCACACGAAATAGTGAGGATTGAACGCTCATCATTGGAAACTTTGTGGGGTCTGCATAAGTTTTGTATCAGTATGATATTTGTACCTACAGTTTATCTGAGCGGTGATAACCCTATGAGCGGTTTGGATGGCATATAACATCATGGCTGGCTCCAGGAACGTTTCAGTGGTGGGTGTTTTGTTCTCATTGTTTCGTATCCTGTGGCCTACCTGAGTTTTGATCCGCCTGATTTTTGTACTTTGGTCTTAATGTGATCTTGTGAAACTAATGGACAGAGTGGATTTGTCACAGGAATCCCTGTGATCCCCACATAGCTTCCTACCAAGCATGGCGAAAGATCACTAAGATTGGACGATCCTAGCCATCAATGTTAATACATTTTTAAGTTGGACGTGAACAATTGTTGTATGTTTTTCTTAACAGCCTATCTAAAGCCAGCAAATGCAAATGCAAAAGTCAAGCTGTCCACTCAAGGAGATTTCTGAGGCATATTCCATCCATTGTCAACTCGTGGGCCCTTGCTTGTCATAATTCAAAACCCCTCTGCACTGCCCAAAGATATGGCCCACTGCCATATAAATTCTAATAACCCATCATCATGGTTACATGATAAATAATTGTAGTTAAGGGATTCATGCTAAAATAAAATGAAAATATTAGATACGGCACCCATCAATTCTACCATGTCATTGGTGGGACTTGATTTTTTGTGGTGCCCACCAAAATGCCTGTACAGCCATTTTCTGAAATCAATAGAGTTATAAGTGGTGTGTTCCTACCTTTTTGGAAAAAAAAAATGAAATGAGACTTGGAATTTCCACTAAGGTCCAGACCATTCTTCTTCAGCCACCATCATAACAATATGAAACTGAACCAATGTTGGCATTCTTTTAATGAGTGTGCATGATCTGATTCCAAGTTGTAGATTGGATGGATCATAATCTTCTGACCAAAGTATGATCCTTTATAATTTTAAACAATCCATCATGGTGCCCATGAAACGAATGGTTCAAATTGAATAAAAAATCTCAACCGTCCAATCTTTTCACTACTGATCAGGTGGCTCTACGCAGTATGGTTTTGCCTGGTGGCCCATGAAGCATGGACCAGACCTAATGGAAAACTCATATTGGCTGATTGGACTGTCAATGTATACCTATGCAACTATGAACCCTATTAACTAGACTGGAATCCTTTGCAAGTTTGTAGGCATACCATGTTGTTTGTATGACACACTCCGACCATCAGGTATGCTCCTCAATGCTAGTCCAATGTGGGTGGGATGCCAACTGCAAGTTTGTATGTGGGATCACCATGGTGTGTATCTTTCATCACACCCGTTCATCAAGTATGGTTCACCAGGACAAAGGAAAGATTAAAAAAAAAAATCAGTTTGATTCAAATCTTGCGCAGGCTTACAGTTTCAGTTGATGGAGTGGATTTACCGTATACAACATGCTGGCCCCACAAAACTTAAGCATTTAAAGCTATCCATGATATCATAGACCTTTCGGTCCCTATTAACTTATAGTGCTCTAGAGCCCTAGGCCCTTTCAGATGATAAAAAAGAAGGGTCATGATTTATGGAGCCGTCCCTCATGGTGGGGCTAGATTACATAACGGACAAATGATTGATTTACACATTGAAAACTATATACAAATACCCTCAAAGTATTATGAACTGATGCTTCACTAGGTAGAACGGCCTGCACTGGATTATATAAACGGTAAACCCAAGTAAAACCGCATTTCGGCCAACAGGAAAGAGACCTGCTGTACCCGGTGTCAATGAACGACGAATCCTGCTTGTCTATCAGAGATCTGGGCCATTCATCATGAGGGAGAGATTGAGAATTCGTCCTATGCAAAAAATCAGGTTATTTCACTTATCAAATGAGCCACATGTATATGTTGATTTTTACTGTTAGACCTTTTGTCTAACCAACCCTGTTTCTTAGAGCGCAGCCTCAACATGTAGATGTTTCTGCCAAATGAAAAAGGTGGGTCCATTCAGCTGGTGAACCATGATATTAGAAAACTTTGGCTGAATTTTTACAATCATACATTTATTCAATTAATTATCGTCCACCTAACTAAGTGAACTGTCCTGATTTTTGCGATGGGGTATTAAAATAATAATACTCTTATATTGGACGGCTTGGATATTTGCACATGTTAACAATGCTGACATATGTGATGGCGTGTGCATTGGCTGACTTGTACACGCGTGTGGCTTAGCAAAGCTCCTGGATGCCCATGGTGGGAGCGGGTTAGGTGAGACCCCGGATCCACCAGGGTGGGTGGGATCCTTCGCTGTGGGGCTCACAGTGATGTATTTTAATTAAATCCACACCGTCCAACCATTTTGAAAGATTAGTTTAGGGCATTATCCAAAAAATGAAGATGACTCAAATCCCACTTCATGGATACCACCGGAATGTCTATTTGCCATCCAACCTGTTGATAAGGTCACAAACACATAGATAAAGAGACCACAAAAATATCATCTTGATCGAAAGCTTTCGTGGCCCACAATAATCTTTTAATGGTCAATCACCACTGTTTTCTGTACTATGGTCCATCTGTGATTTGGAACTGCTTCATTTTTCGGATCATGGCCTAAAATGAGTTTTCAATACAGATGGACGGCGTGGATGTAGCCACATACATCAAAGTGGGCCCCACAGTCAGGGGTCCCACACACCTCGTTGGATCCGGCGTCTCACCGAATCCGCTCCCGCCCATGGTAAGAACGTGAGTTGCATCAACACTAACGTTGCCATAAGTCAACCTGTAGAAATGTCCTACCCCTCGGGTGGCTTGCAGTTAATTATCATACACGTGGCATACATACCTATCGTCCGTCAAAATGGTGGGCGGCCGCTGTGATGCAAGGGCCCTACGATAAAGTACTTTTTCTTTAAGACCATCAACGAATCTACATTTGACCATCCAAATGAATGTGACTGGTACGATAATAGGGACCGATCACTCGCCAAATAACAACGTGGTGCCTTTAATGGAGCCCATCGTTTGGACGGTTGGAATTGTTGAGATGGTCATCCACGGAAACATGAAATGATGATTTTTATTTTTTTTAAGAAAGTCCAATGTATGAGATTATTCCATCTCTTGGTACTTAGCTGACTAATAGAGATACATCCCCTAATGAGAAAAGATCCGGGGTTTGGAGCCAGCTTCCCTTGCTCACCATGCCATGAGTATTTCAATCCACATCCACACCTTCCAAATACCATTCTCACCTAATCCAACCATCAAATAGGCTACCATTTGAATTTCAATGTTTTTGGGTAGCTTTCCATTGTTATGTATCTTGTGGGCCACGTGATGATTGATTCAGAATAATTTCGGGCCATCCTATTTCCATGATGGGACAACATTATCTAATGGATTGGATGGATGCATGCACCACGTGGCTAGCCGAACTTAAAAAATAAAAAAATATTTTTTAATCTGCAACCACTTTCATGCGGGACGTTCCCTGTAGATGAATATTTATTTGTTGAATTTAGGCAGTTGACTACTGTTCATTTTACCCATCTATTTATTGGCCACCCATTGGACAGTTTTTAATCATCCATCAATATAATTATTGGGTCATTACCCATATATAAAATGAGCCACTAGTTGAATAGTTTGGATCCACTTATGAAGTTGCCAGCATGCAGACTTTGAAGCTTCCACATAGTATATGCTGAGTTTTTCTCTTTGTTTAATGCAAGAAGAGAAAGTTCCCCAAGCCGACCAAGCGTGCTATAGTATTTTGGAATAATCACTCCTACCAAATAGAGATCTTGGGCCACTTTCATGCTTTATCATTGCTGCTTTTGATTTGGGTTTTTTAAATAGGCGGTTTCAAATTAAAGCACAAGTTACCGTCCACCACCGGGGCATAATTTCCAATCTATCATTTGTGTGTGAGATCCATGCCTTCTAATAGGTTGATCCTTCCACAAGAATCAACTTGCGTAAAAATAATCCCCATCCACTAATCTACTTGGCCGCACCATAGAAAACAAAGCTTAGACACTGATAAATAAAAAAATTCAAATGCAGTCAACCTAATGGGTGGATGTGGCTGATTTTGGGATAAAGTAATCCTCGTGATGGGGACGATGTATTGGATGGGTTGGATGTTACACACAGATATAATAGGTATTAAGCTATTCAAAGGATGGATGGTACCTATGGTCCAACTAGTTGGACTTGAGACCTCTCCTTATATAATACCAATTTATATGTGACAAATAGGAGTGGATGGGTCCCCCGAATTTTGTTCGTTCATTCGATTGAACTCTGGAAATATTTTGAAATATTTACTAAGTAGCTGGACATGAATGTTCGTTATCTTTGACTGATGGCCCACTGGATGGCCTTTTGAAGCCATTTAAACAGTCCTCATACGTGAAAACAATAATCATGATTATGGACGTAAAAATATCGTCACTTAAGACTCACATTGCCTAATCGAGTTGAAAATAATGCTGTTTGGATGATATGAACGGTTAAGATGAAAATGGTCAGATGTCCAAGTTCAGCACTCTATATCCAATGGTTAAGATCATCCAATCTCTTAAGAAATGGTGAGATTGCATACTAGTCTAGAATCCCAGTGTAATATCAGCTATGGTGGGTAATGGAATATGTATCTTTGATGCGCATAAGGAAATCAAAAGGTATGATAATGGAAGACCGTGGAATCACAGGAATTGTGGGACCCACATTCATTGACGGTGGTGGCTATTTTTAATGAATGCCTCAAATGTTTAAAGAAAAATTCAACCTTACGAGATCTTCAGGCAACCAACAGAACTACCCAAAGTGGTTTTTGGTCAAAGATCCTTTTTTTTTTTTTTTTTTTCTTTTTCCCCTTTTTTCAGGTAGTTTTAAGAGAAAGGTCCAGTCTATACTCTCACTGGCAAACCTACTCGCAGACGTATCAGCTGACGTGGCTCTATGGGGGCCACCGTGATGTAAGTGATTTATCCACGCCGTTCACCGATTTTTTCAGATCATTTTACGTTTTGAACCTAAAAATGAGGCAGGTCCACAGCTCCAATGGACCACACCAAAGGAAGCTGCACTGATAATGACACCCACCGTTGAAACCTTTCTAAGGGCCAAAGTGATGTTTTTTTTTTTTGACCATCCAACCTATTCATAATGTCATGTAGACGTGGATGAAGTGAAAACACAAATATCAGCTTGATCCAAAACTTCTCCAGCTCCTAAGAAGTTTTTAATGGTGTACGTTCAATCCCAACTTTGTGGTCCACTTAAGCCTTGGACCTGAATCATTTTTTGTTTCATATGTTATAATGATCTGAGAAAAGTGTTGAACGGCGTGGATATAATACTTACATCACGGTGGGCCCCAGGGGTAGGACGCAATCCGCGTCCTATGTGTGATTGCCTTGTCTGGGAATAGGCCAGTCTGCGATCATGAGGTGGGCCAAACATGTGTACACTGAATAGTTGCATTCATTCACTTGGACAGTTCAATCAACCAATCTGAACGGTCTATTCACTCCCGATCAAATTTTCTGGACTACCATGCAAAAATCCACTGGTGAGATGATTCAATCCATCCTTGATTTTCTCTGGCAATCCTTTTCTAAGCCATGGATGGGATTGTTATGATTTCCTAACAGAAGTGATTCATTGAAATAGTCAGTATTTAATGACGGTCCTAACAAATATAAATGGATCAAATTGTCTATTAGACATTTTTGTATAAACAATCTTGGCCGTCCATATTAAAGTCAATCCATCAAATGGCTAATATTTATCGTATTGGAGTGATGTTTACATGTAGACAGTAAAAAATGCATTGGATATAATGGACGGTCTAGATCAATGTATCGGATTGCCTAAGTAATGCTCTGAGAGAATTGGAACATTTCTCATATTTTTAATCCTTTAATAGTAGTTTTTCTTTTTAACCTCTCTCTTACATGGACTAAGTATAATGGGCCTAAGCCCGACCCTAAAAAATAGTTGGACTGGTGCCTAACCAAGCCCAGCTCAACTGATCCACACATAAAAACAAATAAATTTAATGAGTTACATTCAACATACAATGGTGAACTGTGCCAACTCAGCTAAAATGACTTAAGCCGATGCCGGTCACAAAAAATTGATTGGGCCATGCTAGTTAGGCTTCAAACCCGGTACACAATCTAAGTTAATAGGTCCAAGCCTAGTCCAAAGCTAAATTACACTCACCGACAAACGCACATGAGAAATAAATAACACAAAATTAAAGCATCCAAATGGTGGGCCCCACTTTAAATGACCCATAAACCATAACTCAAATTAAATTGTCCAAGGCCTCACTTTAGATGCATGATAAACTAACATAAAATAGTGAAATGATATTTTAGTTGTTAGATTCATGAATACCTAATAAAGAGTATTTTTTTAATTATTATTGTTAATTTCAATTTCAGAATAACACTTTATTTTTAAAATAGAGTTCAAAAATTATTCTATATTAACATGTGTTTCATCTAAATGCGTAAAGTTTTTGTCTAGAACTAAATTTAACTATTACTTTTTTACTTAGCCTCATGGTTTTTATTTTTAATTTTTTACCATAAAGAAAATCTTGTTGTATCCAAACAATCTTTAGATATCACTTCCTCTTCTGTGATTGTTATTTTACCTTATATAATATGTCCAGATTTATTTATTTTTAATTTTTGGGTTAGCTTGTTAGTACACACTCCACTGTTAGCCACCCCCACTAGGGAATCGATACCAAGACTTCGGCGTTGAAACGAGGTATCTTCACTCAGTCTACCATAGTTTAATTGGTGCTCTAGCTTAGCATGATAACAGGCTCTACTGGTTTATTTCTCATGTAGCAGTAGCCTTAGCAGTTTCTCCCAATGTCTTCGTTCTGAAGCCTGACCAAGTCAACTCGACTCGATGAGATTTCGAGCGGAGTTCTTGGTAAAACTCAATTTGAATTCAACAAGACTCACCAAGTTAGCTCAAAAACTTGGTTGATTCAATATGACTTGTTTAGGCTCAAACTGAGTCACTCACCTGGTCAACTGAGTTTTTGCCATAAATAAAAATGCCACATCTGATTCTAACTTGAGACATATAGGTAGAAGCACAGGCCAGTTATCAGGATAGACACAAAAAGTCGAGTTGAGTAAAGACCTTTACGAGTTCTCAAGTCTTCACAACTCAGCTCGAAATCGAGTCGAGTTTCTAAGCTTTTGAACTATGACACGCCATGGTGGACTAGCTGCAACCGTTGTAGAATAAGCTTATTCTATGTGGACTGGGAAAGGAACCAGCCTCAGATATGACTAAATACCCATGGTATGCAGTGGGTCCACTGTGTATGGACCAACAACCCGAAAGTACGGTAATAACACAATGTTGACCGTTGGATATCCTGATGTAGATTTTGGACTGTTTGGCCATTTTCTTTTTGGAAACTGGAAAGTAACCCACGCATATAGGGCATTTCCAAACATGCAAATATGGATCTATGCTCTTGAGAGGCTGTCGAAGAGGCTTGTCTAAGCTTGGGTTGAGCTAAATACATTGGCCCAGCAAGAATCTAGGCCTAGGTTTGGCCCATGTTGCCGGTACATTGACCAAACGTGATAGGCTGTAGTCGCCTGGCCCTCTACAAAGTATACTCTTAGAGTTATCCACCCTGCAAGTGATGTTGTTTTGGCTGGTCCATCGTCCTATGTGTGGAAAAAAATAGGGGAGGAAATATTTCAAATAGGTCTTATCATTTTCACCTATAGAATGTTAAGTATATAGGTATTTTGAGAAAATGTAGAAGTAATTGTATATAATATTACAACTATTATACAAGGTGAGAAAGAAAACGCTTTAGAAAAAGAGTAAAACGTAGATAAAATAGAGTCCTAAATATTTGAGGACATTATAACATGTTGGGGGACCATTGAAGCATACATAGATGAATTAAAGAAAGTATTCCAAGAGCACAATTAAGCCTAATCACATAGACTCCAAATTTAACGTAGAAAAATTCTTGCAGCAAAAACCACGGCACAAAGTGACAAATATGCACTATAAAAGCATAAAATTACAAAGATAAAGGTTATTTGATTCTAACAAGTCTCGAATTACTCAAGCTACACCCTTGAAACCCTATGAACGAATTAGAAAGATTTGAGATACCCTACATTTGCAATTACACTCATATATCTATAGGCTCTAGGAGAATCACCGTCGAAATAGGAAACAAATCCCGCACTCACGCAATTCCGCATAATTCTGTGTAATTGTTCAATGGCACTTCGATGGTATTGGCAGACTGTTGATAGCATCAAACATCTTTGATGTTATCAAACAAAATACTAAAACGTTCTAGTGATAAAACATGGATTTTTTGAATTTTCTTGATAACACTTTGATGGGATTTCGATATTATTGATGGTTTGTTGATGCCATCGTATATCTTTCGATGGCATTAAGTAAGACACGTAAAGTGTCCAACAATAAATCATGAGATTTCTAGATTTTTCCGATGGCATCGAATGGTTGTTGATAGCATCGAACAACTCTCGATGTCATTAAATGGTCTATCAATGACATCCACGTACCTTGTCGTTGATGAAATTTGAGACATCAACCACATAATAATTACTAGCAATTAGTTTTTATAGGATAGAAACTTCTTTAATATTCAAAAGACATGAAAAGACATTTATAATAAACACGACTGATAGGAACTACATTGTCTGACAAATGGTTTAGATTTCATATGCAAAATGCTCAGAATGAATAAGATTTTTTCTGTATAACCTACCCTGGTGGTACCATTTAGGGTGTGCAGCCTACGATGATGACGGTATGAAATCTAATTTGTATATCTAATGTGTTAAGACATCAACCCAGAAATAAGGCGATTCTTAAACTTGTGGGCCATGACACCTGGTAATCAATATTCCGTCACTGAATATGTACCGGATTGGGCAATGCAGGTTTGATCAGTAGGAGCTGTGAACATAAGCTCCTTATCAATGGTGATAAAATTAAAATGAAACCCAGGTCAGCCCATGCACCTGATGGTGAGGCCTGAGGCCAGCCATGGCTGCCACTGAAAGGCCCAGGTCGAGGCGCCAGATGGAACTCAATGAAATGTTGTTAAATCTACACATAGGTCCAATCTGTTACTTTGTAAAGCCGGAATATCTGGCTCGATCCTGTTCTGTGGGCCTAAAACAAGGCCAGACCCAGCCATTGCGGGGGAAGAAGTAGAGTGAATGGGCCACTCGAGCCCATCTCAAGATCCACCTAATCCTGACCCATTAATTAATCAGATGAAATTCAGCCCAAGTTCGGCCCAACACATCTGGCTAGCCTAGAAAAAACAATCACAGCCTAGCACTGGTGGCTGCGCCTGTGAGGTAGCCCAGCTCATTTCCACTTTGCTAGTTAAGGCAACCCGAATTTACTTTTGTGGCCCATGTAGCCCAGATGAGTAAGGGTCACAATAGATGGTTCGGATTGGACCAGGTCATGCCTGACCCAGCCTGACACTTAAGGCTGAAACTCCAACGAGCCTTGGCTCAAGATCAGATTGGCCTAGCATGGTAGGCCTAAAACTGAGTTTGGAAAAGATTGTTGGGCCCTAATCAAGCTGGGCTTCTGACTTGAATGTTCAAAATCTATTTGATGATCATGTGGTCCACACATACATACAAAAATAGGCATCTAGATGAATAGAGGAATGAAGCCAACGTTCTACATTTAGTAATGGAGGGACATATCTGTAGGATATAACAAATGTGCATATGAATATGGGTTGGGCTTTCTGAGGCAGGCTAAAATGATTTGAGCCTTGGCGTTAAAATTGAGTGGGCTTTGCATGCCACGCCCATCTATCAAGCTAATAGGTCCAAGCCCAATCTAAAACTGGGCCGGGCTCTTTTTGGGCATGGATTAGGTGAGCCCGGGGTAAGAACTTAGTAAGTAAGTCCTTGACTGTGGGGCCCACTTTAATGTATGTGTTGTATATCCACTCCGTGCATCAGTTTTTCCAGCTCAGCTTAGAGTACATTCAAAAGAATGAAGCAGATCCAAATTTCAAGGGGACCACACCATAGGAAAGAGTGGTTCAATGACCACCCACCGTTAAAAAATTCCTAAGGCCCACCGTAGTGTTTATTTGCCATCCGACCTTTTGATAAGGTTATACAGAACTGGATGAAGGGAAAACACAAACATGAGATTGATCCAAAACTTTTGTGGTCCCCAAGGAGTTTTTAATGTTGGTCATTTAATCCACCGTGTTGTCCACTTGAAATTTAAATCTATTTCGTTGTTGGGACTACCCTAAAATAAGGTTTTTTTTTTTTTTAAATGAAAAAAAAGAAAAAAAAGAAAAAAAACTGATGGACGGACTGGATAGATAACATATAAATCAAGGTGAGCCCTAAAGTCAGAGACTCACTGGCTATGCCGCTAACAAGGACTCACTTTAGTCCGCGCCGCTCACTTTTAGGGTGAGGGCAGGACGGCCAGCTCGTTGCATGCGAGGGAAGCGGATTAGGTGCGCCCCGCCCGCCCCCCTCCCAAGACAGTGGGCGGATTGCGTCCTACCCCTGTGGTGGTTCCGTGGGTGCGCCCACCGTGATATATCTCCTTATCCGCGCCGTCCATCCCTTCTCTCAGATCATTTAAAGGTACATGCACAAAGATAAGAAAGATTTAATACTTAAGTGAGCCACACCAAAAACAAGCTTAGATTGCATTAAATGCAAGAGTCATATGTAGTGTGGTCCAATTAAGTGTTAGATCTACCTCATTTTTGTCAACATACCTTAAAATGATCTGAGAGAGGGGATGGATGGCATAGGTCAACAATACATCACCCGTCCATAGAACTGCCCGTTCATGGTGGGCAGGGGTAGGACCCAGTCCATGTCCAAGACAGCGGGGCACTTACCGTGGCCCACCTTGATGCATGTATTGTATATCCACACAGTCTATCCGATTTTCCAAATATTTGTTGTTTTCATTCATCCAAGCTTGTATAATCTTACCAACAAGTTGGATGGCAAATAAATGCTACTCTAAAAATATGATAGGCTGTAGGAAAATTTTAATCGTGTGATGTTCAATCAACACTGTTTCTTCTAGTATGGTATGCTCGAGATTTGAATCAGCTTCAATTTTGGGCTAATGATCTTGGAAAGCAGATGAATTGCATACATATATAATACATGCATCAAGATAGGCCTTGTTATGGGAAGATCTGAGCCCCTTCAATTCCAAGGTCCGATACCACATTAACCGGATTGGATACATAAGAGTAAAATTGGCCTGATTTGAAGGATGATGCTCGATTCGGCTTCAGTTGAGCTTTAGCACTGGGGTTGACGGTTCAGACCGAGGCGGTCGATGTGATGATTATACCAGAACCTACTTGCAAGATCTCGGACCGCCCCACTACTGCCCGACCAGAAACGAATCATCTGACCACTCACATCCGTGTCACCCGTTGCGGAGAAACTCGACTCAACGAGTTGAGTTCGCCGCCCACCTCGGAGCTCGGAGGGGAGATCTCCAGAATAATTGACCGACAAGTAAGGCCGGTTCCACCATAAACCCAGGCCGGAGCTCGGCTCGGACTCGGGACGCGGTCTTTGCTTAACGACTCAATGGCAAAAGCTCATGTGTGCTGGTGTAGGTCCGAGGCTCAGAGTCAGGACCTCTTTGGCTTAGGATCCCGAGCCGAGGCCAAGGCGAGATGTGAACGCACCACGCGCTAAACTAAGAAATTACTTTAAACAGACATGACCGATTGTCTCGCCCGCAAATGCGCATGATACGCTACACGATCCCCGGATTACGGATAATATCTCCACGATCATAGTATCTCATTGATTGAGCGTATCGTGCCAAGATTAACGGACCCAGACCGTCTGATAGGCAGATATAAATACAATGAGACTCCATTACTACAGGTACGCATCTTGCACTCTCCTACTACACTCGAACTTAAACCCAGATTTCCTTGACCTGACTTAGGCATCGGAGGGTCCCCTGCCTAGACCAGGGTCTCCTTTGCTCATTGCAAGTATGCAGGTTCGAGAAGCTAAAGTGGTTCGGAGTTTGCGAGTCGGGGTGGAGAGTCGTCCAGATTAGTCATCAACATTTTTGGCGCCGTCTGTGGGAAACTGATACAAAAGGTCAGGTTCCTATCTTTAAGCATTATGGCGAGGGGGAAGGAGAAGGTGGCCGTTGTGGAATCGGAGCAAAATGATCAGACCCGATCCTCTTCATTACTTCATGCCGAATCCGTCCCGGGGCCTTCCTAACGTTCTCGCAATCGGGCGAGCAAGTATCGAGCTATGCAAAGCGAGATACAAAGTCCTGCGCGATGAAATTAACCAGATGAAGCGGCGAAAGGAGCCGCAGCCACATCTTGCTCAAGAAAATCATGTTCCTGAACCGGTTAGCCTAGTTGTGGAAGCCCATTCCGCGCCAAGGAGTATGAGACCCGAGGGGCCTCAACGTCAACCCGCTCGGGCGCCAGCTTCGGTTTAGAACCCTCCCCCGACCCAAATCCGAGTTTCGGCTCGGAACACAGCGATTCGAGCCCCGACGAATGCCTCGGTCACCTCGGCCCTGATACCAACAGATCTCCACCACGAGTTGGACAGGAGGAGGGGAAGGAGAACTCCCAAAATAGAAAATACCTAAGAGATAGTAGCTGAAAATAAAAATCCTTGGGAGACACGATTCGCGGAGCTCAACAACAAAATTCTGACATTAGAAAAGAAGCAGCAACCGTTGTCAGTTCCCACCGCCATTCAGGCAATGATGGAAGAGAACGAGCCTTCCTTCACCTCAGCAATCATGAGCGAGGTGATGCCACAGAGGTTCCGGATACCTCCCGCCATCCAATACTTTGGGTTTGGTCACCCATCCGAGCACGTGGAGGCTTATCGTTCATGGATGTAAATCTAGATAGCGACGGACGCGATGATGTGCAGAGGGTTTTCAATCACACTCACAAGATCCGCTTGGAGTTGGTACCGCCAGCTCAAACCCAACTCCATTGGATTCTTTGCGGAGCTTAGCCGATCATTCCTTACCCAATTCATAAGCGGTAAGAAGAGTCAGAAACTAAACACCCATCTGTTCACCATCAAACAAGAGCCAAAGGAATCATTGAAAGGCTACATCACTCGTTTCAATGAAGAAGCATTACAGGTAGATGACTATGACGACAAGATGACGCTCTCTGCGGTGTTCAGTGGCTTAAAAGATGGGAAGTTCGCATTCTCCATCGGGAAAAATCCTCCGAAGACATTAGCCGACCTCATCACCGGAGCTCAAAAGTACATTAACGCTAAAGAATTCTCCAACGCCCGCAAGAATGTTCAAGTAACAAAGTCGACTGGCGAAGGGAAGAGGCCAAGGAACGAAAAACCTTAGACGCCCAGCAAAGGGCCGGATGACCGTGCTCCCCGCGATCGTCATCCAAGCAGGAAAATAGAGGATAAATTTCGTTCCTACCCCCCCTCAACACATCCATTGAACAGATTTTACTAGACATCCGAGGGTAGAAGCTTTTGAATTGGCCTATTTGTATGAAGGCCGACCCGGATCATCGAGACAAACGCAAGTATTGCCGTTTCCACCGAGATCACGGCCACAACACAGCCGACTGCGTGGACCTCAAGGATGAGATTGAGACCCCCATTTGTCACACCCCAAACTCGAAACTGGGCTCATAAAATTTCCGATCGCCGAATCCAGCACCGACAGCCTCCGCAGAACCCCATTCTCGGCTCCCGGCACCCATTCACCAGGTTCCGATCCTGGGATACTACAAGGAGGATTTATAATCATCAGTCTGATTCATAATGAGCATAACCAAAAGCATAACCCACGAACAATAAACACAAGAACACCATCACAAAATCCACTATAATAAAAAACTTTAAGTACAATGCGTCTGAAGGAAAATACAAGATAACAAAACTTCAAAGGGCTCGACCGCACACTCCTGCTGCTGCTATGTTATGGCTGCAACTTGGCGTCACCTGCACGCATCAATCGTGCATAAGCTTATAGAAAGCTTAGGGGGTGGTGTAAGTGTGTGCGCAATATAAGCGTGCTCAAAATGCAAGGTCAGAGTAATGCGAGATCATGCGGATGAACACATGTATGCAATCAGCCATAATAAGGCCATGCGGTGCAAATCATGAATACGATCGGCCACATCAAGGCCATGCGGTGCAAATCATGAATACGATCGGCCACATCAAGGCCATGCGTTGCAAAATGCAAGTCAAGCATGTCAATCATCATCCACATATCAATGCAGCTCCTCACTAGAACATCAAATCAGTGCGATTCTCAGTATGGATAATCACCGGGGTCAAGTACACTCTACGCCAGCTTGCCGCCCCTATCCGGACGCACAACTGGGAGGGTGGAAGAGACCTCACTATCCGCCTGCCAATATCGGGCCCGGCTCGTCGATAGGGGACCGATTCCTTAAGCTGGTCAAACTCAACCTAGAATTGCCCCCTCACTCAGGCGGGTAAGGTCACGCCCCTTTCCAACCGACCACGACACAGTGGGAGATGCGGCCTACTGGTATACGGCCCTCGCGCGCTCGTGTATCCACTCGGTCTCGACGTTGGAGTCATCCTCTGGTACCATCGGGTTTAGAGATTTTCACCTAGGGATATCTATGGTGCCCGTATGCTAGAACCAAATATTTTCGGTATCCAATTCTGCCATCCACGATGTGTCTGTGGAGGCTATGGCCCTGATGTCGCTAGGGCATACAGTAACTATAATCACACAAATGCATGTGCATGAGTCACACTATCAGTCATGCAACAGTCCTGCGTGTGTCACGCACTTATATGGGGTAACTCCGCCTATCAGGGAGCCTATAAACAGTCCGCCCAAAGGCATATGCTATGATCGATCACTCCTCACATCAGGCATACATATGATGCGAATGATCATGAATCATAGATCCATACTAAACATGTATAAAGAAATGGGCTCTGTGTATAATGGAGATGGGCCTAGACGGCCTACTTACTACATGTCACGCCCCAAACTCGGAAACCGGGCTCACAAAATTCCCGATCGCCGAATCCGGCGCCGACAGCCTCCGTAGAACCCCGTTCTCGGCTCCCAGCGCCCATTCGCCAGGTTCCGATCCTGGGATGCTACAAGGAGGATTTTTTTTTTTTTTTTTTTTTTAACATCAGTTTGATTCGTAACAAGCATAACCAAAGGCATAACCCACAAACAACAACCAAAAACTTCATCACATTTTCACTATAATCAAAAACTTTACAAGTACAATGAGCATAAGGGAAATACAATGATGATAGACCAAAAGCTCCAAAAAGATCAGCCACGCGCCCAAGCCTCAGCGCTGCTGCGATCCAACGTCACCTGCACGCAACGGTCGTGCATAAGCTTATAGAAAGCTTAGAGGGTGGTGAAAGTGCTGATGAATGCTAAGAATCCCATTAGCCGTACCAAGGCCATGCGGTGCAAAGGATGATGTCGGCCATACCAAGGCCATGCAATGCAAAATGCAAGTCAAGCATACAAATCCTCATCTAAGTCCACATGTCAATACGGCTCAAATCTGGAATATCACCGGGGTCTAGTACACTCCAAGCCAGATTGCCGCCCCATCGCGCGCAATAAGGTGAGTGGAAAAGACCTCACTATCCGCCTGCCAATATCGGGCTCGGCTCGTCGATAGCGGACCCATTCCTCGAGTTAGACTCAGCCTAGCATTGCCCCCTACTCTCGGGCGGGTAAGGCCGCACCCCCTTCCAACCGACCACGACACAGTGGAAAACGCAACCGTCTGGTAATCGGCAATCAGCGCTCATGCATCCACTCGGTCTAGACGTTGGAGCAACCTCCTGGTACCATAAGGGTTTAGGGACTTTCACCCAGGGATATCTATCGCACCCCATGTAGAATAGTATTTCCGGTATCCAATCCTGCCAACCACGATACGTCTGTGGAGGCTACGACCCTGATGCCGCTAGGGCGTATAGTAACCATATCACTCAATGCGAATGCATGAATCACACTATCCAGTCATGCAGCAATCCTGCGCGTATCGTGCGCTCATGTAGGGCAACACCCCTGTACAGGGCCCCTAGACAATTTGCCCGAAGGCATATGCTATGATCAGTCGTTTCTCATATCAAGCATACGTATGATGCATATGATCATGAATCGTGGAACTAAGCATGTTATATAGGATGGATGATAATCATAACAAAGATGGGCCTAGACGGCCTACACATCAGACGTATGAACCTAACAATGGGCCCTAAGAAAGTCATAATGCGGACATTTAACCGCACTATACTTGCAATGTGGACGTCAAACCACCATTGCTCCCAAGGCACAGCCCGATGTAAACATCATTACATAACCCATGTTGGGATCGTACATTGCAATGGACCTTAGGTACACCCCATTGGGCCTTAAATACGTCAAATGGGCCTTATCATATGGGCCTTATATTCATCAAGTGGGCCACATCATTGGGCCACACCAATGGGCCTTATGTGCGTTGCAATGGACCATGACCCGTGGGCTTTAGAACGTATCAGTGAGCCTAACCTTATGGGCCTTACATGTGTCAAATGGGCTTCGACAGTTGGGCCCCATATATGCATCAAATGGGCCTACTCACATGGGCCTTATATGTATCAAATGGGCCTCGCCAATTGGGCCCCATATGTGCATCAAATGGACCTAAACCCATTGGCCCCAAACACTTATTAATGGGCCATAACCCATGGGCCCCTAATACATCTATGGGCCTCGACCCATGGGCCTTACATCTACATCAGGGTGGGCCTCAATCACAGGCCACAACAACTAAGGTGGGCCTCTAAACATGATATAATATATATGATATTATATATAATATGATATTATATATATATCTAAATATATATATATATAATATTATATATAATATGATATTATATATATCTATATATATATATATATATATATATATATATATATATATATATAAATATACACACACACACATACACCACACACGCACGCACCCACCCATACACGCACGCACACACACACAGTGGGCTCCACCGTCCAGGCGGACGGTGGAGATAAAACACTTGCATCACTGTGGGCTCCATGTGGGGCCACCATAGTGTTTATATCCCATCCGGACCGTTGATAAGGTCCAGCAGACCTAGATGAAGGGTGATAAAAAGTTTCACCTTGATCCAAGATTTCTGTGGGCTCAAAAAGGGTTTCAAAGGTAAATGTTCAATCCCACGGTTTCATACGGTGTGGGCCACCTGCGTCTTGGATCAAGCTGATTTTTGGGGTGGGCCCACGTCAGGTAGGGGCCCACCATATGAACGGGTCCAAAGACTCCCCATGCCTCGCGACAGTCAAAACAAGCCCAATATTGGGCCTGTTTCAGCGTATAGAAGGGTTAGGAAAGGTTTCAATGGTGCAAACCCCCTTTTGCCACGGTATGGCCCACCCAGAGGTCTGAGTGGTCCCATATTTCGGCTCAACGTCTAAAATATGGTTGGGAAGGGAGTGGATGGTATGGATTGAAAACATGCATCAAGGTGGGGCCTACATGAGTGGTTACCCCAAAACTCATGAAGAAGTTGATATTTGTATTTTCCCTTTATCCAGCGTCCAGAGTCAGTGGACGATTTTGGGCTAGCACAAACGGTGAGGTGGGCCCTGCTCAAGTGGGCCACCACATGTTTAAGTTGTGTGGGTACCATTCATAAAAGGTGAGCTTCACTTGAACATGGTTGGGATGGAACCCATACCTTGTGGTGGGGTCCATTCAAGTGGGCCACACAACCTCACTATCATCACAACAACAAAGAAAAAAATAATAATAATAAAAATAAATAAAAAAAAAAAAAAAAAAAAGGGGAGAGAGATAGAGAGTGAGACCGCGTGATGGAGGGACCCCGGCACTATGGGCCCTCCCTTGCACTAAATCATACATCAAGTGGGTCCCGTTACATGTGGATCCATGAAATCGAAATCCAACGGCGAAGATCCCTTCTCCACTAAAATAAATGGTCTAGATGACCCTAAGCATGTAAAGAAATAAACATCATGATGGGGTCCATGGAGAATGGCCCCATCATGGAATGATCATGATGATCCAAATGGGCCATCGGCCACATCTTAGAGTCCAAAGTGAGATCCAAACCATTAATCGGTTGGCCTCACTTGGTCCATCTTAAAAATATGAAGATCTACCCTATTAAGACACCCACCACTTGATCTTCTTGCTCCCTAGGCTTCCTTGGTTCCTTGAGCTCCTCTTTGATGGAGGAAGATGGGAAATTGATGGTTGAGATGAGAGATGAAGGGGTAGGAAAGGTGGACCTCACAAATGAAGTTTTCTCACCATGGGGGACTCATGGTGCTCTCTCTTGGATTTTGGATTTTTTTTTGAAAAAAAAGAATAAGAGAGATAGTTGTAAAGGGAGGGAGAGAGAGAGAAAGAGATGGGTGATGGAGTGATGGGGGATGGTTTGGGTTGAAAATTGTGAAAAGAGGTGTGGTGAGGTGGAAAGAATGGTGGACTTTTGTAAAAGGTGGTGATGGGTTGTTGTACTTGAGGTATGGGATGCTTTAATGGTTGATTGATGGGACTAATTGTAGAGATTCCCTCGAAATCCGCAACGCGCGGTGTTTCTTCGGAATAAACGCTGATCGGCATCTTCTTGCCTGGATATCGGCGACGACGCGGTCGCTATGATATAACTTTCGGACCAAGCCGACGTCGGTGCGCGGGACCTGGCTTAGGATCGTGCGCAAATACCGAATACGGTGCGAAGGTTGCCGGAATTTGACCGGAAGGACCGCGGAAGCTAACGGAACAGTACGGATTAGGACACGGGTCTTACACTACAAGTATGGGCCTATCAGTGGGCCTTAGGAAGAGTTATAATGCGGACATTTAACCAATATTATCCATTCAATGTGGACGTCAAACTATCATTGCTCCCAAGGTATAACCCACTATAAAATCAATACATATACCATGGTGGAATCACACTACAATGGGCCTTATGTACGTCCTATTGGGCCTTGACCCATGGGCCTCCAGTACATCAAATGGGCCTCATACATGGGTCTCGTATGTACATATCAAGGTGGGCCTCAACAAGGACCACCAATACATCAAGATGTACGTTAAATTATCTCCAAAATGGTTGGACAGTTGGATGAAATACATGCATCATGATGAAGCCCACTCTAATGGAGGGTATGGTTTACAATACATACATAAGTGGGTCCCATGTGGGGCCTACCATAATGTTTATTTCCCATCCAACCCTTTGATAAGGTCATTTAGACCGGGGCCTACAGTAATGTTTATTTTCCAAGCAACCTAGGGCCCAACATAATGTTTATTTTCCAACCAACTATTCATAAGGTCACATGGTCCAGGATAGGGCCCACTGTAATATTTATTTATCATCCAATCTATTCATAAGGTCACATGGACCAGAGGAGGGCCCACTGGACTGGGGCCCACATTGATATTCATTTGCCATCCCAACTGTTCACGTGGACCATGGGCCACGGTAATGTTTATTGCCATCCAATCTATTCATGAGATCACGTGGACTAGGGCCCACCATGATGTGGTCCATAGATCCAGCCCACCCATTATGTGAGTCCCACTTGGCTGATCGTTCAAACCAAGTTTCAGCTGCATCCAAATTTCAGGTAGGCCCCACCAACTGATTTTATATGTTTAAGTATGTCTTCACATGATTTTAAATGGTGTGGCCCACCGGAGTTCCGTATACAGCTGATCTTTGGGGTGGTCACCTGGTCCGAGGGGACCCATCAAATGCATGGTGTTGATGGCCGAAACGCATCAAGGTGGGGCCCACGGCTGGGGCCGTGAGGCCTGCCTCGTCCGCCCGTCCGCCAGCGCCGCAGGCAGTGCCTGCGTGTGCTTCTGACAGAGCAGCTGCTGCTGTCTATGTTTTTTTTATATATATATATATTTTTCTGTGGTTTTTAGTAGATGGGGCCCACATCAGTAAGATCCACTCCAGCCATTGGTCCCTGTGGCTCGATACAAACTCATAGAGTCTAATATTGAGCTGTTTTTGATATACAGGAGCATCAGGGAGTAAATCGAAGGTAGGAACACTGTTTCCTATACCATGGCCTGCCAAAAAAATAGATCAACCTCATTTTTTGGTTCAACGCCTAAAATGATCTGAAGAAGGGGATAGACGGCTTGGATCAGTCCCATATATCAAGGTGGGGCCTGCATGCGTGGCCCATCCCAAAAGCCCCTTTTTCCTCTCCTTTTTTTGTTAGCTTGAAAGTACACACCATGTCGGTACATACACTCCATGTTAGCCAGCCACGCTGCCTCACGTCCAGCGTCCAGGGACGCTGGACGGCATGCATATACACAACATCATAGTGAGCCCCACATGCACGTGGCGCACATTTAGTCAAGGTGGATCCCACATAAACGTGGCCCACCTGATTTGGATCAATCTGATACTCGTGTCTTTCCTTCATCTTGGCCCGTTAATGGGTTGGATGGCGTAGATCCAACACATTCATCCAATGGGTCCCACATGAACTATGTGATTCATGGTGGGCCACACTTACCCCTTCATCATCATTACTATTCAGAGAGAGAGAGAGAGATACGGTGAGACAGAGGGACCCCGCCACTATGGGCCCCTCTTGATGAAATCACATACAACAAAATGGGTCCCACCAACAAGTGGGCCCTAAGATAAAAAGATAACGGTGGATCACCCACCTCGTTGGCCTCCTTCTTGATCCCTTGAACTCCTTTGCTCCCATGCTTGACTTTTAACGGTGGATGATGGACTTTTGATGGTGTGGATGAAAGATGAGAAGGTGGACCACACTTGTGGTTTGGGAGAGAGTTGGAGAGTCTTGGATGTGTGAGGCTTGAGTTGCTTGGGAGATTTGAGAAATGAGAGAGAGAAATGATGGGAGTGATATGGATGGGTGAGGTGTGATGGGTGTAATTAATGAAGTATGGGTTGGTTTGAAAAATGTGTAAAAGAGGGATGGTGAGGGAGAGAGAGGTTTGACTTATGGGAAAAGGAGGAGTGGGGTGGTTGTACTTGGATAAGGGATGCATTTATGGTTGATTGATGTAACTAATTGTAGAGATTCCCTCGAGATTTGCAACGTGCGGCGTTTCTTCGGAATAAACGCAGATCGACATCTTCTAGCCTGGGTATCGGGTCGATGCGCGAGTCGCGACGTTGGAACCGCGGCGACGGCGCGGTCGCCAAGATATAAGTTTTGGTTCGAGCCGACTTTGGCAAGCAGGACTTGGCTTAGGATCGCGTGTAATCGTCAGATACGGTGCAAAGGTTGCCGAAATTTGACCGGTAGGATTGCGGAAGAATACGGAACGATACGGATTAGGATACGGGTCTCACAGTTCATATCCAAAGCTACGGATAAATGCCTCCCCTTCTTTCAACAGTTGAAGCGTCATAAGAAGGTAGAATGGACGACGGAATGCGAACAGGCCCTTCAGCAGCTAAAATAGTACTTAGGTTCGCCACCCCTACTATCTAAGCCTGAAGAAGGCGAGCCCTTGTTCTTATATCTCGCTGTCTTAGCCTCAGCTGTCAGCTCGGCATTTATTAGAGAGGTAGGAGGCAAGCGGCATCCCGTTATTATGTGAGTAAGGCCATGGTGTCCGCTGATACGAGATATCCAGCTCTAGAGAAGTTAGCACTCTGTCTTGTCATCTCAGCTCGGACGTTGCGTCCGTACTTCCATACCCATTCCATCATCGTGTTGACCGATTCTCTCCTTAAACAAGTCCTCCAGAGGCCCAAAGTGTCAGGTCCGCTAACTAAGTGGGCCATCGAACTTGGAGAGTTTGACATCCAGTTCCGACCAAGGACAACAATTAAGGGTCAAGCCATGACCGACTTCATCACGGAATTCACCAACCCGAACGGAGGGATCAGCGCCGAAGTCGAGATGACTCCTTCGCCTGTTCCTCCAAATGATCAGAAAGCGGTATCAGAACTAGGATGGGTTCTCTATGTAGACGGGTCGTCTAATACAAAGTGTGCCGGAGTAGGAATTGTCCTGGTCTCGCCTGATTCTACATCCATCTAGTACACGATCAGACTCGGTTTCAAGGCATCTAACAATGAGGCGGAGTACAAGGCTCTACTGGCTGGACTCAGGCTGGTGGCTAGATTGGGGATCCAGTCTCTCCAAGTACGATGTGATTCTAAGCTAGTTGTGAATCATATCTCCACCAAATACGAGGCCAAGGAGGCTAGGATGATTGCTTACCTAGACGAGGCGAGAAAATTGATAGAAAGATTTTGGAGCTGCACTATCCGTCAGATTCTTAGAGCAGAAAATTCCTAGGCTGACGCCCTGACAAAGCTAGCATCAGCCATAGAAGGGAAGATCCCATGAATCATTCCCGTGGAATTCATAGAAAATCCGAGCATCGACCAGGCGGAGAAGAAAATGGTAAATCCAGTAGATAGTACTCTGAGCTAGATGGACCCGATTTACAACTACCTCACATTTGGTAATGTCCCTTCGGATAAATTGGAGGCAAGGTGCCTGAGAGTTAGAGCGGCACGCTACGTAATCCTAGACGAGATCTTGTATAAAAAAGACACTTACAACCCTATCTCAGGTGTCTCCGATCCGATAAGGCAGATTATATGATTCGAGAGATTTACGAAGGAATCTGTTGGAATCACTCTGGCGGTCGAGCCCTGGCTTTGAAAATACTCCAACAAGGATATTTTTGGCCAACCATAAGGGAAAACTCGAAAAACTACGTTCAAAGGTGCGACAAATGTCAACGATACGCGGCTGTGCCAAGACGACCCGCAGAAGAAATGACTCCCATGAGCGGTCCATGGCTGTTCGCTCAGTGAGGGATTGACATCATTGGGCCCCTGCCTATAAGGAAAGGGCAAGTCAAGTTCGCCATTGTCGCGGTCGACTATTTCAGTAAGTGGGCTGAGGCTGAGCCCGTTGCAAAGATCAGAGAGCAGAAGGTGATCAATTTTGTGTGGAAAAATATCATCTGCTGGTTTAGGATTCCACGGACCATTATGTCTGATAATGGCAGACAGTTTGATAACGACAAGTTCAGATGCATGTGTCAGGGGCTCAGCATCACAAACGCGTACTCTTCACCTCGGCACCCACAATCCAACGGATAGGTAGAAGCAGTTAACAAGGTCATCAAGCATCATCTCAAAATAAAATTAGAAAAAAAAAAGGTAATTGGGCGGAGGAGCTCCCATTCGTCCTCTAGGCTTACAGGACTACAGCTCAGTCCTCCACCGGGGAGACCCCATTCTCGCTTTCCTACGGTTCGGAAGCAATAGTGCCGGTTGAAATCGGTCTTCCTACAGCTCGGGTCAGAAACTACCAAGAGAACCAAAACGTCGAGCAAATCGCAGCTAACTTGGATCTACTTGAAGGGGCCAGAGACATCTTTAGGCTCACGGTCGCTGCTCGACATCAACAAGTGGCATGGTTCTATAATTCTAAAGTCAAGACCAGACGGTTCCATCTAGGGAACTTGGTCCTTCGTCGAGTCTTCCAAAACACCGCAGAACTGGGGGTTAGGGCACTCGGGCCTATTGGGAAGAGTCATATCATGTGGTCCGATCGACCAAACCTGACTCTTACCACTTAGAAGATCTCGAGGGCCGTCAGCTCCCTCACCCCTGGAACGCCGAGCACCTGAAAGTCTACTACCCTTGAGGTAATGGCTGTTGTTGGCCCCCAATAAATGTATGCCTCCGAACGACTAGCCTATAAGGCTTTCTATAAGATTCACATCTCTTTCTATCTACATGAACGAATTATCTACTAAGAAAAAGTTACCTCTCATGAGCAGGGACGGACTTAACGAACTAATTCCTTAAAGAAGGGGTTAGAGCGTTATCCCACGAAAATTCTACAAGGCATCCCCTCATAATTAGGGAAAAAAGTAATAGATGACCCGGCTCCCTGACAAAGGAGTCGGTTCATCGCTCGACTGACCGGTGTATTAAAAGTTACTTGCCAATCGTAGGAGAAGCCGATCCCCTAAGGGTCCAGACTTAATAATCGCAATACTACAAAACGCAAAGTTCTACGAAACGACATTGAAATGAGTTGACTCGTCAAGGAGTTGGCTCGACAATGCCCCGAAATGAATCAACTTGTCAACAAATCAGATCGGCAATTAACAATCATCATTTACACGCCCTCTCCAGAGGGTCAAAAAATATCATCCATCATCCACCAAAAGACAAGTTTAAAAAGTTATAAAAAAAAGAAGGGAGAGATGCTAAAAGATATTTTGTCGGAGCTGAAGAAGGAGGAGTTTGGGAACTAGGGGCCTGATCCGGGCTAGCATCTCCAGAGGGCTTCTCTCCTACATCTTCGGGCAACAGAGGCTCGAGGTTGAGGTTCGGATACAAATCTTTGACAGCATCGATGCAAGCGTCAAAGCCACAGTTGTAGAACTTGGTAGCTTCGGCTGCCCTCTCCTCTAAAGCCTTGAAGGCGGAAGCAGCAGCCACCGCGGAGGCCAGGGAGGCCTCATCCTCGACTTGAGCCTCCTTCGCCTGGGAGATGGCTCGACTCAGTTCTTCTGCCGCCTCAGCTCTGGTCTGCTCTAACACTTCCTCCAATCGGGCATTCTCCTGGGCAAGCGAGTCCGCATGAGCCCTAGCTTGGGACAGCTCAGCCACAACAGCACCGCATCGGGCTTTGAGATCACTCACGACTCCCTTTTACTGGAGCTCCCGAGCCCTCTCGTCCTCAAGCTGCTTACGTAGTTCCGTTTGCTCCATACGAAGAAAGGCAACCTCATCCCGTAGGATCCCAGCCTCGCCCCTGAGGGCTTCCACCTCGACATCTTTCTTTGCCAGTTCTCGCAGTCTCTCGCGAGTCAGAAGGAGCCTCGGGACGGACTGCACGAAAACAGCAGAATGAGCACATAGATGCAATAAAAGAAACTGGAGACAAGGTGTAAGTGCTATGGTTCCTTGCTCATTTGATTGTCAAATTTTGTAGTGCCAAAACCACAATCTGTGTCTTGTGTAGCACATTAATATATATGTTCAAGGCAATGCATCACATGTACAAGGACAATGCTTCAAGTCAAGAACAAAGATCTACTTCAAGAAATGTAAGATCAAGTACATTTTTTACTCCATTAAGCTTCAAAGGTCAATGTTTTAAAGCGACATCAAAAGACAAGTCAACTGTTTATACTCAAGACTCAAAGTGAAGTACAACTCAAGTACTACAAATTTAAGCTTCAAAACATCTCAAGCACAAGCTTCATCATGTGTCGAGATCTCAAGTTTCATGAACTTCAAAGATCATCTATCATATGAAAAAAAGAAGGTTCAATGTTCATATGTCATGGTTAAGGTATGAAAGACCTTAGATTAACCTTAGGGTAGGTCATTTTGAATACTGTTGAGACTCAAATATTGCATAATTTTCCCATTTATATCTTGGTTTTATGAACAAAAATCATCTTAATATTCTATTTTACTCATGTATGTGTTGCAAAGTGAATTTAAGAGCTTGTATTGAAAAAGGGTGCTAAAAAGTAAGAATTTGATGCTAAAAAATCACCAAGGCAAGGGATAGATCTTAGGAGATCAAGATTGAAGAATTCACATTCCAAAGATCCAAGAAAACTAAGCGAGGAATGAAAAGAATCGAAGATTTGAAGTGAAGAATCCTGAAATCGTCCTGAAAAAGTGTATTACAAAGCTGTGAAGTTTATTTTGAAAAACTGCGCAGCAGAAAGTCTGTTTTAAACGAACTATACAGCGAGAAGTCTATTTTGAGAAAATACGTATATTTGAGGTGTTTTCTAGGGTTTTCAACTTTGTACGAAAATTGGAGTTCCCTACTTATAAATAGGGTCTCCTAGGGCATTCTTAAACATCATTAGAAGCATTTAAGAGCAATATTTAGGGTTTTTAAAGAGTTTTTAGTTTTATTAAAGCTTTATAAGTTATTATTTTTTTTTTAGATCTTTTCTATTTGCATTTTTTTCTTCTTTTTTTCTTGTTGCTTTTTATTTCTGCAATTTAATTATGTTTTTCTAAGTTCCCTCTAGCCCAAGCTAGAAGGGAAGCACATGGGTTTAATATTTCTTTAAGATTATGATGATTGATTGTTTTAATGATGAGAAGAATGGTGTATGCATATTATCTATTATTTAGGTTTTGTTTTTTATCATCTTGTAAGATTCATACGTTTCCATCATATGAGATCCACATTAATAGATAGGCTTACCCTAAATCAATCAGATTTCCTAGATAGGAGATGTTCTCAACCTGTTATATTTCTTCGATATTCATTATCCTATAGATATTGAATACTTAAAATCACTGGCGCTTGAGAATATATGTCAATGGTGCAAATCCATTATTTTTTAATCTTTTATATCATTTATTAAAACATTTAAAATGTTTTATTTTTCGATTAGGCTGACCATAGTGTTCAGATCCTAGTTGTGTTATCCAAGTCATCATGATTTTGGAACATTAACCTATGTGTGGAACTTTGAAGCTTGGGTGTTATTTTATTCAGTTGAATTACATCCATTTAAAAATCTCAAAATCAAATCATCAGATTAATTTTTATTACTTAGTTTGTTTTGCATTTGATTTTTTTTTCTTCTCACAATTCATCTCCCTGTGGGATCGACCCTGTATTCATGGGATACTACTTACGAACCTCTGCACTTGGAGGCAAGCAATCAAGTTTTTAGCGCCGTTGCCGGGGAGAGACTGAGATAGATCAGATCTGTGCAAGATAGCTAAGGTAAGTTTTCTTCTAAACCCTCCAGATTTTCTATAGATTTATTTTATTTTATTTTTTCTTCTTTTCTTTTTCTTTGAAAATAAATTCAGTTGAGTCTTTCAAGCATTAACTATGACATAAGGTTGCCCTACTTGGGATTTTATTACCCAAGTGCTATGGTTGTCCTATAGTTGTTGTTTGATCATAAAGATCATCCGTTGAATCTATTTTTCAGATTAACATAGTTTAATTTATGCATTAGTTTTACTTTATTTATTTATTTATTTTTATTTTTTGTGGACTGAACCCTCACAGTTGGCCCTGCCACCTAGGTTGTTGATTTATTTTGCTTTGTGGACTGAACCCTCATGGTTGGCTCTGCCACCTGGGTTGTTGATTTATTTTACCTTATGGACTGAACCCTCATGGTCGGCTCTGCCACCTGGGTTGTTGATTTATTTTGCTTTGTGGACTGAACCCTCATGGTTAGCCCTGCCACCTGGGTTGTTAATTTATTTTTCTTTGTGGACTGAACCCTCATGGTTGACCCTGCCACCTGGGTTGTTGATTTAAGTTTTTATTTTTATTTTAAGTATCATACTTGCTATTTGAATTAGTGGTATTTGTTGTGTGGTGTGGATGGTTTATGTCCCGTTGGAGTAGGGATCAAAACAATCGACTCTCCTCTTAAGGGGGACTAGTTCCAGGCCTTGATCATTCACTTAGAAGAGGCACTCAACATCACTTGGATTCCATGGCAGACCCAGTTGATAATCCAAATCCAAATCTGCCAGATCCAACTATAAATCAAAATAATCCTCCTCTTGAGGATGAAAATGAAGTTCATAGGAATGTGTTAAACCAACCACGGACTTTACGTGAATATTTACACCCTGAAAGATCAACTTTACTATCTTACACAGGGAATATTGATTTTAAACTAGGTGTGATTCAATTAATTCCTAAATTTCATGGCTAAGATTCTGAAAGCCCCTACTTGCACATCAAGGACTTTAAGGAAGTAATTGCAACGTTACAAGTAAACAATGGCAATAGGGATGTACTTAAGCTTATGTTATTCTCATTTTCTCTAAAGGATCGGGCCAAAGCATGGCTCAACTCTCTAAGACCTAATACCATCACTTCATGGCAAGCCTTAAGTAGAGAATTTTTGAAAAAGTTCTTTCCCGAGCACAAAACAAATGCACTAAAACAAGAAATCATGTCATTCTCCCAAAAGGGGAATGAACTATTTTTTCAAGTTTGGGAGCGCTTCAAAGACATTCTAATTACTTGTCCACATCATGGTTATGAACCATGGCACGTGATTGATGCTTTCCGAAAGGAGGTCACCATAGATACCCGTCAGTTCATAGAGATGATGTGTGGTGGAACCTTTCTTGACAAAGATCATAATGAGGCTTGGGATTTTCTAGATATGTTAGCAGAGAATACTCATACATGGGATGTCTCTGCTAAATCAGACCAAACTAGACTCATTCCTAAAGAGAAAGCGGGAATGTATGTCCTAAGAGAGGAAGACGACCTTAATGCAAAATTCGCTGCATTGGCTAGAAAGGTCGAAGCCTTGGAAATTAGGAAGGTTGATATGGTTAAAGCAAACACTTCCTTACGTAATTTTTGTAACATTTGTGGTGGTACAGACCATGACACAAAGGATTGTCCAATAATCTCAGTTGTACAAAATATCACGCATGAGCATGATCAAGCAAATGCTATAAATAATTACCAAAGGTCAGTTATGCACCCATTGAGAAATACGTACAATCCAAATTGGCGTAACCATCCTAATCTTAATTGGAGGAATGGACCACAAATTAATATGCCCAATGCACCTCAAATGCCTCCACAAAATAACTTCTTTGGGGCACCTAACAATGCACCATATGTGCCCCCGCCAAAGCGATCATCTGTGCAGGATGCATTGACCACATTCATGAACTCTCAAGCTCAAATGAATCAGTCTATAATCCAATCAAATCAGGAATTAAAGACAGTTGTGGCTATGATTGAGACTCAACTAAATGCTAGGGAAAAAGGCACCCTTCTCAACCTGTGCCAAACCCTCGAAACACACATTTCATTGGAGACTCAAATCCAAGTGAGCTACATCATGAACAAGCTAAGGCCATCATTATCTTAAGAAGTGAAAAAGAGGTCGATAACAAGATAATACAACAGGTAGAAATACCGAAGGATGAGCCAAAATCTCAAGAAAATGATGAACTGGCTATGGTTCAAGAGTCGCAACAGCAAAAGGATAAAAAGACTAAGTCATATGAGCCTCCAGTTCCGTTCCCATCTAGACTTCGGAATCCAACTGTCCCCATGAAATATCAAGAGGTGTCGGATGTGCTCCAAAAGGTTACTGTCAATATTCCTCTACTTGATGCCATTAGACAAATTCCATCATATGCTAAATATCTCAAGGACTTGTGCACTGTAAAGAGGAAATTAAATGTGCACAAAAAGGCCTTCCTTATAGAGAAAGTGAGCGCTATCATTCAACAAAGGGTTGTACCCAAATATAAAGACCCGGGAAGTCCCACTATTCCTTGTATTATTGGAAATTTTCAAATTGAGCATGCTTTGCTAGATTTGGGTGCAAGTGTCAACTTAGTACCTTATTCAGTTTACAAACAAATGGGGTTAGGCGAGCTTAAACTAACCATGATTATACTCTAACTCACTGACTGTTTTATTAAGGTACCAAGGAAAATTTTAGAGGACGTGCTAGTCCAAGTGTAGAAATTCTACTTCCCCATGGATTTTATTGTACTAGACACTGAACCATGTGTAAATGCTAGCACTCAAGTTCCCATCATTTTAGGCCGCCCATTCCTAGTAACTTCAAATGCAATCATAAATTGCAGGAATAGAATGATGAACTTGTCTTTTGGTAGCATGACTCTAGAGCTAAATATTTTCAATCTATGTAAGCAGCCTATTGATAATAATGAGACCCATGAGTTGAATCTCATGGACTGCTTGATAGAAGAAGAGGAAGTAGAACCTAGTCTGACTGAGGAATTGATTCAAGTCATTGGAGACTTGAAAAATTCTGATTTAGAAAAAGTGCTTGCTGAAATTTCTGATGATAATGAGAGCACTACCACCCAGGACATTGGTATGTACCAATGGAGACCGCGCACTCAAATCCTATCTATCGAAGACTTGCGACCTCTGCCATCACCAACCAATGATCCAAAGCTTGATTTAAAACCATTACCAAATGAGCTTAAGTATGTATACTTAGGGAAAAATAAAACTTATCCTGTGGTGATCTCTTCATTTTTAGAGAAGGATCAAGAGATTAAATTGTTGAAAGTTCTAAGGGACCACAAAGGAGCCTTGAGCTGGACCATTTTTGACATTAAAGGTATAAGCCCTTCCATATGCACCCATCGGATCCACCTCGATGATGACGCCAAACCAATTAGACAACCTCAAAGGCGTCTCAATCCAAACATGATGGAAGTTATAAAAAATGAGGTGATCAAATTATTGGATGTGGGAATCATCTACCTAATATCCGATAGTGTTTCGGTGAGTCCAACTCAAGTAGTCCCAAAGAAATTTGGAATAACTATTGTGCAGAATTCTAATAATGAACTTATGCCAACACGTGTCACCACTGGTTGGCGTGTTTGTATTGACTATAGAAAATTGAACCAAGTCACAAAGAAGGACCATTTCCCTCTACCATTCATTGATCAAGTTTTAGAGAGGGTAGCAGGTCACTCATTTTATAGTTTTCTTGATGGATTTCTGGATATAACCAAATAGAGATAGCCTTGGAAGACCAAGAGAAAACCATGTTCACTTGTCCATTTGGCACGTTTGCTTTCAAATGGATGCCATTTGGATTGTGTAACGCCCCAGCAACTTTCCAACGGTGTATGTTAAGTATTTTTTCAAATATAGTTGAAAAGTTTCTTGAGGTTTTTATAGACGACTTCTCTGTATTTGGGAGTAGTTTTGAGGAATGCCTCAACAATTTATCTCTTGTCTTGTCTAGATGTGAAGAGAAACACCTTGTCTTAAATTGGGAGAAATGTCATTTTATGGTTCAAAAGGAAATTGTTTTGGGCCATGTTATCTCCAAAAATGGAATCGAGATAGATCGCTCAAAACTCGACATTATAGCAAATCTACCTATCCCCCAAACTGTTAGAGATATTAGATCACTTATAGGGCATGCTGGTTTTTATAGAAGATTCATCAAGGACTTTAGTGCCATTACTAGACCCTTGACTAATCTTCTTCAAAAGGATGTTCCATTTAAGTGGACAGATGAGTGTGCAAGTGCCTTTAATAAAATTAAATCATCCCTTACCACTGCACCTATCATGCGTCCACCAGATTGGACACTTCCTTTTAAACTAATGTGCAATGCAAGTGATTATGTCATAGGGGCTGTTTTGGGTCAAAGGAAAGATAAACGGCCCTATGTTATTTACTATGCGAGTAAAACTCTAAACTCGGCCCAAGTGAACTACTCAACAACTGAAAAAGAGTTACTTGCAGTAGTTTTTGCTTTAGATAAGTTTAGGTCCTACTTACTGGGATCCAAAGTGGTCATTTTCACGGACCACTCAGCTTTGAAATATTTGTTATCTAAGAAGGATGCAAAGCTGAGACTTTTGAGATGGATCCTCCTACTCCAAGAATTTGACTTAGAGATAAAAGATAAGAAATGAGTAGAAAACGTAGTGGCCGATCACCTTTCTAGATTGATGTTAGATGATTCCACTGAGGAGATACATATCCAGGACACTTTCCCTGATGAACAATTATTTGCGATCTCCAAATTGCCTTGGTATGCGGATATAGTGAACTATCTTGTAACGGAAAAAATGCCATATCATTGGAAGTCACATGATAGGAAACGTTTTGAAACCGAAGTTAGGAACTTCTTCTGGGATGACCTGTATTTATATAAATATGGGACTGATCAAATTTTTAGGCGTTGTGTCCAAGAGGATGAAGTTCAAAGTGTTATTTCTTTTTGTCACATGAAAGCATGTGGTGGCCATTTTTTTGCTAAGAAAACCACTACAAAAATCCTGCAGTATGGTTTTTACTGGCCCACCATATTTAAAGACACCCATGCTTTCTGTGTTGCTTGTGATAGATGTTAAATGTTGAGAAGAGTGTCCCGACGCAACATAATGCCTTTATCCCCAATTTTACCATTGGAGATTTTTTATTGTTGGGGTATTGATTTTATGGGTCCATTTCCATTTTCTTTTGGATTTCTTTATATATTGGTTGATGTGGACTATGTTTCAAAGTGGATTGAGGCAGTTCCAAGTAGGACCAGTGACAATAAAGTGGTCATGCGATTCCTTAAGAAAAATATTTTTGCTAGATTTGGAACTCCAAAGGCCATCATTAGTGATGGCGGGTCTCACTTTTGCAATAGAACATTTGAGGCTTTGATGAAGAAATATGACAACAAGCACAAAGTGAGCACCCCATACCACCCACAAACGAGTGGGCAAGCTGAGATTTCTAATCAGGAAATCAAATACATTTTAGAGAAAACTATAAGGCCAGATAGGAATGATTTGTCCCTCAGACTATCTGACGCTTTATGGGCTTACAGGACTGCTTATAAGACCCCGATTGGAATGTCTCCATACAGATTGGTGTATGGGAAGACTTGCCACTTACCTGTGGAATTGGAACACAGAGCCTATTGGGCAATAAAAAAATTAAACTTTGATATGGATCAAGCAAGTGGACAAAGGAAATTAGAGTTAAATGAATTAGAGGAGTTGAGAAGAGACTCTTATGAAAATTCTAAAATCTACAAAGAGAGGACCAAAGCTTTTCATGATAAAAATATCCCGAGGAAGAATTTTGAACCTCAGCAAAAGGTCCCATTGTACATTTCCCGTCTCCAGTTCTTTCTGAAAAAGTTAAGATGAAGATGGATAAGCCCCTTCATTGTGAAGAATGTTTATACTTATGGGGCTATTGAAATTGGGAATCCACGTAATGGCAATGTGTACAAGGTTAATGGTTAGAGATTGAAGCCTTATGTGAAAAACTTTCATGTGGGAGAGGAGTCCTTCCTTCTTCATGAGCCAGAATATTCAGATTGATGCTCCTGGTCTGACGGAGCATTTATATATGATTTATATCATATTCAATTTTTTTAGTGTCACATAGCAGGTGGGTTTTTCATGGCAGGTACTATCCACCCTTTCTTTTATTTTTATTATTTTCTACATTACATTATCATTACATTGGGGACAATGTAGATTTTAGGTTGGGGGGTGTGGATAGTCATCCATGTGAAAGTTTTTTTTTTTTTTTTTGGGGTTTCAAATTTTTTTTTAATTTTTAGGTTTCAGTTAGGTTTAAGTTTATTTTTTTTAGGTTTATGGGAAAAAAAATTTAACATTTTCAAAATAATATTTTTATATACAAGAATGTGAATATGATATTTTACGAATTCCAAAGGTAAAGTTAATACTTAGTCTAGGTTGATAGTAGTCAGAAATCTGACAACTGAAAATTATAAACTTGAGTTCAATTATCTAATCACTAGTTTAAAGTGAGTTGTAATTTGATGTACTGAATTCACAATACACCCTAGCTAACTAAGTGAGGAATATGATATGTGAACTAGAATAACAACTTTTGATTCAAACAAGGTTGAATGAATTAGTACCATTGATATATGTTTAAAAGAGAGAATATTGAAGGAAAAAAAAGAGTGATGGAAAAAAGAAATTTTTATTATAGAGCATGAATGCAATGACCATAACCATCGTGTCAGTAATCCGAAGTAAGGATACCTAAGTATCCTTTACTGTTACCATTACAAGTACGATATCTTAGGTTATGAAGCAAACTCGGTGAGAATCTTCATTTAATGATGGTCTATAATAATGAGGATGTGATGATAAAAGAAGAAATGTCATAAAAAAATGAGATAATTAGAGATTTCATATTCTTGGGATGATTGAAAGGAGTTAGGATAGAGAACATGTATATTTCTCAAAGTTAGACTAGTGTCACGAAGCACCTAAGGATATTGGGTTATAACTATTCTAAATTTTGATTAGGTCTTTGAACTCATGGATGTAATGGATTAGAAAATTGAGATTCTAACTAACTTTAGACTTAGGTTAAGTATTGTTTTGTTTTGGAATTCATATGATGAATGGAGGCATAATTGTATAAATTTTTTAGCGTTGAAATATTTTTCTTATTTTCAATGTTTGTGGGTAACATTTCTGGAAACCCTTACGAGACTATAACTCGTCCACTAGGGGAAACCTAGGGGTTTAAAGGCTTGTTGCATATGCTAAATGCAATCGAGATTACCTGCGAAAGTGATGTAGTTAGAATTTTTTTCATTTTAATTTTATTTTTAAAATTAATTTTTATTCTTATTTTTATTTTTCTTCGCTTATTTTGCTCGGAACTATCAAAATGCTGGTTGGGGGGTGTGTTGAGACTCAAATATTGCATAATTTTTCCATTTATATCTTGATTTTATGAACATAAATCATCTTAATATTCTATTTTACTCATGTATGTGTTGCAAGGTGAATTTAAGAGCTTGGATTGAAAAATAGTACTAAAAAGTAAGAATTTGATACTCAAAAATCACCAAGGCAAGAGATGGATCTTAGGAGATCAAGATTGAAGAATTCACATGCCAAAGATCCAAGAAAACCAAGCGAGGAATGAAGAAAATCGAAGATTTGAAGTGAAGAATCCTGAAATCGTCTTGAAAAAGTGTATTACGAAGTTGTGAAGTTTATTTTGAAAAACTGCGTAGCAGGAAGTCTGTTTTAAACGAACTATGCAGCGAGAAGTCTATTTTGGAAAAATACGTATATTTGAGGCATTTTCTAGGGTTTTCAACTTTGTACGAAAATTGGAGTTCCCTACTTATAAATAGGGCCTCCTAGGGCATTCTTAAACATCATTAGAAGCATTCAGGAGCAATATTTAGGGTTTTTAAAGAGTTTTTAGTTTTATTAAAGCTTTATAAGTTGTTGTTTTTTATTTTAGATCTTTTCTATTTGTATTTTTTTTTCTTTTTTTCTTGTTGCTTTTTATTTCTGCAATTTAATTATATTTTTCTAAGTTCCCTCTAGCCCAAGCTAGAAGGGAAGCACATGGGTTTAATATTTTTTTAAGATTATGATGATTAATTGTTTTAATGATGAGAAAAATGGTGTATGCATATTATCTATTATTTAGGTTTTATTTTTTATCATCTTGTAAGATTCATACGTTTTCATCATATGAGATCCACATTAATGGATAGGCTTACCCTAGATCAATCAGATTTCCTAGATAGGAGATGTTCTCAACCTGTTATATTTCTTCGATATTCATTATCCTATAAATATTGAATACTTAAAATCACTGGCGCTTGAGAATATATGTCAATGGTGAAAATTCATTATTTTCTAATCTTTTATATCATTTATTAAAATATTTAAAGTGTTTTATTTTTCGATTAGGCTGACCATAGTGTTTAGATCCTAGTTGTGTTATCTAAGTCATCATGATTTTGGAACATTAACCTATGTGTGGAACTTTGAAGCTTGGGTGTTATTTTATTCAATTGAATTACATCCATTCAAAAATTCCAAAATCAAATCATCAGATTAATTTTTATTATTTAGTTTGTTTTGCATTTGATTTTTTTTTCTTCTCACAATTCATCTCCCTGTGGGATCGACCCTGTATTCACGGGATACTACTTACGAACCTCTGAACTTGGAGGCAAGCAATCAAATACATAATTCAAATTGAATCATTTTATAAGTGTTTGGACTGTTCTTCGACTAGTCTTAGACTCTGTTCAACTAGTCCTAGCACTGGCTCGATTAGTCCAAGAAATTTCAAGACAGTCCTAAGTTTGTTGCAAAATTTTGAAATTTTTTGTTAAGCCACGACCAGTCCTGAAGACTGTTTGACCGGTCATGTGAACAGTGCATGACTCGTTCACGACCAGTCCTGCAGCCACGACTCAAACTCTAGTAACTGTTTCTGGCTCCACACGACCAGTCGTAAAGGTCCCACGACCAGTCGTGAAGGGCCTACGACCAGTCGTGGAGCAACTTTATCCGATCGCACTCAAAATTTCAAAAATCTGTTGGTCCTACGACCAGTCGTAGTGTCCACAGGACCAGTCATGAACGTGATTTCTTTACCTATAAATAGAGCACGATTTTCAGAGTATTTCATTCAATTCAAGTATAATCAAGACATTACTCTGAGAGATAAGTTTGTAAACTTCTTAAGTTATATTGTGCATATTTAATATTCTCTTTTATTAGCTTTTTATATTTGATTTTGTATTCTGCATTCCAATTTGATTTGAAAGAGGGATTAAAGTATTCCCACTTCTTGGAATCAAAATCAAATAGAGTTAGCCCAACTTGATTTAATTTAAAATTAATTTAGAACCTAGAACCATTTCATAAGTGAGTGTGGACATTGAACTTTTATATTCGAACTTCTACTCCGATTTTGTTCTTCCAGGTTCCAACAAAAGGAGAAATCCAGGTATTTTACATTATTGTAATTTCCCTTGTTTTGGTTTCTTTTGAGATTGAGTTAGAAAAATCTCATTCTTTTGGCTATGTGAGGAGATCCAGAAAACTCAGAGTGTGGAGTTTTTTGAATTGTGTAAGCCCACTTGAAAGACACAATTGTGAGGGTTTTAGGTGAACCTGGAAAAACCTATTTTCATAGTGAACACTAATATCCACTGTGTGAGGATATTAGGAGTGGAGTAGTGTGGCTGTTTTTTATCAGTTGGTGTATACACAAACGAACCACTATAATTCTTTGTGTTTTGTAGATGTGTGGTTTATTTTCTATATCTTTTATCATTCAAGTTTGTGGGATGTATTTGTGGATGTGAATGTTGTAATCTTTACATTTCAGCATTGTGGGGAATGTTGTAATAGCTTAAATTTCCTTTTTAGCTATTTCCTTCTTTCATTCCTCTTCAGTTTGAGTTCTTGATACACAAACCGTTCTAGTAAGGTTGTCCTGCCATAAACCCTTGGTTTTTATAGTATAAGGTTGTCCTTAGAATAACATTTGTATCAATCTCTCAATATTAAAATTTTGAGGTTGCTTTACATTTCCGTATTGTGGATTGTTTAAAGTGCTATCTTTCTTTTAATTATTTAAATTCCATTATTATCATTTTAATTTGGCATAGTCCTATTCACCCCCCCTCTAGGACATATAGCTCGGCCTTTTCACAAGGAAGGTTAGCAGAAATACCCGGTAGAAGACTGAAGCCATGTCATTAATGAAAGATTCGTTCGATTTGGTGAAAAGGCCGGCTATCTCCTCCTCCGGGGCATGTTTGACAGCCCACTGAACCAGGTAAGACATATGATAGCCCGGCTGGAACCTCTCTCTGCTCGTCCCCACCTGAACCGATCCTCTTGCTTCCTCAGCCCTAGTCCTACTGCCTGCTGAGGCCTAAGCCTCGATCCTGAGGTTATTCCTGACTTCAGAAGGGGAGAGCATGGCGACAGCCATCGAACAGCTTCCTCCTGCTTGGATGAAGAGGGGACAGCTATGCAGGCCTTAGGGGCCGGGGGAGGTGCTTCAGTAGGGGCGACGACAGGAGGAAGGGTTGGAGTTGGAGCATCGACAACAGTGGCCTCGGCCGCAACAGGTGCTGGAGCCGGAGCTGCAGCAACAGAAATTGAAGCTGCAGCTAGAGCTGCAACGATAGTAATTGGGGTCGAGGGACCCTCACTGCTGGAGCCACCTGCCTCCTCCGAACAGTCGTCCTTGTTTGGGGCTCGGCTCTCAGCATCTCATCGACAGTCGGTACAGCCTTCCTTCTCCTGGACTCAGCTGCTTCGGCCATGCCTGCGGGAGAAAGTAATGAATCAGCAACCAAGTCAAGAGGCTCAGTCCTTTCAAGGTAAGAAGCACAAGATAAACTCATTGAAGGAAGTGGGGAGAGGCTTGGACGTGCAAAATTCGGACCAATGAAGATTAGCGGCTTTGATCAAATCTGAGTAAGAGCAGAGGTCTCCTGAGCACGCCCTGGCCTTAGCAACCTGATTCTTCAGGTCCGAGGTAAGGAGAGGCGAACCCTTCGGAAAGTCTACAGAAATAAAAGAAGAGCTTTAGTCAAATCACAACAGAAGGAAAAGGGATACAAAAAATTTAAAAAAAGGTGTAAGGTCCGACCTGGGGTGTCAAATCGAGTGGGGACCTAAGTCATCAAGTTTCCAAGCTCCGCCGTCGGTGCCTCCCATTTACCTGAAGCCCAAAACCATTTGTTCTTCCAGTCCTTGTTAGATGACGAAAGATTCATGACCAGCCCCGACCCCTTGCTGCCTCAAGTTGCGAAGTAGTACCACGACTCTTGGCTGTCATGCTTGACCAAGTACAAGCTTACAAACTTCTCTAGTGTCAACTCTGGGTTCCCAACTTGACACCAAATGATGAAGGAAGAGATCCAAACCCTCCCAGCGTTGGGGGTGAGTTGGCAGGGAGCTAGTCCCAAGTAAGCAGTCAGGGCTCGGACAAAGGGGTGCATGGGGAGTCGGAGCCCACATTGCAACGCACAAAGAAAAATGACAACTTCCCCTTCAGCAGGTGCATCGAAGGTGTCGAGGGGCTCTGACGCCCTTATCTGCACGAAGTTTGGGATCTCAAACTCTGAGCGGATCCACCCCATTTGGGACTCCGTTAATATGGAGCTTCCCGGGATAACCTCCGAGGCCCGCCCGCTCGCAAGCATCTCGGCGATGCCTATAGTCAAGTCTCGAGGGGCTCGGGTGGCCCTCTTATTGCCCACTCGATGAGTCCTAGCCCCCGCCTCCTTGTTTCTTCGGGGCAGAGGGAACAGAGGCACTGCTTCTAAAGGGCCTTCGAATGCCCCTCTCCTGTCATCCGAGCTTGCCGGCTCGGAATTATCATAGTCTTCTCGGATCATATCCATATCAGACGACATTCCGTAGAAGCAAAGGAAAAAGAAGCGACGCTAAAGGAAGGGAGGAAAGGCTCAGTGGATGTCCACCGAGAATCACCTTCGTCAGAAACCCCTGATCGGTCGGAATCGCCTCGCCGAAAAATTCAAATCGGTCGGAATCGCCTTCACCAAAAATCACCTCCTTAGGAAACCAACAGCCACACAAATTTGGAATGCATAAGTGAGAAGCGTTTCCGAAATGCTAGGAATTATATAGCCTGGGAAGGATCTCTACATTAATGGCGAGGCATGATGGCCGCAACTGAATCGTCACAAGTCGACTCCAGGACATACGTGGCTGCAGATCACTGGTTCAAGCTCTGCCAGGCCACGTATTTCTGACATTGGATTACGAGCTCAGAGTAGCGGAAGCGGCGCTCGGGCAGGGGAAACGTCGCTCGAACGTCTCCCATGGCATACGTGGCAGTTAGCCATAGGTTCAACAATGATTCGAGATCTTAACCGTCACCACATGTCTGCTGGAGGTTGGCCGCGGATAAGAAGCCCCGAGGACGTATCTCTTTAAATATAGAAATTATAATTGCACTCGCACGTGTGGAAGATATGATAGGGAAAACGATTGATCTTTCGTATATGTTTACTCTTTGAGTCCGTGTCCGAACTTAGAAAGTAGGGGGCTTCTGTTATGGGAAGATCTGAGCCTCTTCAATTCCAAGGTCCGACGCCACATTAACCGGATCGAATACATAAGAGTAAAACTGGCCTGATCTGAAGGATGATGCTCGGTTCGGCCTCAGTTGAGCTTTAGCACTGGGGTTGACGGTTTAGACCGAGGCGATTGATGTGAAGATCATACCAGAACCTACTTGCAAGATCTCGGACCGCCCCACTACTGCCCGACCAGAGAGGAATCATCTGACCACTCACATCTGTGTCACCTGTTGCGGAGAAACTCGACTCAACGGGTTGAGTTCGCTGCTCACCTCGGAGCTCGGAGGGGAGATCTCCAGAATACTCGACTGACAAGTAAGGCCGGTTCCATCATAAAACCAGGCTGGAGCTCAGCTCGGACTCGGGACGCGGTCCTCGCTTAACAACTCAATGGCAAAAGCTCATGTGTGCTGGTCTAGGTCCAAGGCTCGGGGTCAAGGCCTCTTTGGCTTAGGATCCCGAGCTGAGGCCGAGACGAGATGTGGACGCACCATGCGCTAACCTAAGAAACTACCTTAAACGAACACGACCGATTGTCTCGCCCGCAGATATGCATGATACGCTACATGATCCCTGGATTACGGATAATATCTCTACGATCATAGTATCCCATTGATTAAGCATATCGTGTCGAGATTAACAGACCCAGACCGCTTGATAGGCAGGTATAAATACAATGAGACTCCATTGCTACAGGTATGCAACATCTTGCCCTCTATTACTACACTCGAATTTAGACCCAGATTCCCTTTACCTGACTTATGCATCGGAGGGTCCCCTGCCTAGACCAGGGTCTCCTTTGCTCATTGCAAGTGTGCAGGTTCGAGAAGCTAAAGCGGTTTGGAGTTCGCGAGTTGGAGTGGAGAGTCATCCAGATTTAGTCATCAACAGGCCCCATAGTAAGGGCTGCACCATCTTATGTGAGGTTGCGCACGTATTCTACTATAAGCGTGACCCTAATGTATGGGTTTATCCACATCATTCATACATTTTCTACCTTGTTGTAAGGTATAAGCTCAAAAATAAGATAAATCCAAAGCTTAAGTGCGCTGCAGAGTGAAGATTAAACTCTCACCATTAAAACTTTTTGAGAGCCATATAAGTTTTGGATCAAGCTTATTATAGTGTTTTGCCTTCATCTAAGTCCACATGATCTTATTAAGCGATTGAATGACAGATAAACATCATGGTGGGTCCTAAGAAGGTTTCAACAGTCACACTCATTAGCACCCACTGCTTCCTGTAGTGTGGTCTACTTTTAACTTTAGATTTGCCTCATTTTTCAACTTATACTCTAAAATGAGACGAAAGAATTGATGGATGGTGTGAATAAAAACCCATACAGCACAGTTAGCTCCTTGGAGCCCCTGTCTGTTACCAGCTTGGGTGGGGGCGTCGTGGTTCTACAATCCATGTGCTAGCCCAAAGATCGAGCCTGACCCGTCATGAAGTAGACTATTCGTGAGTGATTAAAATGGGTATTTTAAAAAGAAATTTGTTAATGGCTAACAAAACAACTTATTTATGTGGCCCTCTTAACGGCGAGATGATGTGATGAGTACGCACGTACGGACGCAGATAGGTTAGTTCCCAGCAAACACAGGCCTACTTCCGAATCATATAACCTGCTTAATAAAATCACGCACGTGATGCTAGAGGGAGGTCACGTTGATTGCCTACAAAGCCTTCGGTAGAATCTTCCCAGCAAGTAAAGCTAAGTGGGGCCACTTAATGTTTGTCAGAATTATATTCACCCATTTTAATTTTTCTTTTCAGATCATGCAAGGATATCAATACAACAGATGAGAGACGATCCAAAGCTCCTGTGGACTATAGTGAGTATTAAGGTCTGCTGTCAAACGAACCTTGGCCATATCAGTTTCTAGTCCTGCTAATATTTTTGTTTTTATTTTATTCCAGATATGAATATAATATAAACATCATGTGGGCCCAGTAAAGTTTTAAGATTAGACATTTCTAAATTAGACATTTCTCTACCTACTTTTTTTTTCTGTCTCAGCACTTGGCTTTTTAGGTCAGTTATGATTTTTGAACCCACTACCACTTTTTTTTTGTCTCACGGCCTACTTGGGTTTTGGATCTGTCCTATTTTTAGAACCACTGTTTGCATGATTTGGGATTGCGCTGTGCTCTTAACGTACTGAGTAAACTCAGCTAGGCCCAATGTGAATGTATTTTGTTTATCCATAACATCTATCCATTTTTCCAGGTCATTTTTTAGTAGTTGAGTTTGAAATTGAAAAATATCCAAAGCTCGAGTGGACCATACCATAGGAAACAGTGGAATGATGATTTCCACCATTGAAACCTTCCTATGGCCCACAATGATGTTTATTTGTTATACAACTTGTTCATAAGATCACAAGTACATGGATGAAGGGAAAACAGAAATATCAACTTGATCAAAAAATTCCATGGCCTTTAAGAATTTTTCAATGGCAGACGTCAAATTTATAATTCATACTTTTTCCTATGGTGTGGTCCACTTGAGCTTTTATATATGCTTCATTTTTTATATCATGCAACAAAATTATCTTTTAAAATGGGTTTATTCATCACATACTTTTAACCTTGGAGCCCCTATCCGTTACCAGCTTGGGTGGGGGCGTAGTGGGTCTACAATCCATGTGCTAGCCCAAAGATCAGGCGTGTCCCGTCATGAAGTAGGCTATTTGTGACTGATTAAAATGGGTAATTTAAAAAGAAATTTGTTTTGTGACTGATTAAAATGCGTAATTTAAAAAGAAATTTGTTAATGGCTAACAAAACTAACATATTTATTTGGCCCTCTTAATGACGAGATGATGTGATGAATGTTCGCATGTACGGACGTGGATAGGTTGGTTCCCAGCAAACACAGGCCTACTTCCAAATCTTATAACCTGCCTAGTAAAATCACTAACGTTATTTGTCTGCAAAGCCTTTAGTAGAATCTTCCCAGCAAGGAAAGCTAAGTGGGGCCACCTTAATGTTTGTCAGAATTATACTCACCCATATTATTATTATTATTATTATTATTATTGTTATTTCGGATCATATGAGGACATAAATACAAGAAATGAGACTGATCCAAAGCTCAAGTGGACTGTAGTGAGGATTAAGGTCTGATCCAAAGCTCAAGTAAACTGTTGTGAGGATTAAGGTCTGCTGTCAAACGTGCCTGGGCCACATAAGTTTCGAGTACTGATATTTTTGTTTTTATTTCATTCCAAATATGAATATAATATATATATCATGTAGGCCCAGTGATGTTTTAAAGTTAGACATTTCTTTACCTGCCTTCTTTTTTGTCTCACCGCTTCCTTGAGTTTTTAGGTCTATCATATTATTTGAACCCACTCTGTTTTTTCTGTCTCACGGCTTGAGATTTGGATCTGTCCTATTTTTATAACCACTGTTTGCATGATTTGGGATTGCATTGTGCTCTTAATGTACCGAGTAAACTCAGTTGGGCCCACTGTGAATATATTTTGTTTACCCACCCTGTCTATCCATAACATTTCGGTGGCCGAGTTTGAAATTGAAGAATATCCAAAGCTCACGTGGACCATATACCACAGGAAATTGTGAGAATAATAATTTCCACGTTGAAGCCTTCCTTTGGCCCACAGTAATGTTTATTTGTCATCACTATTTATTTATAATTCAACTTGTTGTGCATGAGATCACAAATATACGGATGAAGGGAAAACAGAAATATCAGCTTGATTCAAAACTTACGCGGCCTCTGTGAATTTTTAAATGGTAGACATCAAATTCATAATTCATACTTTTTCCTAGGGTGTGGTACACTTGAGCTTTTTATATACTTCATTTTCTATATCTATCATGCAATAAAATTAACCGTTTACATGGATGAACGGAGTAGATAAAATACATAAGCCACGGTGAGCCCCCGCATGTTTTTTTTTTTCTTTTTAGCCGACTGAGTTACTAAGGACGCAATCGCTTCCGATTTGGCAAAACTAATCAACAGGTGTATTCCTCACAAACACAACGGAAGGTCCCACCTAGCTTCCTTCATCTGGGCCTGTATGACCTAATCAACAGATTGGATGTCAAAGAAACAGTATAGTGGGCCTTAGGAGGATTTTAATGGTGGATATCCAATCACTATTGTTTTCATGTGGTGTGGTCCACCTGAGATTTATATACCTCTCATTTTTGGAATTAAGCATAAAATGATCTGTAAAAATGGATTAACGGAATGGATGAAACACATACATCATGGTGGGCCCCACAGGGCACCGACCACCAGCCACGGAGCTGTGTCAGGGGGAGTAGCCAATCCGTTTCCTCCTGCTAGAGGCTTTCCTGGCGATCCGCGTCCAGAGGGAAATCCGTGCTGCGAGGGGCAGTACCTAATCGGCCTTTCGCAAGGAAACGGATCTAAGCTAATGAACCGCGCATGTGTAACATTAGCACGTGAGAAGATATTAGCATAGTCGCCCCCCGTTAGCGATCTGCCACTGTACGGCTCTTTCCTAGTTCATGCTGAAACATGCGGACTGCAAAATCTAACAAGCGTTTGGTTAGAAGCACAAAACGAATTGGGCTGATGCATACTTGGCTATAAGATCAGTGAATAAATCCACACCGTCCGTCTGGTGCACCTTACTCAGGATTGTATATGTAATAGTTACAGTGACGAAAACACCTATACATAAAGATAAAAATCCATGGACTTTGGATATTCCCCCTATGAATCTGGACGGTTGGCCCTTTCTCATATTCATCTGTCCGCTTCATAAACTACGAATACTAGGACCCACAAGATGGACGACCCTAGATCAACCGATCTAACAACATACTGCACTGTACAAAAGCAACGAACCAAAACTAGTTCGTTGCGGGACGGACTAGAATCCGCCATCACTAAGTTAACATAATTGAAGTAGGAGTTTGCCACACGGTCTGGCGGTCAAACCGCGGATCGCCGACTCTCTCATCAACGGCTGAGAACGATATAGCCCATTTAAATCCAACGGCCCACAATAAATCTCCAATCATTCCAGGGCAGCTTCGACCCTTTCCGCTATTAATCCCTTCCAAAGCAATTTCAGCGACTCTCTTTCCGGCCTCGGTTCTGCTCTTCTCAGACCAGGCCCTCTCTCTCTCTCTCTCTCTCTCTCTCTCTAAAAAATCCTTCCCATAAATGCCCCTCTTTGTCTTCTAAATTACCATCACATCTACCGTTTCCAAAGACTCTCTTTGAAGCCGCATATGATGCAATCTGCCAACGGCTCAGATCCGCAGCAGCAGCAGCAGCAGTGGATGGCGATGCAGTACCCGTCTGCGGCGATGATGATGCAGCACCAGATGATGCCGCAGCACTATCAGCCGCAGCATTTCATGGCCTACCACCATCCCCACCATCCGCAGCAGCAGCCGCAATCGTCGTCGGCGGACGATAACAAGACGATCTGGGTCGGAGATCTTTATTACTGGATGGATGAGAATTACCTCCACAGCTGTTTCGGTCAGACGGGCGAGGTAAGCCTCCTTCCTTTTCTCTTTTGCTCCAGTCTGGTGGGATCTGTTGATCTTGACCATTGGTTTTTGTTCCGTCGTTGGTTAGGGTTTCATGAAGGATCTCTCTGCTTCTTGTAAGAAAAAAAAGAAGAAGAAGTAATTCTTCCTTTTTTTCTTGCCTTCCTTATCACATGTTATGGATTTCTATTGAAGTTTATTATTCTTTCCTTATGAATTAGATGACTTTGGTTTGGTCTTTTATTTTTAGATTGAGTAGACTTGTTTGGATGCACAAGTGACATAACTTGTGAAAGTTCAGTTCAATCAGGAGGTAGTGGAAAGAATTACGAATGTTTCAAGTGCTCCTAGTAAGGAATTAGATCTTGAATTGCAGTTATTTTCCTCTCAAGTCCAACTTGAAAGTGGTGTGACTGTCATTTGGAGCTCACACCACTGACGCCATGGGTAAGAAAGGACATTAGGATTAGGCCTTTCCACATCATTAGACAAATACTTGCAATTCAATTCATTACTGCAGCCAAAGAGCCACCCATAGAGTATTTGTTTTGGATAATTGTAAAATGTTGGCTGGTAGCGGCTAGGGGTGCAACTCAGGTGGGTTGGGTTGGGTTGGGTTGGTTTGTTGAGGATCAACCAAAGCCAGCCCAACCTCAAGAGTCAGCTCAAGGCCTGGACTACTTGATCCCTACCCGGGGCATTGAGCATTCAACCCTAATGCAACTTGGGTTGGGTCAGGTTAACACTTGCAACTAGTAATGTAACACATCAAATCCATTTCAAATTTCTAGATCCAATGCCATACAATCAATGCTGTCAAAGGGCATAAGTGATCTAGTGTGACGCAAGGGGGTTCTGCGCCTATTCCATGGCATAATCACAGATGTGATCGCACAGCTCTGTAAACATTTTCTTTTTAAAAAAAGGGAAATTCACAGAGAAATACAAAGAAATATGAAAAATTATGTAAAAATACTACAAGTGTAGGGAATTGTTTTTTGTAATTTTATAGACTATTAGACAATAATAAATCAACTAACAGTTACTCAAGTGAATGCATATACTGAAAAATGTAAACAAAAAAAAAAAAAAAAAACAAAGAAATTTGTTGATGTCAGTCAGAGAGAGAGAGAGATGCGAATTTTTTTTTTTTTTTTTTGGGGGGGGGGGGGGGGTGGTGGTGTTGTTGGTTCTATCGCATATGACAACATTGCATATGATCCTTTACACATACACTTTTCCCATATATATTTATGCATATAGTATATTATCGGTTTGGGTTTCATTGGTTTGCCTGAGGCCTCAAGCCAAGCTCAATTTGACCTGTGGTCGGGTTGAGGAATCCCAAGCCCAACCAACCCGTGATTGGGCAAGTCATTTTCAGGTTTAGAGTTTAGACTGACCCAATTGCACCCCTAGTAATGGCAGCTGCATAAATGTTGTGAAATGGGAGAAAGTTGCACTTATGAAGGGCCATACTTTGTCCTAGTGTTTATGCCTTTGTGCATGAGTTGTATTTGTATAAAAGCTATAAACATATGTATCATGATTACCATTGGTTGTGTGACAACTTGAGAATTTAGTGGATAATGGCCACATATTGGTTAAAGCAAACTCCCAAGGGTGAAATTGGGTGCATTGTTGAATTGAATTGTGATTACCAGTATAATGTAGCAGAAACAACCAAACCGTCATTTCCTTTACGTTTGTATTGAAGGTCTGAGCTCCAAATTGCATTTTCCTTGGTATTCAAATTGAAGTTCTGAGCTCCATATTGCAATTTACTTCTTTCCATTGTTATTGAAGGTCTGTGCTCTAAATTGCAAGTTTCTTAGCATGTGGTATTGAAGGTCTGAGCTCCGTTGGACTTAAAAGATGTGTAGCTGCAATTCGAAAACTACCTCCTCATTATTAGTAGCAGGAAATGGATTGGTTTTTGTGATTTCCTTTCATATAGTGCGTGCAACGGCTTTTCAGCCGTTGTGCGCTAGATTAATTTGAATGTTCAAATTTCTGCACCAGTTAGGAGTAGTGAGTTTTTAACTTGAAGGCTCTAAACAGGCATAGGGAAGGCCCAAAAGGACATGGGAGGAGGTAGTAAGAAAAGGCTTGAGGACCCTTGGTTTAACTGAGATATGGTCTGTTATAGAATGGAGTTGCATAACAAGATTTGTGTAGCTCTGATTCGCTGGTATTAGGCTTTGATGATGATGGTGAATTTGAATGTTCAAATTTAATTTACTTGAGCATCAAAATGCATAGGTTACCAATTCGCTAAGCAAGTACCAACCATTTCTTCAGTTATTAAAATAGATCTTAGCTCATGAGATGGAGGGATTGATTTTTGTGATTTCCTCTCATTCATTTGAAATTTCAAATTTAATTTGTTTGAGCATCAACATGCATAGATTACCAAGTAACTAAGCAATGTCTAATTATTTCCTCAATTATCAAAGTTGCTCTGCAAGGCCCATCTGTTTCTTTCAATTATTCAAATAGATCTTAGCACATGGGAGGTAGGGAAATCTAATATTTTGGATGAAATGTGAATGAATTGAAGACAAGCTGCCTATTCATATTCCACTAAATATTTCTTGGTTGTGACATTTTAGCACCATAATTTTATTCAGGTTGTCAGCATAAAAGTAATTCACAATGCTAGGCTATTCATATTCCAGTAAATATTTCTTGGTTGTGACATTTTAGCACCACAATTTGTGCAGGTTAACTCCATAAAAGTAATTCGCAATAAGCAGACTGGTCAGTCAGAAGGCTATGGATTTGTAGAATTTCTTTCACATGCAGCAGCGGAAAAAGTTCTGCAAAGCTACAGTGGCGCTACAATGCCTAACACAGACCAGCCCTTCCGGCTGAATTGGGCAACATTTAGCATGGGGGATAGGCGTTCCGATGCCAGCTCCGACCATTCCATATTTGTAGGTGATTTGGCTCCTGATGTTACGGATACCTTATTGCAGGAAACTTTTGCTAGTAAGTACCCATCCGTAAAAGGTGCAAAAGTTGTCATCGATACAAATACTGGTCGTTCCAAAGGTTATGGCTTTGTAAGATTTGGTGATGATAATGAGAGATCACGTGCTATGACCGAAATGAATGGTGCGTATTGTTCTAGTAGGCCCATGCGCATTGGTGCTGCAACTCCTAGGAAGTCATCGGGATTTCAGCAATCTTATTCTTCTCAAGGTATTCGATAATGACATTCCTTCCCACATGCATCTAGAACTTCAGAAACTTAAATTGTTTGATCTCTCGTTCTTCCTAATTGGTAATTTCTACTAGTTGTTACCTGTTAGCATTGTTTTGTTGATTGGACCTCAATAACATTTGGAACACCATGAGCTGGCCTGCAACCTATTCACTGGAAATTCAATCTCAAACTGGGAAAAAAAAAAAGAGAGATCAAAGTTTCAAATTGTTATACATTTGCTGAAGAAGTATCAACACATAATTTCTCATTTTGAAGAGCTCCCTTTCCACATTGACAAATTTCTTGTCATTTTTTGTTCCCTCTTGAAGCCTTGCATTCTTAATTAGTTGTGTTATTATTATTATTATTATTATTTTCTTGCTTTTGCTTAATATTGTTACTCACTGAATCTTTTTGATGCCTTATGAATGTGAGAATGCTAATAACAGAGGATCATAAGTTTGCATTAGCGGAAATACTCTATTTGCTATATCATCCTGATTTAGAAATTTGCTTTTTCGATGAAACCTTCTTTTGCTCTTGCAACAAGCTAACATGATTTTTTTATTTTTTTATTTTTCTTGGTTGAGCTGATAACAAAGATTTCATTAAATAAAGATCTGGATATCAATCACACAATACCGTATGCCAAGATAAGAAACAAGAGCCTGGAACATGCCCTGGTAATGCAGGGGCATTTTCACACCGGGCTCGAGTGGGGTAGCTTGTGGGATGCGGGGACACACTCGCCCGTGTGAAGCAGAACCCATGGAAGTGGGGCCCATAAGGAGGTTCGGCTGAGGTCCTAACCCATGCGATGTGGGGCCTGGGCTATGAGATAAATGGATTGATTCACCACTCTCTATCGGTTCGAGCTTTTAGAGCACGTGGTTAATTGTCCTGCATCACTTGGTCACATCTGTTGAATGAAATGTTAAACAATGGGGACCAACAAAGTACAACCTGACTATATTACACCAACATTCTCAATATTCGAGACTGGTTGCTCCTTGAATTTCTAAGACACTACTGCCCATTCGTTATCAACCCTCCAATTCTCTCTTTTAGAAAATCCAGTGATATCTATGCATCTTTAAAGATTCTATTATTTCTCTCTTTCAAAACTTCTCAACAAATAGCAAAAGGTACTAGGTTCCAAATATATATATATATATATATATATATATATATATATATATGGGGGGACTCCAATAACAGATGCATATTCCTTCACAACAATATGTTTTACTAGCACCATTCTATATAATATGGGAAAACGGCAAGAGGGCAGTTGTCAATCCATTCATCTTTCAAGGTGGATTCCCCACTGTTTACTATGAATCTATAATTCCTTGTTTAGAATCTTAAATGGTTTAGAGCTATCTACCTAACTAGACAACATTCTTCCAGATCTTGGATGCCTTGGTCCTTCGTCAAATGCCGGGGTCCCAGCTCCTATTTGCTGTGCCATATTTTTCAAATATAATTCTATGGAATAAAGTGTCCTTTCCTTTTCGAAATGCCACCACTATTTACATGGCAAGCTTGTACTCTTCTCCCGAATTTTCCTATTCTTAGGGCCCCTGTTTCCTTAGCCTTATGAACTTCTAGTTAACCGAGTTTAAACTCCTTTTGTCTGAAGCATATTTTTAACCTTTTTCGATCGGTTCCACCACCTCATGGGAAATTGTCTCTGAATATTCTCAAGTTGCTTTTAAGGACAATTCCATGGCATGCTATCCTTAGTAAAAGATGCTTATTTCTTCACAGTAACATATATTACCGACACTAGTCTATATATTCTAGGAAACCTAATAGCGAGAGAGTGGTTGTTGATCCACTCGTCTTTTGAAAACGATGTTGATTCTCCACTGTTTGCTAGAAATTTAAAGCCCTCGTTTATAATCTGACCCCATGGTTTACAGCAATCGCCCACTCTTACGACATTCTTCCAAATCTTGGATGCCTTCGTCCTCTATTGAATGCTAGGGTGCCAGCCCCTATTTGCGCTGCCATATGTTTCAAATATAGCTCTATGACATAAAGCGTCATTTTCCTTTCCAAAATGCTACCACCATTTACATAGCAAGCTTCTATTCTTCTCCCGAATGTTGCCTATTCTTAGGCCCCCTATTTCCTTAGCCTTATGAACTTCCACTTAACCAAGTTGAAACTCCTTTTGTCTCAAGCACCTCCTTACAGGAATTGTCTTTGAATCTTCTCAATTTTTGTTACTACAGATGAGGAGATTTTGAATAATGATAGGAAGTAAATTGGCATATTGGCAAGAGGTGATGATTTTATGAGTGTGTTTTCTCCATCCCTATTGATGTGGACACTAGGCCATTCAAAGTATATTAACGCAGGAGGTGTGTGTTACCTGTGTCAATGTGGTTAGATGACGGGTATGGGTCGGGTCTCTAGAAGGTGAAAACCTTACACATGTGTTCATGACAGGCATAAGTTTCTTAAAGGAGATATTTAGACCATTGGATCGCGAAGATGGTGTGATCGGATGTTGGATCGTCACGACCCACTTTCATTACGCTACCTTCATGACGCTATCATCGGGGCCCATTGGGTATCTTAAATTTGCATTTAGTTTATGAACATTTGATTTATTATAGTTTTGAGATGGTTTGCGCACAATTTTTGTGCGAATTTATTTTTTTTTAAAAACTTTTTTAGTAGGGGTATTTTGGTAATTTCATGTAATTACGAATTTATAACGGTTGCCTTAAACCTAAAGCATTTGATGTTATGTTTATAAAAGAAGAGAGCTTTTTGCTTCTGACGATTTCGTCTTCGACTTCCAGTGATTGGAAGAGGGTATGAGGCCCAGGGAAATGACTTCTCATCCTCTACTTCTTTCTCCTTTTTTCTTTTCTCAAGGTACTCTTTTCTTTAACCCTATTCTCTTCCTTTTCTCCTAAAATATTTAGATCTAGAAGCCGATCTTGTTTCTTTTTATCTAAATCATTAGATCTCAATAGATTTTCATCTCCACATAAAACCCATCACCCAAAGCCTAAATTTGAATAACCATCAATTCTTTTTCTGAATTTTCTAGATTTCCCAATCTAGAAAATTCATATTTTCTGGATTAGAAAATCCACTTGGATCGTTAGATGGACCTATTGTAAGATGAAAGGTCTATTTTTCACCGGATCCAACTAAATTCAGATTTTAAGATTCAATACTTCATGATTGTGATGGATGGCCATAATCAATGCTATATCAACCTTATTTATTTCTTGTGTTTATGATGTATAAGGCTGATATTTTATTTGTTTTTAAAGATTGCATAAATTTGTTCATTTCAAATACTATGCTCATTTAAGGTTGGATTAGGCCGTCCTACATCACCCACCTCCCAATGATAGCTATCTGTGTTTCTAGGAAGCTAATCTTTTCTCTATTCTTTTAATAACTGGGTCTCAGATAGAGGGGGAAAACCGCTCACCTGCAATGGTAGACCCAGGTATAAAACTGGAAATTCTTGTGTTTTGCAAATCCCCATCTCCATGGAGCCCTTGAGTATACTTTCCCTGATTTTGATCCCAGCTAGCATGCTTTGGCTTAGCTTAACTTTGAGCCCTGATACTGCCTCAAAGCATCTAAGAATGAGCTTAACATTTTGTACTCTAACCTCCTCATTTCAGAAAACCATCATATCAACTATGAACTGCAGGCGAGATAACGATTTTCCCCTACCTCGAAACCTTGAATCATGCCAAGCCACCATGACTTGACTCCACGAAGTCCTTTAACTCCATCAATGTCTACCACACGTTTTTCTCATTTTTAATGTCATACTGTTTTTTAGGCAATTAATTTCATTAAAAGAGAGAGCAAAGGACTATGATGATGACGGAGATGACGATGGTGATGAAACCAGGGAAGCTGGCTTGGAAACTCCTTTGCTGGGGGTTGGTTATGTTGATGATGTGAACATTTGAAACTGTGGTAACTGGCTTAATAATTCCTTTGTGGGGGTCATCTGACCATGTTAAACATGGCTAGACATGCAAGAAACTCAATCTTTTGAACTTGATCGCTCGAACTAAACTAGAAGCCAGTCCACGAGCACACCACAGCTTGGGAATACAACATTTTAGTGGCAATCAACCATGATGCAAATGCCAAAGACACATGAATAGAAGTGAAGAAACCATTATAGATCCATCCAGTTGCAGTAATGCTCGCGAGCCGACCTAATATGTGTAGATTAATCATCCACAGGGAACATGCCGAAGGGGGGCAATAGCCATGGGATTGTGACACAGTCATGGTGCTGGGAGAATCTGCGCAGAATTAGTCAACCAGGAATTCATGTTCTAGGCACGTGAGAAATAACCATTTCCCACGTAAAACAAAGACTAACAAGGTAAAGATGTGTCAAGCATAGCTTGCTTAAAAAAGGAGAAAAGGAAAGAAAAGAAAAAGATGTGTCAAGCATAGGGAGTGTTATGTTGGCAAAACATTTTCCACCGTTGGGTTCTTAATCTACCAAATGGTCAGCAGTTGGCTAAGCAGCTTCCAGTTGTTGAATACTGAAAGGCAAGGCATGCCAAATGGGCTAGGCACGTGAGAAATAACCATTTCCCACGTAAAACAAAGACTAACAAGGTAAAGATGTGTCAAGCTTATCTTGCTTAAAAAAGGAGAAGGAAAGAAAAGAAAAAGATGTGTCAAGCATAGGGAGTGCTATGTTTGACAAAACATTTTCCACAGATGGGTTCTTAATCTACCAAATGGTCAGCAGTTGGCTAAGCAGCTTCCAGTTGTTGAATACTGAAAGGCAAGGCATGCCAAATGGGCTAGGCACGTGAGAAATAACCATTTCCCACGTAAAACAAAGACTAACAAGGTAAAGATGTGTCAAGCATATCTTGCTTAAAAAAGGAGAAAAGGAAAGAAAAGAAAAGGACGTGTCAAGCATAGGGAGTGCTTTGTTGGCAAAACATTTTCCACCGATGGGTTCTTAATCTACCAAATGGTCAGCAGTTGGCTAAGCAGCTTCCAGTTGTTGAATACTGAAAGGCAAGGCATGCCAAGTGGTTACGTAACCGTTATGCATTACGGGGCTAAAATGGCCGTAATGGGCGTTACAGAAAAAAATGGCCCATAACGGCCAAAACATATTATTTCAAAAAGAAAAAAAGAAAAAAAGAGAGACCGCAACGGCTGTTATGGCCACCGTTACTATTATGGAATACCTTGTTGAAAGCATATTGACATCATTAAAAAGGAAGGGTCTTGTCTTTTGGCCATCATCTTTAGAGGGTCTCTATTACAACAGAAATCTGTAGGTGGGGATTCGATTAGGAGATAAAAGCTCCACGAATCCCTTGTAGAAACAAACTTCTAAAATCATGCAGGAGACAGTAGGTTATATTGGTGTGATTCGGATGTTGAACAGGAACAGAATTCAGTGGATATTCAACAAATGTTTTAGCAATTTTTCTCTTCTGATAGAGGCTTGATGATAATGTCTCTAATCTTGTTGTGCCTTTGGAAAGAATGACAGTCTTGTGAAAAAAATACTAATGTTCTGATGTCCTTAAGCAATTGAATTCTAACTTGTTTGTAGTTACCTCCAATCAAGGGAAAATTCATTTAAAGCAGACCTTATCTTGGAGGGAGGGATGGAGGGAGTTCATGCCTCTTGACAACTGTTAAGTTATTACCCTTCTTAGGAAAGTTTGGAATACCATCTTACCTTTTGAGCAATCATCCTCACTTTGAGATCCTTGTGGGCAGCACTGCCTCTGAAAAACACTATCACCATCCGGCAAACAAATTTTGAAATCAACATGAAGGGAAAACATATTTAAGATATTGAATATTGGGCCCACTTCTTATCTCATTGGCTGTATGCAAACAAATTCGAGTTTCCTGTTTTACCGTTCTCATTTAATACTGACATGGATATTGTTCACAATTTTATTGTTTGTGCTGGCTAATTAGATTGATATACAACAATGTTCTTTACTTTCTAATCATTATAGCTTTTAATTATATTATGAATTTCCTTCAAGTTTGTAGCTTGTGCTGAATTAGAATTCTGGTGGGTGGAAAAAGAAGAAGAGATTCTTCTATTCACTATTCTTTTCCTTGTGTTTGCATATTACTTTTGAAACGGGACTGCATACCACATCCTGATGTTGATGCTGGACTGGAAAGCCAGTTGAATCAGTACCTGTAATCTCGATGCTTAAAGAATAAAGAATTTCTTTTTATTTTCTTTAACCAGCTGTGGTATTAGTAGGTGGTTATGCATCAAATGGTGCTTCTGCCCAAGGTTTCCAATCTGATGGTGATTCGACTAATACGACAGTGAGTCCAGATCTTTCCTGCGGTATTGATGGTCAACCACTATTACTCTATTACCTTTGTTATTAACCCATTTCTTATGGTAGATATTTGTTGGAGGGCTTGGCCCGAATACCAGTGATGAGGATCTCAGACAAGCCTTTTCTCAATATGGTGAGATTATTTCTGTAAAGATTCCAATTGGGAAAGGATGCGGGTTCGTTCAGTTTGCTCAGCGGTATAGTTTCTGACCATGGTTCAATAGGAAACGTGATGGAATCCCCTTCACAGTATCTCTACAATTCTTGATGTTATTTTGAATTTTGCACTTTATTATTCTTGGCAGAAACCATGCTGAGGAGGCATTGCAGAGGTTGAACGGGACAGTCATTGGGAACCAGACGGTTCGTCTTTCATGGGGTCGCAATCCAGCAAACAAGCAGGTAAAATGGATCTTTAGAAGTTCATCTTATGAGCCATTTGTATTTTCACTTATTTTTGTCAGAGGCTGAATTCCCTATTCATTCGAAAGAGGGAACTTCCATGTTTGGAGCTTAGTTTGTAGATGTGGGGCTCATGGTTTGTCTATCCAAGCCATTGATCTGACAGCCCATCATGGATGGCCTTTCCCCCAAAATCTCCCAATTGGAAGATCCTAGCCATTGAAGCTTTGGTCTTTCCTCAATTGAATGTGGTTTTTTCATGTGTTTGTAACCAGGTATTCTCAATTTCGCATGCAAACTGCGGGAAGGTTAAGAGTTGACAAATTGAGAGGATATCCTGTGAAGAAACGCTATACTGTTGTGACGGCATCTCCTCCAAGTCCTGATAGTCTATGGTCCATTCATGATTGGGGTTGTCAGTTCAATGGCTTGGATTGACCAACCATTGGGCCTACATCTACAAACTAAGTTACCTGTTCAGAATGAATGGGGACCTCAGCCTCTTTCTGTGGAGGAATAATATGATCCACCCTTCTTTATAAGTGGATTCCACAGTTCTGTGATCTATACTGTTGATCTGATGGGCCTCAGCATGCATATCTGTTGCCTCAAAAGTCCCCCAGATTGAAAGATCCTAGGTGTCCAATCTCTGTCTCTTTCTTCAGTTGAATCTGAGCTGTTGCAACCTTTTTTTTTTCCCATTTACAATCTATTGCAATTCACGCATCATTATGGAGATCTTTGGTTGACATCAGATCAACAGTCTGAAATCTGGATTACCGAGTCATGGGTCCCACTTATAAGGACTCTAGAATCAAATGATATCCATATCTTGGGTTGAAGAATCATATGGTCCCTCTTTTTATGATGAGAAAGTATGTACAGCTTTTTTTTTTTTTTTTTGAAGCGATAATCAATTTTATTAGGAAAAGGCTGAAGCCAAAGAATGAAAAAAGAAAAAAGAAAACTGAAAAATACAACTAAAAATCCATTATAACTCTGATCAGCTATTCAGAAACTGATAAAAAAACTAAAATATTTACTGCTTGTGCCCATTCCTTAACACTCCTTTTCTCCTGGTTGAAAACTTCCGAGAGACAGCTCCTTTGATTTCTAAAACACCGATTGTTTCTTTCCAACTAAATGCACCATAACCCTTCTAGTAAGCACAAATACTATACCTGCTCCCAGCTTTTCCTTTGCCCCCTCCATTCCAAGCTAAGAAGAATTGATTAATTGAACTTGGAACAGCTCTTGAAACTCCAAACAAATTGAAAAAATTAAACCAAATCTTTAAGGCAAAAGGACAGTGAATAAAGAGATGGTCAACCGATTCCTCATCTTGAAAACACAATAAACGCACATTTGGAATAATCATATGACGCTTGCTCAAATTATCTACTGTGAGAACCTTGTTTCTTCCCTCTAACCAAGCAAAAGACGCAACCTTTGAAGGAGCACCATAATGCCACTCATGGGCTATATGATACTCGAGAATGTATGTGCTGCTAAACACTGATATTTATGATTTGGACTGCTCATTTGTTGGGCCTGCTGTGGATGAGGTGGAGTGGGTTATTTCTTGCCATAGGGATGGATTTTGTGTTTCATGGATTACCCCTTTCTCTGTTAGAAAAGAAAGATTAACAAAAGGTCAACATTCCATTGCAAAAGGCCAAGAATGGGTGCCATAAACATCTGACTGGTATATTTTTGGAGGCATTTTAGGATTAAAATAATAGGCAGTAGACCTAATCGTAAGGAACTGGAGTCTGAAGTAGGGTTCAACAGGTGAACAGTCTGGATTCATACATGTGAGTAAAGTGTGCCGTTGTGTTGATTGCTCGATAGTTAAATTAGATATTTGTGTTTCACAGTGGATCCATTCTCATGTTCAACAAAGTTTCTATTATGGAGTTCAAGATTGGGCAATCATTAATTTTAAATGAATTTAGATGTTTGCTTGAATACATCCCAATGTATTGCAATCATAGTTCAAGAACTCGACTTGACTTGATGTCTAGCCAAGTCAGGTCAACTTGAAGACTTGACTGAGTCTTTAATCGAGTGGACTCAATATTTTGATAATTAATCTTTATTATTTAATGCATTTAGAACTGTTGGAAACCAATAAAGTAGAAGAAATGCCAAAAGGATTCACAACTGTACATTGTAGTGCAGTGGTAGCACCTCATCTTTCACTCAGTCTGCCACTTGAGCTACGGATCAGGGTGTGGTAGCACCTCATCTCTTCCATAGATGAGGTTGCCTCTTTGAGTCTTGCACCAAGCAACTTTTAGTTTTTAAAACTAAACCTAGATGACTGGGCCAGTGACTCAGTCGAGTCATGCTGAGTTGTATCTAGTCAGCCGAGTTTTTGAGGTCATGCTGGTTTGTGTCTAGTTGGCCGTGTTCTGAAGCTGATTCCATGAGTTCTGTTGAGAGCTGACCGTGTCATGGCCACTCAGCGACTTTCCCTGGGGCTCGGATCAAAACCCCAGTGAGTAGACTTGGCCGATTTTCGAGTCGACTCGCCAAGTTTTGGAACGATGATTGTATTACAGTATGTCAGGACTTTAGCCTTTGAATCTGGGTTATCTTCCAATGGTTGGAGCCGTTTTTGTGACCAGTCTCACTTGTATGGTTGAAAAGTCAAATAAAAGCTGTGAAGTGGATTATTGCAACCCTTTTATAATTTGGCTCTTATGCTTTGAACATAAACAGTTACCATAACCTTTGTTTAATCAAACGGTTCGAATATTCAATCTGAGTTTTTTTGGGCATCCCTATCCAAGGGGATCCCTATCAAATGGTTTGAGTCATTTAAAAAAAATCCAAATCCAATGGCGCTAGTGTCCCAATGTGAATCTCATGAATTTAAAGTTGCAGTTCTCATTTGTGCTGATCTCTTTTTCTTTTTCCCTTGTCAATTTATTTACTCATTTATTTTTTGGGTTTTGGCAGCCGAGGGTAGATCCAGGTAATCAATGGAATGGAGCATACTATGCGGGACAGGTTTACGATGGATACGGGTATGGTGCGGCACCCCAGGATCCAAACATGTATGCTGCTGCTGCTGCTGCCGCATATGGGGCTTATCCTATGTATGGAAACCACCAACAGCAAGTAAGCTGAGGTTTTTGATTTGCGGAATCAACATAGGGTAGTCAGACATTATGAACACTAGATGGCCATAGTTGCAGTATGCGTAGTTTAGTCGTCGGGAATGTATCCTCTTGGTGAACTAGAACTGAAGCACCCCATTTCTCCAGAGATTCGATAACCTTTTAAATTTTGAGAGGTCGGAAAAAGAAAAGATAATTTATCTATGGTTCTAAATTTGTGTCCCACCATGATGGTGGGAGTTTTTTTGAACTTAGGTACAGCATTTCTATGATCTGGGCTGCCCAGATTCACTGATACCCCAATAGAGTATCAGTCAGCATGGTCATAACTGTCGCCATGTGCTTTTGGTTATACATGAAGCTGGATGCAGTGTCAATATTCAGTGTCTTGTTGTTTGTGATCATGAATTTCCTGATTAAGGGAGTTTTGGAAGTGTCCCCTATATTCAAGCTTGTAAGGGACAATATGAAATTGCGTGGACAATGGAATATGAGATTTTCATGGGGTCCTGATCATGGGTGGTTATTACTGATTTGAAACCCTTGGTAAGAGAGCATTGGGCATATATGCCTGACTTTGTAGTGCTAGTTTGATGCATGTGTTTATCGATGCCTATTACTTCCATCTTCTCACGTGCATGCCCAATCCAGCCCATTTGATAGATACTGTACTACATGTATGTATCATTTTCATGCGTCTATACCTCTGTTAGTTTATTTTGGGTTTTGGGAAGATGGAAGCACCCCTTGAAGGATGAGATGCGGGCGAGTGCCCTTTGGGGCAAAGTCAATCTGCCAAAATGAGATTCCTTGAAACATTCTTGGACGCTGATTGTGGACATGCTTGTTGAAATAGTACCATTGGATTTCCTAATTTAACTGTGTCTAGTAAATGTCCACAAATCATATATTCGGATAATTAAATAACTCTGATGTTTAGGCAATGATACATCTCAATTGTGACCCATAATTTGCACGAGTTTAATTTGAATTGCTTATATCCAAAGCATGCAGTTTCTAAGCGCTGGCATGTGTATCATTCATCACACTCTGCCAGAGTATCAAAGTTCTCTCACAATGGGAATCCGAAAGAGGGGGTTTAAACTATGCTCAAGAACAAAACCACACTCTAGAATCTTCCCTTATAGGAAGCATAGGGAAATTATTATTAGAACAAAACCATTCCCTGATAGGAAGCATAGGGAAATTATTATTAGAACAAAACCACACTGGAGAATCTTCCCTGACAGGAAGCATAGGGAAATTATTATTACAACACAATCAGGTGAAAGAACACGAGCGTTCCCTTATCAACAAGACATTCATGAAGAAGGGGGAAGGATCCCTTGAAGGAAAGAAGAGATCACGATCAATGCTCTTTGAGGCTGGTAGCTTGGGACCAAGTGCCCAGCTCCCCTTATTGTCACCAGTGCCAGTCCTTTGTACCCCACCACATATCCTCCCACCTGCCATCCATTCATCCATCAATCTTGGTCATTCCTTATTCTTATTTGGGCGTGTCCTTAGACAGGGCTAGCAAGCCTAGGAGTGCGAGTGGGCCATGGGAGGTGGATCTGGACCATCCATCTTGTGGGTCATTTCCATAAATGTCTCTTGGCTGAAAATTAAGCTGAACAGATGATCCTAACCATCAGTTTGTACTGTTGAATTCAGTTTCATCTGGCCACCCATCTAAAGGCCACAGACTGCATGTATAGGATCGTACATTCCATGTGATTCTGGATCATGTGCAATCTATGGACAGGATCCACAGTAAGGATGATCTGGATTCATCAACTCGCATGCCAAGTGATAGGAATTGTTGACTAAATTACCAATATGTGCGTGTAAGCACATACAACATAATTACCTCATTGTGGGAGTACCAAGGGCGCCAGGGAGTGTCCACAGTCACTCCAAGCTTGTTTATGAAGTATCTGGTCCCTGTAACAGGACACACACTGTCTGTGTCCCCACTGCAAAATAATTAATAAATAATAAATAATAAATAAAAGTCTTTATTTATCAGATGAAATAAACTTTCAGTGGGGCGTGTGCACGCATGCACGCACGTGTACGTAAGTGAGGGTGTGGAAACTTGCCTGTACAACCAGATTCTTATGCCACTTGCAATGAGTTGCTTCATGATGGGTAAAATGGTGCTCGGGGCATCTTTCCATGGCAAGTCCCTTCATCGCATATAAACATAATGTTGCAACGAAATGGAAGAGATTAAAAAAAAAAAAACAGAAGAAAAAAGTGAAGAGGAGTGGTCGAAATCCACTATATATATATATATATATATATATATATATATATATATATATATATATATATATATATATAGAGTCATGCTCCCCTGCGCACCTACGCACGTGCGCACCTTTGCACACGTGCCATGGGTGTCTAATCTGAACGGTCCATGTGATGTGGAATCCCATGAAACGCCATGTGACAAATTTTCACCTCGATCTAAAATTCTGGTGGGCCATAGCAAAGATAAATGCAAATCAAGGGAGGAAACTGTTTTCATTTTTCATGGCCCATCAAAGTTTTAGATCAAAGTAAAACATGGGCCCAGGAGGTTTCATGAGGTGCTGCTTCACATGAACGGTTCAGATTTTGGATCCACACCACGTATGATGGGTTCTCAAAAAAGTTCGTAGGTAGTACGTACGAACTGGTTCGCAGGTGAGCGTTTCCGTGTGTGTGTATATATATATATATATATATATATATATATATATATATATATATATATATAAGCTGAAAACTTTAAGCCCCAATTGGCATGTGTACGTCGTCCAAGGCATCCAAACAAATGCACACCACTGTGATGATGGGATGAATAGAAAATATGGTGGAACAAATCATTAGGTGGACCATACTATAAAAATTATTTACACCACCCAAAAACATCCAAATCTAATTGTAACCCGTCCAATGATTTGATAGGCCCATCTATCAAGGGACATTATGTAATTCTTTCTAAAAAGCAATTGCCCTGTTGAGAAATTTGATTCACTGTGGCATTATTGAATTTCCCGCGACACTATTTAACCCTAAATTCTATAGGGCCAATTGTGATGTGTATATGATGAACTCTGTCCAATTTTGCAGCTCATTCTAGGACATGAAATTCGGGTTTTAGGAAATTCATGTCCGAATTTCATGTCCGGCCTTACAAAGCTCAGGGATAATGCAGGTTTTAGGAAAGTCATGTCCCCACAAATGTTGAAGCTGAGCAACACAGGGCCATGTGGTGTTTATGACACCCAATCAGTTCAATCAGTGCACCTACCATGATAATTCGACAAAAAAAAAAGAAGAAGGCCAATCCAATAATCAAGTGAGCCGCATCATAGAAGAATCTTTACCACCCAAAATCCTCCTAAATCACATGTGGCCCACCTCATGATCAGATTTGCCTGATTTTTAGTTTATCTAAACACTGCAGTGAGTACACCTTTTGGATGGATTGGATATCATAAATACATTGTGTCGCCTCACCGTGCTCAACTTCACCACTTTCTACCAAAAAGAAGAAGAAAAAGACTAAGATTTCAGTCATTGCACACATGGTGTTAATAGACGGACTCTTCCGAGTTGACTCGGACTTAGTCAATCTGATCTGGTATGATACCTCGAGTCACCCCAGACTCAGTTGGTCCAACTCACCCTCATGGTGAATCACAATTCAACTTGAAACCGAACCCAGTTGGTCCAAGTTGCCGAGTCATTTAACCATGATTTCACCTCCATATCTAGGAGCACTTTTCTTGGCTTTTGAATTAATGGAGCCATTGTTTGGTAAAATAGAGATTCTTAAGGAATTTCAAGTTAAAAATATGTTCTTTCTTTGCATTACCTTCGTAGAGAAAGAAAGTGGAATTTACCCAAAGGGTTCTTTTTTTTTTTTTGGATTTGATGTGCCCAAAAGTTCTCTAATAAATATTAGTGACTATTTACACCACAAGAAATATATAAATGCATTAGGTGGGACCCAACCATGTAGATGCATTAGCCTCTTAGGCCACTCGATCATCATGTGGGGCCCACAAGTAAATTGAGTCTGGGACAGTTGTAGAGTTGGTTTAACTGGCCACTAGTTGGGTGTATGTATGGCCCACCTGATGATTATATTAATCTGACGTTTTTAATCCTCTTCTTATTTATGGGTGTGTTTGGTTGCACAAAATATCATGAAATATTTGGTGCAAACAAACGCACTCTACAGTAGCTATTTCATTCTAAGCAAGAAAAAGAGAGGATGATAAGTACTCGTTGCAGTCACTCCATTCGTACTGCAGCCCAGGAATGTTTGCATGAATAGCTTTCTGCACCTCAGCTGTATTCAAATAAGACAGCATGTAGAGTTCGGAGCAGGGATCGAAATTCATAATCTGGTTGGATCAGATCAAGAACATGTGAATCAAACCGCATCACCCCAATATTCATATTAGAAATAGAGCTATTTTACCTCTGCCAACGACTCAGGATCCAGGCACGTGTCACTCCGCTGGGGCCCTCATACTGAGATTATCAGATGATTGGGTGGATAATATTCTCTCCTGGCTAGCCCAAGAAACTCGGGCTAGATGAATTCAAAACATTAAAAATAAACTTATCAAAGATTATGATATGATTTTCACTGAAACATGGATGCATGGTTCAAATAGTCCCACCATCTCATCATGGGGCCCGCAATAGGGCGACGCATGTTTGCGATCCTGAATCGCGATGTAGGCAAAATGTACTCTCTTAGAACGACCTAACAAATACAATCTTACCGAACCAGTTGTTTGATTGTTGTTGTCTTCGCAGAGCGGAGCGTATACATTGTAGTTATTGATATCTTGGACAACTTCGCGGGCATCATTTTGGTAGATGGAACATAGTGTGGTTTTGTTGTCGTAGCAATTCGCCTGGATCATTGCATGGGTTTCGTCTGATACTAAGGCATGATTCCAGAGAAAATCAAACCTCCCCTTTGTATTCAATTCGTCATCAATATACGGATTACCGACCTGAAAAACATCCATTGTTCATCGATAAAGTTACTCAAAATTCATTTCATTTCTTCTCTCTCTCTCTCTCTCTCTCTCTCTCAGTTATGGAGATAAATGTTTGAGATTTATTTCAAAATGGTTAATCATGCATTAATCGCATCCACTTCCCTCTCTGTGATAATGTATCACATGGGTGCGAGAATATGGACCACCCATCATGTGGGCACCACTGTGTATCTGCCATGGCCTAGTTTAAGATGTATGGAAGGCGATCGAAAGCGAAAAAGACCAATGATTCAATTTTGATGCACACATGTGAACCACCTAATTTTGGGCCATGGAACATACACACCTGATGAACGGAGCGAGTAGCTACATCAGACTAATTACCGCGATGCCCTTGAGGTTGATGACTGTCTGGTTGGTGTTTTTGTTGTTGAGGAGGATTGTGTAGGCCAGCTGAGGCACGTAATGGCCGGAGTAGCTCTCACCAGTTAAAAAGAAATTGCGGTTCTTGTACTGAGGGAATCTCTCTAACCAGTTAACAAGAAATGTATAGGCATCTTCTGCTGTTCGTTTATCTCCCGATAAGTCATAATCGGATGTCGTGTTTGAATATGAAAAACCGACACCAGCTGGCGACTCCAAGAAGATCACGTTCGCCTCTGCAATGGTGGGAGCAACAACAACCAATAATAAGGTTGGAATAAGGAGGTTTATGTCGATGATTTGAGTAGAAATATCACTCACCATTATTCCATGCGTAGTCATTTTTGTAGAGCGTTTTCCCGTCGGGGTTGACTCTGAAGGGGCCCAATTCTATCATGGCTCCAATTAGGGAGGAGCATCCAGGACCTGCACATCCCACCATCACCATCTCCACCCAACAATTCTAACTTCACATATGCTTATGATTATGGCATGGTGATGTGCCAATGGTGGCGATAGTAACTATAGATGGTGAAAATAACATAGGAGATCATGACAACTATGAAGTTGTCAATTACATGTAGGCCGATATATGTTGTGTGTTCGTCGTATCAATCAATACTTGCCGCATGAATCAAAGAAAAATTACCAGAAAAAAGTTTAAAAAAAACATATTTTGTTATTTCCTTAATCCTTTAAGCTCATTTATCAGTATGTATAGGGATTTTTAATTGAATATATATCTATCTACACACACAAGAAAATGGTATTACATTATGTTTTGAGCACTAAAATTTCACATCAATGTGCCCTATAAATCAGTCATATAGGCCAATGCAATAAGTATCTTTCATGTGTCGGTGGTTACCGATGTGCATAGGTCCATGATAATTTGAACCTTGATCTTATGGCGTGAACTTGCTGATAGTTGATAACAATGAAGAAAACATTCATGCGTATGATGATTTTGACGACCACGGTGGCTGTGGTAGTAGTGATGGTCTTTTTATTACCTCCATTGAGCCACAAGACTAGAGGTTTGGTTGAAGGATCTTGTGGAGACTCTGCAAAATAATAGAAGAGTGCCCTTCCATTCTTAGGGTCCACCGTTACATATCCGGCGTATTGATCGAAATTTACTCCTGCAGGTTGTCCGGGCAAGGTGTCGATCTTGTCTGCCTGCATTAACCCGTCCTGTGCACCAATGTACACAGGCGAATAGGCCTTGCTTGCATCTAAGCCGGTCCATGATTCGACGTGTGGTTGTTGGGACAACTCGATTGATTTGATTAACCTATTTAGCTTAGTAATCTGATCGGCGTGATTGGTGGTGAGCCAAGCAAAGAAGCAGGTGATGAACATAAGCCATGTGAAGGGTGCAATCTTCATGTTGATCTTGATGAGGAGAACGTGATGGGGTTGAAGTCTATTAAATAGGCTATAGCGAGAGAACGTGAAGACGAACATTTCAAGTAGGGGCGTTGTCTCGAGCGTTTGGAGTTTTGGAATACTGATTCCTCCTTCAAAACAAACACATTGTCTTAAGGCGTTTGTTGTTTGGGAACCATAATTCCGATTCAAACCAACGTACAAACATTTGGCGTTGTAGAACCCTCCACTGGACGTAATTTCTATGCCATGCATAAAACATCTAGTTCTTTGTGGCCCACCATGTTGTATACGTGACATCCACTCTGTCTATCAGGTGATAAACCTTATGTTCACGGTACATATAAATGAGATCAGAAAAAAAAAAAAAAAAAAACATTCATATGGACGACACTAATTTAGTAAATTAAAAATCTAGTCTAAAACCTCTTAAATTCACGTGTTGTGGCCCGCCGGAGGTCTGGAGAAAGATGATGATGATGATGATTATTATTATTATTATTATTATTATAAATCTTTTCTTCATCATCATGGTGAGTCACATCTGATGAACATGTTTGATGAAAGATACACACCATGGTGGTGCCAGACCACAAGCCTATGGTTGGGGTCCCACTCCTACTGTTTCCTATGATGTGGTTCACATGAGTTGTGGATCTGGCTGACTTACGGGCCCAGGGCCTAGCACCGAGGAGGAGTGCAGCTGATGGGCGGGGTGGATGTCATGAATAAAATATCATTGACACCAAAAACCTGACTATTTATGTCTATTTCTATCCCCGTCGTGGATGACGGGCGATCCAAAATGCTGAGCTATTATCCGATTGAATTTTGACCAGGGAATATATATATATATATATATATATATATAGACCAATATATTCAATCCTCTGTTGGAAGGACGGGGATTGTCTGGAGACCAAGTTCTGTGGCGTCCATTGTATGTATTTGCCGGCTCATTTCAGGGCATAAGGACGGGGATTGTCTGGAGACCAAAGTTCTGTGGGGTCCATTGTATGTATTTGCCGGCTCATTTCAGGGCATGAGCCCAAAAATGAGGCTGATCCAAATCACAAATGAGAATTGAAAACCTACATTACAAATTCTCTTGGGAGCCACAAAAGTTTTGGATCAAACTGATATTTATGTTATCTGCTCGTTAAGGAATGCGTGACTTTATAAACAGTTTGGATGTCAAATAAAGGCCTTAGGAAATTTTCAACTGCATGCAGTCCACTTCAGCATTGGATCGGCCTCATTTTTAGGTTTATATCCTGGAATAAGCTGACATATTAGATAGATGGCCTAAATAAAAAAATATACATCAGTAGTATAGGCCCCACAGAGCTTGGTCTCCAAGGAATGTGGGTCCTCATGACAAATGCTCATAGTTCTTTTCATTGAGGCTGGATGGTTAGGTCCAATGTCCTGCTGGATGCAATCTGCATTCGCCAGACAACCACAGCGACGTTTGTGCATCTACCGCACAGCACATTATATGACACGAGCTCATGTTTCCATAACTAAAGTAGGTCAAATATATGAAAGAGTGTGGAAGGAAATTCAATTGTCAAATTCTTTGTGGGCCTACTGTGATGTTCACATAGCACCCAACACAATCATTTATATTAAATGATTGGCTAAAAAATATCATCCTAATTCAAAGCTTCTGCAGCTCTAGGAAGGTTTCAATAATGGCTGATCAATTTCCATTTTCTCTTAGGGCCCGTTTGCATTCGGGTATTAGGGTGTATTGTATTGTATTCGGGTACTGTTCATGTATACATTGAATGGTTTTCAGAATACATCCAAATCAACATGCCGTTAATCAATGTTTGGATAAGAGATATTGTTCGGGCAAGTATACAATATCTTGTACGAATCAATGTTTGGATATGACGTATTAAGCCTGTGTATTGTACAATCATTTTCCAGACATACAATAGCTTTTGTATGGATTATATATATATATATATATATATATATATATATATATATATATATATATATATATATATATATATATATATATATATATATATATATATATTCTCGTCCACTTCATGGGAGGTGGTGCCCACCGTCAATTGATATGATTCATCTGATCCATCCAACATGATTGTCATTGAAAAATCCTATCCATCCATCTATAGAATTCATGTTAACAATGGTATGGATCGCATCTAACATGGCCGATGTAGTAGGCGAAAACGAGGGTGAATTGGCTAAGCTCATGCTCTTCATGGAAGGTGGAGAAGGAGAATGAGTCAATGTTGGGATCGAGCTGGTCGAAGGTATATACTTTCTTGATGAGCTTAGATTGGAGAGCGCAGGTTATGTCTCCACTCTGGATCTCCTAAAGGACATGCAGCCATGAATCCCGGGTGGAAAGGAAGAAGCCAAGCTGGGAGAGGTCCAAATTCGGATTGGAGAAGGAGATGCAAGAGATGTTGAGCTCTAGGCGGCCCGTATTAGTGAATCCGAACTCATCGAAGGGGATGATGGATCGACCATTAGATCGGATCTCGGAGAAGCAGATCTCTGCTTTGGAGAGGGAGATGGAGAGGAGGAAGACGAGGAGGACAACGAAGAAATGGATTCGAGGCGAAGAGATCGCCATGGCGATTGCAGATCTTTTTCTCTCGATCTTGAGATCTGCACAGCTAGACTTTGGAGACTGAGAGGAAGGGGTTTTGGAGAGAAATGGATTTCTAAATTCTCTCGCAGTTGAATACAGTGCATTGATGAGAGAGTACTGATGGCAACAAAATTGCCTGACAACCGTTTACAGTCGCTTCAAAAATTTGGCTAGAGTATGTATTCGCGCGCATGATTTTCCACGCATATACACTCTAAACCAAACGCCACAAACGTTAAATTAAACCCTCTAATACCAAACAATATTGTCAAATCAAAAATATGGTGTAGTTCGCTTGAGTTTTGGATCCGCCGCATGTTTGACTCATGTCTTAAAATAAGTTAGTCAAACGAGTGGACAAATTGAATACACAAATATTATGGTGGGCACCCGTAGAGCTTGGGGAGTAGGGTTTTAGATATGATTAGGTGGGATAGAATTGTATTTGGTCTCATGCAAATTCCATTCAGCATTTGGGGAGGATTAGAAAGGTTAAGATTAGGTGGGATGAAATTGCATTTGGTTCCATGGAATTGGATGTGGTCCAATTTGGGATTTCCATCGATTTTGAAATCTACTACACATGTGGGCCCCACATTGATGCATGCGCTTTATTCATGACTTCCATCCATATACACTTTTTACACGTGACATTCTAGTTATACATGTGTATAAGTGAATGACATCCGTTGTGAATTTGGTCAATTAACAATTTCATAGTCCACCAAATAAGATTTTGTTTAATCCAGTATTTTACTGCGGTAATAATTTTATTCCAAATATAAGATTGAATGGCTAAAATACTATGTATTTCGAGACATGCAATCATTATGCAATAACATGTTAATATCATCTAATACAACTCAATACCATTTTATTCCACATACAGAACACGCCCTTCAAGTTGTGACAAGTAGCAATACATCTGGTCTAGCGACATGTGGTATCAATGAAATGAGGATCAAATCTAAAATATGATGCCTTCTGATTCTGACTGTGGTACTCACGGTGAAAAGGTTAAAATCAACGTGGGAATCTTTGCTTTTTCCACCGTAGGTCTCATGGTTGAGACGCCAACGTGGAACTTTTTCCACCGGACGGCCAGCTGTACGCAATCCGCATCGGTCAACTCCCGTCGGTTTTCACTGGCTGAGAACCAGAGGTATTGGAGATACACCGCGGTGGGTGGATCCCTGACTGTGGGGCCTATACCTTGATGTATTTTATTTACATCCACGCTGTCCATCAGTTTTGATGGCTCATTTTAGTGCATGATACCAAACTAAAGCAGATAAAAATCTCAGGTGGACCACAACACAGGAAATAGTGGTGATTAGCCATTAAAAATTTCTTATAGGCCACAAAAGTTTTGTATCAAGATAGATATTTGTATGGTCCCTCCATCCGGGTCTTTGTGACCTCATCAACAGGTTGGATGGCAAATAACCATTCCGATATCCCCAAAGATATTTTTAATGGTGGATATTCAATTACCACTGTTTCCTGTGGTGTGGTCCATCTGAGATTTGGATCTGCTTCATTTTTGCATTAATGCCCTAAACTGAGATTTTAAAATGGATGAACGGCGTGGATTTAAGTCACATACATCAAGGTGGGCCTCACAGTCAAGGATCCAGACTTTAATAAGGCCCATGGTGTTTTTATGTACAGCTAGGCATCGAGTGGAGTCAATCGAGTTAGGGCTAACCCAACTCTATCCGGTTTTAAAATTGACCTTACCCGAACTCGACCCGATTCCATACCAAGTCTGGCATGCTCGACCTGATCTTTGTCCGGGTTTGTCCTTAGACTAATCTGAACTGAGTTCGATGTGGTCACAAGTACTGAGTCAGGTCAAGTCCCCACCGAGTCAGGTCGGGTGCCATGGGTATTCATTGGCTGAAATCACAACTCAAAACCTAGGTAAACATGCCAGAACTGTAGCCTCTCCATCAGCTGCACAACATCTCATATATGAAACCTCAAATACAAGGTTTATATACATACACGCGAGTCAGGTTTTGGATCCAGTCAAGTGAGTACCAAGTTGGATTTTGAGTCGAGTTGAGTCAAGTTACTGGGTGAATTCGGATTAGACGAAGTCTACTCAGTTTAGATCAAGGCAGGTCTGAATAAGTCAGACGAGACAAGTTCATCCCTTGTCCCGCTCTATTTTTATGTATGCATCCACTCCGGCTGGGCAGGTGAGGATCATCAAATTTCCTGTACATCTTTATAAAAGACTCAAATGGGCTACCCCAAAGTGAATAATGTAAAGTTCAGTCTGGTTGAGTCTTTTGCAGTATTTTTAGTCCTAGTCAGTCACACTTGATGAATAGACGTACACACCATTGTGCGCTCCACCTACAATCTATCATTGGCCTCCCCTCTCTATTTTTCCCTTCTCATTTGTGGCTCGAGCTGGATATTTTGCCAGAAGCCTAAAATCGTATGTCCCGAGTGTATGTCACACATGACACGGTGGGCATCTAGTCCTCTACAATCGTCATATGGAGCTGAAGCATGTAAAACACCCAACCTCTGTGGGCCTCACCGTGTTTTCTGTGTGACATCCACTCAGTCTATTCTATGTGGCCCCTCAATTTCACAGTGTGGAAAAACAAACAGTTGGATCCAAAACTTAAAACAACCTAAAATCACTAGTACAAACTCAACTTGAAGCAGTGTGGTCGGCCTGAGTATTGAGCTAGACTGCTTTTTAGAGAGTCCTTTCATCATGAAGAGAAGCACCTGATGAACAGCATGGATGGGAATGAACAGCTATAAATAGAAGAGGAGCTTAATTTCCACTTTGCAAGATGCTCTACAGTTATATTGAGCCAGAGGCTAGGAAATCCTAACCATCTCAGTGAGACGCACCCTTATGAATTTTGGATTTGGGCATTTTTTAACCGCACAAATTAATTATTTGATGGAGCTCCATTGAATTGGGGATGACCTGGAAAATTCCGAGATGGAATAACTCAATCCACTTAAGGTGATCATTCATGCTCAAAACAAAAGGACCAAATCATCAAAGGGTTTAAATAATTTTAATAGGAGATTTTATTTGCTTTACTTCCACCGTGTGTGTGTGTGTAGGAGGTCTTGTCATATAAATCGATTAAATCATTGGAAGATGACCCAGATTCAAAAGCTATATTCTACGCGTATCTTATAGCAATTCGTTGAGATTGAACAAACCTCAACTCTCTATGCCTCTAGTCTCTCCCTCTTTCAACATAGAGGAGTTATTTGATACTCCGGCTAGTATGATAGCTGTTTCACACAAACACATTGAAAATGCACACAAGGCATATTCTAATTCGAATTGATTGTCATTAAGTCACGTTCCTGATATTAGATGTGTAACAATTTGGAATTTTTTTTTATGTGAGTATATCCGTACCTAAGGATGTATGATTACATTTGTTCAACTGTATACTAATAAATCCATTAATTTTAACAATTTATCTGTATTTTAGCTTAAATTTAAATATTATTGAGTACTTTTCATCTATAGATTAAGTTTGTTGGCCATTGATTTATAGGACGAATTATCAAATACTTTAGTATGCTCATATGTTCACCAAACCAACCATTAAATCGTCCATTTACTACTATAGATGAAGATATATAATCAACCACTTTGAATTTGGACCACCCAATCATATTAAATTAACTGCTTAATCTTCATATACGCTCGTACAAATATCAAATTAAAATTTTGATTCATTCACTTTATTTGTCACTTATGATTATACTTAACCTACCGCCAAAATTACCATATATATATAATGAACAAGTCTCTAGAATCAAACAGTGTACATTTCCAATATATACCACATCCAAAAATTACTTTATACATATCCATTTACAAAACCGATCGTATGATAACCCGTAAACAAGATTAATATCCTTACCATCCAATTACTTAAAATTTAGTCAATAATTTGTCCGTCTATTATTTTTGTATATGCCAAACGGACCATTTAAATATCAAAATAAATTATTCATTTGAAATATCATAAGTTATACTTCAAAAATACCGATTAGTTTTCACTTAAGATGTTGATACATGTTGTTTTGAATTATAGATATGCGTTAGCCATTAAAATGACGTCTTGGTTGTCTTTGGGAGATTGATGCCCAAACTTAATCTGTTTATGAGGTACGCAAAATAGTGGGCCATGATGAATTTCTGTCCTAAACGGATGGTGCAAGTGGGCCAAACATGCATATATATATATATATATATATATATATATATATATATATATATACACACACACACATATAAACATATATATTGGGGCCAATGAAAAGAAAGGTCGCTTGTTCAAGACTTCGTTGATTCTACTCGACTGTGATGCGTGTCAAACATTAACACCATGAATTTGATGGGTTCCCTTTAAATGATGGGTTATATGCCAAAAATCAGCCATACAAGGAACTCAGGTGGGCCATACCATCTAAAATAATGTGAAGATATGTCTAAAACATATAAAAGCACTTGGTGGGGCCCACCTAAAATTTGGATTCGTCTGAAACTTGGTCTGACCCCTCGTCCAAGTGGGACACACATAATAGATGGGCTGGATTTGTGAACCACACCTTGATGGGCCCAACAAATGATTATGAATGTTTTAATGGGAGGATAACCCTTCTCAACTTTTGTATGTAGTGTGCCCCACGGAAGTCATGGATTGACTTGATTTTTAAGCACGAGGCCCAACATGGAATGTTGTATCTGACTGATGGGGTAGATGTTCGACACACATCATGGTGGAGCCCACACAGCTCGACCTCATGGGAAGTTCCCATGAGCTCGACTGCATAGAACCATTTCGCTAAGATAAGATTGTTATATATATATATATATATATATATATATATATAAAGAAAGGGTATAAGATCCATTGCCCCAACTTATAACAGTGATCCATGTTGAGACTCAAATAATGCATAATTTTCTCCAATTATATCTTGGTTTTATGAACATGAATTAACTTAATGTTCTATTTTACTTGTGTATGTGTTGCAAGGTGAATTTAAAAGCTTATATTGAAAAAGGGTGCTAAAAGCATATATTTGATGCTCAAGAATCACTAAGGCAAGGGATGGATCTTAGGAGACCAAGATTGAAGAATTCACATGCCAAATATCCAAGAAAACCAAGTAAGAAATAAAAAGAGTCAAAGATTTGAAGTGAAGAATCCTGAAATCGTCTTGAAAAAGTGTATTCTGAAACTCTGAAGTCTTTTTTGAAAAACTGCGCAGAGTGAAATCTGTTTTAACAAACTGTGCAGCAAGAAGTCTATTTTGAGAAACTGCGTAAATTTGAGGCGGTTTCTAGAGTTTTCTAACTTTGTACAAAAATTAGAATTCCCCACTTATAAATAGGGCTTCCAAGGGCATTCCTAAGCATCATTCAAAACATTCAAGAGCAAGATTTAGGGTTTTTAGAGGGTTTTAAATTTTATTTAAGTTTTATAAATTATATTTTTTTTCTTTTAGCTCTTTTCTATTTGCATTTATTTCTTTCTTGTTACTTTCTTTTTCTATTCTAATTATATTTTTCTAAGTTCCTTCTAGCCCAAGTTAGAAGGGAAGCACATTGGTTTAATATTTTTATAATTATGATGATTAATTATTTTAATGATGAGAAGAATGGTGTCTGCATATTATCTATTGTTTAGGTTTAATTTTTTATCATAATATGAGATCCATATATTTCTATCATATTAGATCCACATTGATGAATAGGCTTATCTTAGATCAATTAGATTTCCTAGATAGGAAAGGTTCTCAACCTGCTATATTTATCTTATTGATATTGAATTTTTAAAATCACTGGCGCTTGAGAATATATATTAATGATGCAAATTCATGACTTTCTAATCTTTTATATTATTTATTAAAATATTTAAACTATTTAATTTTTCGATTAGGCTAACTATAGTACTCAGATCATAGTTGTGTTATCTAAGTCATGATTTTGAAACTTTAACCTATGTGTGGAACTTTGAAGCTTGGGTGTTATTTTAATTCAGTTGAATTACACTCATTCAAAAATCCCAAAATCAAATCATTAGTTTAGTTTTTATTATTTAGTTTGTTCTGTATTTGATTTTCTCCTTCTCGCAATTCATCTCCCTGTGGGATCGACCCTGTATTCACGGGATACTACTTACGAACCTCTGCACTTGGAGGCAAGCAATCAATCCACACCATTTAGTGTAAGACCCATTAAACTAAATTCTAAGATCTGGACTATTTATTTAACCATCCATCAAACCACAACTTTACGTCCAACACCCACTTGCTTTAAGCCTATCTAACACATGTATAATTCACTTAAGAGATTGAGTTTTTTTAACCATACAACTGATCAAGAACGTTAAATTCTCATTTCTACTTGACCATTTCAACTGGACCATCTTTTAAACTTCACATAACACACATGTACAAAACACATCGTACATCTGCCACATATGCTAAAAATAAAATTAAGGTGAGAAGTAAAGTAGTATAGACCATTGATACTTATAGACGTACACTATCTGAAACTCAACCACGTAAACCAACTCCACCTTATCTGGATTTCTTCCTTTTTAAATTCAAATTTCACTAAAGCTTCAACGGAAGGTGAGGGAGTTTCTATCATGATTGTATGCCTCAAAACAAAACTGTCCATTAGATAGCTTGTTATTCTCTCATCATGCATCCATTTAGCATCTAAACCCTAATGCTTTACGAGAAAAGAGAGAGAAAGAGAAGATTTTATGAGCTCAGATTTGGTACATAACATTTCTTTTTGTTTAATTTCTTTGTGCATTTAATATAATTTTGTCCGATCTGTGCAATGAACGGTGTGAATCGGCCACACGTTCATCACATTGATCTATAAGTAGATATGATGTAAAGATGATGGAAAGCTAAGATTCCATATGAAGTTTCTTGTCGTCGAGATTTATTTGTATGCATCTACTTGTGCTAAATTAAATCTGTATGGATCATATGATCCCTAAGGCCAAAATATATAAGGGCCCTAACTTCTAGATGGATTTGACCATTAGATGGGCCACATTAGTCAGATCTAATTGTAAATATTCATTTGTATATTTGATTCTAAGATGGATGATCAGACATATCAGATTTGATCTCGACCATTCATATATATCTTGGATCAAATATATCTTGACATCCAGATCTGTGGATGGATTTAATAGTTTGGTGGTCCACAACAATTGTAAGAATTGTTATTATTAACATGATCTTATGGAAAATGTGGATCTTAGATGGTATAAATCTCGATAGTTCATTAGATTTTCTTTAAATCGATCAAGTGGAAGCCAATAGATGGTCTGGATCTAATCCAAAGACGTAAATAACCCTTTAATATAAGAATAAAGGAGAAACTGATTGAATATTAAAATAATATTCAATCCGGAACTTATTAAGAATGTACAAATTGTTTAGGGTTTGTTGAATATTAGTTAGTCACCTAAGGTGATTAATCAAAGGTGTGCCCCATTGTGTGATGAAATTAGATCAAACAATAATGTAGTGTATATGATTGTTAGGATTTCTGAATTTCAATCAATCTGATAATCTTGTGGATTCTTCATTGCTAGACTCAGGTGAGCAATCCCATCGTATTTCGTATTCATTGGAATTAAAATAAATTCTTTGTAATGCTTTGATGGATTGATATACTGATTGGAGTGTTTTGTGTTGTTGATATAACTACTGTGAATGTATGTTACGATAAATCACATACTAATCTATGCCAAATTGCATGAATTATGATAATTGTATGTTAAATTCACATATGAATATTTTGATCAAGACAAGTATATATGATAGTTATGAAAAAGATACACTCATACATCATCCATCATACAAACACATTACATTGTCAATCATGGGAGATTTTCTCTATAAGAAACGTCAATCTTGGTAAATTATTACCAGATGCGGGTTATGCCCAAGCATTCCATAAGGTGGAAGCCTACCCAACAAATGGATGCGGGTTGATGATCTCCAACCCAAATAAATGGATGATCATCCTATTTGATGCATTCATACATTATTTGCATGCATATATATCATTGTGCATGTTTTGTTTCTATTATATATTAATTTCAAGAAGTATGAATTATGCTGGGTTTTCTCACTAAGCCTGATCAGCTTACATTTTTATTTATGAAAAAATCGTACAGATGAATAATTAGTTAATGAGTTAGTATAGGAACAAGAAGTTGTAGTTGAATTGGTGCACGACACATGTGAGATGTGGCCGTATTTATCATAAGAGGAACTGACTGTATTTGAACTGTTCCTAATTATTTAATTAGAATTTTACTTAGTATGGTCTGCTTTATATCTAATGAATAATAATATTGGTTGTAGGATTTTAAGTATTTGATTAGTTTTATTTAATGGAAATGTTCTAAGTCTGTATCAAGTATTCATTGGTAAACTATATTAACTAATGAATGATATTTAATTTATATTGATTGAATGTTTATGGATGATGGGAATGGATGAATTTTGGTGCTTAAATAATTTTGTATGAATGATTGTGATTGGACCTAATTCAAATGTAAAAATAATATTACGTTTGCCTCTGAATAATCATATAATGGAATAAGTTAAGCATACAGTATACGAGTTACGATTTGAAACTCGGATCTAAGGGTGTATATTCTGGACTCGAATTTTGGAGCATAATATATAAGATGGATGCAAATTAGCTACTGACAACTCTAGTAGTTATCTCGTTACGGAAGCAACGTTACCAAGTTATGTGCGTCTCACCATGATGTATTTGTTTTATCCACACCGCCCATCTATTTGGCAAGATCATTTTAGGGCATGAGCCTAAAATTGAAGCAAATCTAAAGCTTAGGTGGACCCATTAAGAAAATAATGGGGATAGTGACACCCATCATTGAAACGTTCCTAGGGCCCACCATAATGTTTATTTGAGATCCAACCGGTTCATAAGTTCACTCGGACATGGACAAAGGAAAAATACAAATATAAGCTTGAGCAAAAACTTTTATTGCCTCTAGAAGTTTTTAATGGTTGGTGTTCAATCCCCACTATTTTCTATGGTGGGGTCCACTTGAGCTGTAGATCTGCCTCATTCTTTGGCTAGTGCCTTAAAATGATCTCTCCAAATAGATGAACAATGTGGATACAACATATACATCATGGTGAGCCCTGTAGAACTTGATGACATCACTTCAACGGCGAGATAGCTACTCAAGCTCAGGCTATGGTTGGGTTTCCAATACGACTGTTGAAACTTAGGCACTAATAAATGGCCTAGAGATTTATGGAAATATGGGGCTATCCAGTATCATAGTGGAGATCGACTATCATGCATGTTTATTGCAGATTGCATCTCAAACCCATTAACTTCAAGCCCTTGGAACATTTGGTACAATTGTAAACATTCAGAGAAAGTGATGTTCCCTCAATTTCTAGTTTTCTGATGCCCCTTGTACCAGAGTCAAGCAAACCTAGCCTTATTACGGTCTCTATAGCCTTAGACAATGCAGGGGTAGGGATGGTAATTAGAAGGCTCTTTTGTTTTTTGGGCTATTTTGAGTTGGATTATTTTGTATATGGGCTCATATGATAGGTGGGGCCTTGGCATTTTTCTGGGGCCTGCCCGATTGTTTGATGATAGTTTTTCATTAATATAAATTTTATTTTAAAAAAGAAGAGAAAGCTACTGAAGTTGTCTGTAGCTAATCTGTGGCCATATTAGACTGGTTTAATGATCATAAATATTGATTCGTGGACACTTGCCTCTTGACGTAAGACCGTCAGATTTTTTACATTCTTAACCGTCCAATAAATTTCCAACCTCATAGTCAGGTAATCAAACAAGCATAATTTTTAGTTCTCATATGTTCGAGTGCTCATGTGACATGGTGTGTGAGTGTGTATAAAAAAAAAAAAACCAAGTGGCTAAACGTTGCCAAGGTTGGCCAATCATGGATTCGGACAACCGGGATACTATTACCAAAATGTGCCAATCATGGGTTCTTAGGGTTGATTCGGTTTGTTAAATTATATTAGACGCACACTGGTTTGTAGATTGGGCCATAGCCACGAGCTGGAAGTTGCTTTGGGGACGTCATCTTATCCAAAACTGATTTTTCAACCATTCAAATTGTGACACTTACTCTGACATTCATATTGAGTCGACAATCTACAGTCTTAGCCATCTGATTTCGCCCATTAAATTTCAATTACAAAATTTTCTGTTTAACAGTTCATTCTTGTCACTTATTACAAGTCTACGATTATCCAGTCTGCGCAATTCAAGGGCCATCCACAATGAGCATTTGGATGATCTGGATGAGTATGCATGTATGCGAGGTGTACAATTGATGATTTGCTGGACCTGACTGAGGGTGCGGTTGCCTGATTTAGCCTCAGGCCTTTGGTTTTCTTTTTTTTTTTTTCAAGGTGGTAGCATGCCACCAGAAGTATATTAAGAAAACAGGGGATTTATAGCCATTCAGGTGGGCCCCAACAAAAAGATCTGGGCCTCATCTATCATATGCTAAACTCCTATTACAGGCGTTTGTTTACTATCCAATAAAAATACCAAAATGAGGGGTTTAAAGCATACTGTAGCAGAGAATCAGGCAATGCTGGATGGCTTGGAGAGTTGTGATAGTTTGGGGCTGTCCGATATTGTAGTAGAGGCCAACTCGCATGTTATCGTGGAGGCAGTATCTAATCCCCTAGCTTTATGTCCGTGGAATATTTGGTATCGGGTGGGGAACATTCTGCAGAAGCAGAGGCCTCTTAATTTCAAGTTTACCCCTACTCTCCATGAAGGAAATTCGGTAGTGGGCGGATTAGCGAAGCTAGCTAGCGATGGGAGCCTGAATAGAATTTATAATTGTAGTTGAGCGGAGTGTTGGAGTCCCTCATGTTGAGTGGGACCCACAGTGTGGGCTTAAGTAGCTTTTAGTGCCACGTGTGTGAATGGTATTTTGGCCAAGCAACTATAATGAGAGAAAAAACTAGCTCTTTTATTGTTAAACTTTAAATTTTTTTTTTTTTTTTTTAAGAGGAGACTGCATATATAGAAAAGAAGATTGATATGCTTCTACTATTGAAATCTTCACATTCGGGGTCGTGATGATTTACCCATAACGATGGTTTCTTTGATTGTCTTCTCCAAGGATTGTGTTGGGAATTTTCTACCATCCCTAGTCGGTGATAGATTCATTTCTTTTATATTGCTTGTAATCGTGATGTAGTTGGGATATTCAAGAGAAGTCTCTTGATGATAGTACTCTTATTATTTTGATTATAGTGGGTTTGTGCTGGATTAGGTCCCATGTTTTTTTTTTTTTTTTTTGGATCATTGCTCTTGCACGGGTGGTAGACTCTCGGGAGTTCCAACAACCGGTCAAGGGTTCGAGTATCCATAGGTGGTGTAAGCCCACTACGGCGTGAGTGTGTGGGGGTGTGTGTGCGTGTGTAAAAAAAAAAAAAAAAGTCCCATGTTTTTTTTTTTCCTTCGCATTGGAAGATTTTAAATGTAAAAATTCTTGGTACTTCTTGCATTCTACATGTTTCATGATTTGCTTGTTTGTGTTAGAAGTGATTTTCATCCACTAAATCTTTTATATTATTAATCCTATTAATTTGTACATAGAGGGAAAAATTGTATGGTTTCCTAACACAGTGCTCCCAAGGATGATCAGGGCCTTAAATTTGTAAAGTGAAGGGCTAGAGAAGGTGAGAAGAAAAACGAATGGTGGAAAGGGAGACTGATGCTGGTTGGTCTTCATTCTTTTTATGTTCCATATATCATATTGGGTTGGGTTCTTTTATACATGGTCTAATATGATAGGTGGTTCCCTATCTTTTTTGTGTGGGCTCCACTCAAAGATATGAATATAATCTTCTTCAATAAAATTTTATATTGAAAAGGGAGAAAAAAAAAAAAAAAAAAAGCATACTCAAGAAGAATGCTATGGGATAAGAATGAGAATATTTAATGATGGTTTTTGTTTTTTGTTTTAAACGAAAGGTGAGAGCACACCACCTGAAAATTTATTGACTTAAAATGAGAATCTTTCATGACAAAAGCATGAGAACATTATTAAGAGAAGAAGAAAATCAGGCGATACATGAGCATTCAGACACTTATGCAGGAGGAAGAACCCCTTGAAGGAAGGATGAGATCATTGTCAGTGATCTTTGAGGCTGGTAGCTTGGAACCAAGTGCCCAGCTCCCCTTACTGTCACCAATGTCAATCCTTCATACCCCTCCACATATCCTCCTACCTGCCATTCATTCATCCATCAATCATCAACATTCCTGATTCCTATGTGGGCATATAATAATAATAATAATAATAAACAGAAGAACAAGAAAAAAAATAAAATTAAAGGAAACCTAACAGTGAAACTGGGCCTATGGGAGGTGGAACTGGATCATCCATATAGTGGGTCATCTCCATAAATGGGCCTTGTTCGAAAATCATACTGAACAGATGATTCTAACCAGCATGTGACCATCCATCTGAAGGAGGCAGTCTGCATGGATGGGATTGTTCACTCCGTGTGATTTTAAATTATGTGCAATTAATGAACAAGATCCACAGTGTAGACGATTGGAATTTACCACCCCACCTGCCAAGGGTTAGGTATTGGGAGTGTTCACAGGATCCACAGGATCCCAAATATGTGTGTGCCCAGGCCCAACGAATTACCTCATTGTTGGAGTACCAAGGGCGCCAAGGAGTGTCCACATTTACTCCAAGCTTGTTTATGAAGTATCTGGTCGCTGTAACAGGACACGCAGCGTCCATGTCCCCACTGCCAAATTCAAAAAAGAAAAGAATAAGGGAAAAAAAAAAGAAGGGAAAAGAAAAGAGGCCTTTAAAGCTACAATCATGAAATGAAATATCAGAGGTGAGAGCGTAAATGTGTCAGGTTTGAAACTTGCCTGTACATCCAGACTCTTATGCCACTGGCCATGAGTTGTTGCATGGTGGGTAAAATGGTCAATGGGCTATCATTCCAATCCAAGCCGCTTCATCATATAAACGCATGGTTAGAACGAAATGAAAAAAAAAGAAAAAAGGGAAGTAGTCAGTAACACGGTAGAAATGTTAAATCCTCCTTTTTTCCTCGTCTCTCCAAACTTTTGTTTCTTCTTTCATTGTATTGCTTTCTTTGGAAAAAAAAAGAAAAAAAAGAAAAACTCTTGAATTTATGTGCCGAAAAATTGGTTAAAGATAATAATGCATACATAGAAACAAACATATATATATATATATATATATATATATATATATATATATATATATATATATATATGAACCATTGATGGTAAAGAAAGTTTAGTTTTTGTAGAATAGGAGCAGTTAGTGTTTAAACAACTTGCCACAGTTTGTCAGGCCTTTTAATTTTCCTACACGAATCCCAAAAAGGTAGATTAACTTGTCCTTGTATTAGGGCGCGGATTTGGTGAGTCCAGGGGTCCCTGACCATGGGGCCCACCTCAATGTATGTGTACATGCCGTCCATCCGTTTTGCCAGCTAGCTTGTTTTAAGGCATGATAAAAAATCTCAGGTTGATCGACATATTCTGCATGTTGTGTAGACAATTCTTTAACTACATATTCTATATGTTTCAATGTACCACAAATGCTTCCATATAACTTCAAGCGCCGCAGATATGTAATCTAACTTTCAAGTTCCCTGTATTAGATTGCCGCACGTGATCAGGTTTTTGTCCTCCAGCTCTTGATAAGAGGGGAGCTCCTCCTCGACCAAGCAGGCCTGGGAATGATCAGGGAAGATTAGAGTCATTTTGCACAGTTATTTCATAGTTTATGATCAGAGGGGAGCTCCTCCTCGACCAATGCAAGACAGCTAAGCCACTGCAACGACTTGTTCTTGGTAAGCATGACCTAGATGGCTCGTCTGTGACAAAACTTTGGTTACAGCCAAACAGCCCAAAATAAAAGTTGGTGATCAGGGCAAAAACTTATCGACCGCAGAGATGATTGTACCTGCCTGACTTGTCTAACTGGAGACATTTCACTCAAAGAAAGCAAAACGATGATAATTAGTACCTGCAACTACTCCATTCATAGTCCAACCCAGTAACGTTTGCATGAATAGCCTTTTGCACCTCGGCCACATTCATATAAGAGATGACATAGTCTTCAGAGCAGGGATCAAAGTTCGTAATCTGGTTTGATAAGATCCAGCATGCATGATCAGACCACAACGCCCCATGTGAACATTAAAAATGACCCAAAAGTATTCCGAGCAGGGATCTTACCGAACCAGTTGAGACAGTTGTTTGGTTGTTGTCATCGTTGCAGAGCGGAGCGTATATGTTGTAGGCATCGATATATCCAATTTGGCGGTAGGCATCATTTAGGGCATTCAAGCATTCGTCGGTGTAGTTGGCCGAGAAGTCACATTTCGCATGGATCAGTGCATTGGTTTCATCTGAGTTCATGGCATGAGTCCAAAAATAATCATAAGTCCCCATTTCATTGGTGATGTAGTCGACCCATCCATTGCCAACCTACAAGATATCCATCGTCCATCAATACAGTACTCATGAAGAAATTTTTTCTTGATCTTTTATTTTTGCTTGTTGTGAGAAAAACATCTGAGATTTGGGGTGCGTTTGGTTGCACAAAATATAATGACATTTCTTCATATTTTGCACCATATTAGACTGCTTAATTATGAAATATTATGACATTAAATATCCTGACATCATATTTGGTGCAATCGAATGCACTATTAGTATTGAAAATGATAATAATGTATTCTATAGAAGAAATACCATCAATGATCACTTCCTCACTGAGTAATTTTCCACATTTGACCTACACAAGCAACCCACCTGACTCTGGGCCACAAGAGATACATGGTGGAGCCTATACGATGAATGGGAGCAAGCAGAAATAGAAGACTTACAGCGATGCCTTTGAGGTTGATGATAGTCTGGTTGGTGTTATTGTTGTTGACGAGGATGGTGTAGGCCAACTGAGGCACATAATGGCCCGCATAGCTTTCTCCAGTGATGAAGAAATCGCGTGTTTTGTACTGAGGAAATCTCTCTAACCAGTTTACAAGAAATGTATAGGCATCATCGGCTGTTCTCTTGTCTCCGCTTACCTTGTAATCTGAGGTCGTATTTGAATATGAGAATCCTACGCCGGCCGGCGATTCCAAGAAAATCACGTTCGCCACTGCCATTGTTGAAGCAAGAATGATCAATTATTGAGGTGTCAATTAAAGGCTCTTTGTCAATGATTCGAGTAATTAATTATTGGTTATTTTTTGAAGTTTTATGAAGTATAGATTCACTCACCATTATTCCATGCATAGTCATTTTTAAAGAGAGTCTTTCCATCGGAGTTAACTCTGAAGGGGCCTTGTTCCATCATGGCTCCAATTAAGGAGGAGCATCCAGGACCTGCATATCCCAAATTCATCATGGTCACCCAAGGATAGTAAGAGATAACATTATATATATGAGAATGATCATCAAATGCTGCTATGTCAACCATATCGATGATGATGTTCATGGCCTTGATGACATTGATGGTGAAAAACTCCATGGTTAGATTGCTAGTGGTGCCATTAAGGCTCAACCTAAAAGCCCACCTGTTGGCTAATGACATGAGGTTGCTGAAGAAACTAACAGATATCGTGCCACAACTCACTTATTTGACCTGACGATCTCAGTTGATGGTTAGCAGGCTAGGTTGGGCATGGGCCTGGACCGTTAGCTACGGAATGGAGCTGGGAACTGATCTAAACCATATACTGGGCTTCGACAAATGATGCTTGACCCAGTTCAACATGAGTCATTGCCATTTCCTCCATATCAGTGTGTCTCTTTTTAAAAATGCAGTAAAAAACATAGTGACTGTAAGTTATGTAAATCTTGGTTTTCTCATAAAAAGTTGATTTTACCCTCAGGGAAGGGGCATATGGAGAATTTAATCTCAGTGGGGTCCATTGACATTGTTGATGAGATATTGACCGTCCATTTCTTTTCCCTGATCATTTTAGGACGTGAGAAACATAATAAATTAGAATTGAAGCTCAAGTGGACCACACCACAGCAGCATTGGGAACTGAGTGCCTAACGTTGAATACTTCCCCGAGGCCATTGAAGTTTTGGATCAAGCTGATATTTTTGTTTTCTCTTTATCTAGATTTTTGTGACCTAATCAACAGGTTTGATGTCAAATAAACATCATGATGGCCCCAAAGAAGTCTTTAATGGTGGTCATTTGATAAGCATTGTTCCCTATCACCTGGTCCACCTGAGATCTAGATCAGCCTTATTTTTGGGCTCATGCTTTAACATGAGTTGGAAAAATGGACGGACGGAGTGGATTTCTCACAAACATCTGGATGGGTTCATTCAAATGTCCGTCATGCCTGTGTTGTGGCCTTTTTATGAACCATTTTCATTGCATGTAAACACCGGTTGGCGGCCCGTTTTCATTGTTTCCAGTAATGTATCCCACTTGAGTTTGGTATGTATATGCCTATTTATTTATTTATTTATTTATTTTCTCACACCTTAACATGAGTTTCCAAAATGGACGGATGGACATGGTAAATTTCTCCTAAACATCACGGTGGGACCCACCTGTAGTAGAGGTTACGTTTTTGTGGAGTAATTCACACCTTGGTGTGCGTGCAACGATTAGGCAGAGGGGGTGGTGTCCAAAGGGGGTTGGAAGCAAGGCGGGGCTACCCATGTATTTGTGATAAATCTACTATCAATATGGTTTGCAAGCATATTTTATATGGCATGTGGTTGAGAAAGTTGTGGTCTAAATGGGTGTGGCACCCAAACCTCCTGCCAAAAGCCTCCCTTCTCTTATGAAAAATTATTTTCAATGCCGTGCCAGTTGATTCCAATATCCAAGCTAAGGGTATCGCTATGCCATCTAAATGTGAATGTTGCCTTCCTCCCCTTTGGCCCGGTATCGAGATGACAGATCATATTTTTTGCCTCAAACACTTTAGCTAGAAAGGTGTGGGACTACTTTGAGGTCCCCCTTAAAGCCCCCCTCACGCTTCAGCAAGCAGGGCCTCGCCATGGTGGGTAGCAGCCTCTTCGTCTGATCATGTCAGATCCCTTTGGGGCCTCGCACCATACCTAATTTTTTGGGAGCTGTGGAAAACTAGAAATGCAGCTAGCTGAGAAGGTGCTGCTCCTTATGCTATGAAGGTCATATCCAACGTCAAGCGATGGTTCAGACTCCTAGCCCCACACCTTCCTCCTTCGAAACCCTTTCATCGAGCCATGACCAGCATCCTCAATGCTTTGGGGCTGGCTGGTGGGACGTCGCCTGTCAGAATGTTCCAGACAGTTAGGTGGTTGCGACATGCTGCCGACTGGTTGAAGGTTAATGTCGATGGCTCTGCCCTTGACAACCCAGGCCCATCGGAGGGTGGTGGGATTGGTAGGACCCACTCCGGGGACCTATTCTTTGCCTTTTCATCAGGTTATGGCTTTGGTTCTACCGGCAGAGCTGAAATCAGGGCCATCTAGGAAGGCTTAACCTGCTGCGTGGGCCTTGATTACACCAAGATTGAGCTTGTTAGTGACTTCAAATCTGTGGTTGACTCCTTCAACAACAAGGCTGCCCCAACTTGGTCTATGTGGTACTGTTATATGAGGATAAGGTCCTTTCTGAATGGCACGGATGTGATCATCTCCCACTCCCCTAAGGAGTCAAATGCGGTGGCTGACAGTCTTACTCGTAGAGGTAGCAGTGGCCATGTCCATTGCTTTTACTGGTCCATGTCTGATCTCCCTCCCGTTATCAGAGGCTTGATTTTCCTGGATCGCGTGGGATTAGGTTACTTGAGAGATTCCTAAGGCTCTCAAGCTACTTTTCTTTTTTGGTTTTGTTTTCGGTGGGCCTGTTTCCCTTTTTTGCTAACAGGCCCTCCCGGCTCTTCTACAGTCCTTCATAAATATAATACTTCTTTAGAAAAAAAAAAAATGAAAAAAAAAAGACAGAAAAGGAAAAAAAAAAGAGCACATTTTATGGCATAAGCTCAAAATTGAGGCAGATCTAGATCTCAGTTGGACAGACCGCAAGAAAAGACTGTTAACTGAACGCCCACTGTTACAAAATTTCTAAGCCCATTTATTTGCCATCCACTAGTTGATTAGGTCACTTAGACATGGATGAAGAGAAAACACAAATATCAGCTTGATCCAAAATTTCTATGGCCCCATAAAGTTTTCAAAGGTAGGCTTTCAATCCCCATTTTTCAATGGTGTAGTCCACTTGATTCTTCTACTTACTTTATTTTTGTGCTCATGCTGTAAAACTAGTCGGTAAAAATGGATGGACGGTGTAGATAAAATATACATTATGGTGAAGCCCACAAAGCATCATCCGTTGGTCAGGGAGGCGGATTGCGTCCTACCCCGCCCAGACATTAATCCGTCCGGGCAGGGCTCTGTGAGGCCCACCGTGATGTAAATGCTTTATCCACGCCGTTCATCGCTTTTCTAAGATCATTTTAAGATATGATCCTAAAAATGAAGCAGGTACACAGTTCCATGGACCACACCAAGGGAAGATACAGTGATAATGACACCAACCGTTGAAACCTTTATAAGGGCCACCGTGATGTTGTTTTACCATCCAACATATTCATAAGGTCATGTAGACGTGGATGAAGTGAAAAAAAACAAATATCAGCTTGATATGAAACTTCTCCAGCTCCCAAGAATTTTTTAATGGTGGACGTTCAATCCTAAATTTGTGGTCTACTTAAGGCCTGTACCAGCCTCATTTTTTGTCTTATGTATTAAAATGATATGAGAAAAGCAATTAAAGGCGTGGATAAAACACTTACATCACGGTGGGCCCCACAGAGCCCTGCCCGGACGGATTACCGTACGGGCAGGGGTAGGGTTGGTCAGAGGGAGGGCAAAGACTTGGAATGCAGTGGGTGTTGTGGCATAGTGACAAATCTTGCCATTTAAAAAATAAAAATAAAAATCCTTCCTTGTAACTATCGAAAAGAGAGAATCGTCGATATGAATAGTCCAAAAGTAGGGAACCGGATGACAATAACCCTTTCAATGTTGGTGATGACTGTGATATTCATGTCAATGACCAAGTCGATAGTGAAGACGTTAAATATCACAATATGGCAAGGGTAGCATTACATACAAAACATTCGTAAGCATGTTGATATAGATGATTATGATGGAAGTGTCAGTGATGGTTTTCCATTACCTCCGTTGAGCCACAGGACTAGAGGTTTGGTTGAAGGATCTTCCGGACTCTCAGTGAAGTAATAGAAGAGCGCCCTTCCATTCTTAGGATCCACCGTTACATATCCCGCGTACTGACTGAAATTCGCTCCATTTTCTCCGTTGGGTTGTCCAGGCAACGCCTCAATCTTGTCCTCCTCCATCAATCCATCCTGTGGACTGATGTAAATGGGCGAATAGTCGTTGCTCGCATCTATTGGGGCCCATGATTCGACATGTGGTGGCTGGGATGACTTGAGTGATTTGATCAACCTATTTAAACTGGTGATCTGATTGGCGTGATTGGTGGTGGGCCAAACAAAGAAGCAGCTGAAGAGCAGCAACCATGTGAAGGGTGCAATCTTCATCTTCTTGTTAATGATGAAAATGGCATGCCGTTGAGGCTCTTAAATAGGCAAGTGAGGAGGCATAGGACGAAGATTCCAAGATAGTGTTTGTTTTAAGTTGTTTGGAGTTTTGAAATTCTAATTCCTTTCCGAATCAACACCCCAACATTTCTTATTTTTCGTTGGCGTTGAAAGTAAAGTTGGCCTGCTTCATTGTTTTCCTAGCCTGTCCTAACTCTCTTTAGACACCAGGGTGCGTTTGCCATAGTTCATTCAGTTCAAATAACGGATCAACCATGAGTTTTTTACACATGCGTGTCAACCAGTGGCTCAAATTCTTGTACCATTACGTGGGGCAAGATGATTTAAATTGTCTGATTTAGGGATTTTGACCGTACTGGAGGTAGTTATCTTGTAGGTCTTAAAATGTTTTTTCAAATCAAATTGCCGTTATCCTTGTATCATTAGTTGTATTGTTTTTTTAGTGAATTACTAAGAAGTTAAGTCCTATTCAATCCCGATAAAGTGACGCAAGGGAAGCCCTTTTTAGGCGTGCGGAAGGCCTAACTCATGGGGCCCACATTGATGTGTGTGTATAATCTATGCTGCCCATTGTTGAGGGTCAAATATTGCATATCAGACCCTGTATTGCCTGGTTTTTCAAACATGATACTGTTTAATAGCCCGATTTAAATCGTGTTTGTGTTGCAGGGCGTATTTACAAGCCTGGACTGAAAAGGGTACTAAAAGCATGGATTTAATGCTCAGAATCCACCAGGTAAGGGAAGGACTCCATGGGACCAAGATCAATGGGATTACACGCCAGGGATTCACGAAAATCGAGAAACTGAAGCTCAAGCGGCCTGAAAGTCAGCCAGAATGCAAGATCACGAGGTTCCCACCATCCGTTCAGCTCAAAACTTCATACATGGCCAAGGGCCCACAAGTTAACCATACATGTCGAAGTTCAACCCTCAGATCCCTCCGGAAGTGGCCCAACGGATAGATCAGCCCCTAAAATCTTGATTTGGGACCCGCCTGATATCTGGATATACTTAAATTTCATTATTGACGCCTTAAAGTGGATGAGAGAAAGGATGGACGGAACGGATTTCTCACAAAAATCCCAGTGGACCCCACTTAAGAGAGTGCATGTGCACAATGTGCACGTACTCGCCGTGCACCGCGATTGTCCCAATCGGTCAGCGTTACGCTGACCGATATCTTCTCAAAACTTCAAAAACAGCTCCAGCGTCTTCACACTGCAGCTGCGGTTTTGGCCAGTGGGCCTCATCAGACGCCTGGAGTGATGATCAGAGCCGTCCATTTGTTCCACGAGTTAGCCAAAACCCCCGCCTAGGTTTCCTTTCTCCTTCATGCAAGCATACGGGTGAAGATCTTAACCGCACGCAAGATGAACGGTAGCATAGAAGATCGTATGGGCCACACCGATTCCAGTTCAAAAATAGTCCTCTTCGAATGGTTTTTCGAAGGCATTCCAATGAATGGATTGGATTGTCCTAAAAACCTTGATCATAGGCCCACCGATCATCAAAACAGAGTTCCGGAAGCTCTGTTTCGCAACGGAGCTTGCGAAAAATCATGATGGGCCACCCTCTGAATTGATCAGGACGATCCAAGCCGTCCATTCGTTCCATAAGGTCGAACCGACCGTACAAAAGGAGTTCCTCCAAACCCATGCACGCACACTCAGAAAAGTCATGGTCAAACGCAGTTCGGACGGTAGAACAATATTCCTGATGGGCCACACTAAATGCGACCCGAACAACATCAATTCCGACCGTTTTTGCGAGACCAATCCAATGGTCGGAATGGATTCATTGCCTGATGATCGGTCCTAGGCCACACAAAGCATTAGCGCAAGCAATTGGCAACGACTGCGTAAACATAGTCCGAGACCCGGTTGATCCGGGCCATTCAGGGACCATCGACAGGATCGGTCCGACTACTTTTACTGTCCAAATCCAACCCAGGGGACCACCGATCAAGTTTAAGAAGCCTGGATGGCTTGGATCTAGCGTATGAGGCGTCCATGGGCCAAACGCAACGCTCTTACGGTTGCTGCGTAAAAGAAGCGGGCATGCACATGCGAGCTTGCACACCGACTCCAGCAGGCCTCTCTGACTGCTAGCTGACTATATAAGCAAGGAAAGAAGGAGAAGAAAAGGGCATTCTTGGAGGCTGGAACGGGGACGTGAGGAGCAGGGCTTGGACGATTGCAAGGGGAAACAACGGAGATTGGCAGCGTGTGGAGGTGGCGGTCTTGGCTTTGAAGAAAGAGGAGATCAGCGTGTGGAGGTTGGCTGCTGCTGCACGTCAGGGAGAGTGAAAGAGAGACGGAGGGGAGCTGAGGAGGCAGTGAGGACTTGAGCCTGGTTTTCTTCTTTCTCCTTTATATCTCTTTTATTTCTTAAGGTTAACCGCATCATGACGGGCTAAACCTCTTAGCTAGGGCTAAGAGGTGAAGCCTGTAGCGAGATGGGAGATTCTACTTTGTACCTTTAAAATTCATAAACTGAATTTGATTTAGTTGATTATTAAAAGAATATTTTTCTTAGTCTTTAATGGTCTGTTGTGACTGAAATTACAATGGGTTTGCTATGGCTTTGAATATTTCTTTCCCCTTTTTACGTTTATGAAGTTAGGAAGCCCTGTTGTTCATCATTGTTCCATGGGCATGGTAGGATGACAGTACCCTCCCTGATTTTCATACATTGTTGGTTAGTTGGTAATTAGTTTAATTCTGTTGGTTACTTTGTCTCCTGGGCATGGTTTGGTGATGGAATCTATTCTAATTCATATACCTTTCATCTCTTGAAAACCAGATCAAGTAAGTTCAGTTTGAATTTCATAATCCTTGATGCAGGCATAAGATCTCCCTGATCTCTACAAGTGGATCCTCTGAAACCCTAGTTTCCCTTCCTCTGAATTTTTAAGTTTTAGATAATTATTCTATAATTATTCCTTAAATTCTATTTGATTTAGATTGCATCTTAGGCTAGTTCTATTTCTACCTAGTTTCAGGAAACGTATAAGTTTCAGTCCCTGTGGATTCGACCTCGGTCTTACCGAGTTTATTACTACATCACAACCCTATACTTGGGGAGTGAACAAGTTTTTGGCGCCGTTGCCGGGGACTAACGGCTACGTTTTTCTGAAATTAATTAGTTTTAGAATTACTTTAGGATGAAAGTTTTTATTTTATTTTATTCTATTGTTTTTAGAACTTAACTTGTTTTCCTGTTTTGTAGGATCCTGACATAAGTTCTTAAATTGGTAATTCCTTCCTAATTTCTCTACTTTTTCTGTTTTTAGAATTAAGGTTTAAATCTTAGAAATTTTCTAACCCTAGTATTTCTCTGTTTGTAGGAAATAGTTTATTTTTAGAAACTTTCCTCTTTTGTTTTTTTTGAAACTAGGTTAGTTATTTCCCTTTTTAGAGATTAACCTTCTATTCTTGTTCTCTAGTAACTTTCTAATTCTAACTCTCTTAGAATCTAATTTGGTTTCTAATATATTTTTAGAATTTTTGTTTAGAAACTAACCTTCCTATTTTGTAGGCCTTTAAGATAGAAATTTCTAATTCGGTAAGCTCCTTTCCTACTTTCTATTTTTCAGTTCTCTTTTAGTAATTTACTTTCTAGTTTAGGACTTTCCTAATTTATTTTAGAAGTTTCCACTTTCTTTTAGAAATCAGTTTACTGCTACCTTTCTTTTAAAATGATTGTTCCTCTTCTTTTTTAAAATCTAACTTATTTTGTTTTATGTTGCAGATCCTTAACTTAGGAACTTCAATTTGGTAATTCCTTTCCAACTCTCCCTCTCTTTCTTTTTAGATTTTCTTTTCCTTTCTTAGGATTAGGCTTTAAATTTGATTGAGGGCTGCGAGTGTTTCATGCCCAAGTGGGCCCGTGACAACACTCGACGTTTCTTGACTGAAGGAGGATTGGTTGAGGGGTTAACTATCCATCGCAGGATTACACACCACTCGAAATCCCCTAAGTTAAGTAAAGTTATGGCTGAAGACCAACCTCCTCTACTTCCACCCAGGGTGGAGGATACCCAAGATGAAAATGAGGTGCAACAGGCACCCCCGCCTCGTACTTTACGAGATTATCTACAACCGGCGGGAGTGAGTACGCCCTCATGCATGATTTTTCCTGAAAACACAGGACAAATGGACATCAAGCCAGGAGTTATCCAACTCCTTCCCAAATTCCATGGACTTGAATCAGAAAGCCCATATTTACATTTGAAAGAGTTCGATGAGATTATAGCTACATTATGTTTTCCTAATGTATCTGAGGATACAATTAGGCTGAAACTCTTTCCTTTTTTTCTTAAAAGAGAAAGCTAAGACGTGGTTGCATTCACTGCGTCCTAGATCCATTGGCACATGGAACGACATGCAAAGGGAATTCATAAAAAAATTCTTCCCACATCATAAAACGATTACCCTTAGAAAAGCGATCATGAACTTTGCCCAAAAGGAAGATGAAACATTCTTCCAATGTTGGGAAAGGTTTAAAGATTTGGTCAGTTCATGCCCACAACACGGATTTGAAACGTGGCGCATTACAAATTTTTTCTACGATGGACTGACATCTTCCATGCGCCAAATGGTCGAGACAATGTGTAATGGAGAGTTCATTAATAAAGATGTCGACAAGGTATGGGACTACCTCAACAGTCTGGCTGAAAAAACACAATCTTGGGACTATTACCCAAAGTCGAACACCACGTCTAGGCCGACTCAATTAAAGGAGAAATGTGGATTATATCTCTTGAAAGAAGAGGATGATCTCAAGTGTAAAGTGACTACGCTCATAAGGAAAGTTGAGGCCATGGAAGGAAAGAAGGATAAGGTCAATGAAATTGTTTGCGGCATCTGTGATTGCAACATTCACACAACTGAAAACTGTCCTACAATACCCGCCTTTCGAGGAGTGTTGAATGAACAAGCCAATGCCGTAAACAACTATCAAAGACCTTTTACTGGACCTAACTCCAATACATACAATCCTGGCTGGAAAAATCATCCAAACTTTAGTTGGAGGAATGGACAAACGGCGACTCCTCCAGGTTTCTTCAATCAAAATCCAAATCAAGTGAAACCTCAAGAGGAACCGGTTCAAAATCCCATACAAGAGCTGGCTCAGGCAATGCGGGGAATTACAGATTTTATGCAAAAGATAGATTCTCGTATGACGGTTATAGAAAAGGGGATGCTTCCTGCACAACCTCTCCCCAATCCTAAACCGCAGTACGAGATTAATGATCCCAGCTCTTTAAATCAGATGGGGCATGCTAAATCCATCACCACTCTTAGGAGTGGGAAGATCATTGATAAAACTCTTTCGGTTAGGCCCGAAAAACCTCAAGAACCAGAAGAGGACAAAAATGATGGATTTAGTGATGCCCCACAAAAATTAGAACCGGAACTTCTAGAGAAGCCAGTTACTCCGTTCCCCCAACGGTTGGTGTCACCAAAACCTCTCTCTAACTCTCAGGATATCTTAGAGGTGTTGAAACAAGTGAAAGTCAACATTCCTCTACTTGATGTCGTGAAACAGATTCCTTCATATGCCAAATTTCTGAAAGACTTATGCACGACCAAAAGATGGAAAATTATTCAAAAGAAAATCTTCTTGACTGAGAAAGTGAGTGCCATCCTGAAGCAAGATGTGCCGCAGAAATTCAAGGATCCCGGTAGCCCAACCATATCATGTGTAATCGGGAACCATCGAATTGATCACGCACTTCTTAACTTAGGAGCGAGCGTAAATCTGATTCCCTACTCGGTATACAAACAGTTAGGTTTGGGTGAATTAAAACCCACCCTAACCACACTACAACTTGCTGATCGCTCTGTTCGTGTACCAAGAGGGATAATCGAGGATGTGTTGGTCTAAGTTGATAGATTTTACTACCCTGTAGATTTTATCATCCTGGACACCGAACCCATCAATAACATAAGCACTCAGATTCCCGTCATTCTTGGCTGCCCATTCCTTGCCACTTCAAATGCAATTATCAATTGCAAGAATGGTGTCATGACTATGTCTTTTGAAAATTTGACATTGGAGTCAAACATTTTTTTCAATAACGGCAGCAACTCAGAGGATGATGACGATTTCCACGACATTAACATGATTGACTCTTTCGTGGAAGATACGACACCTCTGACCTTATCCTCCGACCATCTAGAGACATGCCTGGCCCACTCCCATGATTTTGATGATGACATGCTTAGGGAGACGTGTGCCTTGCTTGATACTGCACCGGTACTTGAAGTTAACCGGTGGAGGCCACAATTTGAAGAATTACCACAAACCGATATAGTGCCTCTACCGTCTAACCTCAAGCCACCGAAGCTTGACCTAAAACCTTTGCCCTCTGATTTGAAATATGCCTATTTAGGTTAAGATGAGACATACCCGGTGGTGATCTCTGCCCACCTGGAGAAAGAACAGGAGAGTATACTCATATCTACTCTCATTGAGCATAAAGGAGCCCTGGGATGGACGATAGCGGACCTCAAGGGAATCGATCCCTCGATTTGTACTCACCGCATATATCTTGAGGATAATGCAAAAATCGCTCGGCAACCACAACGTAGACTAAATCCAAACATGAAGGAAGTGGTTAAGGCCGAGGTTCTTAAACTATTGGACGTGGGTATTATATACCCTATATCTGATAGTCAATGGGTGAGTCTAACTCAAGTGGTCCCTAAGAAGTCCGGAATCACCATCGTAGCTAATGCTAATAATGAACTCGTGCCAACTAGAGTCTCTACTGGTTGGAGAATGTGCATTGACTACAGGAAGTTGAATACCGTCACGAGGAAAGACCACTTTCCTTTACCATTCATTGATCAGATCCTGGAAAGGTTAGCTGGTCATTCCTATTACAGATTTCTTGACGGGTATTTGGGCTACAACCAGATAGAGATAGCCCCTGAAGATCAGGAAAAGATCACATTTACATGTCCCTATGGCACCTTTGCCTACCGAAGGATGCCATTCGGACTATGTAACGCCCTTGCCACCTTTCAGCGATGTATGCTTAGTATCTTTTCTGATATGGTGGGACAATATCTAGAGGTCTTCATGGACGATTTCTCTGTTTACGGTCCATCTTTCAGCAAGTGCTTGGAAAGTCTTAAATGTGTGCTGAAAAGATGTGAAGAAAAGAACTTGGTACTTAATTGGGAGGAGTGCCATTTCATGGTTCAGAAGGGAATCGTCCTTGGGCATATCATCTCGTCCAAAGGAATCGAGGTAGATAAGGTAAAAATCGATCTTATCTCTAACCTACCTCCACCCAAGAACATCAGAGACGTGCGATCCTTCTTAGGACACGCAGGATTTTACAGGCGATTCATAAAGGACTTTAGTCTCCTTTCTCGTCCTTTATGTACTCTTCTTCAAAAGGATGCTCCGTACGAGTGGACTGAGCAATGCCAGGAAGCTTTCACCAAGCTTAAGGGCACGTTAACTACTGCACCTATCATGCAGCCACCCGACTGGAGCCTTCCTTTTGAGCTTATGTGCGACGCTTCTGATTATGCTCTTGGGGCGGTCCTAGGCCAGAGAAAAGATAAGAGGCCTTACGTCATTCATTACGCAAGTAGAACTTTAAATTCTGCCCAGGTGAACTACTCAACTACGGAAAAGAAACTCTTAGCTGTAGTGTTCGCCTTGGACAAATTTAGGTCCTACTTGATCGGATCCAAAATCATTATCTACACAGATCATGCGGCACTTAAGTATCTTCTTTCTAAGAATGATTCTAAGCCCCGTTTGATACGATGGATCTTTCTACTCCAAGAATTTGATTTGGAAATTAAAGATAAAAAGGGAGTAGAGAACGTAGTGGCCGATCACCTTTCTCGCCTTAATACCTCTGAGTCTCTTGAGACGACTCATATCAATGACATGTTCCCTGATGAACAACTGTTCAAAGTCTCCCATTTACCTTGGTTTGCTGATATTGCTAATTATCTTGCTACAGGAGCCATACCGACACAGTGGACTACGCAAGATAAGAAGAAATTTTTCACCGAGGTGCGCAACTTTTTCTGGGATGATCCTTATTTATTTAAATATTGCCCAGACCAAATCCTAAGGAGATGTGTACGACGAAATATTACCCACCCCCTTGTCACTCACAGGCCTGTGGTGGTCACTTTTCTGCTAAAAAGACCATGGCCAAGATTCTGCAGTGTGGCTTTTACTAGCCCACTATGTTTAGGGACACTCATGAGTTTTGCAAAGCTTGTGACCGTTGTCAGAAATTGGGAGCATTGTCCCGTCGAAATATGATGCCTTTGAATCCCATCATTATCATTGAAGCATTTGATTGCTGGGGCATCGATTTCATAGGACCATTCCCCTAATCGTTTGGAAATCTGTACATTTTGCTCGCCGTGGATTATGTCACTAAATGGGTTGAAGCGATTCCGTGTCGAACTAACGACCATCGCACGGTCATTAAATTCCTAAAAGAAAACATCCTTTCTCGATTCGGAACGCCTCGAGCCATCATTAGTGACGGGGGCTCACACTTTTGTAATAGACCATTCGAGAGCTTAATGAAGAAATACGGTATCTCGTATAAAGTAAGCACCCCGTACCACCCACAGACAAGTGGGCAAGCTGAGATTTCTAATAGGGAAATTAAACACATCTTGGAGAAGACGGTCAACCCTGATCGTAAGGATTGGTCAAATCGATTAACCGATGCCTTATGGGCATACCGTACTGCATTTAAAACTCCTATTGGGATGTCTCCCTTTAGACTTGTCTATGGGAAAGCTTGTCACTTGCCCGTGGAGCTGGAACATAAAGCGTACTGGGCGATCAAAAATCTTAATTTTAATCTGGACAACGCTGGCTCACTACGCAAACTTCAATTGAATGAACTGGAGGAAATCTGGAATGATGCGTACGATAATTCGAGAATTTACAAGGACAAGATGAAAGCATTTCATGACCAACACATTTTGCGAAAATCATTCACGCCTGGTCAGAAGGTCCTTTTATACAGTTCTCGATTACATCTCTTTCCGGGTAAGCTTCAATCTCGTTGGACCGGCCCTTACATTGTTGTCACTGTTTTTCCGCATGGGGCCGTTGAGATAAGAGATCTCGACAATGGCAAGGAATTTAAAGTCAATGGACATTGATTGAAACCATTTGTCGAGAAATTTGATTCAGAGGACATGTCCATGCCTCTGACTGATCCTGTTTACCAGGTTGATCTCCTAGTCTGATGGAGGTATCGGTAGGTTTATCGCTTTCATAGGACTAGAGCTGTTGCTTTATTTGTCTGGCTGAAGACGGTAAACTTAGCGCTTCTGGGAGGCAACCCAGCTCATCACTTCATTTTGTTAGTTAGTTCAATGTTTGTGGGTAACATTACTGCAAACCCTCACGAGACTACAACTCGTCCACTAGGGGTAACCTAGGGGTTTAAAGGCTTGTTGCATATGCTAAATGCAATCGAGAGCACCTGCGAAAGTGGTACGGGTAGGGTTTTATTTTTGTCATTTTTGTGTTATTTTCTCTCTCGTGCTGACTGACGCCCATGCTGCGATCTCTTGGAAAGTATCTCTCGATTCATCAGCCAGGTACTATCTTCCCATCACTTCATATTCACTTTTCGTTGTCTTAAGTGCATTGCACGCTCATATCTTTTACATTGAGGACAATGTAGATTTTTGGTTTGGGGGTGGGAGATTAGGTTTCCTAATCAGTGTTTTTCTTAGTCTTGAGCAGAAATTATGAAAATTTTTAATTTTTCAGGCTTTCTGATGAATTCGAAGTGATTTTGACGGCCATCTAGGGCACTTAGAATTTCAAGATGCGTAATTTTGGTACTTTATGACTCTTGGATTCAGTTATCTATTAAATTTCACAGCCAAGTTTGAATTGTTAATCCATTACTAGAATTTGTAAACATTGATTGAGACATGAATTCGCAGGACACATCTTACGTGTATATTAAGGTTTCAGTTCGATATTGAAGGATTAACTTGGTAATCACTAAACATGAAAGGAACCAACTTGGAAAATTGAATGGATTGGGCGAACAATCTTCACCATAGGTTTACTCCCTATAGGTGAGGATTCGATTCCTCATGGATGATATTTGAAAAAGAGTTGGGTGTACAGTCTTTACTTTAGGTTTGCTCCCTATAGGTAAGGATTTGATCCCTGAGGATTTGATCCCTCTTCTTGGCGTTACTTCTAATGTAAAAGTCAAAAATTAAAAGAATAAAAAGATAATGTGTGAGGCAAGTTCTGGTTATCGTGAATTCTCTTATTGGTTACCAAGGATATCCTTAAATAGAGAAGTGAATTTTAATGTTGATAATTCGAGAGTAGACTATGCATCCATGGAATTCAATGTTTAGAATTGTTCAAATTGATGGACTAATATTTTGAACTTAATTATGAAGTTACCGTGAGTTTGATTCTAGGAGAAAGTAATGCCAACATTCATGAATCTTAGAATTCGAATATCTGAATTGTTTTTCATAAATCTCTCGAGTTTATAGAAATTGTCCTGTAATTCTCAATTTATTTTTCGCATACCTTGCTCGGGACTAACAAGATGCTGGTTGGGGGTTGTGTTGAGGGTCAAATATTGCATATCAGACCCTGTATTGCCTGGTTTTTCAAACATGATACTGTTTAACGGCCCGATTTAAATCGTGTTTGTGTTGCAGGGCGTATTTACAAGCCTGGACTGAAAAGGGTACTAAAAGCATGGATTTAATGCTCAGAATCCACCAAGGCAAGGGACAGACTCCATGGGACCAAGATCAATGGGATTACACGCCAGGGATCCACGAAAATCGAGAAACTGAAGCTCAAGTGGCCTGAAAGTCAGCCAGAATGCAAGATCACGAGGTTCCCACCATTCGTTCAACTCAAAACTTCATACATGGCTAAGGGCCCACAAGTTAACCGTACATGTCGAACTTCAACCCTTAGATCCCTCCGGAAGTGGCCCAACGGATAGATCAGCCCCTAAAATCTTGATTTGGGACCCGCCTGATATCTGGATATACTTAAATTTCATTATCGACGCCTTAAAGTGGATGAGGGAAAGGATGGACGGAACGGATTTCTCACAAAAATCCCAGTGGACCCCACTCAAGAGAGTGCATGTGCACAATGTGCACGTACTCGCCGTGCACCGCGATTGTCCCAATCGGTCAGTGTTACACTGACCGATATCTTCTCAAAACTTCAAAAACAGCTCCGGCGTCTTCACACTGCAGCTGCGGTTTTGGCCAGTGGGCCTCATCAGACGCCTGGAGTGATGATCAGAGCCGTCCATTCGTTCCACGGGTTATCTAAAACCCCCGCCTAGGTTTCCTTTCTCCTTCATGCAAGCATACGGGTGAAGATCTTAACCGCACGTAAGATGAACGGTAGCATAGAAGATCGTATGGGCCACACCGATTCCAGTTCAAAAATAGTCCTCTTAGAATGGTTTTTCGAGGGCATTCCAATGAATGGATTGGATTGTCCTGAAAACCTTGATCATAGGCCCACCGATCATCAAAACAGAGTTCCGGAAGCTCTGTTTCGCAACGGAGCTTGCGAAAAATCATGATGGGCCACCCTCTGAATTGATCAGGATGATCCAAGCCGTCCATTCGTTCCATAAGGTCGAACCGACCGTACAAAAGGAGTTCCTCCAAACCCATGCACGCACACTCAGAAAAGTCATGGTCAAACGCAGTTCAGACGGTAGAACAATATTCCTGATGGGCCACACTAAATGTGACCCGAACAACATCAATTCCGACCGTTTTTGCGAGACCAATCCAATGGTCGGAATGGATTCATTGCCTAATAATCGGTCCTAGGCCACACAAAGCATCAGCGCAAGCAATTGGCAACGACTGCGTAAACATAGTCCGAGACCCGGTTGATCCGGGCCATTCAGGGACCATCGACAGGATCGGTCCGACTACTTTTACTGTCCAAATCCAACCCAGGGGACCACTGATCAAGTTCAAGAAGCCTTGATGGCTTGGATCTAGTGTATGAGGCGTCCATGGGCCAAACGCAACGCTCTTACGGTTGCTGCATAAAAGAAGCGGGCATGCACATGCGAGCTTGCACACCGACTCCAGCAGGCCTCTCCGACTGTTAGCTGACTATATAGGCAAAGAAAGAAGGAGAAGAAAAGGGCATTCTTGGAGGCTGGAACGGGGACGTGAGGAGCAGGGCTTGGACGATTGCAAGGGGAAACAACGGAGATTGGCAGCGTGTGGAGGTGGCGGTCTTGGCTTTGAAGAAAGAGGAGATCAGCGTGTGGAGGTTGGCTGCTGCTGCACGTCAGGGAGAGTGAAAGAGAGACGGAGGGGAGCTGAGGAGGCAGTGTTCACACCCCAAGTGCAGGGTTGTGATGTAGTAATAAACTCGGTAAGACCGAGGTCGAATCCATAGGGACTGATACCTGTACGTTATCTGAAACCAAGTAGAACTAGAACTAGACTAAGATGTGATCTAAACCAAATAGAGTTTAAGGAATAATTGTGTAATAATTATCTAAAACTTTAAGGAATTTAGAGGAAGAAACTAGGGATTCAGAGGATCCACTTGTAGAGATCAGGGAGAAATTATGCCTGCTTCAGAAATCATGGAATTTAACTAGACTTCCTTTGATATAGTTTTCAAGAGATGAAAGGTATATGAATTACAATGGATACCATCACCAAACCATGCCCAGGAGACAAAGTCAACAACAGAATTAAACTAATTACCAACCAATCAGATGATTATGAAGGTTAGGAAGGGTACCGACATCCGACCATGCCCAGGAGACGATGGCGAACAACAGGGCTTCCTGACGTCATAATCAAAATAAGGAAAACGAAATACTCAAAGCCATTGCAAACCCATTGTAATTTCAGTCACAACAGGCCATTAAAAACTAAAAATATTCCCATAATAAAATTAAATAAAAAACCCCTTCAATCTAAACAAAAGGCACAAGCAACAAGTTCTCCCATCACGCTACAAGCTTCACCTCTTAGCCCTAGCTAAGAGGTTTAGCCCAACATGGTTGAGCTTGATCTCTCAACTAATAAATAAATAAAAATAATAATAAAAATTAAAACTTAAAAAAAATAAAAAAACAAACTCTCTATGCAGACGTCCAGCCCCAAGCCTTCGATCCCTGCCAAAATTGCCTCTCTCTCCCTCACCCTCTCTTCTTTTTATAGCCTACGTGAGGCGGTCGGCTGGGAGAGTGCATAACAAGCTAGAACAGGCGTGCGGAGCTGAGAGTCGGTGGAGTTACGCACTCCTTTCGCAATGAAAAAGCACAATAAGCTACCCTCGGCGGAATCGGGAGAACCCAGTATCATATTTTTTTCTGACTTGACTCCATAGTGGGTTTCGGTCTTGACCTGGCACCCATCTGGTTGGTGTGGATCGGTCATCCGATCATCCGTAGTGGGCCGCAATTCTCCAGAGTGTCCGGTTCTTCCAGACTGCGCGTAAACAGAGACAGAAGTCTCTATTTCTGCGTTGCTTGGTGGGCCACAGTTGAGATTTTCAGATGAATCCAATCCGTCCATTGGATGTGGCAAGGAAAACCACTTAGACATGAAAGGTTTTGGATTGGGTTTGGCGTGGTCCACAACATTTTTCTTACTGCTGTCCATCCTTTGTTTTACAACAATCCATGTGCAAGGTTTGCATGTGGCCAAACAGACATCTTTTCTAGGGTCTTTTGGGCCTCCTTCTTTGAATGAATGGTCCTGATCATCCTTTTGATCAAATTTAGTGGGCCACAACGCATCACAACATCCCAACGTGCGAAGCTTTACGCAAGGGCTACACTGATGCTTGGTGGGGCCCACTTTCTTCGGTGTTTTGAGAAATCCACGCCATCCATAATATTCTTCACGAAATTTCGGTTGGGAAGGGACGGTTTTGGATCAGATTCAGCGTGACCCACGGAAGAAATCAGTTGCAATAGTTGTAGGGTAGTCCATTTGTGACCATTGAAACCAACACGTGTGCATGCATGAGTGCATAAAGTCAACATGGGTTTGGCTAAATCGAGCCCCTCTGCATGATGGACGGCTCAGATTGAGTATTTGGACCATGATGATGGCCCACTGAGATTATCCGCGGTCTCTGTTTCATACCAGAAGCAGAGTTCTGTTTTTGAGAGAGACGTCCCTGTGTTGCCATGCACTCTTAGTGCAAAAAGTGTACTATGTACACTGTATGATGATTATGAGAAATCCACACCATCCATCTTGTTCCCCATTTCATTTGAGCCGTGGGGGCCGAAGTTAAAGCGTATCTGGACAGCGGGTGGGCCCCAAATCAGGATTTTATGGACTGATCTGTTAGTTCAGCCACTTTCACGAGGATCCAATGGCTGAAATTTGACGTGTACGGTTAGTTTTTGGTCCTCGAGCCATGTATAAAGTTTCGAGCCAAACAGATGGTGGAAACCCAGTGATCTTGCATTCTGGCTGACTTTCAGGCCGCTTGAGCTTCAGTTTCTCAATTTTCGCGGATCCCTGGCATGTAATTCTGTCGATCTTGGTCCCCTGGAGTCCGTCCCTTGCCTTGGTGCATTCTGAACGTTAAATCCGTGCTTTTAGCATCCCGATCCAGTCTCAGCTCGCAATTCCACCTTGCAAAACAAACATGATTAAAATGGGCTATTCAACGGTACCATGTTCAAAAATCCAGGCAATAACTGGGTCTGATATGCAATATTTGACCCTCAACAGGCAGCGAGGACTTGAGCCTGGTTTTCTTCTTTCTCCTTTATATCTCTTTTATTTCTTAAGGTTAACCGCATCATGACGGGCTAAACCTCTTAGCTAGGGCTAAGAGGTGAAGCCTGTAGCGAGATTGGAGATTCTACTTTGTACCTTTAAAATTCATAAACTGAATTTGATTTAGTTGATTATTAAAAGAATATTTTTCTTAGTCTTTAATGGTCTGTTGGGACTGAAATTACAATGGGTTTGCTATGGCTTTGAATATTTCTTTCCCCTTTTTACGTTTATGAAGTTAGGAAGCCCTGTTGTTCATCATTGTTCCATGGGCATGGTAGGATGACAGTACCCTTCCTGATCTTCATACATTGTTGGTTGGTTGGTAATTAGTTTAATTCTGTTGGTTACTTTGTCTCTTGGGCATGGTTTGGTGATGGAATCTATTCTAATTCATATACCTTTCATCTCTTGAAAACCAGATCAAGTAAGTTCAGTTTGAATTTCATAATCCTTGATGCAGGCATAAGATCTCCCTGATCTCTACAAGTGGATCCTCTGAAACCCTAGTTTCCCTTCCTCTGAATTCCTTAAGTTTTAGATAATTATTCCATAATTATTTCTTAAATTCTATTTGATTTAGATTACATCTTAGGCTAGTTCTATTTCTACCCAGTTTCAGGAAACGTATAAGTTTCAGTCCTTGTGGATTCGACCTTGGTCTTACCGAGTTTATTACTACATCACAACCCTATACTTGGGGAGTGAACACCCATCCTTTTTCCTGTGTCATTTTAGGGCTAGGGCGCAAATATCAGCTTGATTTAAGGCTATGGGCCATATAATAGAAAACAATGGTGATAGTGTCACCCACTATTGAAACTTTTCAGGGTTAGTGTTATGTTTGTTGGAAGTGGACAATGCCCAAGTTAATACTTCTTGGAATCACGACGAGTTGACCGATAAGGTGGACGGAACAAATCACCCCATAGTGGGCCTTAGGATTTGGTACAAATGGCTAGCCTTTCATTTGGTAGTAAATGAAGTAAACATATCATGACAACCATGAACCTTAACACATCACAACCTAGACCTTTAACACATCACAACCCTGACCTTCCTAACACCGACCCTTAACACATGATAATCCTGACCCTTAATATATGATAACCTTGATCTTCCCAACCCTACCCTTAACACATGATAACCTCGACCCTCACAACCTCGAACCTTAACACATGACAACCTACCGGTATTTAAACAGAAATTGATTGCGGTGATGTGAATGGTGATTGTGTGGTGATGTATTATGTCTACATCATCCATCCATTTTACAAAATCATTTTAGGGGCATTGTCCCAAAATTGAGGCAGATCCAATGCTCAAGTAGACCAAACCACAAAAAGCTATGTAACACCCTAATTCTCATAACCCGAGGATGATCGCTCGAGTACGAGAACTCGAGGGTTATGTCATAAAATAAAATAAAACTATCATTCATCTAATTACCAACACGTTTCATAACATCGAAATATAACCGCTATATAAACTAATAAAAGAAGTTCAATATCCATGAATAGAAGTAAAAAAGTCAAGCAAGATCCCACAACAGGGGATTTTTAATTACAATTTTCAAACTAAGCAAAATGAAGATAATATCTGAAAACATGAAAATAAATAGGTCATATATCCATATTTGAGCTCCAAAGGCTCAACTGTATCAGCATACTATCCTTCCCCTCCATACTCCTCATCAGCTGCGCCAAGGGTCCCGTCATAGGCGCCACCTTCCTCCATCATACTTGTATCTATTTGGTGCAACAACACTATTGGGTGTGTAAAAACTCAGTGAAAATTTTCTGCAAGGATTCATGCATATCTTATCATCAGCTGGGAAGAAATCGAGTTAAACGACGATGCCATCTATTGAGCTGGGGTTCAACCAAATTGAGATTTAGTCCGACTCCAAATTGGTGGTGTCAGTGGTGAACGGCTTGTCTCGGCCGAGCTGGCAATGGAAGTACTGGGTGCTGAGGATCTAGAGGCTTCGATTGATGACTGACGTGTCCATCGGCCATATTTTCAGGGAAGGGAACAGGCCGGCGGACAGGATGGCCCGCAGAGGCTCGGAAGCCTAAGGGTACTTTTTCTCTTCCTCGTCGAGCGACCTCCCCCACGAGGTCAGGGGTCTTTTATTCCTAGATAGGGTTAGATTAGGTAATGTTCGGGAGGCCGATTCCCGTGGTCGTTGTAGATAGGGGGTCTTTATTGTAAGTAATATGATAGGCTTGTTGTTCGGGTCCTTTTTTTCCCGAGCAGGCCTAAAGAGTGGGTGTGTTGTAATGCTCATTCCCGAGATGAATATATTTTGACCTTCATAAAAAAAAAGTGATTACTCTTACACTCCAAAAAAAAAAGAAAAAAGAAGCTCCTGTTCGCATTTTGGATCATAAGGAGCAGATCCTGCCCACCAAAACCATTCCGTCAGTGAAGTTCCTTTGGTCGCGACATGGAGTCGAGGAAGCAACGTGGGAGCGCCAAGCTAAGATGCGAGAAAAATACCCACACCTCTTTGACGTCATCACTCAGGTATAATTTCAAGGATTTTTTTTTTTTTTTTAATTTAGGGGGGGAGATTGTAACAACTCCCGTTTTGGTCTTAAGATTTTGAGATTAAATAGCTAAACTCACTAAACATTTTGCGATCAGATTAGTCCACCTAAAACCCAAATTATTGTCATAAGCTTCAATTCAAATGGGATAAACCACCCCACTTAAAACCAACAGACCAATTAAAATAATCGACACTAAATCTCCTAGTGCAAGCCTTTACAAGAGTGGAAATGGGCTAATCTTCAGTCTAGGACGATTTGTAAACCCCGTTAGAGAACCTGACGGCTTGGATCTCATCCACAAGGAAATTGAGAGTTTCCAAAACAGTAACTATGGGTGCATAGTGATTCCCCAAGGCCATTGGTCGGTGCTGATCACCCTAGATCCGGTCGTGGAGCCCACTTTTGATGGATGCGTGAGCACAGATTGTGCACTCACGCCGTGGACGAGACTCACCATCGGGTCAAACGATTGTTGACCCGATGAAAGCCAGGAATTTTTAAAGTTCAAATGAGAAAAACTCCCGCCCGTCGCTAACTTAAAACTCGCCAACCGTTTGACGGTGCAAATGACCACTTTCCGAATACATTAGCCAAATCCACACCGTCCATCTGATTTGTGGAATCCTACCGACCATAATTATGAGGAGATTTCAAATTGAAAACCGTCCCTGCCGCCTCTGTTCGCAACCCAGCGAGCAACGTAAGAGGATGACGCTGACAGGGACGATATATCCTGGTCCGCCACACCTCTGACCAATCCGACCGTTGGAATCCATCGGACAGAGGCCAAGTACGCGGAGAACTCCTAGTCAGACCTACTTTTTTTCAAAAACGCACCCCTACTCGTCGGAAAGCGGAAAGAATCTTTCCCTATTGGGGAAGACAAATCCCAGTCGATCGTTGACTTCTGGAGGTTTCTTTCGATCTGATCTGGGTTTCCCGCGTTAGGGCAGTTTAAAATCTCGTAGTAACGCGGAGATTTTGACAAGATGCCGCGTAGACACGAAACATCGCCTCTCTCGGATCAATGTTGTAATCACTGGCTATTACACACCGTTGGGTGGGCTACGTAGACCTCCTGGACACCATCCAACCCTTATAGACGCATCAGATCAATGGATAACTCGACCATGACAAAAATGCCATGATCAGTGAGTCACCTTCCTCGATCCGACCGTGAACCCACACCCAACACAGGTGGCCCGTTCACGCATCCAATCCGTTCATTGGGTGGCCCATCCCACCCATTTTTCATTAGGGACAAACGCCTGAACCCATGCGTAAGGATTGATGCCTTAAGAAATCTGTTCGATTAGCTATGCTTGATTAACTAAAATCTCTCCACAACTAATCCTTGTGAATAGTCATCGAACCCTCCAGAATCGGAAAGGCTATAAGTAGCCTGATTTTAGGGCGAATCCCAAGGAGAATTAAAGAAAGAAATAGAAAGAGAAAGAGAGGGGGAGAGTTTGAACGCCGTTTGAGCGAGTTGCTGGTTTGGTAACAACTCGGCTCGGCCCGAGTCGTTCTGGTATCGTAAAGAGAACAGAGAGAGGAAAGTGATGGTGAGAGGTGAGATTTAGAGGGAAGGAGAAGGAATAGAGAGAAGATAGAAAGAGAGAAATCAGGCGAGTTTGAGAGAGGAAGCAGCAACTGGAACGAGTTTCTAGTCGCTGTCCAACACAGAAGCTTTTAACGACAACCAGAATCAGGTCTGGTGGCGAGTTTTCTGATTCCGACAGGCTCGGAGAGATGCACGCCTCATCTAGACCCCTTTTCTGCATCCAACATCGACCCTGGTCAGGTAATCTCGTCTGTTTCCTCTGCATTTGATGGCTTCCACCCACCTGACCAACCGTTTCCACAGACGGCTCAACTCGGTCACGGGTGGGGTGACTCTGATCAACGTCCGGAGTGCAAAAACCCAATGTACATTAGCAGATATGATCGGTCTGCCTTGCACAATGATCAGCACAGCAAACCGATCATTGATACGTTCATCTGGTTGCATGTTACTAATCAAAGGATGACTCGGCTGAGTCGAATCGGCCGTGAGTCAGTGACTCAGGGCCGTTTCATGATTAGAGGGCTTGATTCAGTTGGGTCTAGTAAGAAACTCGCCTAGTTGAACCTGGAGCCAGCTAAGGGCGTTCCAGATCTGCCCAGTTTGGGGCTGACCCGACCGTTTTACCCCACTGAGTCAACTTAATACTCATAGTCGACCTGACTTGGTCGGTTTTCTGGTTGAGTAAAGCTGACTCCAACCTGTTGTGCATGATTCTGTGAAGCATTGGGTTCAATAGACCTTCAATTTAACCCTGAGGCTAACAAAACCCTTGAATCGGATTCAACTAGTTATTAGTTGAGAACCCCATCCGAGTCAACTCGGTACTGACTCATTGGAAATCTATAATATCTTATTCAGGGGCTGTTTACAACTGATACACTTGAAAGACACCTTCCTTCAATCAATCCCAAATCTGGTAAGTGAGGGCTATCTCAACTTACCTATAGTCCATACACAAATTGGAATAGAAATTGATTCACATTACTTTGATTTAGGAGCTCATAGACTCACCTCATAGGAAGATTCAAATTAAGAGAAACTCTCAATCAAGGTGAGGAATATCCCAATGGTTTCCTCATTTTATTGATTTCTAAATTAGCTTAAGCTTAAAAGTATGAAGAAGGTATAATTATGTGAATCTTAATGTTGCTTCCTTAAATCCTAGATTGATATTGATAATCATGTAAGATTGTCTTGAATCTAGTTGTTTTAATCCATCTTATGAGAATTGTATCACACTCTTTATGCCATATTTTGAATTACCTTGTTATATGTACACTTTCACCAACTATATTAAGTAAAAAAAAAAAAAAAAATCTTGTCTCCATTTGAATGATAAGTTTACTCCATATCTCATTTTATATGCTAATGTCATTTTAATCTGAATCTATGGTGTATAAAGTCTTAGAACAGTACACTATGTCTTTCAATTCTAATTAGTTATGTTGAATTGAGTAATATGCTAATGCTTAATTACCCAAGTCCTATATAATAATTAGGTGATTAGGACGTAGTGGTGCATGCTTTAAGTTATTTTAGTAATTGTAAATGTTGAGGCATAGTTCTACTAGTAACTACAAGTATGATGATACTTTAATTTATTCTCAAGTCATATAACGAACCGTAGGTGAGGAATGTCACCCATTGTGAGATGTAGAATAAACTTCTCTCAAATTTAAATTCTTGATATGCCACATTTATGGGCTCCCTTTTTGACTTAGCGGAAGTAAAATAATTATACTGAGCTCTTGTTGAATGTTTGATTTCCTATTAAAAAACCACAAGCCTTGACCATAATTATGAGAATAATCTTATGCATGAGTATCATGGTGCATGACATCCACATATGACATGTGAGCTTTTCCGAGTGCTCACTGTAAGCCACACGCTGTTTGAATTTCTGAAGGTATTATCCTTTCAGTTTTACTCACAGGTCGTGTGCATTAGGGTCACTTTGGGCGCTCTTTCTTTTCATGAGGCTTTTTCAGGATTAGACACTCTTCGGGCGTACCCCGCGTATTTTTTCAGGAGATATCCTTGGGCGCACTTACCTGCATAGTCTTTTCTGTGTGGCTAGTTCTCCTTGGGCGTACCTTTGAGTATTTTTCCGGGTGACTAGTTCTCCTTGGGTGATCCCTTTATTTTGACAGCTGGATGTGCATCCCCGACCTGTATCTTGAGCATACATTCATACATTCATACATTTACATTAAGTTCATATTATCCGCAATATGATTGATTACTTTTGGCTTAAACTGTTTTGGAATTATATGAATGTATGAATCCTTGCGGGAAATTCCCACTAAGTTTTCACTCACCCAATAGTGTGGTTGCACTAAATAAATACAAGTATGATGGAGGAAGGTGGCGCCTATGATGGGACCCTTGGCGCAGCTGATGAGGAGTATGAAGGGAAATGACAGTATGCTGATACGGTTGAGCCATTGGAGCTCAACTGAGGATATCGGACCTATTTACTTTCATGTTTTCAGGCATTATCTTCATTTTGCTTAGTTTGAGAATTGTAATTAAAAATCCCTTGCTGTGGGATCTTGCTTGTCTTCTTTACTTTTATTCACGCATGTTGAACTCCTCTTATTAGTTTATATATTGGTTATATTTCGATGTTATGAAATGTGTTGGTAATTAGATGAATGATAGTTTTATTTTATTTTATAACATAACCCTCGGGTTCTCGTACTCGAGCGATCGTCCTCGGGTTATGAGAATCAGGGTGTTACAAGCTATCATGATTGAATGTCTATCATTGAAAGCTTCTTAAGGCTGTAGAAGTTTTGGATTGGATCAATTTCATACTTTTTTTTTTTGTTTTTTTTGTTTTTTCCTTCATCCAAGTCTGTGTTACTTCATAAACAGGTTGGATGACAAGTAAACATCATAGTGGGCCTTAAGAAGGTTTCAACAGTAAGAACCATTGTCCTCACTACATTTTGTGGTGTGGTCTACTTGAGCTTTGGATCTGCCTCATTTTTGGGCTCATGACTTAAAATGATATTTTCAAATGTCTGGTCGGTGTGGATATAACACATGCATCATGCTAGGTCGTACGGAACTTGATGACATCAACAAACCATCGAAGTCGTGGTGTGGACGCGGATTTCCTGCATATGGCTTTCGCAGGATCGGGAAGCTAGTGGGGCCCATCGTGTTGTTTGTGAATCCACTTCTTCCATCTATTCTTTCATATTATATTAGCACATGGTCTCAAAACTAACATAAATCCAAAACTCAAATGAGCCACACAGCAGAGGATTGAACATGCACCATTGAAAGGTGCATGGACCACATAAATTTTGAATCAGGCCAATTTTTATGATTTCAGTTCATCCTAGTAAGAATGACCTTATGAACAGTATGGATGGTATATAAACATCACAGTGGACCCCAGGGAAGTTTCAACTGTAAAAATTTACCTACACACGTTTTAGGTACGACATAATTAAATTTTGGGTTTAGTCTTTTAGATAATTTTTTAGCCCATCCCTAAAATAATCCTGCAAACCTGATGATCATGATAGATTTTCCATAAATATCATAGTGGGCCCCACCTAGCGGGAATCCCCGTATGTGGCACACCCCACAATCCGGGAGTGGATTGCGTCCAGAGAGGATGTGGATTGTGTCCAACTCCCTCCCGTCTCTAGCTAGGAACGAGCAAGAGCTTTGAGTGGCCAATGTGATGTATGAGTTTTATCCACACTGTCCATCCATTTTTCCTTATCATTTCAGGGCATTATCCCAAAACTGAGGCAAATCCAAAGCTCAAGTGGACCAAACTACAGGAAGCAGCGGTGATAATGATTCTCACCGTCGAAACTCTTTTATCACCCACCGTGATGTTTATTTTCCATCCAATCCATTCATAAAGTTAAATGGACCTGGATTAAGACAAATCATAAATATCAGCTTGATCTAAAACTTCTGTGGCACCCAAGAAGTTATCAATGGTAAGAGTTTAATACCCATTGTGAAGTCTATGTGTGTCTTGTATTTTCCTAATTTTTTGGATTATATCTCGAAATGATACGAAAAAATGTATGGACAGTGTGGATATAACCCATGCATCACAGTTACCACTCAAAGCTCCTGCCTGTTCCTAGCTAGAGACGGGTAAGACATAATCCGTGTTCGTCCGGAGAAACCAGGAGCGGACTGTGTACAGATAGCGCATGTAGAGACATGGCTAGTAGGATGCTATCTGAGGTCCATCATGATGTTTGTGAGAAATTCACCCGGTCCATCTATTTTTGCAAGATCATTTTAAAACATACGACCAAAAATGGGGTGGATTCAAAACTCAAGTGGGCCATACAAGATGTAAAAATGGGAAATGACTATCCTACCATTGAAACTCTTGGGCTCCATGTTAATGTTTATATGCCATCCAAACCATTTATAAGGTCATTAATAATGAGATGAAGTAAAATCGCAAAAAATTTAGCTTGATAACAAGATTTTGTGGTTGAATAAATGTTTCAATGGTAGTCACTGAATCCCCGTTGTTTCCTCTCATGTAGCGCACTTGAGTTTTGGATCCACTCCATTTTTGGTTTAATGTACTAAAATGATATCACAAATAAGATGGACGAGGTGGATATAATACATCACCACGCAATCACCATTCACATCACCGCAATCAATTTCCTTTTTAGAGTGGAGTCAAGGAGGGAAAGCGAGAGAGATACCAGTAAATTCGGCAATTTAATTGGAGAAGAGCGGAGTTTTACTTAGTGTTTTGAGGTATGCCTGTGAAATGTTTTTTTAATCTCAATTGTCTGTCAGATCTAACGACTGATGTCGAGGTGCAAATGAAACTAACAACAAACCGGTGCGCAGGTGATCATTCCTCTCTTTATATATATATATAGTCATGCTCCCCTGCGCACCTACGCACGTGCTCATCTTTGTCCATGTGTCATGGTTGTCTAATCTGAACAGTCCATGTGATGTGGAATCCCATGAAACCCCCTGTGACAAATTTTCACCCTGATCTAAAATTCTGGTGGGCCATAGAAAAGAGAAATGCAAATCAAGTGAGGAAACTGTTTTCATTTTTCATGGCCCATCAAAGTTTTAGATCAAAGTAAAACTTGGTCCCGAGGGGTTTCACGAGGTGCTGCTTCACATGAACGGTTCAGAATTTGTATCCACATCACGTATGATGGGTTCTGTGATATTCGGGGGTTCGTGTGCATGCGTGTGTGGGTGTGTTCGTGTGTGTATATATATATATATATATATATATATATATATATATATATATATATATATATATGGGAATAGTACTATGAGGTCGACCTCATGGAACTTCCCATGAGGTGGAGCTATGTGGGCCCTTCCATGATTTGCGTCGAAAATCTACCCCATTTGTCAGATGCACCATTCCATGGTGGGCCACAAACTTGAAAATCAAGTCAATCCATGACTTGGGTGGGCCACACCACATACAATAGTTGAGAGGGGTTACCCTCCCATTAAAACATTTATAATCATTTATTATGCCCACTAAGATGTGGTTAACAAATCCAGCCCATCCATTGTGTGCGTCCCACTTGGATAAGGGGTTATACCAAGTTTCAACCGCATCCAATACTCAGGTGGGCCCCACCAAGTGCTTTTATATGTGTTAGGCACGTCTTCACATGGTTTTAGATGGTATGACCCACTTGAGTTCCATATATGATTGATTTTTGAGATATCCTATAACCTACAGGGGAACTATCAAATTAACAATATTGATTTTCGACACACATCATGGTGGGGCCCACACAGGTTGACCAACCTCATAGTACCATATATATATATATATATATATATATATATATATATATATATATGTATATATATGGAAAATCATCTTTACCGCATCAAAGTAAGTGATCCCGATGTGTTTCACCTCAATTAAGTTAAAATAGTTGGATTGTCTGATAAGTTGTATATTTACCTTGATGTACTTGCCATGTATTCTTTCTTGATTTGGATGAACATGTAATTTTTATATTAAATAATGATATAATTTGATTAATGCGTTAATATAATAAATGATTTGATTTACTATATTGATGCAACCTATATGTTGAATTACTAATTGGACATGAATTGAATGATATACTGATATTACTGGATAGTATGGGACTGTGTTGATTCGAATTTGAAAATCAGAATGATCTATACAATACATGATTCACAACTACTTGATATACTTCTGCATCTATCATTTGCATGCACAACATGTGCTGAATTTTTGAGAAACCTCATCAGATGGTATAACTGGTAGAATCGTTACCAGAAGCCCATTATGCTAATGAAAGTCTACTCAAGGAGTAGATGTGGGCAGTGCCTATGACTACTAAATGGTATAAGCCTGCCAATGGACAGATGCGGGTTGATGGGTTTAGAACTTAAGTAAGTGGACAGATTCCTCATTTAATGCCTTTACGCATTGTATAACATTTGCATTTTCTTTCTGAACTTATATTGTGTATGATTGTTGTTATTCTATTCTAATTTGATGTGAAGAACTATGTTAGGACTTCTCACTAGGCCTGACCAGCTTACCCTGTATTGATGTAAAACTGTACAGATGTGATTAAGGGTGAGCCAATGGAACATAAGAATGTGGTCGAGCTAGAAAATGACCTAGGAGACACGCGACACTACTTAACGGAGAAAGAAGTTGTTATCCTATACCAACCATGATTATCATTTTAATTTTATTTAATGTTCTTGGATTATTAATTATTTCTTTCAAGTTATATTGGATAAAATTTTATCTATCGACCGAGCAGGATTTAAGGAGGAAATTTGGGGGTCCAGGTTCTCTAGTTAGGGTGAATGCTAGTCCTAGGGTGATTAAATGGGAGAAACCCCCTTTGGGATGGGTTAAAATAAATCTAGATGGCTTTGCTAGAGGTAACCCAGGTTTGGCTGGCGGAGGTGGTATTTATAAAGGCCCGAATGGAGAATTCTTCTTTGCTTTTGCGTCTAAGTATGGGGTGGGGTCGAATACCCAAGCAGAGGTTCATGCCGTCCATGACGGAATCCAATTTGGGTTGCAATGGGGTTTTCCCCACATTATCATTGAGTCCGATTTGAGGACGGTTGTAGATATGCTCAACGGGTTGGCTTGGCCTGGTTGGAAATGGAAAATGTGGGTGTATAGGATGCATGAGTTGATGCAAAGAAGTCGGATTGTTTTTAGACACGTCATGAAGGAAGGCAACTCGGCAGCAAATTTTATGGTTTGTCTGGGTAGCGGCTCTTAAAGTTCCAGTTGGTGGGAGAGGAGAGTCGAGCTCCCTCAAGAGGTAAGGGGCTTGATTTTCCTATACAAGGTGGGTTTGGGTTTGATTAAGGTTGGGAGGGATGGATGATTTTGTGCAGTTTTTTCTCTCTTCTTCTTTTCCATGATAAGCCCCAATTATTTTGGTTAGTGGGCCTGAATGTAAATTTTGATCAGAAATGAAGAATCGTTCCTTAACATATATATATATATATATATATTGGATAAATTTATTTTATTGCATAAGACCCCGAATCGAAGGATCCTTTTCTATATTAATAACTAATGATTGAGATTGATAGTTGGTTTCTTATTCATGAGATGTGGTTGAGTATGAATGAAATTTAGATCTATAGTAGTACTATTAGTTAGGTGAATTTGTGTTAGTATATCAAATAGTTTAAGAACACAGTGTACAAATCATGATGTGGATCTCGGGTCTGAAGTATACGCCAAGTAGTGAAAATCTAGATCGTGACAATTTTAGTTTAATTATGTTATCTTATATTATGCTATATATGAATCATGTTGAGTTCACTTACTAGCTTGACTAGCAAATGTTGTGGATTGACAACCATATAGACATAAATGAGACAAAAAATCTAAGTCAAGTGCCGACAAATGAGGCTGGGTCGGTAGATAATACCCAAGATCAATGATTGTATTTGGCAAAGGACAAGATCACTGCACTAGATGGCTGATGCATTTTTGTTACTGATTTATTAAGATGTTTACTTTCCATTCTTTATATACATTACTATATGGATTAAATTGAGAATTGTTCATTGTATGATATAGTTGAGTTATGCTTGATTACTTTAGTTCAATAAAGTCCCAAATAGGTGGATTTAGACCTCTTTTGATTATTTATTTTATAAATGTGAATGTTATGGACAAAGTATTAACAAAAGAAGTGAATACAATTGGATGTATGAATGATAATGCGGTGATGATATAGAATGCATTTAAATTATGTCCTTTTTTTTTTTTTCTTTTTTCTTTTTTTTGTGCGAGCCACAATCTAGCTTCCCTTGCATAAATTTTGGGTTAGTCTAACCCTGATAATCTAACAAGCCATACATATAGATTAAATATTTGTCCATCCATTTCGTTAGCATACATTCGGCTCACTTGGTTTTGCAATCAACTTGATTCTTGAACCTAGGCATAAGTTTTGGGTGAGGTTCGCTAGGCCCACACATGGGTGGAGCCTTGCACAACCACATGTAGACACATGTGCCAATATGGCATAACACGTAAGAATAACGCTTTCTATTAAGTGGGCCACACTGTTTGAAACTTTTGGCCTAAAAGTGAAGTTTTTTTTAAAGGATCAGTTGCATTCATTAAACTAAGAGGCAACTGTACAGACGACATACATTTCGGGCTAGACATCCAGGATAAAAGATGAGGAGGCAACCTAACGTATTCTAGAATGAAACTGAGCAGAACGTTACTATGATTTCCTAATCATTCCTGGGCCCGCTCGGTCCAGAAGGAGCTCCCCTTGGGTCAGGAGTAGAAGTCCAAAAGCTGATTGAAGTCCTTATTCGTTTGGCCATCGCTACCCAGATGAGCCAGGCCATCTGCCACTCTGTTTGCTTCCCTCGGAATGTGTTGAATAGATATGGTGGCTTTCCCCTGAAGAGTTTCAATCATCTTCTTCCAGTAGTAGATGCTCCATGGAATATGACTTATATTAGAGAATAAGCTCACAGCTGCTTCTGAGTCACTTTTCACTTCAATCAAATTAAAACCTTTCTCCAAGCAGAGATTCAGCCAATCCAACATTGCTTTTACTTCAGCCTGGAAGTTCGTTCTAATACCACACCTCAAGTAGACATGTTTTCAAAACAAATGGATGTCTTCTAAAATTTGTATTACCTAATTGTGCCGCATTAGGAGTGAAACAACCTTTTTTTGCGCAAGAAGCTTTAATCACTATTGTCCACCCATTGGAAAACTCGGTTAAAACAGTTTCTATGGAAATCCATTTGTTTCGTACATAGGTTCACCTTTTCGTTCACCTGAGGTATGAAATAACTAGACTACTTGTAGGCCAAAAGTTCTAAACAACGTTGCCCACTTGATATTAGGGTTCCCGAGCTCTGTTGTCTTTCTCCTTCTGGACCAACTCTCTTGAAGGTAGGGCTTGGAACTGCAACGGGAGAAGATGGGCCACACCAACGTCTGGAACTCTCATCCAAAGAACTATTGCCCTGGATCTCATGCTTGCTGGGTCTACGGAAACCGCATGGGTTGATTAGGAACTATGGGCTTATGTGCTGCAGGCAGTGCTTCCACAGCAATGCCAAGGAAATTGACTTCATCAAGTATCGCTATAAGTGAATCACTCGGGATGCAGCATGCAATGGAGGAAGAGGAGTCGCATTTGCTTTTATATTTTCCTTCTTTGTTTGATTACAGAGTGTCTCTGAGATAGGTAGGGATAGGAACATTGGGTGTTTGCTTTTACTGTTGTGCTACCAATCTTAAACCAAATTTCTGGTTGTTTTTTAAAGACATGATTAGCATGATTCCTCCACTTCCCTGAATGCTTATTGTCATACATTCAGTCACCTTGTTCATCTAAAAAAAAGAAAAACACAACGTTGCCCACTTGATGGAAAGCTCATCTCTCACCCTTATGCTATATTGGTAGAATGGTACATGTAGGCTAAAATTATGCCTCTTAATAACTATATAATGGGTGAATTTATGTACACTTAGTGTACGAGTTATAGACCATAACTCGAGTATGAGCGTGCACACTCTGTATCTGAAGTGCAGGGCATGACGTCCAAGAGACCTACCACACCGTAGTCCTCTAACGGATTCATCAAGCATAAAGAAGTGACAAAAATATAAAACCTGCAAACACCACGCTCCCAGCAATTTCAGCACATGAACTGCAACCCTCCTGGATGGGCCTGCAACCAGACAGAGCTGCCCCTAGCACCGATCGAATTATATGAACCCGACCAGCAACTCCGCACCAGACCACATCCAGCAGCTTGACTCATCCAGCAACTCCCCAGCAAACATAGCCATAAAAAAACAGCCATGGCCAGGCAGAGCCACCTTCGAGACATTAGCATCCAGCAAGGAGCAGAGGAAGATTTTCTCCGGAGATAAACGTTATTAAGAGAAGTAAATCAGGTGATACATAAGCACATCCATTCCGAAACGTGGGGTGTTTAAACCATACTCAAGAAAAATATTATGGGATAAGAAACTTTAATGATTTTTTTAACGAAAGGTGAGAGCACACCACCTGAAATTTTATTGACTTAAGATGAGAATCTTTCATGACAGGAAGCATGAGAAAATTATTAAGAGAAGAAGAAATTCAGGTGATATATTAGCTTTCAGGCACTTATGCAGAAGGAGGAAGAACCCCTTGAAGGAAGGATGAGATCATGGTCAATGAACTTTGAGACTGGTAGCTTGGAACCATGTGCCCAGCTCCCCTTACTGTCACTAGTACCAGTCCCTCGTACCCCTCCACATATCCTCCCACCTGCCATATATACATGCATCCATCAATAATCATTATCATTCATTATTCCTATTTGGGTATAGAATTTTATTTTATTTTTTTTAAAGGAAGCCTAAGAGTGAAAGTGGGCCTCAAATTTGCCTTCTCAAAAGGGTATGACACGGGAAGAGTTTTCAGGTGGAGATGAAGGCAGTTATAGATGGCCTCAAAATTTGCAAGAATATGGGCCTCTCCTACGTCAAGGTGGAAAGCAACCGCCTGGCTGTGGTTGGCCTTTTCTCTACAACAGGGAACCCTCCTTGGAATGCTTATTATTGGAAAAATCAGCTTCAAGCTCTTAGAGCGTTGCTGACAATTTCAATCAAGCATATCCCCAGAAAAGTTAACTCCGTTGCGGACTGCCTAGCCCGATGGGGTAGCTCTACTCAACAGACTAGGTTCTTCAATTCGGCGTTTGACGGAGCTGGTCCTAGATAGGACAAGTTTAGGGGCGGTCCTAATCTCCTAACTTTTTCCTGTTATTTTTTCATTATATGATAGGAGGGCCTTTGGGATGGGCCTCCTGAATGTGAATTCCTGTACAGGAGGGGGTCTTAGGCCCTTCTATGGCCTGAGCCCCCGCTCAGTTCTCTATATCAATGAAATTTGAGAATCTTTTTGAAAAAAAAAAAAAGAGTGAAACTGGGCCTGTGGGAGGTGGAACTGGATCATCCATAAAGTGGATCATCTCCATAAATGGGCCTTGGTCGAAAATCATGCTGAACATATGATTCTAACCAGCATGTGACCATCCATCTGACGGAGGCGTATTTCTGCATGGATGGGATTGTTCACTCCGTGTGATTTTAAATCATGTGCAATTAATGGACAAGATCCACAGTATAGACGATTGGAATTTACCGCCCGGCCTGCCAAGTGTTAGGTAATGGGAGTGTTCACAGGATCCACAGGATCCCAAATATGTGTATGCCCAGGCCCAACGAATTACCTCATTAATGTTGGAGTACCAAGGGCGCCAAGGAGTGTCCACATTTACTCCAAGCTTGTTTATGAATAATCTGGTCGCTGTAACAGGACACACAGAGTCCATGTCCCCACTGCAAAATCAAAAGTAGAAAATAAGAAAAAAAAAAAAAAAAAAAAGAAAAAAGGGAAAAAGAAAAGAGAGGTCTTTTAAGCTACAATCATGAAATGAAATGTCAGAGGCGAGAGCGTATATGTGTTGGGTGAGAAACTTGCCTGTACATCCAGACGCTTATGCCACTGGCAATGAGTTGCTGCATGGTGGGTAAAATGGTCCTTGGGCTATCATTCCAGTCCAAGCCACTTCAACATATAAACAGATGGTTAGAACGAAATGAAAAAGACGAAGTAGTCAGTTATATGGGAGAAATGTTAAATCCTCATCCTCCTTTTTTCCCTCTCTCCAAATTCTTGTTTTTTTTTTTTTTTTTTTTTTTTTTAAAGGATTGATCTTTATATATATCTGCCAAAATTTACACCCATCCCTGGGGACAAAAAAACATGGACTGAAACTGAGAACCAACAAAAGAACATAGACAAACTCTCTCCAAACTCTTGTTTCTTCTTTCATTGTATATCTTTCTTCGAAAAGAAAAGAGAAAATTAAGAAAAAAAAAACATTTGAATTTATGTGCCCAAAAGTTCGTTAAAGATAATAATGCATGCATAGAAACCGGAAAATAATAATAATAAATAAATAAATCATGTCTTCATCTTCTTCCTAGGAGCCATTGATTGTAAAGAAAGTTTAGTTTTTTAGAATAGGAGCAGCTAGTGTTTAAACAACTTGCCACAGCTTGTCAAGCCTTTTAATTTTTAATTTTTTTCATGAATCCCAAAAAGGGAGATTAACAGGTCTTTGGGCGCGGATTTGGTGAGTCTAGGTTGGCAAGCTTTAAGGATGGCCTACGATGAACGGATTATAATGACCATCACTAAGTGCAAACGGATTCAGAACATTAAAATACGACTTTCCACGGCTCACATTCAACACTAAAGCAATATTATTAAGGAAAATAGCTTATTTATGAGAGTATGGACGGTTCAAATTATTCGATCATTCGATCCTCAGTCAGGAACACATGCAAAACGAATCAAAGTACCTTAATTTCTCCCAAGGTGGCTAATTCTACCTGCCATTCTTTACTCACCCACTAACACACATGTGCTCCACCCAAACCATGCAACATGTGTGCTCTAGCCTTCTAGATGCTTTAGATAAAAAATCCGGCAAGGACAACCTTCGACTGGACCACAAGTAAACTGAATTTCGGCAGTTGGAGAATTTTCTTTAACTGTACATTATTTGGCTGTATGTATGGCCTACCTAATGAATGTACCAGCCCAACTTGACTAACCGGATCGAGACATTTCACTCAAAGCAAGCAAAAAGGTGATAGTTAGTACCTGCAGCTACTCCATACATAGTTCAACCCAGTAACGTTTGCATGAATAGCCTTTTGCACCTCGGCCGCATTCATATAAGAGTGGACATAGTCTCCCGAGCAGGGATCAAAGTTCGTAATCTGGTTTGATAAGATCCAGCATGCATGATCAGACCGCAATGCCCCATGTGAACGTTAAAAATGACCCAAAAGTATTCCGAGCAGGGATCTTACCGAACCAGTTGAGCCAAACGAACCAGTTGAGCCAGTAGTTTGGTTGTAATCGATATCTTTGCAGAGCGGAGCGTATATGTTGTATGGATCAATAATTCCTTTTTGAACGTCGGCTTCTTGCAGGGCCTTCTCGCATTCTATGGTGTAGTTATTGAAGTCACAATTCGCATGGATCTGTGCAATGGCTTCATCTGAGTTCAAGGCATGAGTCCAATAATATTCATAGGTCCCCATTTCATTGGTGTCGTGGTCGATCCATGCATTGCCAACCTACAAGACATCCATCGTCCATCAATACAGTTATTAAGATTTTTTTTTTTCTTGATCTTTTACTTTTGCTTGTTGTGAGAAAAACATCTGAGATTCCGGGTGCGTTTGGCTGCACAAAATATAATGACATTTCTTCATACTTTGCACCATATTAGACTGATTAATTATGAAATATTACGATATTTAAGTATCATAACATGATATTTGGTGCAACCAAACGACCTATTAGTATTGAAAACGATAATAATGTATTCTATAGAAGAAATGCCATCAGTGATCACTTCCTCACCGACTAATTGTCCACATTTGAGCTACACAAGCGACCCACCTGACTCTGGGCCACAGGAGATACATGGTGGAGCCTATCCCATGAATGGGAGCAAGCAGAAATAGAAGACTTTTTTTTTTTGGAAAAAGGTGTTTTTCATTAAACAGCAAATTTACAGCCATTCGTGCGGGTCCCTACAAAAAGCTAGAGGACCACATCTATCCATAGAAATAGAAGACTTACAGCGATGCCTTTGAGGTTGATGATAGTCTGGTTGGTGTTTTTGTTGTTGACGAGGATGGTGTGGGCCAACTGTGGCACGTAATGGCCCGCGTAGCTTTCTCCAGTGATGAAGAAATCGCGTGTTTTGTATTGAGGAAATCTCTCTAACCAGTTTACAAGAAATGTATAGGCATCGTCGGCTGTTCTCTTGTCTCCGACTATATCGTAATCTGAGGTTGTATTTGAATATGAGAAACCTACGCCAGCCGGCGATTCCAAGAAGATCACGTTTGCCACTGCCATCAATTATTGAGGTGTCAATTAAAAGATCTTCGTCAATGATTCAGTGTAATTAATTAATTATTGGTTAGTTTTTAAAGTTTTATGAAGTATAGATTCACTCACCATTATTCCATGCATAGTCATTTTTAAAGAGAGTCTTCCCATCGGAGTTAACTCTGAAGGGGCCTTGTTCCATCATGGCTCCAATTAGGGAGGAGCATCCAGGACCTGCATATCCCAACTTCATCATGGTCACCCAAGGATCATAAGAGATAACTTATATATAAATATGACAATGATAATCAGATGCTGCCATGTATCCATCGATGATGATGTTCATGGCCTTGCTGACATTGATGGCGAAAAACTCCATGGTTAGAGTGCGAGTGGTGCCATTAAGGCTCAACCTAGAAGCCCACCTGTTGGCTAATGACATGAGGTTGCTGAAGAAACCGATAGATACCTGGCCCAACTCACTTATTTGACCCGGCGGCCTCAGTTCATGGTTAGCAGGCTAGGTTGGGCATGGGCCTGGATGGTTAGCTACTCGGTGGAGCAGGGACCTGATCTAAGCCATGCATTGGGCCTCGACAAGTAATGCCTTTACCTCGCCCAATTCAACGTGAGTCATTGCCATCCGCCCGCGAAACTTTTGCGTCATTAATAAATATGTGCATGCTTTTAGGCTTCTTTTTTTTTTTTTTTTTTCATATCAGTGTCTTTCTTTTAAAAAATGCAGTAAAAAATAAATAAATTGCCTAGTTGACTTTTTTAAGTGTAAAGGGGCATATTGTGGATTTAATTTCAGTGGGGTCTATTGACACCGTTGATGAGATCTTGACCATCCATCCATTTTTCCTGCTCATTTTAAGACGTGAGAAACAAAATAAATTACAATTGAAGCTCAAGTTGACCACACCACAGAAGCAGTGAGAACCGAGTGCCTACTGTTGAACACTTCGTCAGGGCCATTGAAGTTTTGGATCAAGCTGATATTTGTGTTTTCTTTTCGTCTTGGTTTATGTGACATAATCAATAGGTTTGGTGGCAAATAAACATCACGATGGCCCGAAGAAATGTTGAATGGTGGCCATTTGATAAGCATTGTTCCCTGTGGTGTGGTAAACCAGAGATCTAGATCAGCCTCATTTTCAGGATCATCCCCAAACATGAGCTGGTAAAATGGGTGGACGGGGTGGATTTCTTACAAACATCTCCGTGGCGTCATTCAAATGTCGCATCAGGCCTGTGATTGCCAAGAGGTGTTGTTAGGGCTTATTGGGGTCCCAAGCTTGGTGGGGCCACCATAGTGTTTATGAAAATCCACACCATCCATCCGTTTTGACAAATTATTCTAGACCATCACCCCAAAAATTAGGCATATCCAATACTCACGTGGATCACGTGACAAAAAACAGTTGAGATTATAGGCCCACCCACTGTTGAAACATTCATGGCCCATAAAAGCTTTGAATCTAGCTAATTTTTTTTGTTCTTTTAGTTCGTCCCACTGGAAATCACCTTAAAAAAGTTGGGCTGCTTTATAAATGGTTTGGATTGCCTATAAGCATAGTGATTTAAGTTAGAAGGGTTTAACGGTAGGCAGCTCCTTTCCACTCTTTCCAGCCGTGTGGGACACTTTCTGATGAGTCTGAATTTTTGTCTCATGCCCTAACAAGAGCTTTCAAGACAGATTAACTGGGTGGATTTTTACAAACATCACAGTAGGCCCCACCTACAATGGGGTCCGCACTATTGGGGCCATTCAAGCGTCAGGTCAGGCATGAGATTGTGGGAGAGTTGTCAGTGTGTCCTGATCCTGGACCTAGGTCTGGCCCACCATGGTGTTTGTAGAAAATTCACGCCGTCTCTTCATTTTGTCAAATTACACAAAAAATGTGGCATACTTAATGCTCGCTTAGGCCACAACAGGGGTGGGATCAGGTTTATGTTTTGTAGGCGTACTGTTGAAAATTCATGTGATGCCGCAGAAGCTTTGGATCAGGTTTATGTTTTTGTTTCTACCATTGAAACATACATGGGACTACACAATTTTTAAATCAGGCTAATTTTTATTTTTTTCAGTTCATCCTAGTATGAATGATCTTGTGACCGGTATGGATAGTATATAAACATTAGGGTAGACCTAGAGAGGTTTCAACGGTAGGAATTTACCTGCACACTTTTTTTTTTTTTTCTAACACACGGACTACTTTAGTTTTGGATTGAGATCATTTTTTAGCACATTGTCTAAAATGATCTCGTAAAACTGATGCACGTAGTGGATTTTCCATAAATATCACGGCGAAAACCTTTGGTAGGAACTTTATGCTGTGGGATGCTAGGTGAGGTCCACTGTATAGTTTATGATAAATCCACTCTTTCCATCCGTTTTTTCCAGATAATTTTAAAACTTGGACTAAAAGATGATGCAAATCCAAAACTCAAGTGGGCCACAAAATAGGAGATTGAACTTCTACTGTTAAAACGTGCTTGGGACCACAAAATTTTTGAATCATGCTAATTTTTAGTTTTTTAGTTCATCCTAGTAGGAATGATCTTATGAATGGTATGGATGGTATATAAACATCGAGTTGACCTAGGGAGGTTTCAACAGTAGAAATTTACCTACACACTTTTTTTTTTCAAACATACAGACTCCTTTAATTTTGGATTGAGATCAGTTTTTGGCCCATTGCCTAAAATGATCTTGCTAAACTGATGGACGTGGTGGATTTCCCATAAATATCACGGTGGCTTTCGGGTAAATATTATGGTGGGAAGCTAGGTCGGGTCCACCATATTGTTTTTGAGAAATCCACCCCTTCCATCCGTTTTTCCAGCTAATTTTACAAAATGGTTCAAAAAATGATGCAAATCCAAAACTCATGTGGACCACAAAACAGGAGATTGAATTTCTACCTTTGAAATATAAGTGTGACCACAAAATTTTTGAATCAAGCTAATTTTTACTTTTTCAGATCCAGATCTCAGTGGGACAGACCACAAGAAAGAGTGTTAACTGAACGCCCACTATCACAAACTTTCTAAGGCCATTTATTTGCCATCCTACCTGTTGATTAGGTCACTTGGACCTGGATGAAGGGAAAACGCAAATATCAGCTTGATTCAAAACATTTATGGCCCCATGAAACTTTTCAACGGTAGGCATTCAATCCCCATTTTCCAATAGTGTGGTCCACTTGATCTTCGTATGTACGATATTTTTGTGCTCATGCCCTCAAACCAGTTGGCAAAATGGATGGACGGTGTAGATAAAATATACATCATGGTGGGGTTCACAAAGCATCATCCGTTGGTACTCAGAGTGGGCAAAGTTAGAATGCAGTGATGTCGTTAAATAGGGTCATTCTTGCCATTTAAAAATAAAAATATGCTGCCTTATACATATCGAAAAGAGAGCCAAATGACTACGTAAAATTAGAGGCAATGACATGAAAATGAGTCCGGATCCTCTGCCTCCGGGAGGCAGAGAGTCTCTGCCTCCCGCAATCTCATTGGTCCACCTCACCGCTCCTGCCACGTAGGACTAGCCCATCTGTTTCCGTTTCATATTTTATTTTATTTTAAAAAAAAAAGAAAAAACGAAAATCTCTCTGCCGTCTTCCCTAGCGGCAATGGCACCACTAACGGCACTTTCCATTTCCGGTTCCGAAGATTTTTCAGAGATTTCTTCTTCTCTCATTTCTAATTTCAAATTCTTTCCTTTTACAGATGGATCTCATCAAAGTGGAAGAAAAAGAGGGGTTTTTCCTTTTGACGATCGGAGGCCCTCTTTCCCCAATCTCTCACAATCTCTTCGATCGGAGTTGCGCCCAACGAAATAGTCGATTTCTACTATTTCGTCTATTCATCCATCGAAGATCCACCCCACTTCACAGGTATTTTAATTTTTAATTTTTTTTTTTTACAGATTTTTTTTTATTTATATTTGATTGTTTTAATCCCTTTTTTTAGGACCATTTGGTTTAAAAATTTATCCCTTATCCATCTTTGTGGCTGGAGCATCTAATGAATTGACAGCCTGATTTTTCCCAACCAGGTCATCTTTGTGGCTGGAGCATCAGGTGCACTTCCCTGATGTCTCCCATGGTGCAAAACAGCAGAATGTCTTAGTAGCCCATCTAATGAATTGACAGCCTGATTTTTCCCAACCAGGTCATCTTTGTGGCTGGAGCATCAGGTGCACTTCCCAGATGTCTCCCATGGTGCAAAACAGCAGAATGTCTTAGTAGATTCTGAAAACTGACTGTTCCCGGTCATGGCCTACTTCCAGCTTCGAAGGCATGAGCTTAATAATCTTCCCAGACACTTCCATGGAGAATCGTATGGAACATAACTGCCACATGTCTTGAGCTTTGTTTTCCTCTAAACAAAGGTGACATCTCTTTATTTATGTTATGCTTCGGTGCAATGGGATTTGCTTATTAGAAGTAGTTCTGGAACTATCAAATTAAGCATTTTTTTATTTTTATTTTTCTCCTGTTTTCTTTTGAATGCCTAAGCTTGTACTCCTTGCTTTCATATAGGTCTTAGCAAATGAAGTAAACATCGGGTATGAGGATATGGGCAATCAGCAGGCAAGTGATCTCTCTTGCTCCCTACTGAATTTTGATGTCTCCATCCAGGGCAGTATATGATATATCATTACTTACAATCTACAGGTTCTGAAGTTTAATGGGACTCGGATCAGAAATATATGGCACCTAGCACATCTTGTTGACTGTAAGCACTCTGCTGACCGTTATTTGTCCTGGAACTATATGGTCCTGGGCCTCAGCGATTGTACTGTTTGCTCTGGCTCACAATTGTGAATGTGGGGCCCATGGTTTGGTGATCAGATTCCAGACCATTGATCTGATGGGCCAAAGCATGGATGAGGGATCCAAAAGGTTTTCCAGATTTGAAGATCCTGCTCTTAGATCTTTGGCCCCATTGAATGTGGACCATTGCCATAATTCTTTTCCCAACCATCTCTGTGGGCCCACTGCTTGAAAGTTTAGGACCAAATGGAGCCTAAGTCCCTTTTCAAACATATTAGATTCATTTGGTCGTCACAAGCCAAATGGAGCCTAAACCCCTTTTTAACTCTGCCAATGCAATTCCTTGCATTGCCGGTTCCAAGCCCGGGTAAAGGAGGAGGGAGAATGGGCATCAAGATGAGTTGTGTACCATTCATTCATTTGTATGATTGAAGCAGGTATTTTGAAGAAATTGTTTTGATTGATTCAGTTCTGTTTTTCATTGCAGTTTGTGGTGTGTTTGCCATACATTCCATTCATAAGTTCACCCATATCCAGAAAATCAGACCATTCCAAAACACAGGCAGTTCACACGACACCCAATGATTGGGATGGGAAGCTCGCCATGCTAGAAATGCAATTGGACGAGATGCAGCTTCAATTCAAAGAAACTGAAAAGATGATAGTGAAGGAACAAGAGGCTATGAAGGAAGCAACAAACCTAATTCCTGTCATACATGAGGTCTCAGTCATTGAAAGTGTGCTGTTGGATAAACTCATGACCTTTGAAAATGACATACTGAAGGCGGGATTGCCATCTCAAGGAGTTTTGTGATGATTAACATAACATTTCAAATTAGTTTGCCTAAATTCCATGGGTGAACATGCATTTGCATTTCTAGCTACTTGCGATATTTATGTTACTCACCATTAATTTATCGTAGGCCATGCTGAGCTCACTGGAAAAGAAGTTAGATGAAAGTGAAAGAAAGTGTGAAGAAACACAGAGGCTTAGTGAAGAAAGGCTTTGTATGGGGTACTATTAATTATTTGTATGGGGCCCCAATGAAAAGGATCCTGTTGTTATTTGATAGATGTTGGCATGTCCACAGTTGGTTTCCATTGCACTATATACTCATTTGGTATCAATGTGTAGTATCTGAATATTTTACGAAATGTTGTCCAACTACAGATCATGTGCAAGATTCCCTTACAATGGGATTGTGGGTGTGTGAAATGTCTATAGAAATTGGATATCCTTGAACTCAAAATCAATCTGTAATCATGACCTTAAGTCCTCTAATGTCATAAGGATTAATCAGGTTTAGTGCAACCTCAAGGAGTAATCAGCTACGGATCTAATCTGTAGCTAAATATATATTGCTACGGATTTTATCCGTAGCTTTTTCCTCTTTCTGGTACTGTATATTTTGAATTTTCTTCACATATTTATTTTATCAAATTTCAACTAAAGAAGCCTCATCTCCAAGATTACTCCGGTTAACACCTGAATGATTAGATTTTCTTTTCAATTTAATTGGCAACCCCTTCACTTTATCTAATAAACCCCGTCACTTTATCCAGTAATCCAGTCACTATCTAGCATTGTTGTGTTTATTTCACCCATATCCAAATAATAACTAGCTAGCATGCAAATACATGTCCGGCAACCCATCACTTTTTTCAACAATCTTATGATAAGGACTTAGATAGCATGTTTGGCTTTATTGAGGCATATGTGGTCTGTCCAAAGACTATCAATAAGCCCTTTCTACCCTATCGAGACAAGAATCATACTCTCATCTTTCCAACCGAGGAATTTGTTGGAGTGTACTTTGTCTATTGAACCCCGTCACTTTGTCCGACAACCCATCACTTTTTTCAACAATCTAATGGTTGGGTTGGATTGCAACATCGTCACTGTTTCTAGTGAACCCCGTCACTTTGCACTGCAACTTCGTCACTTTATCTATTGAACCCCGTCACTTTGCACTGCAACTTCGTCATTTGGTCTATTGAACCCCGTCACTTTGCACTGCAACTTCGTCACTTTGTCTATTGAACTCCGTCACTTTGCACTGCAACTTCGTTACTTTGTCTATTGAACTAATGGTTGGGTTGGATTGCAACATCGTCACTGTTTCTAGTGAACCCCGTCACTTTGCACTACAACCCCGTTACTTTGTCTATTGAACCCCGTTACTTTGCACTACAATTTTGTCACTTTGTCTATTGAACCCCATCACTTTGTTCGGCAACCCGTCACTTTTTTCAACAATCTAATGGTTGGGTTGGATTGCAACATCGTCACTATTTCTAGTGAACCCCGTCACTTTGTATATGTGAACCCCGTCATTTTGCACTACAACCCCGTCACTTTGTCTATTGAACCCCGTCAACTTCGTCACTTTGTCTATTGAACCCCGTCACTTTGCACTGCAATTTCGTCACTTTGTCTATTGAACCCCATCACTTTGTTCGGCAACCTGTCACCTTTTTCAACAATCTAATGGTTGGGTTGGATTGCAACATCGTCACTATTTCTAGTGAACCCCGTCACTTTGTATAAGTGAACCCCGTCACTTTGCACTACAACCCCGTCACTTTGTCTATTGAACCCCGTCATTTTCCACTGCAACTTCGTCACTTTGTCTATTGAACCCCGTCATTTTCCACTGCAACTTCGTCACTTTGTCTATTGAACCCCGTCACTTTGCACTGAAACTTCGTCACTTTGTTTATTGAACCCCATCACTTTGTTCGGCAACCCGTCACTTTTTTCAACAATCTAATGGTTGGGTTGGATTGCAACATCGTCACTTTTTCTAGTGAACCCCGTCACTTTGTATAAGTGAACCCCGTCACTTTGCACTGCAACTTCGTTACTTTGTCTATTGAACTCCGTCACTTTGCACTGCAACTTCGTTACTTTGTCTATTGAACTCCGTCACTTTGCACTGCAATTTTGTCACTTCGTCTATTAAACCCCATCACTTTGTTCAGCAATCCATCACTTTTTTCAACAATCTAATGGTTGGGTTGGATTGCAACATCGTCACTATTTCTAGTGAACCCCGTCACTTTGCACTACAACCCCGTTACTTTGTCTATTGAACCCCGTTACTTTGCACTACAATTTTGTCACTTTGTCTATTGAACCCCATCACTTTGTTCGGCAACCCGTCACTTTTTTCAACAATCTAATAGTTGGGTTGGATTGCAACATCGTCACTATTTCTAGTGAACCCCGTCACTTTGTATATGTGAACCCCGTCATTTTGCACTACAACCCCGTCACTTTGTCTATTGAACCCCGTCAACTTCGTCACTTTGTCTATTGAACCCCGTCACTTTGCACTGCAATTTCGTCACTTTGTCTATTGAACCCCATCACTTTGTTCAGCAACCCGTCACTTTTTTCAACAATCTAATGGTTGGGTTGGATTGCAACATCGTCACTATTTCTAGTGAACCCCGTCACTTTGTATAAGTGAACCCCGTCACTTTGCACTACAACCCCGTCACTTTGTCTATTGAACCCCGTCATTTTCCACTGCAACTTCGTCACTTTGTCTATTGAACCCCGTCACTTTGCACTGAAACTTCGTCACTTTGTTTATTGAACCCCATCACTTTGTTCGGCAACCCGTCACTTTTTTCAACAAATTAATGGTTGGGTTGGATTGCAACATCGTCACTGTTTCTAGTGAACCCCGTCACTTTGTATAAGTGAACCCCGTCACTTTGCACTGCAACTTCGTTACTTTGTCTATTGAACTCCGTCACTTTGCACTGCAACTTCGTTACTTTGTCTATTGAACTCCGTCACTTTGCACTGCAATTTTGTCACTTCGTCTATTAAACCCCATCACTTTGTTCGGCAATCCATCACTTTTTTCAACAATCTAATGGTTGGGTTGGATTGCAACATCGTCACTATTTCTAGTGAACCCCGTCACTTTGCACTACAACCCCGTTACTTTGTCTATTGAACCCCGTTACTTTGCACTACAATTTTGTCACTTTGTCTATTGAACCCCATCACTTTGTTCGGCAACCCGTCACTTTTTTCAACAATCTAATAGTTGGGTTGGATTGCAACATCGTCACTATTTCTAGTGAACCCCGTCACTTTGTATATGTGAACCCCGTCATTTTGCACTACAACCCCGTCACTTTGTCTATTGAACCCCGTCAACTTCGTCACTTTGTCTATTGAACCCCGTCACTTTGCACTGCAATTTCGTCACTTTGTCTATTGAACCCCATCACTTTGTTCGGCAACCCGTCACTTTTTTCAACAATCTAATGGTTGGGTTGGATTGCAACATCGTCACTATTTCTAGTGAACCCCGTCACTTTGTATAAGTGAACCCCGTCACTTTGCACTACAACCCCGTCACTTTGTCTATTGAACCCCGTCATTTTCCACTGCAACTTCGTCACTTTGTCTATGAACCCCGTCACTTTGCACTGAAACTTCGTCACTTTGTTTATTGAACCCCATCACTTTGTTCGGCAACCCGTCACTTTTTTCAACAAATTAATGGTTGGGTTGGATTGCAACATCGTCACTGTTTCTAGTGAACCCCGTCACTTTGTATAAGTGAACCCCGTCACTTTGCACTGCAACTTCGTTACTTTGTCTATTGAACTCCGTCACTTTGCACTGCAACTTCGTTACTTTGTCTATTGAACTCCGTCACTTTGCACTGCAATTTTGTCACTTCGTCTATTAAACCCCATCACTTTGTTCGGCAATCCATCACTTTTTTCAACAATCTAATGGTTGGGTTGGATTGCAACATCGTCACTATTTCTAGTGAACCCCGTCACTTTGCACTACAACCCCATCACTTTGTCTATTGAACCCCGTCACTTTATACTGCAACTTCGTCACTTTGTCTATTGAACCCCGTCACTTTGTCTGGCAACCCGTCACTTTTTTCAACAATCTAATGGTTGAGTTGGATTGTAACATCGTCACTATTTCTAGTGAACCCCGTCACTTTGTATAAGTGAACCATGTCACTTTGCACTACAACCCCGTCACTTTGTCTATTGAACCCCGTCACTTTGCACTGCAACTTTGTCACTTTGTCTATTGAACCCCGTCACTTTGCAATGCAATTTCGTCACTTTATCTATTGAACCCCGTCACTTTGTCCGACAACCCGTCACTTTTTTCAACAATCTAATGGTTGAGTTGGATTGCAACATCGTCACTATTTCTAGTGAACCCCGTCACTTTGTATAAGTGAACCCCGTCACTTTGCACTACAACCCCGTCACTTTGTCTATTGAACCCCGTCACTTTGCACTGCAACTTCGTCACTTTGTCTATTGAACCCCGTCACTTTGAACTGCAATTTTGTCACTTTGTCTATTGAACCCCATCACTTTGTTCGGCAATCCGTCACTTTTTTCAACAATCTAATGGTTGGGTTGGATTGCAACATCGTCACTGTTTCTAGTGAACCCCGTCACTTTGCACTGCAACTTCGTCATTTGGTTTATTGAACCTTGTCACTTTGCACTGCAACTTTGTCACTTTGTCTATTGAACCCCGTTACTTTGTTCGGCAACCTGTCACTTTTTTCAACAAATTAATGGTTGGGTTGGATTGCAACATCGTCACTGTTTCTAGTGAACCCCGTCACTTTGTATAATTGAATCCCGTCACTTTGCACTACAACCCCGTTACTTTGTCTATTGAACCCCATCACTTTGCACTGCAATTTCGTCACTTTGTTTGGCAACCCGTCACTTTTTTTAACAATCTAATGGTTGGGTTGGATTGCAACATCGTCACTATTTCTAGTGAACCCCGTCACTTTGCACTGCAACCCCGTCACTTTGTCTATTGAACCCCGTCACTTTGCACTGCAACCCCGTCACTTTACACTGCAACCTCGTCCTTTGCACTGCAACCTCGTCACTTTGTCTAGTGAACCCCGTCAATATAACCTCGTCAATTCATTAAGTAGAACCAGGTCACTTTGTCCGGCAACCTGTGACTTTTTTCAACAATCTATTGGGTAAAAATGAAGCAGGTCCGAAGATCCAGTGGACCACACCGAAGGAAGCTGTAGTGATAATGACACCCACCGTTGAAACCTTTCTAAGGGCTATCGTGATTTTTTTTTTTTTACCATCCAACCTATTCATAAGGTCATGTAGACATGGATGAAGTGGAAAAAAAATATGTGATATTTGATCCGAAACTTATCCAGCTCCCAAGAAGTTTGTAATGGTGGACGTTAAATCCCCACTTTGTGGTCCACTTAAGCCCTTTACCCGTCTCATTTTTTTGGTTCATACTTTAAAATGATCTAAGATAAGCGATGGACGGCGTGGATAAAACACTTACATCACCCTGCCGTCGAGTCCCCGTACCCTTCTTATGCCCTGAAGATTTCTATAAATAACGAAATGGCCTTGACATTCATATTTTATACTTTGGCAGAGTTGGAAGCTTGATACACAGGCACTCAGGAAATTTACTCAGGTCTTATGTTCAAAGTCTAAACATTTTAATGGTGAAAGTCATGTTTCTCAGTCACGATCTCAAAGATCAGATTTGTTGAGAAATCCTAACCGCGGATTGATGGAAGCTTAATTTTTGTTTCCTGATGCATCTAAACCGGGTCCCGACAGTTTAATTTGAATTAATTTTAAGCCATGTGTGCATTTTTTAATAATTTCTAAGCGCATGCATATCACCCATCACACACGGTCAGAGTATCTATTCTCTTCTATTTACAACTTTATATGTTTGCTACAATACATGCGGATGCACTGAAATTTTTGCCTAGCATCAGTTGCGTAACCAGGATAATCACTGCTATCGCTGATGTATGAATCCTGTGCACAGTTCTGCAGTTATAATATGGGCCTGAAGTATCCAAAGTTGACATTTCAAGCCTGCCTGGTAGATAACTAATTAATATTAATGTGGGTCTGACCCTACAAACCAAATTTGTTGATTTTAATACCACAGGGCTTCCTACTTTAAAGCAAGAATGAAACTTGATAGTTCAATTCATACAATTCAAATCAAAACTTGTAGACTCCAATTGAACAATTTGAATTGTCCATTAAATCCAAAACACATTTAACAGGCCACCACACAAAAAAGAAAAAAGAAAAAAACAGAAGCCTTTATCAATCCTTGATTTGGCCCTATTGCACCTGTTGCCTGATTTGGTTTTATTGTATTGATAGGATGATCCAATCCATAACTTGGATACTCTAATTGAACAATCTAAACTGTTAACAGGCTACCATGCAACAATTGCATTCATTGGACCTAAAAAAAAAAAAAAAAAAAAACTCCTGAGAAGATCATCCCCAACCACATTTGAGCAGAAAGAGCTCCATATAGCTGTTATACTCCTTGCGAATTGTTATCAACCGACAAGCCTGTCAAAAAAAAAAAAAATGAAAGAAATGAAAGAACTTAGAAACCTGCTTATGAAATGATTTATTTTGCACATGATTTTCTTCCTGCTTATGAAATGATTTATATTGCACATGATTTTCTTCCTGCTTAAAAATGATCATCAACCATAATTCAAGATACAAAATTGATGATTAAGATGATCTAATCCTAATGCACACAATCAATGAAAGCAATAGTTTTCAAACATCCACCTAGCAGGACCTACCATGGTAAAAACTAATTAATCTTAAAAATGTTCTATGCACTACAATCTAGCCTTCGTGAATGATTCACTAACAACCTTCAATATCAGCTTGGAGCCATGAACATAGATTCTCCCTCTTACAGTACCTGTAAGATAGCAATCATATGACAGGCAGCCCCAATGCTTTCACTGATAAAGGAGAATTTTGGCCTGAATTCCATCCACAACAAGACCCATCATGAATACAAGCAAAGCATATTTGCATCCCGCAACAACTATGATAATAATAAAAAATAAAATCAAAGCACATACCTTCCATTAAAAAGAGCAACATGATTGTAAGTATGTTTCATACCTTTACATGTCACATTACTGTGGTGTAATCATTTTGCCCAGCATCAGTTGTGCAACCAACTTTTTTCATTCAAAATTCATTGGCCCCTGATGATGAAAGTGGATCGTAAGTATGTTTCATAAATTTTGTATAAGAAAAAGGAAAAAAAAAAAGAAAATTTACCGAGTTGAAATCAAATATATCTCCACGGGAAAGACATTTCATAAATTTCATTAAGTAGACACCACAATCAACCCTGCTAATACCATACAAAGATAGATAAATATCATTAAATAAGAGTAAATTCATATTTTAAATGGAAAATGACTTACGAATTTGGTTGCTGGGGGCATTCTTGGTCTATAGAGACAGTAAATCCATCACATTCTATTTCACAATTTTTTAATAAATGGATCTTCAAACGTGAAACCTACATTTATAATGAAGAAGTATTAAGTACTTTCACAATCACAATTTTTTAAGTTGAATGTTCTTCCATTGAACAAAGTAATATACATACCATCGTATTGAACATCCAATTCAACAGTCCGTTCTTAAGGATATGGTTCTAACCATTGTTATGAACATCCAATTCAACAGTCCGTTCTTAAGGAAGCAGGCTAGCATGCTTTTATCCAGTAGGAATAAGATTTTCTAGTCTGTTTATGCTTGCTTTTTCATTTCCTTGATAAATCGGCATAACTCAATTCTTTCCAGATCATGTTACCATGTTTAAAACATTTCCATGCAATTTTGTTGTCTGCATTTAATATGGATAATGAGCTAACTAGTTTAGAGAATTAAGGGCAAGCATGTTACTCACACCTGCCAATTTCTTCTCCTTGAAGACTATTTATGAGCTAACAGTTACTACTATTAGATCATGTTCATACGAAGAAAAAAAACAACATTATCTCATAAAATCTATTTATGGAAGATCAAAAAATTGTATGTAGACATGCAGGGATTTGTAGATTTTATCCATTTCTCTTAGTCTGAATGAGTAATTAGTTTCTGAAATGGTTAACAGCAAGTTTTCTGTTATGAAGGAGGAGGAAATTTACACTAGAATCTTTCTGTTAGTATGCAATCTTCACATATACTACAAAGAAATATGTACGAAATTCACTCTTTTTTTTTTTCTTACTTTGGATTGTTATCCTCTCATTGCAGCTTATGACCATTCTAAAGGAAATGCAGAAGCAAATGACAGATCGAGCATCTGGAGGTTCAAGATTTAGCAAAACCAAGATTGTGATAGAACAATAAGAATTATAAGATAGAAATTTGAAGGAAGGATTTAGCATCTGGAGGTTTAAGATCGAGCAAAACTAAGACATTGTGATGATATCTTATGATGGAAAATGGATTCACTTGAAAGGGGTTGGAAGCGTACCAGTTAAAAGAGCTCAATCCACCTTTGATTGCTTTAAATTGCTAAGAACTTTATTTAAATGGATAATCTTTTGTATTTTCCAAAGTTCCATGTAAGTAACTATATATATATAGCCTTGTTTACGATCCTCCTTAAATTACATTGGAACCAAGGCATAATTCCTATTGGCCAATATATGGTCCTTACTAATTCAACTCAAATAACTGTATTAAGGTTTTCATATCAGAAAAAAGAGAATGGAAACCAAATAAGATTCAATCACACTCAATCACTAAAATTCAGGATCTTCTACACATCTGAATGCCAAAAATGCGAAACTGTGTATTGTGTACCATCCTATAAGTTGCTGGCTGGACTTGTATGTGTTGTAGATTCAGAAAATGAAGAGCCATCCATGTTTCTTGTCTGTGCTGTAGATTCAACTTCAAAGACTCCTATGCCAACTCACATTACCACTAGCACCATTGATCTTGTGGTCTTTTGGTGGGTAAGATTCTGTACCTGTCATTTCATTTACCCCTTCTTCCGGAAAACTTAATCCTCTGGTTATCAATCTTGTGAGATCCAGGGCTCAGTGTCCCCTCTGTATTGGGAATTACCTTCCTCTCCTTTAGCTTAATGAATTATCATCATCCTTCCAAAAAATTAAAAAAAAGAAGAATAAAAAAAGATTCTGTACCTGTCATTAATCTCTAACGAAAGAACTTTTTCTTTTTCTTTCTGAGAATTAGTGAAGGGTTTTTCATGGTAAGACAACTAGTACAAAATAGGGAAAGAGTTGCCATTACAGAGCAGATCATCAACATGTGCTGTGGCTGAGGTATTGGCCATGACATTACCTTTTCCTTTTCATTTGGGTAAACTAAATGTTCAGCCTATAAATGGTAAATCTTCTCAAACATAACAGATGGCGGCAAAAGGCTCCAATTGGTTGTGGGAAGACGTTTCATTTCTAGAATCACTCCTTTTCAATGGGCATTTACCCCCATCTCCAAGAAATCCCCCATTCTCATTGGCCCGGATAACATCAAAAAATTGAGCATTTATCATCATTCACCTCCAAGGACTCCATGTGCAAACAATCAAAATTCACTCCAACCATGATGAGCTTCCATATTTAAGATTTTCCTTCATTTTCTTCGGAATAAATCATGATCCTTGTTAGCAATACTCAAGTTTAAAATCCTTATTTTAATTTAATTTTATTTTTTTAAGCGTAAATTGACTAAATGTTTAAAACTCTGTATTTTTAGCAAGATAGGCATTAATAAATAAATATTTGGACAAACCAAATTAAAACTCCATATTTTAAAGAAGATGGGCAGATAGTGAAGATTTCAGAAGAAACGGATCAATTTATATGGGGAATACTTCCAAAGGAAGGATTTAACAGAGGCAAAAGATAATATTAACCCACTATTCGATTACCTTTATAATAATTGCTTATACATTAAGAAATTTTAACCGTTTTAATTGAAATATTCACCCTTAACCTAATTTTAAATATAACAAACCCATATGCATATATAGCTGGCTTTTTGTTTTTTTTTTTTTTAATTTTTTTTTTTGTTTTTTTTCCATTTTATTGAATTGGAACCATGTTAAACCCAAACTTTTCATTCTCCGTATTTCTGGGTTTTTACTTTCTTTCTTCTACCAAACTTTGACTAAAATTTTAATGATAGAGACCTATTTAAACCTGAACATTTCCCCCTACTATTCTTTTGACGTCTTGTGTTTGCTAAATATGGTCTTGAGTAACTAAGCATAGCCCATGTTAGATGGAGCCACCTCACAGAATTCGTGTATAATGAGGTCTTGTTTTATCATATAAATATTGTTAGCGCCTCTCAAAATTCCTGTCGGGGAGAAAAATCAATGTTCTAATGTTATCTGCCTATCCTACTCATTCTTCAGATTGATTTGCAAGCGATTCTATCAGTTCTTCCTCTTCCTCTGAGTCAAGGAGTCCTGCTATCCCTTCTCCAACAACTAGCATGCGATATTGGAAACAATACCTCCCAGAAGCTAGATTGGATGGTAGACGTTGTTGTTGCTATAGATCCAGTGGACCCAACAATTGCGGCGCACGGGCGGCCAATATTTGAACAGGTTCATCAAACATTAGACCACCAGCGGGTGCTCCCGACCACCACCACAGCTGAAAGAAGCAGCATCCGCCTCATAATGTGTGCAATCAATTCAGTATTGAAGACCTGCAAATGACATTTCTCTTTCTCATTTGTACACAAACTGTTCAGGCCTTTTGGCTGTTGCAGAAGGACGTACAGAAAACAAGGAAGAGGGTGTGTGTGTGTGTAAAGAATAGGAGAGTTTGAGAAAAGTTGGGGCTCGTTTGGCACCTTTTTAATTGGAATGCATTGGGATCCAATTCATGATTACAATGGAATCCATGTGAATCAGAATCCTTGGTTGAATTTGGCAGCTTGTAATTGAAATGCGCTTTAATCCCAAAAAAAAATTGTATTTAGATGTCCGTCATGAATGTGTTGGAACTCTTTAGTATATTCATAGGAACCTTAATTTGATTAGTTAAATCTGCTTTAATATCGCAAATTAGTGTATATATATGATGTTTGACAGAATGATCGTAGTAAGCCTATTGAAATATATATTTTCACCTAAAATGAGGAAATTCCGAGCCTCTAGTAGGCCGAAAACCTAGGGATCACAAACGAGTGACTTGTCAATGTTTTTTAACTGTGCATTTAAATTACCTATGTCTGGACAGTTTCGATCATTCAATTGGTGTGATTTAAGTGATGCAATTGCTGAATGAATTGTTTCGGGGTATCATTAGCATGCCAAGTGTATGGTATATTAGTAGCCTAATAACACCTTTGTTACTCGTGCAACTCTCTTACTTTTAAAAGAGGGGCAAGATAGCCATTTCACACCAATTAGCTTGAATTCACGACAAAATAAAATGATCTCAAAACACTCCAAAATATGTGTTTTCATTTACCTTTAAATCCAAGGCAGTAAAAACACCATTTTGGTGCATTTACCTCCAATTGCCTCTAATAACACCCAATTCTAGGGTGCTTAACAGGCTATGAGTATTATTCCTCTCTTTTTACTCTGAAAAACTCTCTATTTTTTTATTTTTTTTTGCAGCAGTGTGATTTTTTAATGGTCGCTTATACCAGTAAGTAAAAAGGAGCAGTAATGCAAAGGAAGAGAACTCCCAATACACAATGAAGGGCAATGCATGCCCCCTTTAGCTGATCATCAGCCAAATCATTCACCTCTTGACCAATACGGGCAAACGATATGTATAGCAGGTAGGCCAAAAGGCAGATTTCATCAAACACATTAGATACTTTCTGATGATTTGAGGAAGCTCCTTGGGCCCACATGATAACTTTCTTTAGTCACCTTCTCCAATGTGTGTAAGTAATACTTCTCCCTCAGATCCATGCATTGCCTGAATCCTGAATTCAGGTTTTGATGACCCACCATTTAGAACTTTTCACATGCACTAGTTGAAAATAAGATTTCCACAATGAGGGTAAACAAACAAGACATACTTAGAACGTACATGTGCCATAGAAATCAATCTATCATCATCAATATAAAACCATATAAAATAAAAACCAAAGAAATCTATCACCAACCACGTTACCTATCTTTATATCACATTAAACAATGCATGAGTGGAAACAAATTAAAACATAAAAAATTCGCATTCGCCATAGGAAGAATCCCGAAAATCTCCTATTAGTCTACATGCACATAGGCATTTCAAAAACACCATCCAATGTTCCCCATTTAATAGTCTGCATTAGAAAGAAAAAAAAAAGAAGAAGATATACCACAGCCATTGGAGGCAGATCATAAATAATCTGTAAAAAATTAAAAAAAATTAAAATACCTGTGAGGTGGGGTGGATCTTCGATGGATGAATAGACGAAATAGTAGAAATCGACTATCGGCTGCTCGGTGGAAAATGGGCGAAAGGAATTCTGAGAGATTGGGGAAAGAGGGCCTCCGATCGTCAAAAGGAAAAACCCCTCTTTTTCTTCCGCTTTGATGAGATCCATCTGTAAAAGGAAAGAAATTGAAATTAGAAACGAGAGAAGAAGAAATCTCTGAAAAATCTCCTGAACCGAAAATGGAAAGTGCCATTAGTGGTGCCATTGCCGTTAGGGAAGACGGCAAAGAGATTTTCGTTTTTTCTTTTTTCTTTTTTCTTTTTTTAAATATGAAACGGAAACTGATGGGCTAGTCCTACGTGGCAGGAGCGGTGAGGTGGACCAATGAGATTGCGGGAGGCAGAGACTCTCTGCCTCCCGGAGGCAGAGGATCCGGACTCCATGAAAATATTCCAAAAGTAGATATTAATTTGTACATAGTTCGAAAGTGGGTTGTCGGATGACAATAACCACTTCAACATTGGCGATGACTGTGATATTAGTTTCAATGGCCAAGTCGATAGTGAAGATGTTGAATATCACAGAGATGGCAATGATAGCATTACATACAAAACATTCGTAAGCATGTTGATATAGATAATTATGATGGAATTGGCAGTGATGGTTTTCCATTACCTCCATTGAGCCATAAGACTAGAGGTTTGGTCGAAGGATCTTCGGGAGACTCGGTGAAATAATAGAAGAGAGCCCTTCCATTCTTAGGATCCACCGTTACATATCCCGCGTACTGATCGAAATTCGCTCCATTTTCTCCTTTTGGTTGTCCAGGCAAGGCCTCAATCTTGTCACCCTCCATCAATCCATTCTGTGGACCGATGTAAATGGGCGAATAAGCAGTGCTCGCATCTATTGGGGGCCATGATTCGACATGTGGTGGCTGGGATGACCTGAGTCATTTGATCAACCTATTCAAATTGGTGATCTGATTGGCGTGATTAGTGGTGGCCCAAGCAAAGAAGCAGCTGAAGAGCAGCAAACATGTGAAGGGTGCAATCTTCATCTTGTTGTTGATGATGAAAATGGCATGACGTTGAGGTTCTTAAATAGGTAAATGAGGGAATGGTTGGACGAGGATTTCAAGATAGGGTGTTTGTTTGGATTTTTAAAATTCTAATTCCTTTCGAATCAACGCACCAACATTTCTTATTTTTCGTTGGCTTTGAAAGTAAAGTTGGCCCGCTTCATTGTTTTCCTAGCCTTTCCTAACTCTCTCTCTCTCTCTTTAGACTCCAGGGTGCGTTTGCCACAGTTCATTCAGTTCAGATAACTGATCATCCGTGAGTTTTTACACATGCGTGTAAACCTGTGGCCCAAATTCTTGTACCGTTGTCTGGGGCAAGATGATCTAAATTGTCCGATTTATCCCAGTGAATCTTGACCACTGAACTTTTAATTTCTTTCTAAAGATATGTTTTGTCATCATTAATGGGGAAGTAAAACGATGATGAAAATATTGAATTGTAATAGTGGGCATGTTTGTTAATGCTGAATTTTTGCACTTAACGCGAAAGTGGGAAAATGTTCCGTGTTTAGTGGTGTTTGTTAATGCGTGGTTAACGTGGAAGGAGGAAAGCACTAAGTGGTTTTTCACTGAATTCTTTCCGTGATATGAGTCCGGGTTAATGGTGAATGCGGAATGCCCTCAATGAATTTTTCATTAAATAAAAATTTTTACTTCCAAAATTACTCCTTTTCAAGTTACTACGGTAATTTTTCTCCTTAAATTGTTTGCGCATTACAAGATCAACTTTTAACATGTGAAACTTCTTTATGCCCCACCATGATGTATGTGTTTCATCCATTTCATTCATCCATTTTTAAAGATCGTTTTAGAGTTTGATACCAAAAATTAGAGGAATATAAATCTCAGGTGGACTATACCATAGGAAAACAATAGTGATTAGATATCCACCATTAAAATTCTCCTAAGGCCCAATGTACTGTTTATTTGACATCCAATCTATTGATTAGGTCATATAAATCTAGATGAATGGAAAAAACAAAGATTAGCTTGATCCAAAACTTTTATGGCCGCCCCCAAAAAGTTTTTAATGGTCGACGTTCATTTAACACTGTTTTCCTGCAATGTCATCCACTTGAGATTGGGATATACCTCATTTTTGGTCTCATACCATAAAATGATCTAGAAACATAGATGGACGGCATCGATGAAACACATACATCATGTTGGGGCCCACATAACACCGACCATCAGCCATTAGCTGGTGGCAGGGGAGTAGCCAGTCTGTTTCCGCAGATGCGGATTGGATACTGACAAGTTGAGTAGCGAGACTTACTATTGAAGTTACGTCACCAAGTTATGTGGGGCCCATCATGATGTATGTTTTGTATCCACGCTATCCATCTATTTGGTAATATAATTTTAGATAAAGATCTAGAGAATGAGTCAAATCCAAATCTCCAATGGACCTCACCATAGAAAACAGTGGGGAGAGTGACACCTACCATTAAAAACTTAAATAGGCCACAAAAGTTTTTGATCAAGCTGATATTTATTTTTACCCTTCTTTCATGTCTGTGTTAACTTGTGAGCCGGTTGGATTTCAAATAAAAATCACAGTGAACCTTAGGAAGGTTCAACAGTAGGCATCAATCTTGCGTCTGTTTTTTGTGGTGGGGTCAACTACATATTTGGATTTGCCTCATTCTTTAACGCATGCTCTAAAATTAAATCTCCAAATAGATGGACGGTGTAGATAAAACACATACATCAGAGTGGACCCACAAACATCATAGTGGCTCTTGGAACTTGATGACATCACTTCAGTAGCGAATCTCGCTATTCAACCTGTCAGTAGCCAATCCGTGTCCAAGTAGGATGCGGATTGGTTGGTGTACCTCACACCAGCAGTTGTATTGCCGTCAGCGGGTTCTGTGGGTCCCATCACGAGGTATGTGTTATATCCAAACCATCCATCTGTTTGGTGAGCTCATATTAAAGCTTGAGACGAAAAATAAGCTGCAGAAAACAATAGGGGATTGAACGTCTACCATTGAAATCCTTTTTGGGGTCACAAAAGTTTTCGATCAATATGATTTTTATTTTTATTTTCCTCTTCATACAGGTATTTGTGACCTTATGAATACGTTGGATGAAAAATAAACTTAAATAGGCCACAGAAGTTTTGGATCAATATGTTTTCACTTCATCCAATTGGGAATGACCTTATAAACGGTTTGGATAGCATATAAATATAAGGTGGGCCTTATTTGAAGGTTTTATTGCTACTTGTGTTCAATCCTATATAACATAGTGAAAATCTCCCAGTTAAGAGAAATTGAGGGCCTTATGATGATATTTTAGTTTTTTATTAAGTATTTTAGTTTATTTGAGTTAAATATAATAGTTTTATTTTCATTTAATAAAAAATAATTTCTTTACAATGTAAAACATTTTCAAACGAGAGATAGGGGCAAATGTGTCAAATTAACATATTTCAGACATTTAAGATATGTTTGTTAACAAATAATTTATTTCAAATCTAGTACCTAACTTTTAGACTTCAGTTATAATTATCAAACAAGTTTTTTTACTTCAGATTTCAGATTTAGGCTTCAGATTTCGAATTCGATCTTTAGACTACAGATTTAACAAACAGGGCCTTAGTCATCATCTATGGGTTTTACTTATGCGACATATGTGTACAGTAGATGAGTTACCTCAAATTAATGAGATGAGATGTTGCAAATGATCATTTTCGATTACGGAATAAATCTTTTTAGAATACGGATCTTAAGGCTAATAATATTTGTTGTTGGAAAGTGAAAGTAGACAATACAAGTACTGTTTTTTCGAGATGAGCCGTTGATTGCTATGGCTGTCCTCGTAATTATCGGATTTCTAATAACAATCTTTCACACGTGCCATGAAGAAGCACGTGGTTCTTCATTTGTGAGTCCCACCTGTAGTTTCTGTGCCCAAGAAAATCAGGACCTACGGTTTACCCGGGTACGCAGGCTGCATACCGATCGTTACTCGTTCCTTCTAACTGTCATTTTAGTTTGCATGTCTAGCCCAATTGATGTGATCAAAGGGTGGGGTGCGCTATATGAACGTCGGTGATGAGCCAGATCGGAACGTACGTGTTGGGAGAATAAGACTAGCCACCCCATGCCCACTTCAGTTATAACAATAAAGTCAAATTTAATTGTCGACTTGACAAGTCTGACCATGTCCCAGAACACAACGTCATCCGGACTGGAATCCCCAGTACCGCCATCCGGCCAGCGAGTTGATGTTGAGGGAGCTGGGGATGCCGGACCCGAGTCCGTTAAGAGTAGAAAACCAGATAGTATGGTGGACAAAGCCGACATTTGGGTGGGCTAAACTGAACATAGATGGGTTGGCCCGAGGGAACCAGGTCTGTCAGGAAGAGGTGGAATTTGCAGAAGTGACGTAGGGAACTTCTTATTTGCTTTCTCGGTAGGGTATGGGATGAGAACAAACAACAGAGTAGAGCTGACAGAGGTTTGGGACAGGCTCATTTTTTGCTGGAACCAAGGGCTGACTAAGATAGCGGTGGAGTCAGACTCAAAGATGATGGTGGACCTGCTCATCGGAAATTCTCGTCCGGCCTAGATCTGGAGGCACTGTTCCAACAGGATTAGTAAGCTGAAATAAAGAGGGCAGTTTTCTTTAGCCACGTCTTGCGAGAAGGGAACGCTCGGGCAGATGGTTTGGCCCGCCTGGGAAGTGAGCGGCAGATACTCCTTTTTCCGTCAGGACTCAGTCCTCCTGCCCCAGATCCGGGGTTTGATTTTGCTAGATAAGGTGGGCTTGAGGTCCATTAGGAAATCCAGGAAGGGTTCCTGAAGTTTGTGTCATAGGTAGGTGGCCGTTTTAAGGCATTATGATAGGCTCCCCCCTGATCTTGGTCTGGGGAGGCCCGAAATGTCCAGGTTTTTGTAAAGCAATATATGTTAAATGAATTTATTTATTTATTTTTATTTTATTATTATTTTAAAAAAAAAAAAAAATGTTGTATGTACCGGTACAACACCTGACCACCATGGGGTCGAATGTGTTATTTATGCAGAAATCCACTCCGTCCACGAAGTGCGTGGAATCATATAAGAAGTTAGTGAGCTCTAAAACTCAGGTCGACAAAAACACAGGTGAACAATTTAAAATCACACCTATAATCTCAAGTTCACGTGATGCGGCCGGCGTGAGTTCTCTATCAGGATGTCTATTATAGACAGTGCCCTTTTATCCTAGTGAGTCGCATCTGATTAACGGATTGGATAGAATATACACACCCAGGTGGGCTCCTCACACAAACATGTTGTTTGCATCCTCTTCGCTATTTCCTGTGGTTCGGCCCACCTGAGCTGCACAAAGGGATGTTTTTTTCTTTTTTCTTTTTTTATAAAAAGCCTAAGATGGAGGGGCACACCTGATAGACGGAGTGGATTTCATGCAAGCAGCAGGATTAGCGCGCAGGTGTTGTCAAGGCTGGTTTAATAGCTTGTATTTGGAATATATTGTAATACAAAACACAATTACACTGCAATCAATGTGGTTCTCTATCTTCATTGTGTTGGATTATTACTTTTACTACAGGTTGTCACGCGAAGGGAGCGTTTATTCATTGGCACCAGACCATTTGAGACACGGGAGTGGATTGGGTTCTGAACACTTCAGTAGCCAATACGCTGCTGAAGTGACGTGGTGAAATACAATTGGTTGAATGCTAATAGCATGGTCCCTTACAATTAATGATCTTTTCCTTGGAGTTCGGTTAGACGTATCTCTCCGTTTGCCGGTGCACGCACTCGACCATAAACTTTATTTTCAAGTCATTGTATTTTCTTTACTCCCCTGTTGAAGTGACCTCACCACTTTTCTTGGGCGCCACCATAATGTATGTATTGTATCCACACCGTTCATCCATTTCGCGAGGCATAATTCAAAGAGTGAGAAAGATCCAAATTTCAAGTGCACCCCACTGTAGAAAACAATGGAGATTGAACGCCCACCATTAAAACCTCTCTGGGCTATAAAAGCTTTTGATCAAGTTAATATTTATGCTTTATCTTATTCCATGTCTTTTTTAACTTATAAAAAGGTTGGATCTCAAATAAACATCATAGTTAGCTCCAGGAAGGTTTCGACGGTGGCCGTCACCTCCCACTGTTTTCTGTGGTGGGGTCCACTTAAACTTTGGATCTGCCTAATTCTTTTGCTTGCTCCCTAAAATGATCTCTTCAAATGGATGGATGGTGTGGATACAACACAAACATCATGGTAGGCCCAAAGAACTTGGTGACGTAACATCCGTCTGGTTCAGAAGCCAACCCGCTTTCGTTTCCAGTTCGTTTCCAATTGCGGCCAAAGCCGTCCGCATGAACTTCCTTCGACGGCGAGCTAGGTGGGGCACACAATGATATTTGTGAGAAATCCACTCGGTCCATCATTTTTTTCATATCATCTGATAACCCTAAAAAAAATGAGCCAGATCTAAAACTCATGTGGGCCGTACGGTTTGGAAACAATAAGTGGGGAAATTCCTGTGGTTGGAAATTTCCTGGGTCCACCATGATTTATATATGTCATCCATATGGCTCATGAGGTCATTCTTACTGGGATGAACTGAAATTATAAAAACATTAACATAATCCAAAACTTTTGTGGCCACTTGAATATTTCAATGGCTGAAGTTTAATACTCACCTTTTCCTATCGTGTGGCCCACTACAAGTTTGGATCAATATCATTGCTAGGTTTATGTTGTAACATAATCTAGAAAAACTGATGGCCGGGATAGATTTATCAAAAACATTACGGTGGGTGCCACTTACACATGTTACTACTTTTAATACTCATGTGACCGCATTTTCGTAATTTGCAGGGAATGGGACTTTTAATTCTTTAAATTAAATAGAGTTGGGACGCCGGTTGGCTACTGAACCAGACGGTAACTAGTCTTGCCACCGATGATCTCTCCAAAAGGATGGATGGTGTGGATATAACACATACATCATGGTGGCCCACCATGATGTATGTGTTATATCCACACCATCCATCCATTTGGAGAGATCATTTTAGGGAGTGAGCAAAATAATTAGGCGGATCCAAAGTTCAAGTGGACCCCACCACAGAAAATAGTAGAAGCTAACGGCTACCGTTGAAACCTTTCTAGGGCCGACCATGATGTTTATTTGAGATCCAACCTTTTTATAAGTTAAAAAAGACATGGAATAAGGTAAATTAACCATAAATATTAGCCTGATTGAAAGCTTCTATGGCCCAAAGAGGTTTTAATGGTAGACATTCAATTTCTATTGTTTTCTATGGTGGGGTGCACTTGAAATTTGGATCCTTCTCAGTCTTTGCATTATGCCCTAAAATGATATCACGGAATGGATGGACGGTGTGGATACAATTCATACATCATGGTGGCGCCCATGAAAAGTGGTGATTTCACTTCACTGGGGGGAGCGAAGAAAAGAAATGAGTTGAAAATAACGTTTACCCCTTATTTGCTCGAGACGTCTAACAGAACTCCAAAGAAAGATCATTAATTGTGAGGGAACACGCTCATGGCATTCAACCAATTGAATTTCACCACGTCACTTCAGTAGCGTTTTGGCTACTGAAGCGTTCAGTATCCAATCCGCTCCCGTGAGACACAATCCACATCTGCAACTCCCAGCAGTATTCACATGGTAAGGCTGGAAACACAGCCGGTGTAACACTGGATTTCTGTAGCGCCCATCATGTTCTTATGTATAAATCTACTCCATCTGGACAGGTGTTCAGAATTATCAAATTTACCATACATCTTGAGCCAGGTACACACACGCTTGAGAGTTCTATGTTTACTCCGTGCACGTGAGTAGTTTGACTCAGGATTTTGCAGCATATTTCACTCTAGCTAGTCGGGCACGCTTGATGAATGGATTTGATGAAACACACATCTCGTGTATAAAACACCCAACATTTGTGGGCTTTTGTTTTGTGTGTGACATCGACTCCGTTGGTACGTGTGCCCTCATGTTCACCTTGTAGATAAACAAACAGGAATCCAAAACTTAGGGAGGCCATACACCATGGGTATTTAACAACTTAAAATCACTCATGAAAAAAAAAAGGTAGTGTGGTCGGCTTCTGTCTTGGGCTAGGCTGCCTTTTAGAGAGTTCTTTTATCTCGATGAGAAGCATCTGATAAACGGCTAGGATGGAAATGAACAGCTATATACAGAAGAATGGAAAAGCTTTCCACTTTGGAAGCCGCTTTAAAATGATATGAACCAGAGCCTAGAAAATCCTAAACGTCTCAGTGAGACACACCCCTATGATAGGAGATGCCCAGTACAACTCTCGTATCAAATATAAAAAAGGTAACGATTGGTCATTCATGACTAAAGTAAAAGCGTCAACTTTTCAAAAGATCGAAATGGTTTAAATAAGAGGGGTTTCCATTGCGTTCAAGTGTAACTGCTGCTCTTCTAACCTCCATGCCCCGAATCGAATTCATAGACCACATTTTCCTCTCGTCGCGGGGGGGGGGGGGGGAACGGGCCTGCCCCTACTTCAACTGTTGGACCAATGCCTCCTCTACGTGCCAGAGATTGCCCCTTAAGGGCCTCATCCCATCTTTCATCTTTTGGGAACTTTGGAGGGCCAGAAACGCTGTCCGGTTTGAAGGTTCCGATAATCTGGTTGTCAGGATTATCTCCAACATCCAACGCTGGCTCAACCAAATTGGCCTGCTCCGGCCTCTGCCTAAATCTATTAATGTTTCCATATCAGCTACTCTCAAAGCCATTGGCACGCCACTCACATTGCTAAAGCGGGCAGATGACATCCATCACTAATGCAGTGACTGATCACAGCGAGACATACTTGATCCTGTTCTCCGACAATCACAATAATGAGATCTGTGAGGCAGTGCTCGTAAGCAGCCGTCAGAAAGACTGCGCGAACGTCATACCTGACCGGGAGCGCGCCCATGTGTTCCTCAGCCGCAACAATGGCATCGTGTCTGACTTCGGTGAGCCAACAACTTGGGCTTCCAAAAGAACACTGACGTAGGGGAGGACGTGAGGTCGAGCATCGTCTTCCTCAAGAAGATAACTATTCTGAATCCACGGAACTTCTCTGGACTCCTCACAGAGACTTCTCGGGGGGGGGGGGGAGGGGAGAAGGCAAGGGAACGGGCCTGCCCCTACTTCAACTGTTGGACCAATGCCTCCTCTACGTGCCAGAGATTGCCCCTTAAGGGCCTCATCCCATCTTTCATCTTTTGGGAACTTTGGAGGGCCAGAAACGCTGTCCGATTTGAAGGTTCCGATATTCTGGTTGTCAGGATTATCTCCAACATCCAACGCTGGCTCAACCAAATTGGCCCGCTCCGGCCTCTGCCTAAATCTATTAATGTTTCCATATCAGCTACTCTCAAAGCCATTGGCACGCCACTCACATCGCTTGTGCTAAAGCAGGCAGATGACATCCATCACTAATGCAGTGACTGATCACAGCGAGACATACTTGATCCTGTTCTCCGACAATCACAATAATGAGATCTGTGAGGCAGTGCTCGTAAGCAGCCGTCAGAAAGACTGCGCGAACGTCATGCCTGACCGGGAGCGCGCCCATGTGTTCCTCAGCCGCAACAATGGCATCGTGTCTGACTTCGGTGAGCCAACAACTTGGGCTTCCAAAAGAACACTGACGCAAGGGAGGACGTGAGGTCGAGCACCGTCTTCCTCAAGAAGATAACTATTCTGAATCCACGGAACTTCTCTGGACTCCTCACAGAGACTTCTCGAATCCACGAGGAAAGAAAGTAGAAAATAGAAATAAATTCTAATAAAATCGAAATTGATTGATGATTCCTTAAAAACGAGTTCACAACCCTTTAAATAAGGATACCAAGCAATGGGAAAGAAATTAGAATCAAACTACGACTCAAATTCCTAGAATCCGCGACTTACTATAAATAGTAAACTTACTATTTATAGACAGTCGTGATGTCTACTAGTGCGCAAGGTTTTCGGCCAAAAATAGTAAGTGTCCTATTTGGCTTCACCAAACCATTCTCCTAATTATTCTAAGCTCTTTTCACGTTGGGCGCAACTCCTAAAGCACGACGGATGAAGAGTTATAATCAAACTAAAACTTACTATTTATAGTAAAAACGAAATTAAAACAGGGAAACGACCATCGATCAAGGGGTTTTTCACAATTCCGGGCTGCGTAACCCAGCATAGCTGGGTTGGTTGGCTAAAGTAGCTCGTTCTACCCCAAAATCATATATTTTACGTCAGATAATTCATCCCGGATTGCAAGATATGCCCGATCTAAGGTCCGATGGTCCGGATCACTTCTGTCGTCGACCGGGCCTTTTCTGATCCATCTTGGCCATGAAACTGTCCGCAACCCGCTCTACATCAGTCCCCTCCACTTCAAAAGAACTCGAGGATGCGCTGGTTCATGATACTCGAACAAGTCCGCGACATTGAAAGTCCGTGAGATCGCCATGTCATCTGGAAGATCAACAACATAAGTGTTGTAATTGATCTTTCGGATGATTGGTACTGGCTCAATCTTTTTATTCTTCAACTTGTTGTATGTTCCGGTCGGAAATCATTCTTTGCGCAGATGGACCATTACTTGGTCGCCCACCTCGAACACTTTTTGTCGCCGATGCTTGTCCGCTTGCTCTTTGTATTTTTCGTTCGAGACATGTAGCTTGGTTTATACCTCCGCATGAATGCCCATGATCTTGTCAGCCATATGTTCCGCTGCAATGCTCATGCCTGGGAGCTTGGGCAGAGGGACCAAGTCTAGTGTGTGGCGACGTACTAGTCCATAGATAACCTGGAACGAGGATTTTCCTATCGAGCGGTTCACCATGTTGTTAAATGCAAACTCCGCTTGAGACAAGGCTAAATCCCATTGCTTCAATTTTTCTCCTGAAATACATCGAAGGAGGTTTCCCAACGTGCGATTTACAACCTCAGTTTGACCGTCAGTCTGTGGATGGTAGGCGCTGCTGAACTGAAGTCGTATATCAAATCGAGTCCACAAAGTCCGCCAAAAGTGGCTTATGAATTTCGTGTCACGGTCAGAAGTAATAGTCTTGGGAACCCCATGTAGCCGCACAATTTATCTGAAGAATAGATTCCCCACGTGTGTTGCATCGAGAGTCTTCTTGCATGGAATAAAGTGTGCCATCTTGGAGAAACGATCTACTACCACGAACACCGAATCCATGCCGCGTTGTGTTCGTGGGAGACTAAGCACGAAGTCCATAGATAAATCCTCCGAAGGGCCGTCAGGCACGGGTAACGGAGTGTAAAGGCCCGTATTATGAGATTGCCCCTAAGAGGTCTGACAAACATAACTACATTGGACTGCTTTTCCCACATCATGTACCAATTGCGGCCAGTAATATCGTTCTTCCACAAGAGCCCGTGTCTTGTCTCGCCCAAGGTGTCCACTGAAGCCACCTCCATGTAGCTCTTGGATTATCTGTTCCCTTAGCAAACTGTTTGGGATGCACAGTCGATTTTCCTTGAAAAGGAACCCGTCTTGCATATGTAAGTCGCCAGGGTGACCTCCTTGGCATCTGACCCATGCGTCCTTGAAGTTGTCGTCATTGGCATATATGTCTTTGAGGCGCTCGAACCCGACAACCTCATTACTCATTGTGACCAACAAAGTTACACGGTGACTCAATGCATCAGCTACTTTGTTCTGTTGCCCTGACTTATGTTTTAGTACGAACGTGAATTCCTGCAAAAACGAGATCCATCTAGCATGCACACGGTTAATGTTAGCTTGACTATTAATGAATTTGAGAGCTTGATGGTCCGTGTAAAGTATGAATTCCCTTTGAATCAAATAATGTCGCCAGTGCCACAGTGCCTGGACCACCGCGTATAACTCGATCTCATATGTAGACCACTTCTTACGTGCATCGCTAAGTTTCTCGCTGTAAAAGGCTACTGGCCTACCTTCTTGAGACAAAACTCTCCCAATTTCGACATATGAGGCATCACATTCGACTTTAAAAAGTTTGTCGAATTTGGGAAGTACAAGAACCGGGTTCGTGGATAATCTGCACTTGATTTCGGTAAAGATCTTGTCGGCTTCGTCAGTCCACTGAAACTGCCCTTTCTTCATGCAATCTGTGATTGGTGACACAATGGTACTAAAATTTTTCACGAATCGACGATAGAATGTCGTCAGTTCATGAAAACTTCGCACTTCGTGAATATTTGTAGGAACCGGTCATTCTCTGATTGCCTTCACCTTTTCCTCATCCACCCGAATGCCCGTGGGTGTGACTACAAAATCCAGGAACAATAGGCTATCAATCATGAAGCTACACTTTTTTAAATTGAGGTACAACTTATTTTTAATGAGCACTTGAAGGACCTTCTTGAGGTGTTCCATATGGGTGGTTTCGTTTCGTCTTGACTGTAGATCAAAATATCATCGAAGTAAACCACAACGAACTGCCCAATGAAAGGTTTCAGAACTTGGTTCATCAATCTCATAAATGTGCTAGGCGCATTCGAAAGATCGAAGGGCATGACCATCCATTCGTATAATCCTTCCTTGGTCTTAAAGGCCGTTTTTCACTCATCACCCGACCGTATTCGAATCTGATGGTAGCCGCTCCTTAGGTCTAATTTAGAGAATATTTTTGCACCCTCTAGCATGTCCAACATATCGTTCAACCGTGGTATAGGAAACCTGTATTTTATGGTGATTTTGTTGATGGCTCGACTGTCGACACACATGCGCCAACTCCCATCTTTCTTTGGAGTTAATAGAGCTGGTACAGCACATGGACTCATGCTCTCTCGAATAAGACCCTTGCGGATCAACTCCTCTACTTGTCCCTGCAGAATCTCGCACTCATTCGGACTCATTCGATAATGGGGACGATTAGGTAAACTGGACCCAGGGACAAAGTCGATATGGTGTTGGATATCCCACATGGGGGGTAACTCATCGGGAAGGTCATCGGGCCAGATTTCTTTGAATTCATGTAGCAGGGGCCTTAGTCTTTTAGGGATGTTGGTAGGCTCGAGTTCTTCCCATTTTACAATTAATGCATAAGTCTGTCCTGTTTCCTTTTATTCTTCCACGAAGTCCCGTATGGTTAAGAGAAAATGACCCTCCACTTTAGAAGTTTCAGGTGGTCCCTCTGGATCTATAGGGGCCAATATGTTCTTCCGGCCATCCTTGACGAAGATATATATATTATCTCGCCCTTTATGAGTGGCGTCACGGTCAAATTGCCAGGGCCGACCGAGTAGTATGTGACATGCTTCCATGTCAACCACATCACATACTACTTCATCCTTATAATGTTTGCCAATTGAAAAGGATATCGTGCACCGTTCAGTTACCTTTGTTTCGCTGACCTTCTTGATCCAACCGATTGTATAGGGAGAAGGATGACGCTCCGTCTTCAATTGCAATTTTTCCACCATAACCTTGGAGACGATGTTCTCGCTGCTCCCACTGTCAATAATCACATTACAAACCTTTCGATTCACCGTACACCTAATGCGGAAGATGTTATGCCGGTGTGGATGTACTTCTTTTCTTGGCGTATATAATAGTCGCCTCACGACGAGCGACTCGCCGTGATCTTGCTGAATCTAACCTAAATCATCTGCCTCGTCCTCGGTGGTATGCTCCTGTTCTTCAATATCTGGATCTTCATAAGCGTTATCAGCACTACCATCATTGATGGCGAGGTTTGTTAATTTTCGATGAGGACAAGTATTTGATAGGTGGCCCGGTTGGCCACAACGATAGTAGTTATCGGGCCTTGGCCGAGCATAGGGGTTTGGAATTCTACTTGGACCAGAAGCAGTCGATACGCCCCTTTTGGGGTCTAGCTTGCCCACTTCCCTGATCTCGGTTCTCAAACGTAGGAGGTTGAGTGCGTGCTCCTACGGGCTCCTTCCCCTTAGGCTGTGCAGTTCCCTAAGGCAGACCTGCCACAGAGATCCTTGCATTAGGATAGGTCCGTGTGTTAGGACGTTCAAGTTGCGCTTCTGCCCGAGTAGCCAACTTGATCGCATCATTCATCGTCCAGACAGACTGCATCTGGACCCGATCCTGGATAGCCATACGCAATCCACCATTGAATCGGGCGACTTGCTGCAATTCAGTCTCGACCAAATCGTTACGGGCCGCTAGGCGGTAAAATTCTTCTGCGTATTCTCTCACCGACCGACTACCCTGTCTACAATTTTGGTATTGTTGGAATAATACCTGATCGTAATCGCTAGGGAGGAATCGGGTATATAGTAGCTGCTTCATCCGTTGCCAAGTGCGGATTGGTACTTTCGTCTGCCTGGTTCGCCCGAGTTGCAGTTGTTCCCACCAAGCTGAAGCTCCTCCTTTCAACTTGTAGGCCACAAGCTTAACCTTCTTTGCTTTAGGGATGTCCATATAGTCAAAAAATCGTTCAACTTCAGAAAGCCAATCGAGGAAATCCTCAATGTGTAATTGGCCATTGAAGCTAGGAGTATCAACCCTCATCTTAAATTCTCGATCCGTTCGATCTACTCGATCGCCGCCATGTCTGGGGTGTTAGAAGATTATGTCGTCGATTTCCTCCTCACTGGAACCCCCTTCCTCAGGAATGACCCTTGGATGTACTGCCGGTACTATCCTGCGATCAGGGCGATTAATTTGGGGTGGAGAATTGCCACCAGGAACACGGAGTTGCCTTAGATTTTTCACCAAGAGATCTGTTATGCGGTTGATGGAAGCCTACAGCCCTTGTATGGCTTGCTGATTCTCTCGTTGCGCTACTTCGAAAGCTGCCGCCGTTAAAGGTAAATTCCCTGGAGGACCGCCCATGGGATTGTTGCCCGACCCGTCGTTAGAAGCCATCAATCCGAGGAGAAACCTCGCTCTGATACCAAATTGACGCCGGGGAGGACGTGAGGTCAAGCACCGTCTTCCTCAAGAGGATAACTATTCCGAATCCACGGAACTTCTCTGGACTCCTCACAGAGACTTCTCGAATCCACGAGGAAAGAAAGCAGAAAATAGAAATAAATTCTAATAAATTCGAAATTGATTGATGATTCCTTAAAAACGAGTTCACAACCCTTTAAATAAGGGTACCAAGCAATGGGAAAGAAATTAGAATCAAACTACAACTCAAATTCCCAGAATCCGCGACTTACTATAAATAGTAAACTTACTATTTATAGACGCTCGTGATGTCTACTAGTGCGCAAGGTTTTCGGCCAAAAATAGTAAGTGTCCTATTTGGCTTCACCAAACCATTCTCCTAATTATTCTAAGCCCTTTTCACGTTGGGCGCAACTCCTAAAGCACGACGGATGAAGAGTTATAATCAAACTAAAACTTACTATTTATAGTAAAAACGAAATTAAAACAGAGAAACGACTATCGATCAAGGGGTTTTTCGCAATTCTAGGCTGCACAACCCGGCATAGCAGGGTTGGTTGGCTAAAGTAGCTCGTTCTACCCCAAAATCATATATTTTACGTCAGATAACTCATCCCGGATTGCAAGATATGCCCAATCTAAGGTCCGATGGTCCAGATCACTTCTGTCGTCGACCGGGCCTTTTCTGATCCATCTTGGCCATGAAACTGTCCGCGACCCGCTCTACATCAAACACGCTGCTGGCCGGATGCACCCAGCTGCTCAAGCAATTCCAGGAGTATGATGACCGAGAAAGTTAAGTTCTGTCGTTTGATTTAATGACGGTTCTTCGGTTCTTCTCATTTTTCTGCTGATTTTGTACAGATAGAGATTTTTATTTTTCCATATAACCGCGTACCTGTTCGGTTATAGAGCAAAAACCTCCTGATTTTAAACTATTTCTCGAAACCCACCTATAGTTTACACCATTAGAAATTAAACTGCTAGCTATTAGTTATTTATATGAATAGGGTATATTATATGGATTCACACACGCGCCACCCTAACCCCCAACTGTAAGTGGGGCCTACTTTGTTGTTTATGAGAAATCCACGCCGTGCATGTGTTTTTACAGCTCACTTTTGGTTTGGACTAAAAAAAGAAGCAGATTCAAATTACAAAGTGAGCCCTCGATGGCCCCAAGAATTTTCAACGGTGGTTCTCATTCCCCAATGTTTCCTATCAATTTGCTCACTAGAGCCTGGTTTTGGCCTCATTTTTGGGCCCAGTTCATAAAATGATCTGGAAAAATAGATGGAAAGGGTGGATTTCTCACAAACATCTTATGACCCTACGAATATTTCAATAGTGGGCATTTAATTGGGAATGTTTCATGTTCGTTTGGCCCGTTTGAGCTCTCGATTATCCGCATTTTTTTGTCCCACGCCCTTAAATGACGTGGAAAAACAGATGGACAGAGTGAATTTATCAAAAACATTATTATGGCCCACCAATGATCGAGAGAAACTCTTACCCCATTTACCTGATGTCCGCCAAACCTATCATTGACGGGCGTTAACTGTTATGCAAACCTAACTCTGACCGTATGTGGGCCCACTTTTATCTTGTTAGAAATCCACCCCATCCATGTGTTTTCTCAACTCATTTTAGTACATAGTTCTACAACTAAGGCAGATCAAAAGCTAAAAGTGCGCCAGGATGGGCAGAAGATGTTTCAACGGTGGCCTTTCCATCTCACTCTTTCCTATCATATAGCCTACGGGAGCTTGGCATTGATTTGAATGTTTCAAGGGAGCATTTAATTCCCACTTTTTCATGTTCGTTTAGCCCACTTTTTTATTTAGATCAGTAGAATTTTTGGGCCTATGTCGTAAAAGGAGGTGGTAAATTAACAACCTTAAATTTGTGCATTAAAAAAATTAAAATAAATATTTAAGTATTTTATTTTTAAATAAAAAATAAAAATAAGTCAATAGTTGAGTTGTTAGAGACATTTTTAATTGAGAAAGAAGTTTAAGGATCAATTCTTAAAGTAATAATAATAATAAAAATTTTAAAATCAAATGTCATTAAAAAATTCAAATTCAAGATAAGGGACGATGTGCTAAAAATGGATACAGAAAGGTAGAGCTGGGCATGTCTGACCCGATTCGACCTGAACCGAACTGACGGCCTAGATCGGTGCAGATCGAGTTGGGCCATTCAGATTTGAATGTTTTTCAGATCGAATTCGGATTGAGGTCAATTCGGACCGATCCGGTTCGAATGGATCTGATCCGATCCGACCCGACCCGATCCAGAGTGGATAAACAATGTGCATTCACGGTGGCCCAATAGAGTTTACTCAGTACCACACACTAGCTATATAGTTGTTATACGAATGATTCGAGTACACACCGTGACTCCGCTGTCAAAAGATAAAATACATTATTAAAAGGTGAATCTATATATCTAAAATCGAATGCATTCCGACGTATTACAATAAGATACGTCACAAATCTAGCCATAGAATGTAGACCTTTTGTGATCATCCAAACCGTTTATTTGATAGGGATCCGCGTGGATGGGCCATTATCAAAAGATTTCTGGGGATGGGTTATTCCATCTTTGATGATGAAAAGGTTATGGTGATTGTTCTTGTTATCAAGGGCTTGAAATAATCTAATTGCAGCCTTTAATTTTTTACTTTCCACCATATAAAGTGAGACTCATCGTATAAACAGTTCGGATCAATGGAAGTTAACCTAGATTCAAAGGCAAAAATCCCGATGTGTCACATTTTTATACATCAGATGTATTTGAGCGAACCTCTTTGAAGAATACTTATACGGCTGGGTTAGCTGCTGTATAGCTGCTGTATGTGTCGTGCGAAGACGAGTAGTGACGCTCCTCGAGCTCCGAGTTGTACGAACGGTTCAAAGGATATCAAAGTTATATGGGCCCCACAGTGATGTATTCATTATATCTACACCGTTCATATATTTTTAGAGATTATTATAAAGCATTATCTAAAAAATGAATAATATCCAAAGATCATCTAGACCACACCACAAATAGTTGCAGAGATAATGATTTTCACCGTTAAACAATTCATGTGGTCCACTTGATAGTTAGATCTATCTTATTTTTCTTGTCAAGCACTAAGACGAGCTCGTCAAATGGATGGACGGTTTGGATATAGCACATACCCCATGATCAGACCTACAGAACTTGCTAACATCAATATAGCAATGCAAAGCCAAAGCGCACTTAAATGTTACATAGCTGCACTTTCGTGTCGTGCACGTTAACACCTGTGCCTCGAGCTCTGAGTTGTACAAACGGCTCAAATGAAATCAAAATTACATGGGCCCCACAATGATGTATTTATTATATCCATACCGTTTATCCATTTTTGGTGATCATTTTAGAGTATTTGAAAAAAAAATGAATCATATCTAAGGCTCAAATGGACCACACCAAAAATAGCAACGAGGATAATGATTTTCACAATTAAAAGCATTCGATCTGAATCGCACCCAACCCGATTCGACTCGGTTTCCCTAACCGAGTCGGACTCGGTTCAGATTAGGCCAACCATACATCGGATCAGTTCGAGTCAAATGTCTTGGACTCGATCCCGGATCGGACCGAGTTCAGGTCAGCCTATACAGATTTCGAACCGAACCGAGTTGGACCCAATATGATCCGGCTCGATCTGATGCCCAGCTCTATGGAGAGGTTTCTGTTTAATAGAAAAAAAATAAAATAGGAAGCCCTACCAAAAAAGGGAGAGGAGATTTTAAGAAGGCTTGATCAGGTAAGTGTTAATGTTTAAATCTTTTTAATTTTTTACTATGTTGTTAATTTCTTCCTGATCTATATAATGGATGATGCGGATCATCCACATGATTATTGTATATAGGTGTGTAGAGAAAATTTTAATAAAGTGATGCTTTTATGATTTCAGATCTGATTAGTAATATTTTAGGAATAAATTGAATGGATGGAATTTGATTGTGTTAAGATAGATTTGAACTGGTCATATGTATGATCCTAAGCACCAAAAGATAACAGGGCCTTGAATTTCAGATCGATCTGACCGTCAGATGGGTCACACTAGTTAAATCTATAAATGTTTAATAAGGAAAGCTTAGATTTCTATACAACTGATTGATATCACTTAGCGTAGAAAGTCGTGATGGGCCATTAGTGTTTATTTGGTTAGATCCACACAATTCATCCAATGTGTAGAGGCAAGATATGCCAAGACCTCGAGAATTTGAATGATCCAATCATCCGGTGGGCCATCTCGATTAATTATTTGACATTCAATTTCAGAATTTTTAAAAGAAAATTTAAATCTTGATAATTAAATTTAATATATATGTAATTTTAATTATTTGATCATTTAGGGTTTGGCTGCTTATAGGATGTATAGTAAGGTGGGCCTCACCATGTAAAATAACTAGATGAATAATAATGTTATTGATATAATTGATATGATCTCTGAATTCAAACTAACCTATTTACCTTGTGGATTCTATATTATTAGACTCAGGTGAATAACTCAACTTGTCTCATAATTCATTAAAATTAAAATAAATAGTTTATGATTGTTTGATTGATTGATATATTCATTTGGGTATTTTATTATGATAATTGTACGCTAAATTCATATGTGAATATTCTGATCAAGACAATTATGCCAAATATGAAAATTATGCATTTACATATCATCCATCATTCATTGCATTTGCATAATACATGGTCGATCCTTGGGGCCCTCCCTGGGAGAAATGTCGATCATGGTAGAGCGTTACCAAATGCGAGCTATGCTTAAGCCTACCGAAAGGTGGAAGCCTACCCAACGGGTGGATGTGGGTTGATGACCTCCAACCTAAGCAGATGGATGATCATCCTATCTGATGCATTCATACACTATTTACATCCATATCATTATACATACATTTTTATGTTATTTTAATTGCTATGATTATGAACCATACTGGGTTATTTCACTAAGCCTGGCCAGCTTACCTTTTTATTGATAGAAAAACTTTACAAATGAGCAATTAACAGATGATGCGGCGCAAGAACCAGAAGGATTTACTACACCTAAACATGATCCATGTGAAACGTGGTTATACTTATTTGAAGATAAAGTGGTAGCATTAGTGTGTGATTTATTTATTAGAATAGTTTAATTAATGTATAATGCATATTGGTATTGATCTTAAGATTTTAAGAAATTGTTTAAATTTATCTAATTGAAATAATGTTAATCTGGAATAAACATATTTGTAGTATGAAGACATAATAAATGAATGATTTTTAATATTTATATTATTTTACGAATCGTCAAGATTTATATATGCCTGGTTGATTGGTGCTAAGTGTTATGTATGTGTGATTAGAATTAGGATAGAACTTAGACTGAATGTAATTATCACCTTTGATTAAACTGATTAAGGAATTAACTTAGTACACTTTGTGTACAAGTTACGAACTAAAACTCGAGTCCTGAGGGTGCACACTCTTTACTCGAATTTCGGAGCGTGACAGTAAAACAGGTAGACGTAGTGGATTTGTCACAAACATTATGGTGGGTTCCACTTAAGTTAAGCAACCTTACCCTCTAGACTTAAATGTCCACCAAGTCTCTGAGTCTCACATTTGATCCACGTTGTTTGATTATTATTATTATTATTATTATTATTTTGAGAAAACTATGGATCTTTCATCGATAATGCTGAAAATTATAATTCGGGCTTCCGCGTGAGAACAAAGGACATGAGAGCGCCTATCTCAAACCTCTCCCCAAAATTGAGAAGAAAAACGTTCTTAAGAGAAGAAAATCAGGTGAAACATAAGCAAATCCATTCCGAAACGTGGGGTGTTTAAACCATACTTAAGAAGAAAGTTACGGGATAAGAATGAGAATCTTTAATGATTTTTTTTAATGAAAGGTGAGAGCACACCACCTGAAATTTTATTGACTTAAAATGGGAATCTTTCCTGACAGGAAACATAAGAATATTGTTAAGAGGAGAAGAAATTCAGGTGATACATTAGCTTTCATACACTTATGCAGGAGGAAGAACCCCTTGAAGGAAGGATGAGATCATGGTCAGTGATCTTTGAGGCTGGTAGCTTGGAACCAAGTGCCCAGCTCCCCTTACTGTCACCAATGTCAATCCTTCGTACCCCTCCACATATCCTCCCACCTGCCATTCATTCATCCATCAATCATCAACATTCCTTATTCCTATGTGGGCATATGATAATAATAATAATAATAATAATAATAATAATAAATAAATAAATAAATAAAACAGAAGAACAAGAAAAAAAAAAAAAGAAAAGAAAAGAAAAAAAAAAAAAAAAAAAAAGGAAGCCTAAGAGTGAAACTGGGCCTATGGGAGGTGGAAATAGATCAGCCATATAGTGGATCATTTCCATAAATGGCCCTCAGTCGAAAATCATACTGAACTGATGATTCTAACCAGCATCTGACCATCCATCTGAAGGAAGCAGTCTGCATGGATGGGATTTTTCACTCCGTGTGATTTTAAATCATGTGCAATTAATGGACAAGATCCATAGCATGGACAAAAAAAATAAAAAAAAAATAAAAATAAATCATGTGCAATTAATGGACAAGATCCATAGTATAGACGATTGGAATTTACCGCCCCACCTGCCAAGTGTTAGGTATTGGGAGTGTTCACAGGATCCACAGGATCCCAAATATGTGTGTGCCCAGGCCCAAAGAATTACCTCATTGTTGGAGTACCAAGGGCGCCAAGGAGTGTCCACATTTACTCCAAGCTTGTTTATGAAGTATCTGGTAGCTGTAACAGGACACACAGCGTCCATGTCCCCACTGCCAAATTCAAAAAAGAAAAGAAGAAGAAAAAAGAAGAAAAGAGAGGCCTTTTAAGTTACAATCATGAAATGAAATGTCAGAGGTGAGGGCGTATATGTGTTGGATGAGAAACTTACCTGTACATCCAGATGCTCATGCCACTGGCAATGAGTTGTTGCATGGTAGGTAAAATGGTCAATGGGCTATCCTTCCAATCCAAGCCAGTACTTCATCATATAAACACATGGTTAGAACGAAATGAAAAAGAGGAAATAGTCAGTAACATGGGAGAAATGTTAAATCCTCCTCCTTTTTTCCTTTCTCTCTCCAAACTCTTGTTTCTCCTTTCATTGTATAGCTTTCTTTGGGGAAAAAAAAAAAAAAAAAAGGAGGAGAAAATTCAGAAAAACATTTGACTTTTTGTGGCCGAAAGTTCGCTAAAGATAATAATGCGCAAATTTGACTTTAATCGTGCATTCTTTGGCTATATTTATGACGATTGTACCAGCACGACTTGCCTAACCGGATGAAGACATTTTACTCAAAGCAAGCAAAAACGGTGATAGTTAGTACCTGCAAACACTCCATTTATAGTCCAACCCAGTGACGTTTGCATGAATAGCCTTTTGCACCTCGGCCACATTCAAATAAGAGTTGACGTAGATTCCCGAGCAGGGATCAAAGTTCGTAATCTGGTTTGATCAGATTCAGCACGCACGATCAGACCGCAACACCCCACGTGCACGTTAGAAATAACCCAAGAGTATTCCGAGCAGGGATCTTACCGAACCAGTTGAGCCAGTTGTTTGGTTGTTGGTATAGTTGCAGAGCGGAGCGTATATGTTGTAGGTACTGATATATCCAATTTCGTCAAAGGCATCATCGAGGGCATTCAAGCATTCTTCGGTGAAGTTGGAGAAGTCACATTTCGCATGGATCAGTGCATTGGTTTCATCTGAGTTCAAAGCATGAGTCCAATAATAATCATAAGTCCCCATTTCATTGGTGATGTAGTCGATCCATGCATTGCCAACCTACAAGACATAAATCCATCGTCCATCAATACAGTTATGAAGATATTTTTTTCATGATCTTTTATTTTTGCTTCTTGTGATTTGGGGTGCGTTTGGTTGCACAAAATATAATGACATTTCTTCATACTTTGCACCATATTAGACTGATTAATTATGAAATATCATGATATTAAGTATCATGACATGATATTTGGTGCAACCAAACGCCCTATTAGTATTGAAAACGATAATAATGTATTCTATAGAAGAAACGCCATCAGTGATCACTTCCTCACTGAGTAATTTTCCACATTTATCGACCTACATGAGTAACCCACCTGACGCTGGGCCACAGGAGATACAAAGTGGAACCTATCTGATGAATGGGAGAAAGCAGAAATAGAAGACTTACAGCGATGCCTTTGAGGTTGATGATAGTCTGGTTGGTGTTTTTGTTATTGAGGAGGACGGTGTAGGCCAACTGAGGCACATAATGGCCTGCGTAGCTTTCTCCAGTGATGAAGAAATCGCGTGTTTTGTACTGAGGAAATCTCTCTAACCAGTTTACAAGAAATGCATAGGCATCATCGGCTGTTCTCTTATCCCCAGTTGCACTGTAATCTGAGGTCGTATTTGAATATGAGAAACCTACGCCAGCCGGCGATTCCAAGAAGATCACGTTCGCCACTGTAATCAATTATTGAGGTGTCAATTAAAAGCTCTTCGTCAATGATTCAAGTAATTAATTAATTATTGGTTATTTTTTGAAGTTTTATGGAATCTAGATTCACTCACCATTATTCCAGGCATAGTCATTTTTAAAGAGAGTCTTCCCATCCGGGTTAACTCTGAAGGGGCCTTGTTCCGCCATCGCTTCAAATAGGGAGGAGCATCCAGGACCTGCATATCCCAACTTCATCATGGTCACCCAAGGATCATAAGAGAACATATATATATATATATATAACAATGATAATCAGATGCTGCCATGTATACATTGAAGATGATGTTCATGGCCTTGATGACATTGATGGCGAAAAACTCCATGGTTAGATTGCGGGTGGTGTCATCAAGGCTCAACCTAAAGGCCCACCTGTTGGCCAATGACATGAAACTGACAGATATCTGGCCCAACCCACTTATTTGACCCGGCGGTCTCAGTGCATGGTTAGCAGGCTACTGGGACCTGATCTGAATCATGTATCTGGCTTCGAAAAGTGATGCCGTCACCTGGCCCAGTTTCAACATGAGTCAATGCCATCCGGCCGCGTAACTTTTGGGCCATTATTAAATAAATGACTACCTTTTGGCTCTTATTATTATTATAATTATTATTTTAAAGTTTTCGTCTGTTTCTCTTTTTAAAAATGCAGTACAAAGATAGCCTAGTTGGCTGTAAGTAATGTAAATCTCGGTTTTCTTATAAAAAGTCGATTTTACCCTCTGGGAAAGGGCATATGGAGAATTTAATCTCAGTGGGTCCATTGACACTGATGATGAGATTTTGACCGTCCATCCATTTTCCCTGCTCATTTTAGGACGCGAGAAACAAAATGAATTACAATTGAAGCTCAAGTAGACCACACGACAGTAGCAGTGGGAACTGAACGCCTACCGTAGAACACTTCGTCGGGGCCATTAAAGTTTTGGATAAGCTCTGATATTTGTGTTGTCTATTCATCTAGGTTTGCGTGACATATCTAATAGATTTGATGGCAAATAAATATCACCATTTGATAAACATTGTGCTGGATGGACAATGTGGATTTCTTACAAACATGGCGTGGGGTCATTCAAATGTTACGTCAGGCCTGTCACTGCAGCAGAGAGAGGGGTTGCTAGGGTATCTCGAGGTCCGAAGCTAGGTGGGGGCCACCACGGTGTCTGTGAAAAATTCACAACATTCATCCGTTTTGCCAAATCATTTTGGAACACGAGGCATGTCCAATACTCACGTGGACCACTTGACCAAATACCGTTGAGATTGTACGCCCGCCCACCGTTGAAACATTCATGGCCATAAAAGCTTTGGATCTGGCTAAATTTTTTGTTCTTTTGGTTAATCCCACTGGGACTGACCTTATAAAAATTGGGCTGCTTTATGAATGGTTTGGATTGCCTATGAACGACATGGTTTATGTTAAAAAGGTTTGAATCGGTAGGCAGCTCCTTTCCACTCTTTCCAGTCGCGTGGAATACTTTGTGATGAGCCTGAATTTTTATCTCATGCCTTGACATGAGCTTTCAATACTATGATTTTCACAAACATCATAGTAGGCCCCACTTACAATGTGGTCCGCACCCTTGGGGCCATTCAAACGTCAGGTCAGGCGTGTGATTGTCGGAGAGGGGTTGTCAGTGTGTCCGAGTTAGGTCTGGCCCACCATGGTGTTTGTGAAAAATCCGGGCCTGCTTTTCATTTTGCCAAATCATCTTAGAGTATAACCCTAAAAATTGTGACATATTCAATACTCATGTGGGCCATGATAGAAAAAGAGTAGAGATTGTATGCGTACTGTTGAAGTATTCATGTGTTGCCACAGAAGCTTTGGATCAGGTTAATCTTTTTGTTTTCCCGGCTCATCCCAGAATGACCTTATGAATTTTAGGATCTCTTTCCTGTGGTTTAGCCTAAAAATGTTTGAACAGTATCCAACCCCTTTGTACTCTTTCCTGTCACGTGGTCCACATGAGTTTGAGTTTTGAGTCAGCCTGATTTTTTGTTGGTTTCATGTATTAACATAGCTTCCAAAATGAATGGACCAATGAATTTTGGTAAACATCAAAGTAGAGCCCATATGCAGTGGGGTCGACGTGGGTTCACTCAAACGTCACGTCAGGCCTGTAATTGCGGCATGCGGAGGGGCTGTCAATGTGTCCTGGGCTGAAGCTAGGTGGGGCCCACCAATGTATTTTTGAAAAATCCACACTATCCATCCATTTTTCCAATCATTTTAGATCATGACCCAAAAAACGAGGCATATCAATGATCGCATGGGCTACACTACAGAAAAAAGTGGAGATTGTATGCCTGCCATTGAAACATTTACGTGACAACAGAAGCTTTAGATCAGGCTAATGTTTTTGTTGAAGGCATGGACGGACAGGGTAGATTTCTTGTAAACATCACAGTGGGCTCCACCTGTAGTAGTGGTCAGCATTGTTGTGAAGTAATTCAAACCTTGGTATGCGTGCAACGATTATGCAGAGGGGGTGGTGTCCAAGGGGATTGGTGGTAAGGTGGGGCTCACCATTGTATTTGTGATCAGAATTAGCATCATTTGCACGCCACAAGCTGGAAAAACCTGCTTGTTGCAATCTAATTGAACCATATCATCATATATTGCATTTAATGTAGAAATGCTGACAACATGCCCCTGAACCAACCAGGAACGGGAAGGTAGAAATGTTCTACTTGTAGCAAGTAGACATTCCTAATTTTTGTGATAAATTTATTATCCAAGTGTTTTCACAACTCATTTTATGTCATCAACTCAAAAATAAGGCACATACATATCCCAGTTGGACATATCACAACAAAAGAGTGAACACCTACCATCACAAACTTTCTAAAGCCATTTATTTGCCATCCGACCTGTTGATTAGGCTACTTAGACCTAGATAAAGAGAAAACACAAATTTTAGCTTGATCCAAAAAGTTTCCAACGGTAAGCATTCAATCTCCAGTTTCCTCAGGTGGTCCACTTGATCTTTCTATATACTTTATTTTTATGCTCATGCCCTAAAACTAATTGGCAAAACGGATGGACAATGTAGATAAAATATATATCATGATGACATCCACAAAGCATCATCCGTTGGTCGAAAGGAGGGCAAAGTTTGAACTTAAAATGCAATGGGTGCCGTTAAATAGGGTGATTCTTGCCATCTAAAAATGGAAGCCGATTGGCTGGTCTACCTCAAACCAGCTATATACATGTTGTATTGACGTCAGCAAGTTCTGTGGGTCTAATCGAGAGGTATGTGTTATATCCAAATAGTCCATCCATTTTGTGAGATCATTTTAATACTTGAGATGAAAAATATGACAGACCTAACAATCAAGTGGACCACACTGAAAAAAGCAGTGCGGGATTGAACGTCTACCATTGAAACCCTTTTTTGGGGTCACAAAAGTTTTGGATCAATATGAAATTTATTTTTACTCTTCATTCACTCGTTGTGACCTAATGAACATATTGGATGGAAAATGAACGTTATGGTAGGCCCTATGAATTGTTTAATGGTGAAAATCATTATCTCTGCTGCTATTTGTGGTGTGGTCCAAATGTCCTTTGGACATGATTCATTTTTTTGGATAATGATCTAAAATGACCTCTAAAAATAGATGAACCGCGTAGATATAATAAATACGTACTGTGAAGCCCATGTAACTTTGATCTCCTTTAAACCGTTCGTACAACTCAGAGCTAGAGGGGCGCCAGTGCCCGTCTTCGCATGACACGTGCCTACAGCAGCTATATAGCTGGTGTGTGGTACACCAGCCAATCCACTTCCTTTAAAGATATGTTTCTTTGTAACTATCGAAAAGAGAGTCGGCGATATGAATAGTCCAAAAGTAGTTAACCGAATGACAATAACCCTTTCAACATTGGTGACGTGACAGTCGGCGATATAAATAGTTCAAAAGAAGTAGATAACCGAATGAAAATAACCCTTTCAACATTGGTGATGACTGTGATATTCATGTTAAAAACCAAGTCGATAGTGAAGACGTTGAAGATCACAGAGATGGCAAGGATAGCATTATATACAAAACATTCGTAAGCATGTTGATATAGATGATTATGATGGAAGTGGCAGTGATGGTTTTCCATTACCTCCGTTGAGCCATAAGACTAGAGGTTTGGTTGAAGGATCTTCTGGACTCTCGGTGAAATAATAGAAGAGCGCCCTTCCATTCTTAGGATCCACTGTTACATATCCCGCGTACTGATTGAAATTCGCTCCATTTTCTCCATTGGGTTGTCCAGGCAACGCCTCAATCTTGTCCTCCTCCATCAATCCATCCTGTGGACTGATGTAAAGGGGCGAATAGTCGTTGCTCGCATCTATTGGGGCCCATGATTCGACATGTGGTGGCTGGGATGACCTGAGTGATTTGATCAACCTATTTAAACTGGTGATCTGATTGGCGTGATTGGTGGTGGGCCAAACAAAGAAGCAGCTGAAGAGCAGCAACCATGTGAAGGGTGCAATCTTCATCTTCTTGTTAATGATGAAAATGGCATGCCGTTGAGGTTCTTAAATAGGCAAGTGAGGAAATGGTAGGACGAAGATTTCAAGATAGTGTTTGTTTTAAGTTGTTTCGAGTTTTGAAATTCTAATTCCTTTCCGAATCAACACACCAACATTTCTTATTTTTCGTTGGCGTTGAAAGTAAAGTTGGCCTGCTTCATTGTTTTCCTAGCCTGCCCTTACTCTCTCTCTCTCTCTCTTTAGACTCCAGGGTGCGTTTGCCATCATTCATTCAGTTCATATAACTGATCATCCGTGAGTTTTTTACACATGCGTCTTTACCTGTGGCCCAAATTCTCATACCATTGTGTTGGGCAACATGATCTAAATCGTCTGACTTATCCCAGTAAATCTTGAACGCTGACCTTTTATTCTTTCCAAAGATATGTTTGGTGATCACTAATGGGCAAGTCAGGATTACCAAAATATTGAATTCTAACAGATAGGTCATCATCTATGGGTTTTACTTATGGGACGTACGTGTACAGTGGATGGGGAGTGCGGATCCTCTGTTTCGTGGAAACAGTGATCAGCTGATTCCACTTTTATTATCGGTCCACGTTGGGTGTATTGTCACGTCACCAATTTTTTAAATATATTAAAAAAATTACATTTCAAATAGAGGAAATGCTAGACGGTTTCCATCGGGATTTGCGCCAAATCGGATTGCGTACTCAGTTACTCTTGTACTTAGTAAACTCATTTGGGCGCACCTTGAATGTATGTAGTCTATCCACGCCATCCATCCATTTTTTCCATCTAATTTTAGGCGTTGAGCCAAATATTGAAGCATATCCAAAGATCAAGTGGGTCATACCACAGGAAATGGTAGGGAAAATGATTTCCACTGTTGAAACATTTCTAGGGCCCACAATGATGTTTATTTGTTATCCGACTTGTTCATAAGATCATAGACATGGATGAAGGGAAAAACAAATATAAGGTTGATCCAAAACTTATGTGGCCCGCAAAAATTTTCCAACAGTAAACGTTCAATTCAACTTTTTACATCGTTGTTGTTCATTTGATCATTACATATGCTTCATTTTTGGGCTCAAGGCCTAAAATTATCTGGTAAAATGGGTGGTAAAATGGATGGACCGAGTGGATAAAATACAAAAATCATGGTGGACCTCACAGAGTTTACTCAATACTGAGTTACAAGCTACCGAAGGACTCGCTACTCAAGTGACGTCACCTAGTTATGTGAGTCCTACAATTATGATTGTTTTGTATCCACACCGTCCATCCATTTGGAGATATCATTTTAGCACATGATCCAAAGAATGAATTAAATCCAAAACTTGAGTGGACCCCACCACAGAAAACAGTGGACAGACATTAAAATCTTCTAAGGGCCACAAAAGTTTTCGATCAAGATGATATTTGTGTTTTCCCTTCTTTAATGTCTGTGTTAACTTATGAACAGGTTGGATCTCAAATAAAAATCACAGTGGACCTTAGGAAGGCTTCAACGGTGGACGTCACTCTCTCACTGTTTTCTGTGGTGGGGTCCACTCCAGCTTTGGATATGCCTCATTCTTTTGATCATGCCCTAAAATGATCTCTCTGAATGGATGGACAGTGTGGATACAACGCATACATCATGGTAGGCCCCATAGAACTTGGTGACGTCACTTCTGTAGGGAGTCTGGCTACTCAACTTGGCTAGGACCCAGGATGAGTGATGTCGTAGGATCCTCACCATGGGCCTACCTTAATCTATGCATTGTATATCTACCCCATCCAGCCGTTTTCTCATATTATTTTAGAGAATTGTACAAAAACTGAAGTAGATACAACTCTCAGGTGGACCACACTACAGGAAACGGTGGTCATTGATTGTCGACTATTGAAAACCTCATTGTCCACTGTAATGTTTATTTGCCATCCAATCTATTGTTGATAAGGTCACATAGCTCGGATGAAGGAAGAACACAAATATCAACTTGATCCAAAACCATTTGTGGCCCACAAAAAGGTTTCTAATAATCAATGACTATGGTTTCTTGTAGTGTGGTCAACTTGAGATTTGGATAGGCTTCACTTTTTGTTCTACTCTGTAAAATGAGCTCGCAAAATGGATAGATGGCATAGATATTCAATGTATACAATTAGATGGGTCCCACTCACATTGGGGAATCCGAAGTTGTCGGGTTCTTTCTTTTACAATCAGATCACATGAGATAGCACACAACACCAATGTTGGTATTGTGTGCTACTAATTTTTTTTATTTTTTTATTTTTTTAAAAATCTTTGTAGGCTTCACCTTGATTGGGGCTGGGCAAGCGGCGACTCAGTAAACTTGACTCGTCTGACTTGATACGAACGAAGTGGGTGAGTTGATCCTAATGGAGCTGACTTTGTCCAATCCGAACTCAAAACGAGTTGAGTTCGAGTCACCTAGTAACTTAACTCGACTAGACCCAAAATCCAACTCTGTACTCACTCGACTTGATCTGAAACTCGACTTGTATATATTTTTTTTGAAAAAAAAAAAACTTAGATATGATGTTTCAGATCTGAGATGCCATATAGCTATATATGGAGAGACTGCAATTCTAAAAAGTGAATCTCGATTTTGAGTTCTGATTTCAGATCGTGGATACCCATTGAACTCGACCCAACTCAGTTCGACTCGACCCGAATCGGTACTTGTGATGATTCAGTCTAGATTAGTCCAGGCCACACCCAGACTCGGATCGGCTTAAGCATGCTGGACTCAGTACCGAGTTAGGTCGAGTTCGGGTCAGGCCTATTTCAAAATTGAATCGAGTCGGGTCAGACCTAACTCGGTCTGAATTGACTCGATGCCCACCTCTAACCATGATGGTCATTTTTTTTATCTACATTGTTTATCCATTTCGCCTGCTTACATCAGGGCATGAGTCTAAAAATAGATAGATCGATATTTCAAGTGGACCACACCATAAGAAAAGTGGTGATTGAACACATATCATTATAAACTTCGTAGAGCCCAATGTAATGTTTATTTTCCATCCAACCAACTAATAACATCACAAAGACATGGATGAAGAGAAAATACTAATATCAGCTTGATCCAAAACTTTTGTAGCCCCTAATAAGTTTTTAATCTTCTAATAACCCATGTTTCTTGTGGTGTGGTCCACCTGAGATTTGGATCTTCCTCAATTTTGTGCTCACAAACCACAATGATCTGTAAAAATGGATGGACAATGTTGATAAAATACATACATCATGGTGGAACCAACAGAGCTTTTTCAATAACACACAATACTACAGTTTGGTGGTATATGCTACCAATGTCCTCATCAAAGCCACTTGTATGAGCAAATAATCAATGGCTCTTAGGTGGGCCATACTATGATGTTTTCTGAAAAATCAACCTGGACCACAAGGTGCGTCACCCCATTTTAGGCCACAGGCACAAAAAATAAAATAAAATAAAATAAAATCAGTTTTGTCTATAATTCAGGTTGATCATGTGGTTGTAAACGGTGTATAAACAATCATCGCCTTCCAAATTATTTCCATTATTCTTTCCCAAGTGATTCATGTATCGGTATGATTTTTGGCAAAATGTTATTTATTTAGTTTATTTTTTACATCTAGTTGTTGAAGTGGATTTTGATGTAAGTATAATGTTTGACCCTTTAAAATAAAGGATAGACATGTCTCTCCCAACTATTTTCTTTAGTGCGTATCTCTAGACTAAGTATGAGACTTAATAGGTTATAGTGGATATTACATAAACATTGTAGTGGGCCTCAGAAAAATCAAGAGTCACGCCCCATACACAATAAGCTTTGATTTGACATGACACTAATATCCAAAAAAAATTTAAAATTTTGCAGGGCCCACCATGATTATATATATATATATATGTCTAATCCAAGCCGTCCATTCAATGTAACGGCTCATTTTAGGGCATACATTGAAAATTAAGGTAAATCCAAAGTGCAAGTGTACCACAACACAAGAAACACAGGGATTAAACATACACCATTGAAAATTTCTTGTGGGCCATAGGAGTTTTGTATCCAGCTGATATTTGTATTTTTCCTTCATCCGTGTATGTGTGATCATATGAATAGGTTAGATCACGGATACAAATCAGTGCAGGACCCAAGGATGACTTCACATTTCAACGATGGATGTCAATATCCCCTTGTTTGTTGCGGTGTGGTCCAATTGAGCTTATAATCTAACTATTTTTTTTTTTTAATACAAGAGCTAAAATGATTTGATAAAATCGATAGACGGCGTGGATCGATCACATACATCATGGTTAGATTCAAAATTTCTACTCGGTCATTCTCATCTTTTTTTTTTAAAAAAAAATGAATTTTGAAAATGGAGGTGTAATTACCCTTCATATTTCATCTCTTCCAAACAGTAGAAATAGGTTATAATTACCTATTTACCACAATTTACACTAGTAGATAGGAAAACAATTAGGCCCAATTGCTTGTATTTAAATTATACTATAATCCAAAAATAGCAATACAATGAAATCCTTTATATATATATTAAATTAAATTAAATTACTAAATCAATTTTAATATACTGAATTTATGTCTATATGTGATATCTCCAAGAAAGATTGTAATATGCCCATTAAAATATATTTTCAATATACTTGACAAAAAATGACGAAACTTACATGGCCAATGTTTAGATAGTTAAGGTCATTTTATTGATGTGATTTTACTGATGCAGCCCATGATTAGATTTATTCCAAGATATTATCAGTGTGCCATTTGTACAATGGATTAACCCTATGAACACATTCACTACATATGTAACACTCCTTCCTTTAAAAGCAAGCCAAAAAGACATTTCACTCCCTATTACGCTTTCAAAACAAGGTATGTATTTCATTAACCACGGATTCCATTTTATCCTAAATCCCGCTGTGGACTTTTGAAATTTGAATGCATTTAAATACATCGAAAGTGCCATTGCCATACAACCCCTAAGGATTTTGGTACACGTGCTCCCGTGGCACGTGGCCTTAGCGCCTTGATGCTAAAACAGGTACTGTGCTTGAAGTAGGGTAGATTTGGTATTGGGTTGCTAGAGTCGAGGCTCTCAAGAGTAGAATGGTGGTCCGCCTTGTTCACATTCCGAGAAAGGCGAACTTGGTGGCAGATGGGCTCGCTAGGCTGGGCAGTGCTAGAGAAGGTAATAGGCAATATTTGTTGCCATTTGTGGCCTTATGTTCCTTGATAGAGTGGGCCTTGGCTCGCTGCAAGAATGCTAAGGCCCCCATTTTTCTTTTTCTTTTTCTGTTTCCTTTATATTCACCATAGGCGGCCTGCTTCCTTATCTTGGTAGGCCCTCCCGAAAAAATGTTGTCTATACTCACACTGCTTGCTTCCTTATCTTGGTTGGCCCTCCTGAAAAAATGTTGTTTATACTCACACAGCTGTACTTACAAATCCTATGAATAAATATGCTAATTTTTTATTTTTTATTTTAAAAAAGACAACATCCATCTATCAAATATATATATATATATATATATATATATATATATATATAAGTCCCCTAGGGTAGATCAGGATCATCTGCAACACCTGTTTTATGCATCAAAAGTCAGGCATAGGTTTTTGTGTGGGGCCACCGTGGTATCTTAAATTGAAGCCTGCTCATCAGGTGTAGCTCAACAGATTGAAGGGAAAGTACAAAAATCAAACTAATAATAGTAATAATAATAATGCAAAGTTATCCAGGCCACAACCGATATGGATAATCTATTAAATTTTTAGAGAATCAAATTTGTCTGAGAATTGTAGACATCACCATCCATGACTAGACAAACAGATGGCTATAAAAAAGGAGCCCAAATTATTGATGGATCAGATCTTCAGATCTACATGAATTTCATGTTAAAGCCGGCGAACTATAACATATGGATTGAGAATCTAGATCGTTGGTATTTTGCTTTCCACTATGGATGGACCACGTTCCAAGACCCTCTTGGATTGGAGTACCGATCAATATTATTTATCAATTGACCTCCAACAGCCGTTGGTTGTATGTTATTAGGAGAAAACATGGCATGTTATCGTGCAAGCAAAATAAATAAATAAATAAATAAATAAAATGAGTTAAACCAAAAATCCAAAAGCCAAAGAGGAAAATATACAATAGGAGGCATAATGATATACCTGGGTAGTAATTATAGAGTTTGATTTTAACACCATATAAAGAATGTATCATCAAGAAATACGCTAATAGGATCTGTCTCTGTTTACATATGTTCTTCTTTTATTGAGGACAAACCCTATAAAGAAATACATGTTTCATGCACGTATACACCACTTGTCTCAAACGTATTTCTCATCATAACATATTTTGCATTTTAACTTTCCATCGGTGTGACATAATTTGAAAGATTAAGATGAGATTTTTGGGCTATGGCCCTTCTAAGGTGGAGCCCTAGTACTGATCAGTAGTTATAAGTAGGCCCTTGGTTCTAGGTTTTGGTGACCCTATTTGTTGAAATGATGGGCCTCGCCATGATAGCACATGCATTAAAAATCTTCCGGAAGATCCTAGCCATTGATTAGTTGGTCTACATTTTCTTTTTTAACCATCTATAAACAGCACACAAATTGATGGGTTTGGACATTTCCAAATGTGAGATTTGGTACCTGGGCTCCACATCATTGAATTCCACCACTAAGAACTGAATTCCCAAATGGTAAATGCATAAACTTTGCCCCTAGCATCAGATGGGGCAGATAGGATGTTGGATCTAGACAGTCCATAGTGGTCCTCTAGGTAGATGCTGAAAGACTGCATACAAGAGTGAGCCCTCAGAATCCAACATATTAATATGGGGTATCCACAAAGTTGAGGATGAATGGTGCAGGTCCAGCGGTCCACCTGACCACTAATAGAATAGATGGGTCTAATCACCCATCTAATTATACGATATAGATGGCTCCATATTTTAATTTACGGCTTGATTGGTTAAGGAACAGGCCGATTGAACACAAACTCATTATCTCTTCTCTGTTTCTTGTATTTATAATTGCTTAGGAATTAAGAGAAGGGTTGAAATTGGATAGAATAAAGTTTATCCCTATCCAATTTAATTTTTTCCATCTCTCATCCAAATTTAAAATTCTGAAATAGATCAGAGGAAACCAAAAAGGGACCCATCCACTCGTGGTTGCCCACAAGTGGGCCCCAAAGGCTCATGTCTAATAGACGCCTATCAGTTGAAAATCATACTGAATGGACCATCCTAGGCCGTTAATATCCCTGGCCAAAAATTTCAGAACTAATGTCAAGGGGACCAGATAAGTGTTAATCTTGTATTCCTCAAGGATCAAACCATAAAAAGACTGGTTTGGAGTCGGAACATAGACAGCAAGAAAATAATTGAAATTTCTATTATAGAATCAATCCATCATTTTTGCCATCTTGGAGAGTATTGCATTCCTTTTCCACCCAAACAAATCCTTCATCACGTTTCCTGCATCTTCTGGCAAGAACAAGGTATTTGCCAAACACAATCTTTCAACACATTTCTTTATTATTTCAACATTCTAATTCCCAAAACATGAAGATTGTATTCTAATAAGAAGAAGGTGGAAGCTTCCCGTCCACAAATGATGTGAAGAGGGTGAATGCTCGAGCTGGCTGATAGCTTGGAACTAAATGTCCGGCACCCCTTACAGTAACAAACGTCAACCCGTGGTATCCAACGGCATACCCGCCAACCTTCACACAGACAAATCATTGTCAGTAACACATCATTAGAAGTTCTAATCCATGCATTAAGATGAATTAAGATTTTGTTCTTACCTCTTTCTCAGTGTACCAAGGGAACCAAGCAGTTTCCACCGATGTATTGAGTGTGTTTATGGCGTACCTCGTCGACGTTACAGGTACTACACCATCAGTGTCCCCACTACAGATCGAATAGAAATGGATTAAGATGGAGAGATGTGTAATTAGAAGAGTTTCTATCAGTTTGCATTTGGTTGCACCTAAAATCATGACATTTCATGATTGGTTGCAGCTAAACACGTGATTTGGCGCACTCAGAGTGCTTGTAGATGCATGGATAGTTGCATCATCAATGTGGACCGTCCGTTAGGTTTGAATTACTTTCTGTGGGCCACCACGAAAACTTAACACCAATTGGAGGAAATTTTCCGTTTGATAGAGTCCAGACCAAAGAAGGTCCACCGATCAATCTCTAAGGAAACGTTTGAACACATGGTCATGACTAATCCATCTGCGGCTAGACAACCAAGCGGTTATAATAAGAGCAGACTGAATTCAGAAGAATAGCATCCTCCAATCACCATGAGATTTCCGTGGTGGTCCATGAATAGTTAGGGCTATCCAACGGACGGTTGAGATCTCCCGGACACCCTGTAATTCTTCAAATGAAAAAAAAAAAAAAACCTTGCCTGTATATCCACACGCTTATATTACTCTCCATCAGTTCTTGAATGAGTGGCAGTACCGTAGTTGGACTATCCTTCCATGCAAAACCTAATCTAGGGCTGTTTATCCAAGCAATATGGAAAGAAGAAACCATAGATGAGTCGCTGGTTGAAAAATTACCCAAAAATTTCAAGATAATAATAGAAATGCCACTTAGGGCCAGAAGGTAATAACATACTTGCATGCTTCCCACTGATATGGAACACCCGCGACGTGTAGGGCTTTCTGCACTTCAGGAAGGTTAAGATAGGACTTTATGTAGTTTCCTGAGCAGGGATCAAAGCTGCCATCCTGTTTTAATCCATGAAATAAGAAATTATTTTTTCACAGGATTTCAATTGGCCCAGGCTGTGAGTCTACGGGCTCACGCACCAATGCCAGGGTGCGGCCCACTTATCGCCTTTCTTGGGTTGGTGTATGAGGCCCTTGCTTGGGCCTGGGCCTAAAATAAGACCCATTTCTTAAACAGACGCCTCAGCCCATATTATGATTTTCAAATGTACATACGTTATAATCATCTTGGTTTGAAAACTAATAAGTTTCATCGAAAGAAAATGAGAACACACATAGATATTGAAAAATCCCATATCTTTATCAAAATGGGTGAACCTGCTGGCATTGGTTGGACTCTGGCACGCCATAATCTGGGCCGGGCTTAGACTTATATGTTTGGCCCACAACACGCCTTGGGCTTGGACAGACCTTGGCCGACCCATTGATAGCACTAGTCAAACGGGTCTAGGATCCTTAGGTAGTGGGCCACATTCCGGAATCGTTCATTACAAGGGCCATGCTGAGAAAAGCCTCATCTGAGCCCAGTTTGGTTCCCTGAATTTGTAGTTGCTTACACTGAAGAAAAAAGCATACTTACAGTTGGGGGGGCTGCAGAGCCATTGCATTTGGAAGCGTAGATATCGTAGAGGTAGATCTTGCCGATGGAATTGGCCCCTTGCAGCAAATATGCGTAGCATACGTCGGATGGAGTAGCCTCCGTAGAAAAATTGCAGTTTAAGGTAATGCCCTCATGAACTTCATCCGAAATTAATGCATGCGTCCAGAAGAAGTCGTACATCCCCATCACAACAGTTTCATCATCTATCCATGGATTGCCGATCTGGATACATGATGGCCCCACTCTGTTAGTGTTTGTGTCCATATACAGATATACATGCATACACGTATAATACATATCCAAGAACTTATATATTTTCTATGATAGGGCCCAACATGTTGTATATGTAAAATCCACTCCATCTATCAGGTTCTATACTTGATTCTAGTTCCTAAGAAAACGAATCAGCCAGATCTATAACTCAAGTGGGTCACACCCCAGGGAACAATGGTGATTGGCTGCTAACCAAAGTTTTTGTGTGTGGCTACGATGATGGGTATCTTTCATCAAACCCGTTAATCAGGTATAACTCATCAGGATGGGAAAAATATTTAAAAAGTTGACCATTATCCGAAACTGAGGCAGGCCACACGCGGCAACTTAGAGGTTTTAGGAGCAATTTTATATTGCTACCATTGTGTAGCACATCCGAGTTTTATATGGGGCGATATTTTGTATGTACTATTTGAATGATGTTCCTCATCTGATGGAAGGAGCGGATTTACGTATACAACATGGTGGGCCCCAGAGAACTTGGGTGTTATGCATGCCTTGTAAAACAGGTGTTGTAGACGAATTATGTCTTATTTACATGCGTGCAAACACATGTTGATCGAGGATTAGAATTACATAAATACACGTTCATGTGTGTGTATTTAAGAACCCCTCCGTTAAAAGCTGTGACCTTATGGAAGTCCATTTTTCATATTAATATAGGGAGTGGCACCAGGCAAGATTTAGTAATGGGCCCAGGCCCATCTGGAACTTCTGGAACAGGCCTGCCCATTGTTGTTTGTAAATGGGCCCGTATCAGGACCCTGGCTGGACCTAAAAGATAATGTGCTGAATCTTCATTTGGGTGGAGTCCATAGCTTTCAATTTAGGCCAAGGTCTGGCCTTTTGTCAGTTGGGCTGGAAAGTCGCCACCCCATCCCATCCCTGATGAAACAAGTTTTCTTGTATTTTTCTATAGACTTACAGCAATTCCACGAAGGTTGATGACTGTTTGATTGGTGATCTTGTTGTTTTGAAGGATTGTTTGAGCAAGCTGAGGTACGTAATGGCCGGCATAGCTCTCCCCTGCAATGAAGAAATCTCTAGTCTTGTACTGAGGAAACCTCTCAAGCCAGTTAATAAGAAAAGTATAAGAATCTTCGGCTGTTCTCTTATCTCCAGTTTGAATGAAGTCGGATGACGTGTTTGTGTATGAAAATCCCACACCCGCCGGTGATTCGAGGAAGAGGACATTTGCCACTGTGTCAAAAATTTCGGCCTAAGTATGTCTTGTTTTTACAGATGAAAGCGGCATCAGGGCATCTTAAAAAGCAGTAACTAGAATTTAGCTACTGATCTATGTGATCAAACATCTGATATAAGCCATTGTTGGAAAATGGTCCATTTATGCTGGGCCATTCTGTTGGTAGAGAATGCTCATAGGGTTATGGTCTTGAGACATCGATTGAGGATTAAAACTGGAACCCAAAAGCCTGGACCTGGTCTTTTCTTCTTCTTTATTTTTCTTTCCATTCAGACCTGGGCCCGAATATCAAGATTATATGGGCCAGAAAAGTTCCCCAAAAGGCCCAAAATGTTGGCCTGGCCTGTCACAATTTTCTTCAACATGGTCCCCAGTTCCCAACTAGCAGGCCTAAGTCCTTGTCTGGCCCAGTTGCCACCATACCATAATTAAATTCTGATAAATGAAGGTCAAATGGGTAATTTCCGGAAAAAGGGAAGGATATTAGAGGAGTATGCCAACAGGTCAGGGCAGCTCATGGTGCCCTTTGTGCCTGGCATGTCACAGGCAGACTTCGGGCCTCGACTGCCAGACGCCTTAGGTTGGCTTGAGTCAAGGTAATTGGTCTATTCAGATTGAGTTGAGCTGGGATTAAAAGCCTAGCCCGATGAGTAATTGCCTTGGGCTTGACAGATTTGGCCATTCTTGGCCAGTTTCGGTCTCATTTTGGGTTCAGGCTGACGCCTTCCATCTTCCTGCTTGGGATAACTGAATTCGACATCCCTATCCGTGGTGCAACAATAGCAAGTGCCTGTTTGGATAGTAGGAAAAGAAGGGAAATTTCTCATTTTCCTCACCAAAAACCTGTCTTATCTTGTCCAGAGAAATTGACTTGGTAGAATCCAGCTTTGCTATCCCAACACAAGGAAATTTACCAAACGAGTAAAAGTGATTCCTTCTGTTTTCTATTCCCACTGTTGGATAAAGATAGATTCTAAAGTGGCTTTTCTATCCATAGAGAATGAAAAATGGGTGGTAGAACTAGCTCAAGACAATGACTTGGATAATGTGAAGATTTACCATTGTTCCAAGCGTAGTCATTTCGGTATAAAGTGTTGCCGTCTTTTTCTACTCTGAACGGTCCTAGTTCCATCATGGCTCCATTTCCAAACGAAGAACAGCCAGGTCCTGTCCAAATGAAAACCTTTATCAATAATTGAAACTCTTGTGACCATGTGTTTCATGACTTCCATTATCATTATCATGTTCTTCCTGAAATCACCATGACATGGAAAGCTAGTAAACGGTTACGTGGAAATCATGACTATGATGATGGTGATGATGATGACTATTATTATTATGCTGATGAGGATGATAATGATGACGGTGGTTGTGGCGGGGCGATGGGATGTGACTTGCCTTGCCTGTAACCCATGAGGCCTATTATGATGTTTGTATTATATATATTTACTCGCTCTGTCCCTTCCACTAGTGAATCATCTTAGTACATGAGCCCAGACACAACAAATATCTAAAACACATACATAAGTCGAACCACAAGCAACAGTTAGAAATGAAAGATACTGTAGAACTCTTTATCAGGGCTACAAAAGAATTATTGTTGATGTCTTAAATATGTAAATCAACAGCTATCGATGGACTACTCGATGCCATTAAAGGATACTCGATGTCATCGGAAAAATTTGAAAAATCTATGTTTTGTTGTTAGAATGTTTTAGTGTTTTCTAGATGCCATCGACAGTCTATCGATATCTTCTAAATCCCATCGAAGGTGCCATTGAGCACGTGCATAAAATTACATTAAATGCAAGAATTGTTTCTGATTTTGATTGTGATTCTTATATATATATATATATATATATATATATATATATATATATATATATATATATATATACATATATATATGGTGTAATTAAGATTTAGGGTATTTCAGAGCTTTGTAAATTGTTTTAGGGTTTCGAGGGCATAGTCTGGAGGTGATTCGAGACTTGTTCTAATTGGATAATCTCTATCTCTCATAATTTTCTGCTTTCATAAAGTATTAATGTTGCTTTGTGCCATAATTTTTTCTGGCAAGGTTTTTTTTACATTAAAATTGGAGTTTGTGATTAAACTTGATTGTGCGATTGGAATACTTTACTTGATTCATCTCTGTGTGCTTCCATGGTCACCAACAAGAATCACTTCTCGAAGACGTTGGATGGCATATAAACATCAGAAGATGTGTGAGTCAAAAGGTTTCAACCACAAGTGTTTCCATTCCCACTATTTCTTGTATTGTGGCCCAGTTGCAATTTTTTTTTTCTCATGTTTGTGCTCAAATCTTAAAATGACCTAGCAAAACCAATAACTGGACTGGATTCAATGCAAATATCAAGATGTCGTGTCTAAGTTAAATCTATAATTTGACTATAACAACAGTAGTAATTTCATCTTTATCATCATAGGATTTGATGTGATGACGACGACAAAATACCACAGTGACAATGATCATTACCAATGAGGTGACTAGGAGTGGATGTCGTCATCATCAGAGTTTACAGATCACAATGAAAATGAGAACCATCCCTTATAATGATAAACCAAATGATGTAATAATGATGATAGTGAGTTAGTGGAATTAACCATAACCACGACCTTGATCGCGGACATGGTCTTAACCACATGGCCATCAAAGGGAACATGCACACGATGAAAACAACCATGATGATGATATTATTTTCATTACCTCCATTTAGCCAGAGCACTAAAGGTTTGGTGGACGAATTCACAGGAGACTCAGCAAAATAATAGAAGAGTGCCCTTCCAGTCTTTGCATCTACAGTCACATAGCCGGAATAATGATCGAAATCCACTTCAGCCGGTTGGCCTGGCAATTCAACAATCTTATCTTCTTCCATCAGCCCATCTTGAGGACCCACATACACAGGAGAATACGCCTGACCCTCTGATGCAATACTCCTCCATGCCGACGCATCTCTTGCACCCCCCGCCCGCCTTTCCATTATGAGTCTATCCAAAGGATCAAACCCGCCCATTCCCAACGCACCGGCCAAGACCGTGAGGCATGCAAGAAAGACCGACAACATGAAGGCGGCCTTTTTCATCGTCGCACCAGTTGTAATGGAGTGCATTGATAGTAGCTTAGTGTATCAATTTATAGGGTGAGGGTGATTTTTACAATGAAAGAAGCTTTTCGTCCATACGGTAATGTTAATATATCCATATGAATGCATTTTTGGGAGATATAATAAGATGTGTTGTTAATATCGTTTAGCTTTCTTCTTCTTTGGATTGTGGTCCGTCAACCGACCTCGAGTCTATGGGACGGACCGTCGGATGAATGTCCGACTCCAACCAATGAGCTAAGGATCCCAAGTCTTGGGCCAGCCGTGGCCAGATTGGGGCATGGACCTAACACTCAAGTCAGGCCCATATGGCCCTTCTCACGGGCCTTTGGGAAGATGTAGCTTGCAAGCCCAACTTAATCTCCTATTAATTAGTTAAAACTCAGGCACGCAATTTTTATTTTTATTTTTATTTTTAAACCGTCTTTTCATATATATTTGCAAAGAAGAGCTGTACACCGTATGGGGGGACCTGCCGCGAAAAGAAAGGAGGCGACAAAGCCCCTTTAAAATTCACCCAAATAACCTAAATCTGCTTTATCCAGGGAAGTAAGGCATCCAACCCATGGGCCTCTGGTTCATCCCAAACTTGGCCCAAATTCGGGGTCAGCCCAGCCGTTTTCGTACCATATACGTACAATTGTAAGATGCCAAGGGATGCGAATTCCCTGCAGCAGTTATTGCAGAGGAGACCATGCAACAAAAACTTGTAGAGTGCGGATCCTCTGCCTCCCGGAGGCAGGAACTCCCTGCCTGCAGCGTTTTCATTGGTCAACGTCATTGTAAGTGTCAAGTCATTAATTTTTTAAATATATTAAAAAATACATTTAATAAGAGCCGCAACGGAGACGTTAAACCGAAGCGGTTTGCGGACTGAGTAGCCCAGTACAGTAAACGTAATGAGTAAAGTCTGTGGAGCCCACCGTTGTTGTCATTCCTGCATTGTATCAACTCCGTCCATCTCTTTTATCATCTAATTTTAGGGTTTTACAACAAAAATTAATCATATCCAAAGATCAAGTGGACCACACCACCTGAAACCGTGTGAATTGAATTCTACGGTTGAAAAGTTGTTGGGGATTGAATTCTACCGTTGAAAAGTTTTTGGGGCCCACGGAAGTTTTATATCAAGATGATATTTGTTTTTTCCATTCATCCATGTCTTTGTGATCTTATGAACAGTTTGGATGAAAAATAAAAATAATTGGGGGCTTAGAAACACTTCAATGGTGAAAATCAATACTTCCACTGTTTCTTTTGGTATGATTTACTCAAGCTTTTGATATACTTTAGTTTTGGGCTCAACTCCTAAAATGATCTGAAAATATGGATGTACGGCGTGGATAAACCACATGAATTCATAATGGGCCCAATAGAGTTTACTCAGTACGATAAGACTCAGTACGCAATCCGATTTCACGTTTTAGACACAGATTTCCGGCCAAAGCCTTTTGCAGTAAGATCCTACGTAAGGATTCTATATGGGCCTACTGCGACGTTTGTGATAAATCTAACCCGTTCATCCATTTTTAGATATCATTTTAGGACATCATACCAAAACTAATGAATATACAAAACTCAAATGGGCCACACGAGAGGAAACAGTGGGGATTTAGTATCCACCGTTGAAATATTTATATGGCCACAAAAGTTTTGCATCGGTCTAATATTTTGGTGTTTTTACTTCATCCTAGTAAAAATGACCTTTTAAACAGTTTGGATGGCATATAAACATCAAGAGGCCCAGGAAGGTTTCAACGGTAGGAATTTCTTTCTCCACTGTTTCATCTTTTATGGCCCAGTTGAGTTTTTGATCATCCTAATTTTTGTTTACATGTCTTAAAATGAGCTCTAAAAATGAATGAATGGATTGAAATTCTTATAAACATCACGGTGGACCCCACCATACATCCAGCGTTGGAACTTCATGTAAAAGGCTTTCCCCAGTGAATCCGCGTACACGGTTTCCATTGGAAACGTATTGGCTACTCCCCTGCCACTTGGTGCTCGTGGGCCCACCATGATGTATGTGTTTCATCCATGTCGTCCATCTATATTTCTAAATCATTTTATGGTCTGAGACCAAAAATGAGGTATAACCCAATCTCAAGTGGACGACATTACATGAAACAGTGTTGAATAAATGTTGACCATTAAAAACTTTTTAGGGAACATAAAAGTTTTGGATCAAGCTGATCTTTGATTTTTCCCTTCACCTGGGTCTTTATGACCAAACCAATAGATTGGATGTCAAATAAACAATACGGTGGGCCTTAGGAGGGCTTTAATGATAGATATCCAATCACCATTGTTTTCCTGTGGTGTGGTCCATATGAGATTTATATCCCTCTCATTTTTGGGATCAACCCCTAAAATTACATGTAAAAATAGATTAACGAAATGGCTGAAACACATACATCATGGTAGGGAAGTGATGTCACCCATTTATATGGGTCCCACTATGATGTATGTTTTATATCCACACTGTCCATCCATTTGGAGAGATCATTTTAGGGCATGAGCCAAAGAATAAATCAAATCCAAAACTTGAGTGGACCCCACCACAGAAAACAGTGGAGAGAGTCACGCCCACCATTTATTACGACTGAATCTAATCCAAACCTCGTCACTTTGTTACTGAACTCCGTCACTTTGAACTGCAACCCCGTCACGTTGTCTACTGAACACGTCCCTTTGTACTGCAACCTCGTCACTTTGTACTGCAACCCTGTCACTTTGTCTACTGAACTCCGTCACTTTGTATTGTAACATCGTCACTTTGTCTATTGTACCCCGTCACTTTATGCTACAACCTCGTCACTTTGTCTACTGTACCCCGTCACTTTGTGCTGCAATCTCGTCACTATGTTTAGTGAACCCTGTCACTTTGTACTGCAACCTCGTTACTTTGTCTTCTGAACCCCATTACTTTATACTGCAACCTCGTCACTTTGTCTACTATACCCCGTCACTTTGTACTGCAACCCCGTCACTTTGTCTACTGAACTCCGTCACTTTGTACTGTAACATCGTCACTTTGTCTATTGTACCCCGTCACTTTATGCTACAACCTCGTCACTTTGTCTATTGTATCCCGTCACTTTGTGCTGCAATCTCGTCACTTTGTCTAGTGAACCCTGTCACTTTGTACTGCAACCTCGTTACTTTGTCTTCTGAACCTCATTACTTTATACTGCAATCTCGTCACTTTATCTACTGTACCCCATCACTTTGTACTGCAACCCCGTCACTTTGTCTACTGAACCTCGTCACTTTGTCTAGTGAACCCTGTCACTTTGTACTACAACCCTGTCACTGTCTAGTGAACCCCGTCACTTTATACTGCAACCCCGTTATTTTGTACTGCAACCCCATCACTTTGTCTACTGAACCACATCACTTTGTACTACAACATCGTCACTTTGTCTACTGTACCCAGTCACTTTGTGCTGCAACCTCATCACTTTGTGTATTGTACCCCATCACTTTGTCCAGTAACCCTGCTTAACCCCATCACTTTGTCTAGTAAAACCCCATCACAAAGTGACGGGGTACTTCACAAAGTGACGAGGTAAGGTAGACAAAGTGACGAAGTTGCAGCACAAAGTGACTGGGTACAGTAGACAAAGTGACGATGTTGCAGTACAAAGTGATGGGGTTCAGCAAACAAAGTGACGGGTACAATAGACAAAGTGATGATGTTGCAGTACAAAGTGATGGAGTTTAGTAGACAAAGTGACAAGGTTGCAGTACAAAGTGATGGGGTTCACTAGACAAAGCAATGGGATTGTAGTACAAAGTGATGGAGTTTCGTAGACAAAGTGACAAGGTTGCAGTACAAAGTGATGGGGTTCACTAGACAAAGCAATGAGATTGTAGTACAAAGTGACGGGGTTCACTAAACAAAGCGACGAGGTTGTAGTACAAAGTGACGAGGTTTACTAGACAAAGTGACGAGGTTGTAGTACAAAGTGACGGGGTTCAGTAGACAAAGTGACCGGGTTGTAGTACAAAGTGATGGGGTACAATCGAAAAAGTGATGAGGTTGCATTACAAAGTGACGGGGTTCAGTAGACAAAGTGACGAGGTTGCAGTACAAAGTGACGGGGTTCACTAGACAAAGTAACAAGATTGCAGCACACAGTGACGGGGTACAATAGACAAAGTGACGAGGCTGTAGCATAAAGTGACGGGGTACATTAGACAAAGTGACGATGTTACAGTACAAAGTGACGGGGTTGCAGTACAAAGTGATGAAGTTCACAAAGTGACGGGGTTGCAGTACAAAGTGATGAAGTTCAGTAGATAAAGTGAAGAGGTTGCAGTACAAAGTAACGAAGTTCACTAGACAAATTGACGAGGTTGCAGTAAAAAGTGACGGGGTTTAGTAGACAAAGTGACGGGGTTGCAGTACAAAGTGACGGGGTTCAGTAGACAAAGTGACGAAGTTTGGATTGGATTCAGTCGTAATAAATGGTGGGCGTGACTTCTCCACTGTTTTCTATGGTAGGGTCTACTCGAGTTTTGGATCCGATTCATTCTTTGTTTCATGCCCTAAAATGATCTCTCCAAATGGATGAACGATGTGAATACAAAACATACATCATAGTGGGACCCATATAAATGGGTGACATCACTTCCCCACCATAATATATGTGTTTCATTCATTCCGTTAATCTATTTTTACTTATAATTTTAGGGGTTGATCCCAAAAATGAGAGGGAAATAAATCCCATATGGACCACACCATAGGAAAACAATGGTGATTGGATATCCATCATTAAAGTCCTCTTAAGGCCCACCGTACTGTTTATTTGACATCCAATCTATTGGTTTGGTTATAAAGACTCAGGTGAAGGGAAAAATCAAAGATCAGCTTGATCCAAAACTTTTATGGTCCCCAAAATTTTTTTAATGGTCAACGTTCATTCAACATTGTTTCATGTAATGTGGTCCACTTGAGATTGGGTTATACCTCATTTTTGGTCTCAGACCATAAATGATATAAAAAAAATAGATGGACGGCATGGATAAAACACATACATCATGGTGGGTCCACATAGCACCAAGTGGCAGGGGAGTAGCCAATGCGTTTCCAATGGAAACCATGGACACGGATTCACCGGGGAAAGCCTTTTGCATGAAGTTCCAGCGCTGGGATGTATGGTGGGGTCCACCGTGATGTTTATAAGAATTTCAATCCATTCGTTCATTTTTAGAGCTCATTTTAAGACATGTAACCAAAAATTAGGATGATCAAAAACTCAACTGGGTCCTACAAGATGAAACAGTGGAGAAAGAAATTCCTACCGTTGAAACCTTCCTGGGCCTCTTGATGTTTATATGCCATCCAAACTGTTTAAAATATCATTTTTACTAGGATGAAGTGAAAACACCAAAATATTAGACCAATGCAAAACTTTTGTGGCCATATAAATATTTCAACGGTGGACACTAAATCTCCACGGTTTCCTCTCGTGTGGCCCATTTGAGTTTTGTATATTCATTATTTTGGTATAATGTTCTAAAATGATATTTAAAAATGGATGAACGGGTTGAATTTATCACAAATGTCGCAGTGGTCCTATCCGGAATCCTTACGCAGGATCCTTACGCAGGATCTTACTGCAAAAGGCTTTGGTAGGAAATCTGTGTCTAACATGAAATCGGATTGCGTACCGAGTCTTATTATACTGAGTAAACTCTATTGGGCCCACTGTGAATTCATGTGGTTTATCCACGCCGTCCATCCGCATTTTTAGATCATTTTAGGAGTTGAGCCCAAAACTAAAGTATATCAAAAGCTCAAGTAGACCGTACCAAAGGAAGCCGTGGAAGTATTGATTTTCACCATTGAAGTGTTTCTAAGCGCCCAATGATTTTTATTTTTCATCCAAACTGTTCATATGATCACAAAGACATGGATGAATGGAAAAAACAAATATCATCTTAATATAAAACTTCCATGGGCCCCAAAAACTTTTTAGCTGTAGAATTCAATTCACACTATTTCAGGTGGTGTGGTCCACTTGATCTTTGGATATGATTAATTTTTGTTGTAAAATCCTAAAATTAGATGATAAAAGAGATGGATGGAGTTGATACAATGCACGAGTGACAATGATGGTGGGCTCCACAGACTTTACTCATTTAGCTTACTGTACTGAGTTACTCAGCACGCAAACCGCTTCCGTATAACGTCTCCGTTATAGTTATTATTAAATGCACCTTTTCTAATATATTTTAAAAAATTGATGAGGTGGCACTTACAGTGACGTTGACCAATGAAAACGCTGGAGGCAGGGAATTCCTGCCTCCTGGAGGCAGAGGATCCGCACTCAAACTTGTATTGGCATGCCGTGATGCGTGTGACATCCATTCAATCCATCATTTGAGGCAGCTCATGTTAGGACATGAAGCCAAAATCAGGTCCAGGTAATAATTATCGTGATTGCATACGAGAGATCGAGACCTTTAATATATAATCACATGTGGACAGCAAATGGGCCTTAGGACTCGTTTGGATGCACCCTCCAAAGGAGTATTTGAGGTTTAGACTTGCTTCTCAGTCAAATCAGGGTTTTTAATGTTCATTTGGATGGAGCTTGCAAACGGTTGTACTCATTAAATTGCACACTAAATGTCGACTCAAACCAATTGATTTGATGAAAAGCAGGGTTGAAAGCACCTTTTACCGAAACCGCTATGGTGTAAAGTGCCTCCAAACGGGCTCAAATTGTTTATTTCTTTTCATTTATCTTCTTACGAGTCGTAATGGAATGAGTTTATTCTACAAGTTATGGACCTGCATCTGAAAAGTCATCCACCTATTCAGCTGCGAATACTTGTGTGCGGTCCACCATGTTGTGTGTATTAACTCGATCCATCCAACACACTCATTAATTGAGCCCCACCATGATGATGGTAGGCTCCAAAATAGGCAAATCCCATCATTAGGTGGGCCACACCAAAGTGTAATGACCTAAGACTTTTGTCTATTCATGAGCAAACATACATGTATACTCACATTCATCCAAGTATACATGGATACAACATCCATACATCCATGCATGCACCCATTCATTCACTATAGAATACATATACACATTGTACATGACGATCAATCCGTGTAAGGTGCGACCGTTGATATGTGTACTAGATTCATCTAGTTCTAATCATTGATCTATGTAGTAGATTAACCCACTTATTATCAGGATTAATTTTAAAATTTGTAATTATATAATTATGTATATAAATTTATGTATGTGTATTTACATTTTCATTCTTACCACTTATGTCTATAAAAACTAGCCATCATCATTAAAGCTACCCAATCATGACACTTGATTTATGTATCAAATTCATCCAATTATAGCTTTTTATCTACATTAAAAATCTGCTAAATAGGTTCACCCATTTGCACTCCAAATTAACCAATTCTCAACCATTCAATCTTTTAAATTAAACCTATCCAAAGAAAACCCGTGAAGTTTGAGTTCAATCCGTCTATGTTAAACCTTTAATTTACACCATGAATTTTTAGAATTTTTGAAATATAAGAGTTTTTTTGTACACAACGGAGGATAAAAGAAAACGATAACAAAACAATTAGATCTATCGGGTGCAAGGCTCGACTTGAATAGTCAATTTCTTAAGACAAATTTGCTTCCCTTTTTCTGGAATTTCCAGCAAGTGCAAACGAAGGAAATTTACAAATTGTCTTCAGGATACAATGAACTCTCAATCCGATTTTCAATACGAAAATTTGCACATTTAAGTGTTGAACAGATCTCTAATTTTGACACCGATATGCCTTAAGACGTTCAGAAAAAATTCAGCAAGAGATCAGATCGAGAGTAATTGCACAGAAGATGATATAATCTCAAGGATTAAGAGTATTTTCTTCTGTATTATAATATCCAGGATCTATATCAATTGAGAGGTTATGGATTTCTTTCTGAAGATGTGCTAAAGTGCCTCTTCATGAAATCCATATCCATTCACAACAAATAATTACCTTTTTATGAAAGGACATGACTCTTTGTCCTATGGTAGTTATTTTTGTACCCATTCAGACAGGAGCAGTTATCCAACAGGAAAAACTGAATCCACATAAGCGATACATGGCATAAGTTCCACATGTACAATCATGTCTCAATTACTCTCAATTAATAAAAAGGTAATAAAACATTTGGGTACCATGGCCCAAAAAATTTGAACCGAGTGCCAAAAAGACTAAGGCTCTCTTAGTTCCTTGAGACGATGCGCACGTGCGAAGTACTAAGTGCGCCTAATAAAGCACCAAAAAGCGCCCAAGCAGCCCTACAGCCCACGCCACGCGCGTGCGAACGGTGCTTCGTACCGTCCTTGAGGAGATTTGAACCCTAGTTGCATAAGCAAAAACCCCTTCTCTTACCGACTGACTATACACACTATTTATGGAAAGTTTAAATAATTAATATATTTATTTACTTTCTAAAAATAACTTTTATTTTTGGAATTTATTTTTTTTATTCTAAAAAACACAACAATTCCCCATAATTTAAAAAATAAAATCAGATTCTGGAACGAATAGCATATCAGTATAAATCGTGCATAAGTAAAAGTATTTTTTGGATTTAAACATTTACTTTAGTGTATACGTATCAAAGTTATGCCAGATACTTAGTGATCCATTAGTTTTGAACTAAGGACCTTATATGACTCACCGGACACATAACAGACATCTATTCATATATAACTGGAGATCTAAAAGTTCGCACATTTTTGGCCTTATGCGTATCCTTATTTCATGAGTATTCTAGAGACAATCCCAATCTCTTCAAAAGTGGCCTCACTTCTCTACTCATATAGGTAGATCTATCAAAGATGATCCTGCTTCATCTCAGCAAAATTTGCTTATAGATCTATTAAGAGTTAGTACTCAGCCTCTTATGAAATGCAGAAATCAAACACTAAACTTTTAGGAATGAGACTCAAATTTTCTTTTTCTAGTGTATATTTCAGTCACATACTTGACTTGTTTGTCCCTTTGAACCTAGCCTATATTTCAAAACATAAGTAGGGTTGCTATCAAGAATGAAAGTTACATCTTTATGGATCTTAGTCTCATTTCTTTAGAGGTTCTTCTTATTTGATTTCTTGATAAACCTTTTGTCAAGGGATCTGCTAAGTTCAGGATGGATTTAACATATTCAACTGTGATTACTCCATATTTGATTAATTCTTTAACAAAGTTATGCCTTAGACCTACATTTCTAGACTTACCATTATAAGTCTTACTCATACCACGATAAAGAGTAGCCTGACAATCACAAAAGATAGAAATGGCAGGAGTAGGTTTTGGCCAATACGGGATTTCCAACAGTAGGTATCTTAGCCATTCATTGTCTTTACAAGCAGCACCAAGTGCAATAAACTCACTTTCCATTGTAGAGTGAGATATGCACGTTTGTTTCTTAGATGCCCATGATATTGCTCCTCTTCCAAGAGTAAATATCCAGCCACTTGTAGATTTAGATTCTATGCTATTTACATTCCAGCTTGCATCGCTGTACCAAGTACAGTGGGATATGATTTATAATGCAGTCCATAGTTTATGGTTCCTCTTAGATACTTTAAAACTCTCGAAATCGCATTCCAGTGTATTTGTCCTGGATTACTGGTATACTTGCTTAGCATTCCCACTGTAAATGCTATATCAGGTCTAGTGCAATTCATTGCATACATTAAACTCCCAATAGCACTCGCATATTCTTGTTGTGCTTTACATCTACCAGTATTTTTAACTAATTTAATACTTGGATCAAATGGGGTTGAAACCGGTTTACTATCATATTGATTAAACTTCTTTAACACTTTCTTTAGGTAGTGAGATTGTGTTAAGGCTATTCCATTATTAAGATTATAAATCTTAATACCTAATATTACATCGGCTTTGCCCATATCCTTCATGTCGAAGTTGGTCAAAACTTTTTAGTTTCTTTCACACAATCCTCATTTGGTCCAAATATTAGCATATCATCTACGTATAGGCAGATAATGATTTGACCTTTAATATATATGCACTTATCTGCTTGGTTTACTCTAAAACTGTTAGATTATACTACTTGATCAAACTTCTCATGCCATTGTTTAGGAACTTGCTTGAGCCTATAGAGAGATTTGACCAGTTTACATACTTTCTTCTCTTGCCCGGGTTGAACAAACCCTTCAGGTTGTTCTATATAAACTTTCTCATCTAGATCACCATTTAAGAATGTCATTTTGACATCCATTTGATGGATTACTAGGTGATGAATTGCTGCAAGAGTAATTAAAGTCCCAATGGTAGATATACGAACAATAGGAACATATGTATCGAAAAAATCGATACCTTCCTTTTGTCTAAATCATTTAGCTACCAATCGAGCTTTAAACTTATTTATGGTTCCATCGGGATTGAACTTTCTTTTAAAAATCCACTTACATCCTATAGGCTTTGAACTTGGTGGAAGATCGGCCAAACACCAAGTGTTAATTAATACTATGAAATCCATTTCATCGTCTATGGCTTCCCTCCAAAACTGTGCATTAGGAGATGAGAGAGCTTTACTAAGCGTTGATGGATCACTTTCAATACTTAGTGGTAGATTAATCTCCTTTCGTATTTCATTTCTATCACATTCTACAATGAACATATAAAAATCTGGGCCAAAAGATGTTTCTTTTCTTGCCCTTCTTGATCTTCTTGGTTCATTCCCTCCTGGATGAGTATTAGATTTATCATGAAAGTTGTTAGGCTCTTCGTTCATTGGTTATATTATATTTTCATCAACCTGCCCTTTTGTATTGTTATTCATATAGTCTTTATATATTGTATTTTCAAAAAATATAGCATCCCTAGACTCTATAATCATATTTTTGTCAGCAAAAGAAGTTTGTTCTAGAACCATGAATCTATATATGGGACTATGAATCTCATAACCCATAAAAGCACACCTGATTCCTCTAAGACCAAACTTTACTATCTTAGAATCAATAATCCTAACTTCTGCTATACTTCCCCACACTTTGAAGTAATAAAAATATGATTTCTTCTTTTTCCATAATTCATATGTGGAGATATCCAATTTTTTGTGTGGGATAGCATTTAGAATATGGGTTGCAGTTAACAATGCTTCCCCCCACAAATTCAGTGGTAATCCAGAATTTAATATCATACAGTTGATCATCTCAACTAATGTCCTATTTTTGCGTTCTGCTAGTCTATTTTGCTGAGGTGTGTAAGGTGCCGTAAATTCATGGATTATACCATTTGATTCACAGAAGTCGTTGAATTCATTAGAAGAGTACTCACCCCCTCTATTACTTTTGAGGGCTTTAATTTTTTACATTCAACTGGTTTTCCACTTCAACCTTATAAAGCTTAAACTTTTCAAAGGCTTCATCTTTAGATTTTATCAAGTATACATAGAAAAATCTAGTGAAGTCATCGATAAATGTGATAAAATACCTTTTTCCTCCACGAGTTAAGGTATTATTTAAATCACATATATCGGAATGAATTAACTCCAAGGGTTGTGATTTTCTCATGCCAGTCCCAAATGGTTTTCTGGTTATTTTAGAATGGGCACAGATATGACATTTCCCTTCTTGTTGAATTTCATGATTTGGTATAAGGCGTAGGATCATCATTCTTTTCATTGAATGATAATTAACATAACCTAGTCTAGCATGCCATAAAAATACAGAATCCACTATATAAACAGAAACATCATTATTATTATTAATATTCAATTTAATCATACCATTACATGAATATCCTTTGCCTACAAACATACCATTCTTGGTAATAACCAACTTATCAGATTCAATCACTATTTTGAATCCTCTTTTATTGAGAAGATCACCTGACACTAGATTTTTAGACATGTGAGGTACATGTAATACATTTGTTAGTTTCAGTTTTTTGCCTGATGTAAACTAAAGCTCTACTGTTCCTTTTCCAACAACGTTCGCACGAACGTTATTACCCATCTTTACTTCTTGTTCAGTTGTTATACCTTCATAGGTCTTAAAGATGTTTCGGTCCTTCGATATATGAATGGTTGCACCAGTATCTAGCCACCATCCACCATCGGATATTACTGTGTTAGCTTCAGTAACCATTGCTACAAATTGGTCTTTTGCCATGTTAGCCTAAGCTTTCAGTTGTTTCTTCCAGTGTCGACATTCCTTTATGTAGTGTCCAGGCTTATTGCAGAAGTGACACTTGCCCTTTTTCTTTCCCTTTTTCTTAAACTCTGTATCTTTCTTTGGAGGAATATATTTGGAGTATTGAGATTTTGGCTTGTCATCTTTTACAATATTTGCTTTGGAATGATTTTCAGAAGCACTTTCTTTCTTGTCTCGGTTTCTGGACTCTTCTTCTATACGAAGATATCGTTGAAGCTCTTTAAGAGTGTACTTCCTTTCATCATGTTTCAGTTTCTTTTTATAATCAAACCATGATGAGGGTAATTTTGTAATTACTATACCGACCAGGAATTCTTCAGGAAGATTTATCCCACCAATCTTTAATTCATCAATTAAGTTCTATAGTTCGGTTACTTGGGAGAGAATTGGCCGATCATTTTTAAACTTGAAGTGGACATAATTGTCGATCAGAAATTTCTAAGTACTGATCTCTTCAGTTTTATATTTTTGATCCAATTTTGTCCACAGATCTTTAGCAGAGGATATTTTACGGTATGAATTATAGATAGAATTAGAAAGGGCGTTTAGGATATGACTTTTGCACAGAAAATCATCCTCCTTCCTTTACTTCTGTTCTTCCTTCACTTGATCTGAGTCGTCTTCTTTGGCTCGGGTAGAGAAGACAGATCATCATCTAGAATGTAGGATAACTTGAGAGTAGTAAAAAAGAAAAACATCTTCTGCTGCCATCTTGAGAAGAATTGACCGTCAAAACGATCTAGTCGTACAAAGTCTTGATTCATAACTTGAATGGAATGAATTACCTCCATTGTGAAAAGATATAAAATCTGTCTTGAATGTTAGAATTTTAGAAATATAAGAGTTTCTTGTACACAAAGGAGGATAGAAGAAAACGATAACAAAACAATCAGATCTATCGGGTTCAAGGCTCGACTTGAATAGCCAATTTCTCAAGACAAATTTGCTGCCCTTTTTCTGGAATTTCCAGCAAATGCAAACGAAGGAAATTTACAAATTGTCTTCACGATATAATGAACTTTCAATCCGATTTTCAACATAAAAATTTGCACATTTAAGTGTTGAACAGATCTCTAGTTTTGACACCGATATACCTTAAGACGTTCAAAAAAAATTTAGTAAGAGATCAGATCGAGAGTTATTGCACAGAAGATGATATAATCTCAAGGATTAAGAGTATTTTCTTTTGGATTATACTATCTAGGATTTATATCAATTGAAAAGTTATGGATTTCTTCTTGAAGAGGTGCTAAAGTGCCTCTTCATGAAATCCATACCCATTCACAGTAAATAATTGCCTTTTCATGAAAGGACATGACTCTTTGTCCTATGGCAGTTATTTCTGTACCCATTCAGATAGGAGTAGTTATCCAACAGGAAAAACTGAATCCACATAAGCGACACATGGCATAGGTGCCACATGTACAATCATGTCTCAATTACTCTTAATTAATAAAAAGGTAATAAAACATCAGGGTACCATGGCCCAAAAAATTTGAACCGAGTGCCAAAAAGACTAAGGCTCTCTTAGTGTTCACTCCCCAAGTATAGGGTTGTGATGTAGTAATAAACTCGGTAAGACCGAGGTCGAATCCACAGGGACTGAAACTTGTACGTTTCCTGAAACTAGGTAGAAATAGAACTAGCCTAAGATGTAATCAAAATCAAATGTAAATTTAAGGACTAATTGTGGAATAATTATCTAAAACTTAAGGAATTCAGAGAAGGGAAACTAGGGATTCAGAGGATCCACTTGTAGGGATCAGGGAGATCTTTTGCCTGCATCAGGAATCATGGAAATCAAACTGAACTTACTTGATCTGGTTTTCAAGAGATGAAAGGTATATGAATTAGAATGGATTCCATCATCTAACCATGCCCAGGAGACAAAGCAAATAATAGGATTAAACTAATTACCAACCAATCAAAAGTACATGAAAGTTAGGAAGGGTACGATCATCCAACCATGCCCAGGAGACGATGGTGAACAACAGGGCTTCCTGACTTCATAAACATAAAAAGAGAAAAAGAGATATTCAAAGCCATTGCAAACCCATTGTAATTTCAGTCACAACAGACCATTAAAGACTAAGAAAATATTCTTTTAATAATCAACTTAAAACCAAGTTCAGTTCATGAATTTAAGTGAAAAGCAGGAAATAGTGTCTCCCATCTCGCTACAGGCTTCACCTCTTAGCCCTAGCTAAGAGGTTTAGCCGACCATGATTAGCCTAAACCCAAAACAAATAGAAAGAAAAAAAGAAAACGAAAAAGAGAAGAAGAGAAGAAGAAAGGACTTATTGTCTTTTCAGCCTCCACGTTCCAGCTTCTCTCCCTGATGTGCAGCAGCAACCCATCGTCCGTTTCTCTTTCTCTCTCCCTGACGTGCAGCACTTTTCCCAACCAAAGACGAGCCGTGGATGCTCCACCTTGCTCCCTGTCTCCTTCACGTTTCAGCCTCCAATCCCCCTTTTCCTCTCCTCCTTCTTGTATTTTATATCTCCAGGGATCCGGAACAGCTGCTGTGATGTACGCAGTCCATAAGCATGCGCAGCAGACGAAACGCAGAAAAGTACTTCCGTTTGGCTTGAGATTTTTGACGACTGATCGTCCAAAATCGGAATCGAACTTCTTGGTGGGGTTCAGGATCTCCTACTCTATCATTTGAACGGTCTGGATCATTGATCCGGTCGTGATTGACATCACAAAAGGGGCCCACGGAGAGCGGCAGCGTCCGGGTGCTGTTTGGACTCTCTGCCTGCGCAGGACT